>NC_141010.1:25334723-25934723 GCF_052327205.1 Somniosus microcephalus
TTCCTGCGCCCGCAGATCGCGACGTCAGTCGAGCATGCAGCGCCCCAGACCGGATATTGAGTGGCGCCCCCTGCCTTTCCGCCTGCCACTAGCAGTGACAGGTTGAGGGGAACGTTTTGCAGTCGTGGAAGGGACTGGGGGAGCGCTATTTAAAGGCGACCGCTCCCTGCCTTTTTTTTGTCAGTGACATTTTTGCACCACGCATTCAGGGAGAGAGAGAGAGAGACTTCTGGAGAGATTCAACGCTGTGTGAAGGAGTTTTGGGTACTGAGCAGCACTTTGCAGGTTCATTTTGATTTGACCTTCCTTGCATCGATTTAGAAGAGACTATGGAGGCTGCACTCTGAGCTCTTTCCCTGGGTCTCTCCATTGTTCTTTCCAACAGATTTGATGTACAGGTCTCTCCAGGCCGAGATTCAAGGCTGCAATGAGCAGGGTGTGAATGGAGAGCAAGATCGACCCTCCCTTTTAAGAACTGGCCGGCGCCATTGTGTCTGTGTTCCATTGCTGAATGACATCACATGAGCTTCGCCAGCGCTCTGAAGTAGCGCCTCAATCCTCGGCGTTAGCATCTTAAGAGAGGTGTGTAGTGCCTGATTTAGCACTCCAATCACCTCCAGGGACGATAGAAGCCAAGTTTGCAGTCGGAGGTGATAATTAGCGCCAGGCGCTAAACTTTGCGCCCGGCCGATAATTGCGCCCCAAACAGAGCGATACCAAATTTCTCCCCCTCTCAGCTTACTGTCCCACCTAGCTTTGTACCGTCAGCAAACTTGGATACATTACACTTGGTCCCTTCATCTAGGTCATTAATATAGATTGTAAATAGCTGAGGCCCCAGCACTGATCCTTGCGGCACCCCACTAGATACAGCCTGCCAACCTGAAAAAGACCCATTTATCCCTGCTCTCTGTTTTCTGTCCATTAACCAATCCTTTATCCATGCTACTATATTACCTCCAACCCCATGAGCCCTTATCTTGTGTAATCTTTCCCACAATTCCATGTTTGAATCCCTCCAATCAGGTTTCCGCCCTTGCCACAGTACTGAAAAGGCTCTCATCAAAGTCACAAATAACATCCTTTGTGACTGTGACAAAGGTAAACTATCCCTCCTTGTCCTTCTTGACTTGTCTGCAGCCTTTGACACGATTGACCACTCCATCCTTCTCCAACGCCTCTCCACCGTCGTCCAGCTGAGTGGGACTGCACTCGCCCGATTCCATTCTTATCTATCTAATCGTAACCAGAGAATCACCTGCAACAGCTTCTCTTCCCACTCCCACATTGTTACCTCTGGTGTCCCCCAAGGATCTATCCTTGGCCCCCTCCTATTTCTCATCTACATGTTGCACCTTGGTGACATCATCCAAAAACACAGCATCAGTTTCCACATGTACGCTGATGACACACAGCTCTACCTCACTACCACTTCTCTCGACCCCTCCACAGTCTCTAAATTGTCAGATTGCTTGTCCGACTTACAGTTCTGGATGAGCAAAAATTTTCTCCAAATAAATATTAGGAAAACTGAAGCCATTGTTTCGGTCCCCGCCACAAACTCCGCTCCCTAGCCACTGACTCCATCCCTCTCCCTAACATCTGTCTGAGGCTGAACCATGCTGTTCCTAACGTTGGTATCATATTTGACCCAGAAATGAGCTTCCAACCACATATCCGCAGCATAACAAAGACCGCCTACTTCCACCTCCATAACATCATCCGTCTCCACTCCTGTTTCAGCTCATCCGCTGCTGAAACCCTCATCCATGCTTTTGTTACCTCTAGACTTGACTATTCCAATGCACTCCTGGCTGGCCTCCCACATTCCACCCTACGTAAACTTGAGGTCATCCAAAACTCGGCTGCCTGTGTCCTAACTCGCACCAAGTCCCGTTCGCCCATCACCCCTGTGCTCACTGACCTATATTGGCTCCCGGTTAAGCAGCGCCTCGATTTCAAAATTCTCATTGTTGTTTTCAAATCCCTCCATGGCCTCGCCCCTTCCTATCTCTGTAATCTCCTTCAGTCGCACAACCCCCCGAGATATCTGCGCTCCTCTAATTCTGACCTCTTGAGGATCTCTGATTATAATCCCTCAACCTTTGGTGGCCGTGCCTTCTGTTGCCTCGGCCCTAAGCTCTGGAATTCCATGACTAAACCTCTCCGCCTCTCTACCTCTCTTTCCTCCTTTAAGATGCTCCTTAAAACCTATCTCTTTGACCAAGTTTTTGGTCACCTGCCCTAATTTATCCTTATGTGGATCGGTGTCAAATTTGTTGTCTTAAAACACTCCTGTGCAGCGCCTTAGGACGTTTTACTACATTAAAGGCGCTATATAAATACAAGTTGTTGTTGTTGTAATAGCCTTTTATGTGGCACCTTATCGAATGCCTTCTGGAAATCCAAATATACTACATCCACTGGTTCCCCTTTATCTACCCTGCTAGTTACATCCTCTAAAAATTCTAATAAATTTGACAAACACGATTTCCCTTTCATAAAACCATGTTGACTCTGCCTAATCATGTTATGATTTTCTAAGTGCCCTGATACCACTTTCTTAACAATGGATTCCAGCATTTTCCCGATGACTGATGTCAGGCTAACTGGCCTGTAGTTCCCTGTTTTCTCTCTCCCTCCTTTCTTGAATAGCGGTGTTACATTTGCTACCTTCTAATCCGCTGGGACCATTCGATAATCTAGCGAATTTTGGAAGATCAAAACCAATGCATCCACTATTTCTGCAGCCACCTCTTTTAGAACCCTAGGATGTAGGCCGTCAGGTCCAGGGGATTTGTCGGCTTTTAGTCCCATTAGTTTCTCTGGTACTTTTTCTCTACTTATATTAATTACGTTAGGTTCTCGCGCTCATTAGACCCTTGGTTCCTCACTATTTTTGGTATGCTTTTTTGTATTAACATAAGAAATAGGAGCAAGAGTAGGCCATTTGGCCCTTCGAGCCTGCTCTGCCATTCAATAAGATCATGGCTGATCTTCCACCTCATTTCCACTTTCCTGAACTATCCCCATATCCCTTGATTCCCTTAATATTCAAAAATCTATCTATCTCTGTCTTGAATATGCTCAATGATTGAGCCTCCACAGCCTTCTGGGGCAGAGAATTCCAAAGATTCACCACCCTCTGAGTGAAGAAATTTCTCCTCATCTCAGTCCTAAATGGCCGACCCCTTATTCTGAGACTGTGACTCCTGGTTCTAGACTCCCCAGCCAGGGGAAACATCCTCCCTGCATCTACCCTGTCAAGCCCTGTAAGAATTTTGTATGTTTCAATGAGATCACCTCTCATTCTTTTAAGCTCTAGAGAATATAGGCCTAATCTACTCAATCTGTCCTCCTAGGATAATCCCCCCATCCCGGGAACCAGTCTAGTGAACCTTTGTTGCACTCCCTCTATGGCAAGTATATCCTTCCTTAGGTAAGGAGACCAAAACTGTACACAATACTCCAGGTGTGGTCTCACCAGGGCCCTATATAATTGCAGTAAGATGTCTTTACTCTTATACTCAAATCCTCTTGTGAAGACAGATACAAAATATTTGTTTAATGTTTCTGCCATTTCCTTATTCCCCATAATAATTTCTCCTGTCTCAGCCTCTCGGGGACCAATGTTTACTTTTGCTACTCTCTTCCTTTTTACATACTTGTAGAAACTCTTACAATCTGTTTTTATATTTCTTCTTAGTTTTCTCTCATTCTATTTTTTCCCTTTTTAATCATTTTTTGGTCATCCTTTGCTGGTTTATGAAATTCTCCCAATCCTCAGTCTTACTACTATTCTACGCAACATTATAAGCTTCTTCTTTCAAACTAATGCTATCCTTAACTTCTTTAGATGGATCACTTTTCCCGTGGCATTTTTGTTTCTCAATGGAATGTATTTTTGTTGAGAATTATGAAATATTTCTTTAAATGCTAGCCATTGCTTATCGACCGTCTTACCTTTTAATCTATTTTTCCAATCTACCTTGGCCAACTCGCCCCTCATACCTAGGTAATTGGCTTTATTTAAGTTTAAGACTCTAGTTTCGGACTTAGGCAAGTCACTCTCAAACTTAATATGAAATTCTATCATATTATGATCACTCTTCCCCAGAGGATCCTTTACTATGAGATTGCTAATTAACCCTGTCTCATTACACACTACAAGATCTAAAATAGCCTGTTCCCTGACATATTGTTCTAGGAAACTGTCCCAAATGCATGCCATGAACTCGTCCTCCAGACTACCTTTGCCAATTTGATTTGTCCAGTCTCAATGAAGATTAAAGTCCCCCACGATTATTGCATTACCTTTGATACAAGCTCTTATTATTTCTTGATTAATATTCTGTCCAATGGTATAGCTACTGTTAGGAGGCCTATGTATTATTCCCAGCAATGTTTTCTGCCCCTTGTTATTCCTTATCTCCATCCATACTGATTCTACTTCCTGATCTTCCGAGCCGAGATCCTTTCTCTCTATTGTCTTTATGTCATCATTTATTATCAGGGCAACACCACCTCCTTTTCTATTCTGCCTGTCTTTTCGAAATATCAAGTACCCTGGAACATTTAATTCCCAAACTTGGTCACCTTGCAACCACATCTCTGTAATGGCTATTAGATCAAACCCATTTATCTCTATTTGTGCTATTAGTTCATCTATCTTGTTACGAATGCTTCGTGCATTCAGATAAAGAGCCTTTAATTTCAATTTTTTACCATTATTCCCTGCTTTGATCTTATTCTCTGCTGCACTGCTGCCGTGGTAAGAAATGTGCGTAGTACTGGACCATTCCAAGGAAAGATCTTAACTCAGACACGTTCTGTGGCTTTGGAGCATTGATGACAGCATCAACTTTTTCCTTCGCTGGTTGCAAGCCATTTGCATCAACTTTCAGCCCAAGGTACACAACCTCAGGCTGCACAAAAGCACATTTGCTCCTTTTCAATTTGACATTCTGGGCATTCAACATTTGAAGCACTATATCTAACGCTTCTAGATTTTCTTCCTCGCTACTTGTTGCGATCAGCACATCGTCTTGATTGCATAAGCAATTTGGAGCTCCTTGCAAAATCTTATCTAGCGTAGCCGGGAAGATTTTGGGGGAGGACTTTACACCATATGGCAGCTTGGTGTATGAGTACAGTTCCTTGTGTGTTGATGGTGAGATACTGTTGACTCTCTTTGTCAACATTCAACTGAACGTAAGCGTGTGACAGGTCAAGCTTGTCGAAAACCTTTGACCCAGAGAGTGCTGTTGACAAATCTTGCGATGTAGGTAACAGGTACTGCTCATTGTCAACTGCTTGGTTGATAGTAACTTTGTAGTCACCACACAAGTGTACAGTTTTGTCTGCTTTAGGCACTACCACAATCGGGGTAGCCCATTCACATTTGTCAGTTTTTACTAGCACTCTGTTCTCTCTGAGCTTCGCTAGCTCTTCCTCCACCTGACTTTTCAACGCATAGGAGACCAGCCTTGCCTTACAATAGACAGGCTTCGCATTGGACTTGATGCGGATATGCGCGTCATACCCAGTGATGCCCTCCTAATTGTTTGTGAACATGCTTTTGTACTTGTTCAGCATTGTGTCGAGTCGCTTCTTTGAAGCATCTACACTGAAGATGTTTTTCCAGTCTAGTTTTAACTTTCTCAACCAATCTTTGCCCATGATAGTTGCCCTGTTGTTGTAGCTCACTACAATAATAGGCAGCTTTACTGACTGGCCATTTTGTTGAACTGTACATTCCATTTGTCCATATGTCACTAGGATTTCCCCGGAGTAGGTTTTTAACTCTACTGAACTATTTGTAAGTGGTACTTGATTAAACTTACTCTTCTATGTGTCCTTACTCATGATAGAGTAGTCCGCCGCCGTGTCGATACCCATATCAATATATTGCTTGTTGATAAAGTTTTATACAGAAGTCTTTCTCATGACTGCAAGCATTGCCGCTAGTGGCACAGATACTGTAGATACCTAGTTCTTCAAGATCAGGTGTCTTCACTTCAATATTGTGAACTCCTCCCTTTTATTGTCGCTGTTTTGCATTGCCACTAGAATGGTTCTTACTTCCTGCTTTCGATCTAGCTCTGCAAGCTGTTGAAATATGGCCTTGCTTCTGGCAGTGAAAACATAGAAACATAGAAACATAGAGATAGGAACAGGAGTAGGCCATTCGGCCCGTCGAGCCTGCTCCGCCATTCAATGAGATCATGGCTGATCTTCGTCTGAGATCATAGCTGATCTTACCAGTTCAGTACCCCGTCCCCGCCTTTTCTCCGTAACCCTTAATCCCCTTAGCCTTCAGAAATATATCCAATTCTCTCTTGAAAATATTTATTGAATTAGCCTTCGCAGCCCTCTGTGGCAGGGAATTCCACAGGCTCACCACTCTTTGAGTGAAGAAATTCTTCCTCATCTCTGTTTTAAATGATTTGCCCGCTATTTTTAGACTGTGGCCCCTGGTTCTGTGCTCCCCGGCCATTGGAAACATTCTCTCTGAATTCAGCCTGTCCAGGCCTGCCATAATTTTATATGTTTCGATGAGATCCCCTCTCAATCTTCTAAACTCCAGTGAGTACAAGCCCAAACTATTTAATCTCTCTTCGTAGGTCATTCCCGCCATTCCAGGTATCAGCCTGGTGAATCGCCGTTGCACTCTTTCCATGGCAAGAACATCCTTCCGCAGATGGGGCGACCAAAACTGTACACAATACTCCAGATGCGGTCTCACCAGCACCTTGTACAGCTGTAGTAAGGTATCCCTATTCCTATACTCGAACCCCCTTGATATGAAGGCCAACATACCATTTGCCTTCTTAATCGCCTGTTGCACCTGCATGCTCTCCTTCAGTGACTGGTGCACAAGAACACCCAGGTCCCTCTGCACTTCCCCATCTCCCAATCTATTGCCGTTTAGATAATAATCTACCCTCCTGTTTTTACCCCCAAAGTGGATAACCTCGCATTTATCCACATTATAGTGCATCTGCCACGTATCCGCCCATTCCCCCAACCTGTCCAAATCGCACTGTAGCCTCCTGACATCCTCATCAGAGCCCACCCCTCCTCCTAGTTTAGTGTCGTCAGCGAATTTGGAAATATTGCATCCAATTCCCTGATCCAGATCATTTATATATATTGTGAACAGCTGGGGTCCCAGGACAGATCCTTGCGGCACCCCGCTGGTCACTGCCTGCCACTCCGAAAACGAGCCGTTTATTCCAACTCTCTGTTTTCTATCCGCCAGCCAGTTCTCTATCCACGTTAATACTTTGCCCCTAATCCCATGAGCCTTAATTTTGCATGATAATCTTTTGTGTGGAACCTTATCGAAGGCTTTCTGGAAGTCAAGGTACACCACATCCACTGGCTCTCCCCCATCTATTTTACCAGTTACTTCCTCAAAAAATTCCAGCAGATTAGTCAAACACGATTTACCCTTTGTAAATCCATGTTGACTCTGTCCGATCCTTTCCCCATTTGTCAAGTGCTCCGCTATTTTATCCTTAATAATGGACTCTAGCATTTTGCCCACAACCGATGTAAGGCTTACTGGTCTATAATTCCCTGCTTTCTCTCTACCCCCCTTTTTAAATATTGGGGTAACATTAGCTACCCTCCAATCCACGGGTACTGTTCCCGAGTCAATGGAGTTCCGGAAGATGATCCTTAGAGCATCTGCTATCTCCAGGGCCACCTCCTTAAGTACCCTAGGATGTAGTTTATCAGGCCCCGGGGATTTGTCGGCCTTCAGTCCCCTCAACTTACCCAGCACCATATCCCTAGAGATACTAATTTCTGTCAGCTCCTCCCTCTCATTAGTCCCTATGTTTGCCGATATTCCTGGGAGGTTATTTGTGTCCTCCTTTGTGAATACAGAACCAAAGTATGAGTTTAATTGGTCTGCCATTTCCTTATTCTCCATTATATATTCTCCCGAATCGGACTGCAAGGGACCGACTTGGGATTTTACCAGTCTTTTCCTCCTGATATACCGATAAAAGCTTTTGCAGTCTGTCTTTATGTTTGCTGCAAGTTTACTTTCGTATTCTATTTTCCCCTTCCTGATTAATCCCTTTGTCCTCTTTTGCTGTATCTTGTACTGCCCCCAATCTTCCGGTCTGGTGCTTTTTTTTGCCAGTTGATATGCCCTTTTTTTTGATTTTATGCTGTCCCTAATTTCCCTCGTTATCCACGGTTGAGTCACCTTTTTAGGTTTATTTTTGTGCCAAACTGGTATAAACATGTTCTGGAATTCTTCCATTCTATCTTTGAATGCTTGCCATTGTCTATCCACTGTCAATCCCCCCAGAAACACCACCCAATCAATCTTACCCAATTCCCGTCTCATACCCTCGTAATTCCCTTTATTTAAGTTCTGGACCTTAGTCTCTGATTCAATTTCCTCACTCTCCATCTCGACTGAGAGCTCGATCATATTATGATCGCTCTGACCCAAGGGGCCTCGTACAAGAAGATTGCTGATAAGTCCCTTCTCATTGCACAATACCCAGTCTAAAATGGCCTGATCTCGAGTCGGCTCCTCGACATATTGGTCCAGATAACCGTCCCGAAAACATTCCAGGAATTCCTCCTCCTCAGAATTTTTACTAGTTTGGGTAGTCCAATCAATATGTAAATTAAAGTCACCCATGATGACAGCTGTGCTCTTATCGCACGCTTCTCTAATTTCCCTTTTTATGCCTTCCCTCACCTCCATATTACTATTTGGAGGCCTATATATCACACCCACTAACGTTTTCCTCCCCTTGCTATTTCTCATTTCTACCCATACAGATTCCGTTTCATCCGAGTTAATATCCTTCCTTTCCATTGCATTAATCCCCTCCTTTACCAGCAATGCTACCCCACCTCCCCTACCTTTTTGCCGATCCTTCCTAAATATTGTATATCCCTGGATGTTAAGTTCCCAGCCTTGCCCACCCTGCAGCCACGTTTCTGTAATCCCAATCAAATCATACTTGTTTACCTCTATTTCCACAACTAATTCATCCACCTTGTTCCTAATGCTTCTAGCATTAAGATACAAAGCCTTCAGGCTTCCTTTTTTCACACTCTCATTATGAATTAGTTTGGCCCTTTGTGTTTCTCTCCTTTGCTTATTGCTTCTCACCTTTCTACCATCTATTTCCGACTTCATATGACTTCCCTCTTTTCCACTACCTAGGTTCCCATCCCCCTGCCAAATTAGTTTAAATCCTCCCGAACCGCCCTAGAAAATATTACCCCGAGGACATCGGCTCCCTCACAGTTCAGGTGTAGACCGTCCCCTTGGTACAGGTCACTCCTCCCCAAGAACTGGTTCCAATGCCTCAAGAATTTAAATCCCTCTCCCTTGCACCACTGCTCAAGCCACGTATTTAGCTTATCTATCTTACTCTCTCTAAACTTATTAGCTCGTGGCACTGGTAGCAATCCAGAGATTACTACCTTTGAGGTCCTACTTTTCAATTTAGCTCCTAACTCCCTAAATTCAGCTTGTAGGACCTCCTCCCTCTTTTTACCTACATCGTTGGTACCTACATGTACCACGACAACTGGCTGATCCCCCTCCCCCTTCAGAATGCTCTGCACCCGCTCCGAGACATCCTTGACCCTTGCACCAGGGAGGCAACATACCATCTTGGAGTCTCGGTCTCGGCCACAGAAACTCCTGTCTATCCCCCTTACAATTGAATCCCCTATCACTATAGCCCTATCCCTCTTTTTCCCGCCCTTCTGTGCAGCAGAGCCAGTCATGGTGCCCTGAACCTGGCTGCTGGTGCCTTCCCCTGATAAGTCATCTCCCCCAACAGTACCCAAAACGGTAAACCTGTTTTGGAGGGAGATGACCGCAGGTGACTCCTGCACTACCTTCCTGCCTTTACCCTGCCTTTTGGTCACCCATTTACTGTCTGAGCTAGCCTTTACCTGTGGTGTGACCAACTCACTGAATGTGCTATCCACAAGATCCTCAGCATCGCGTATGCTCCAGAGTGAGTCCATTCGCAGCTCCAGCGCCGCCATGCGGTCCGCTAGGAGCTGCAGCTGGACACACTTCCTGCACACATAGTTGTCAGGGACAGTGTCCCTGATTTCCCACATGGCACAGGAGGAGCATGACACGGGTCTGAGCTGCCCTTCCATGACTTAACCCTTACAAGACCCTTTTATTTACTATGATTTAGCTTAATTATTGAATTCTACTTAGAATAAGTTTGTGAAAGTACTCACCAACCAGTCACCTACCTGTTTTCTGGTGTTGTATTTTCACTGCCGCCTCCTGTCCTGGAACCTTTTCCACCTAGGTTAGGCTCCTGAAATAAAATAAATTGAACCTACCTTTTCAACTTCCCCTAACCCCTAAAAGGTTAGAGGAGGTGGAAGGGTGGGAGACACTACACTGTAGTGTTTCGGGTTTAGCAACAGCTCCACTTATATAAGAGTTACTGGCCTCCTGCTCTCCTGACTGCACCAGCTGTGAAAGAAAAAGCCCGCGAAAGGTGAGCTTTTAAACTCACCAGTTACTGGCCTCCTGCTCTCCCGACTGCCCCAGCTCTCTCCTGGAACCTGGATTGGTCGGTGCCTCTGACTGCTCCCTCTCAAGCCTTTAAGCTCTCCCGCCTCGGGCTGCTCCCGCGCAGGTCCGCTGCTTCTCCGGTCTCGGGGCTGTGGGCCTCTCTGCTCTGCTGTTGATTTGGTCCCGCCTCTGCTGAACCCGCCGGTTTTAAGTGCCGCCGGTCGCGCTGCTGCTCTCCCACAGGTCCAAGCTCTCTGACCTCGCCTCTGCTGAACCCGCCGGTTTTAAGTGCCGCCGGTCGCGCTGCTGCTCTCCCACAGGTCCAAGCTCTCTGACCTCGCCTCTGCTGAACCCGCCGGTTTTAAGTGCCGCCGGTCGCGCTGCTGCTCTCCCACAGGTCCCAGCTTCACATTTCTGTATTGGCAGGACTGTGGTGAGTGATTTCCATTGCAGCGATAACAATTCACTGAACTGCTCTCACCAACATGCTTTTGACTCTGTTTCACAGCTTTAGATTTGGCGGTGGCTTTGTGACTGTAGACCTCAGCTACACTAGTTACTTGAGTTGGACGGATCTCCCTTGCAACCTTAGATGCCATCTCCATAGATAGGGCAATTTTGCATGCTATGTCAAACGTTAGGTTCGGAGTGTTCAGTAACTTGGACTGTGTGCGCTCATCCACCAGTCCACACACAAACTTATCTCGCAACGCATGATCCAAAAATGTGCTGAAGCTACAATGCAAAGACAGGTTCTTAAGAGCTACAATGTACTCACTGATGGTTTCACTTTGTTTTTGGTTCCTGGTACCAAACTTATAGCTCTCTGCTATTTTTAATGGCTTTGGGTTGAAATGGTCCTCAAGTTTCTCAACAATGGCTGGAATTTTGCCTACCTGGGTGGATCCGGTGCGGCCGGTGTCCGTGGCGGGTCCTGACCCCACTGCTGGCTCCATCCCGCTGCTAAAAATGAACTTGCCTTAATGGGGCCTATTAAGCCTGCCCAGCACATTACCCGGCCCAATAATATGGAGCGGGTTTGGTGACACCATTCATTTCGCATTTTCATCCGGGATCTTTAAAGGGACCCTGGCAACATTCCATTTGACATTTAATCTAACAAAGTGGGTGTTGAATCTTTACTCTACAATAATTTAATAAAAGTTATATATGAGTGACAAAGAAATATTTAAATAATATGAAATATAACTCCATCTACAAATATGATCAAGAACATAATTAAAAAGTACATTAATTGAGAAGTTATTGGTGCTTTAATCACAAATCTATAGACTTTTGTCTCAGTAACTGGTACAAATAAAAGATGTGTGTGTGTAGGTAATAGATAAAATTAAGCAGATTTTAAATGTAATTGTAAAAGGGTGGGTTTAAAATCTTATGCAAGTTCAGCGGAAGAGCTGCGGAATCCCTGACAAACAGTGTAAGCGGTGCTTATTATGTTTTTCTGGGATTTCTGCAGCTCTTCCGTTGAAGTTAACAATGGACAAGTGAGAAATTCACCCTAAAGTCTCAGACTGAAAAATTAAATTAGCCATACTCAGGGATTGAAAGCAAATTGAACCAGTGGAATGAGTGATGAGAATGAAATTGTTAATGGTTGATGACTTGATTTAATGTATAACTGGACAATCACAGTATACTGTGAGAAAAACCTGACCAGAGACAACACAAAAATTTATCTAAATGGTATATGTCATTGCAGATCAATTCACTGTATTTACTGTTGAGTTAGAAGGCAAAAGCCGAGAATGGCCAGTGAAAAATGTATTTCCCTCACCATCCAGGGTAGGATGGGAGCCTTCAGCACTCGCATCCCTTCAGGAATTTCTGAATTAACATTTACCAGTTGCTTTTCAAGTACAACAGAATCTCCATCAATCTGTTAGCTGATGTAATCAGTGTGTTTTTATTTTGGTTTGTTTTTCATGCTGTCAAGTAATCAGCTGGAGCAATGGCCACGGAACTCCCGCCTCAGGTTGACAGATGTGGTTCCCGAGCTATGTGAATCCTGTGGCCATGCAGGGAAATTTAAAAAGTAAGTGAAAAAAGGCTTTTTTGTGCCTGTTAGCTACCTGATAATTATCTCAATTGGGGCCACTGCCGGTCGGGTCGGCTCCACGATGACAGATGCGCCTGTGGGAAAGGTGCGTGGGAGCGAGATGACAGAAGGTTCCCGACCCACTGTCAAAAATAACAACATTGCCCCCCGACCAGCCACCAATCTCGCCTGCCACCACCCCGGAAAATTCAGCCCAATGTCTTCAAATGACGCATCCTTCGCTTTCCCTGGTGCGAGTATGTTTGTCAATGTTCCGTAGACATCTGGCCCAATCTCCATTAGAAAAATTGCTTTCTTCCATTCATGAATGACTATATTTTGAGCTTGAACATTCTCATCTGCACCTTCGGTCTCAATAATGTTATTGGCCCTAAAAGAAATTTCCATCCGCTCAATGTAAGAACTGAATGGTTTGCGAGCTCGGTCATACATGCCGAGGCTTCTGATGAATCCCGTAGGCGCGGCCATGATTGTTCTGATCCCATGACTCAGCACGCTACCTGTGTACCTGTGAGAAACAATGCCACTGTTGCTGTGTATACATACACGTGAAGGCGAAGCACAGATGATTCTGCATCAGTATTAACAGTAAAACATCACAAAAATTCAGTTTAGGTGTCATAAATTCACCTTAAACTTTTCCACTCGAACGTTGAACTCTGTGTTCTTCCATGATCCCTAAAATGGCTTTGGGATCCCATCCTCGTCACAAAAATGTAATATATTGGATGGAACAAATGAAGGACAGAGACACGATAAGTTGCTAGTCGACGTGCTAGCTTTATTAGGCCAGAGCGAACTGAGCATGCTCATACCAACCATTACAATGCCAAACTAAGAGGGGTGGAGCAGAACAATGGCAGATGAAAATTAATACAGACAAATGCAAAGTGCTGCATATCGGAAGTAAAAATAAATAACATGCATACTCCATGAATGGTTTGAAATAGCTACGGATAAAATTGAGAGACCTAAAAGTCTTAGTAGGCTTCGAAGCTTTGACCACGCTCGATCAGCTCCGATGGACGGGTCACATTGTCCGCATGCCCGATACGCGACTCCCAAAACAAGCGCTCTACTCGGAGCTCCGGCAAGGCAAGAGAGCCCCGGGTGGGCAGAGGAAACGCTTCAAGGACACCCTCAAAGCCGCCTTGAAAAAGTGTAACATCCCCACCAACACCTGGTAATCCCTGGCCCAAGACCGCACAAAGTGGAGGAGAAGCATCCAGGAAGATGCCGAACACTTCGAGTTTCTTCACCAGGAGCAAGCGGAAGCCAAGTGCAGGCAACGCAAGGAGCGCACGTCAACCCAAGCACCCCACCCACCCGCCCCTTCAACCACAGTCTGCCCCACCTGTGACAGAGACTGTAGGTCCCGCATTGGACTCATCAGTCACCTGCAAACTCATTTTTAATGTGGAAGCAAGTCATCCTCGGTTCCGAGTGACTGCCATTCAAGCCTACTCTTCTTCTTAGGCAATCAACAAAGCTGATAGGATATTGAACTACATAGCCAAAACTGTAAAGTCCGCGCCTCAATAATACACGGACTTCGGGAGAACAGTTTTACTGAACAAGAGGCAGCTTGAAACTGAAACTACAGAAGCCTGCTCAGGCCTTTTATACAGGGGTGATCACTGCCAGTACTGCAGTCTAAGACCAGTTATTCCCTTAAAGGTACATACACAACAATTCCTCCCCTTTTAGATAAACAGTACATAACATTCATTTAACAACTAAATAATAACTAATTACAATTACAATTTTCTCTGTACTATATACATCAACTGAAATAGCCATTTATAAGTTCAGTCTTTGAGGAGGGTTCCTGATCCGGACTGGATAGCGCCTTTCTCGAGTATCCTGTTCTGGCGGTGGAGTCAATTCTGGCTCATTGTCATTGGTTGGTTTGTCAGCTTCCAATACCCCCGCTTCTGAGGTAGACGCAATCTGTACTTCGGGCTCATTACCAGGTGCACATGCTTGTGGTGCAGGTTTGGCTTGTTCCTGTGACTCTAGAATCTGGTCAGCATGGCGTCTCACGATGCTCTCTCCAAAATCCACTGTGTACATTAGTGGTCCCTGCTGTGTGCATATCGTGCCTGGCTGCCATTTTTCTGTTCGGTAGTCGCGGGCCAAGACTGGTTGTCCTATCTTGAAGCTCCTGGTTGGCTTCTCATTTATGTGCTGGAACTGCTTATCCTCAACATCTCGTCTTATGTTTGGTTTGAGCAAATCCAAGTGACATCTTAGTCTCCGGTTAAAAAACAGTACAGCTGGAGTTTGGTTGGTTACTGCATGTGTTGCATTCCGGTAAGCAAACAGGAAGTTATCCACCTTGTGTTGCAGTGGTATGTCGTCATTATACGTTGTCTTTATGGCCTTTTTAAAGGTCTGAACAAACGCTCTCCGCCAATCCATTTGTGGCTGGATGATATGGGGCAGATGTGTAATGTTTCACCCCATTATTCTTCAGGAATCTCTGGAAATCCTCAGACACAAACTGTGGGCCATTGTCGGAACAGATCTGTTCTGGCAACCCATTCCTGGCGAAGGTGGTTCTTAGGACTGCAATAGTTTTCTCCGTGGTGGTGGAGGACATTTTAATGACCTCTGGCCATTTCGAATGGGTGTCCACAGCAATTAGAAACATTGAGTCCATAAATGGACCAGCGAAATCAATGTGTACCCGTTGCCATGGAGATGAGGGCCACCCCCATGGATGTAGTGGGGCCTGTGGTGGAGCCTTTTGGACCTTCTGGCATCCTGTGCATCTCTTGGTCATATCCTCGATTTCTTTATCGATTCCCGGCCACCACACAAACGCCCTGGCTAGGCTCTTCATTTTTACCCCTCCCAGATGACCCTCGTGAAGCTCATTGAGTACTCAATCTCTCAACTTGGGTGGAATTACCACTCGGGATCCACACATCAAGGTTCCCCGGCACACTGACAGCTGTTCCCTCCTTGGCGAGAATGCTGGCAACAGTGAGTCGCCATATGCTGGCCATCCCTTCACTGTCAAATCATAGACCCGAGAGAGTGTCGGGTCATTTCGGGTTTCCTTCTCAATACTTGCGTTTGTAACAGGCAAACATTCGACTATGGTCGCATGGAATATCTCCACAGGGTCCACTGCAGGTGCTTCTTCCGCCGTAGGCAACGGTAGGCGTGACAGCCCATCAGCATTTCCATGTTGTTTTGTACCTTTGTACTCTATGTCATACTGATGTGCCCCTAGAAAAAGTGACCATCTTTGCAGCCGTTGCGCCGTCATCACCGGAACACCCTTATTTGGGTTAAAAATGGAGACCAGGGGTTGATGATCAGTCAGTAGGGTGAATTTCTGCCCGTGCAGATAGTGATTGAACTTCTTCACCCCCCACACCAGGCTGAGGGCCTCCCTGTCAATCTGGGCGTAGTTACGCTCGGCTGAGGTTAGCAAGCGCGATGCAAAGGCTATTGGCCTCTCTGAACCGTCACGGAATTTGTGTGACAGCACCGCTCCAATGCCGTAAGGTGAGGCATCACATGCCAACCGAATCGGTAGTGTTGGGTTGTAGTGGGCCAATACTTCTTCTGAAGTGATTTGGCATTTACATTCCTGAAAGGCACGCTTACACTCCTCACTCCATTTCCATGTTACACCAGCTTGAAGGAGGGCATTCAGTGGGTGCAGAATTGTAGATAAATTCGGCAAGAACTTATGGTAGTAGTTCACCAACCCGAGGAACTGTAATGATCAATAACATGTCATTCTATAGTGGACACTAGGTGGAGCCGCAGAGCTGTGTAGAGCTGTATATAGCTGTATGTATAAGACTACACTACCCAGTTGTATAGATATTAAGACTACATTACCCATGAGGCACTAGGCTACCCACAAGGCAGCAGTCAAGATGGAAGCCTCTACAGATACAGTACCTAGTCCACATGTGCTCAATAAAGTAACTAGCAAAAGCTAGCTGTGTTCATAATAAGAATGTCTATTTATTAATGAACATAAGATGGTACCAGGATGGTGAAGATCTGCTGAAAATTGTGAAAAGCGAAATGGAGAATTTGAAGCCGCCAGAGCGTTTGAAACTCACAGGAAAAATCGACTACAATTGGCAGACTTTTAAACAACAATTCGAACTCTACATTGCAGCCATCGGATTTGGTACGAAGCCAGACGCAAGGAAGATAGCGTTGCTGCTTACGGTTGCAGGCCCACAGGCGATAGAGGTATTTAATACATTTGTATTTAATCCAGAGAACAGAGAAAAATTAGAAGATGTGCTAAAAAAATTTGATGCACATTGCTCTCCCAAAAAGAATGAGACGTATGAAAGATACATCTTCCGTTCTCGGACACAGCAACAAAATGAGACTTTTGATAGCTTTATAACTGATCTGAAACTGAAAGCACAGACATGTAATTTCTCTGAGCTCAAAGCATCCATGATTCGTGACCAGATTGTGTTTGGTATTCATGATAAAAAAGTCAGGGAACGTCTGCTGAGAGAAACCGAACTAAATTTGGAAAATGCGGTGAAAATATGCCAAGCCAGCGAGCTAGCTCGAAAGCACGCGAAGACTTTCAGTGAAATCAATAATGATGCGATTGTAATGAGTGATAATGCTGCTGTCGGTGCTGTGTCCTACAAGGGGAAGAAACGTGGGCAGAACAGAAATGAAAAGCAATCGGAGGATGAAAATTTTAATTGTAAACGCTGTGGTTACAAACACCAGTTAAAACAATGCCCAGCGTTTGGAAAAATGTGCACAAAGTGTAATGGAAAGAATCACTTTGCCAAACAATGCTTTTCAAAAGTAAAAACTAAGAATGGGCAACGAGTTAATGTAATTGAGGACACTGATTTAAGTGAGACATATTTTGTACGAATGGTGTCATGTGACAATATCAAAAATGATACAGAAAATGTGCAGCCCTCAGAAATGGACAATGCTGAACATAAAGTCAATGCAGTAAAAGAGGACAAATGGATGATCCCACTGCAGGTAAATGGAGCATTAGTTACCTTGAAACTAGACACTGGGGCAAAAGCAAACTTAATCAGTATGAGTGACATTAACAATATGAAAGAAAAGACCAAAATACAGAAAAAGTCAGTACTACTGAAGGACTATAATGGACAGAAAATAGATAGCTTAGGTGTATGCAGACTTAAAGTGACAAAGACAAAGTGCATCATCTCATGTTTTCTGTTGTGGCTGAAAGACTTGATTCTCTACTAGGTGACAAAGCTTGTGAGGACTTAGAACTGGTCAAGAGAGTCTACCGTATAAACTGTGCCATAAGCAGACCAGATGACTCGGTGGATTCTGTAGTGAATAATTTCCAGGATGTGTTCGAAGGATTTGGAGTTCTACCATTCAATTACAAGATCCAGCTAAAGCAGGATGCTCAGCCAGTGGTACATGCTCCATGAAGAGTTCCAGCACCCCTGCGTGACCTGCTCAAGAATGAACTGGACAGAATGACCACACTAGGAGTCATCAGGAAAGTCGAAGAGCCAACAGACTGGGTTAACTCCATGGTATGTGTAAAGAAAAAAAACAATGATCTAAGAATATGCATGGATCCAAAGGACTTAAATGCAAACATAAAACGTGAACACTACCAGATTCCCAAGCGAGACGAAATCACCAGTGAAATGTCAAGTGCCAGATACTTTACAAAGCTCGATGCCTCACAAGGATTTTGGCAACTAAAACTGGATGAAGAGAGCACCAAATACTGTACCTTCAACACACCATTTGGCAGGTATTGTTTCCTCAGAATGCCTTTCGGGATAATATCTGCATCTGAAATCTTTCATAGAGCGATGGAACACATAATTGAAGGTCTGGAAGGAGTTCGGGTCTATGTTGATGACGTCATCATCTGGGGCTCCACACTGAAAGAACACAATGAGAGACTGACTAAAATGCTACAGAGCATACACCGGAATGGACTGAAGCTCAACAAAGCCAAGTGTCAGTTTGGCATCCAGGAAGTTACTTTCCTAGGAGACAATCTATCTGGTAAAGGAATAGAGCCAGATATGGAAAAAGTAAACGCCATACTCAAAATGCCCCGACTCACTGACAAAAAAGGAGTGCTATGCATCATGGGGATGATAAACTTCATTGGAAAGTTCATTCCTAACTTGTCAGCCAAGACAGCCTGTCTGCGAGACCTGCTACATAAAACAAATGAGTTTGCATGGACAGAAAGACATGAACAAGAGTGGATAAACCTCAAAACAGTGCTGACAACCACACCTGTACTCACCTTCTTTGACCCAACCAAAAGAATCAAAGTGTCAACGGATGCATCAAAAGATGGCCTAGGTGCGGTCTTGCTACAAGCAGAGGGTGAAGATTGGAAGCCTGTTGCCTATGCCTCCAGGTCTATGACTGATACTGAGTGTCGATACGTCCAGATTGAAAAGGAATGTCTAGGCTTGGTAGTTGGACTAGAAAAGTTTCATGGCTACATATATGGACTTCCCACCTTCACAGTTGAGACAGACCACAGCCCTCTGGTTGCCATCATTAAAAAAAACCTGAATGAGATGTCTCCAAGGATTCAACGACTCATGATGAAGCTGCAAAGATATAACTTTGAACTGATCTACACACCAGGCAAATACATAGTGTTAGCAGATGCACTATCCCGAGCACCCACAATGAGTCATGTGAGCTCTACTGAAGAAGATGTGGATGTTCATGTGAGTATGGTCACTGCTGCGCTGCCCGTGTCAGACACAAAATCAAAGCAAATAGCAGAAGAAACAGTAAAAGATACAGTATTACAAACAGTAATAGAGAACATTCATCATGGTTGGCCAAAAGGTTCCTGTCCAAAATATTTTCACATAAGGTCAGAATTGAGTGTCGCAAGTGGACTATTACTAAAACAGAACAGAATAGTCATTCCACAGGCTCTACGTCAAGACATGCTCTGAAGGATTCATGAGGGACACCTCGGAATTGAAAAATGCAAAAGGAGAGCAAGAGACACTGTTTATTGGCCTGGCATAAATAAGGACATTGAGAACATGATAGGCAAATGTGAGACATGTCAGAAACACCAAAACAAACAAGCAAAGGAACCAATGATAGTAGCTGACATACCAACAGCACCATGGCAAAAGGTTGGTATGGACCTTTTTCATTTAAATGGTAAAGACTATCTAATAGTGATTGACTACTATTCTAACTATCCTGAGATGGCGCTGCTCTCAAGCACCACAGCAAGCAGTGTCATAATGCATGTGAAATCCATCTTCGTCAGACATGGAATTCCCAGGACTGCCGTTAGCGACAATGGTCCGTGCTTCAACTGTAAGAACATAACATAAGAACATAAGAAATAGGAGCAGGAGTAGGCCAATTGGCCCCTCGAGCCTGCTCCGCCATTCAATAAGATCATGGCTGATCTGATCCTAACCGCCAATCCACTATGACAGGACTATCTCCTGAATCTAACAGAATTAGACACACGAAACAGGAGCAGGATCAAGCTACACGGCCCCTGGGCCCGCTCCGCTACCCACAGGGCCATGACCGATCCGAACCTAGACTCATGTCCAAATTCCTGCCCGCTCCCCGTAACCCTTAATTCCCTTTACTTCTAGGAAACTGTCTATTTCTGTTTTAAATTTATGTAATGATGTAGCTTCGACAGCTTTTTGGGGCAGCATATTCCATGGACCTACCACCCTCTGAGTGAAGTAGTTCCTCCTCATCTCAGTTTTGAAAGAGCAGCCCCTTATTCTAAGACTATGCCCCCTAGTTCTAGTTTCACCCATCATCTGGAACATCCTCCCTGCATCCACCCGATCCAACCCCTTCACAATCTTATATGTTTCAATAAGATCGCCTCTCATTCTTCTGAACTCCAATGAGTAGAGTCCCAATCTACTCAACCTCTCCTCATATGCCCATCCCCTCATCCCCGGGATTAACCGAGTGAACCTTCTTTGTACTGACTCGAGAGCAAGTATGTCTTTTCTTAAGTATGGACACCAAAACTGTATGCAGTATTCCAGGTGCGGTCTCACCAATACCTTGTACAACTGAAGCAATACCTCCCTATTTTTATATTCTATCCCCCTAGCAATGAAAGCCAACATTCCATTGGCCTTCTTAATCACTTGCTGCACCTGCATACTAACCTTTTGAGTTTCATGCACCAGGACCCCCAGATCCCTTTGTACTTCAGTACTTTCCAGTTTCTTGCCATTAAGATAATAACTTGCTCTACGATTTTTCCTGCCAAAGTGCATAACCTCACACTTTCCAGTATTGTATTCCATCTGCCAAATCTCTGCCCACTTACTTAGCCTGTCTATGTCCCCTTGCAGGTTTTTTATGTCCTCCTCACTCACTACTTTCCCTCCCATCTTAGTATCATCTGCAAACTTTGATATGTTACACTCAGTCCCCTCCTCCAAATCGTTAATATAGATTGTAAAGAGTTGGGGACCCAGCACTGACCCCTGCGGAACACCACTGGTAACTGATTGCCAGTCTGAGAATGAACCATTTATCCCAACTCTCTGCCTTCTGTTAGATAGCCAATCCTCTATCCATGCCAGAATATTACCCCCAATCCCGTGATTTTTTATCTTAAGCAATAATCTTTTGTGTGGCACCTTGTCAAATGCCTTTTGGAAGTCTAAATACACTACGTCCACTGGTTCACCTTTATCCACCCTATATGTTACTTCCTCAAAGAACTCCAGCAAATTTGTCAAACATGACTTCCCCTTCATAAAACCATGCTGACTTTGTCTTATTAAATTATGATTATCCAAATGTCCTGTTATTGTCTCCTTAATAATGGACTCCAAAATTTTACCTACCTTTTTAAATAAGGGTGTTACATTAGCAGTTTTCCAGTCTGCCGGGACCTTTGCTGAGTCCAGGGAGTTTTGGAAGATTATTACCAATGCATCCACAATCCCTACCGCCACTTCCCTCAAGACCCTAGGATGTAAGCCATCAGGTCCAGGCGATTTATCCACCTTGAGTCCCATTATTTTACTGAGTACCACTTCCTTAGTGATTTTGATCGTGTTTATCTCCTCCCCCCCATAGCCCCCTGCTTGTCCAGTGTTGGGATATTCTTAGTGTCTTCTACTGTAAAGACTGATACAAAATATTCATTCAGTGTTTTTGCCATCTCCATATTTCCCACCATTAATTTCCCGGTCTCATCCTCTAAGGGACCAACATTTACTTTAGCCACCCTTTTTCTTTTTATATAACTATAAAAACTCTTACTATCTGTTTTTATATTTTTTGCTAATTTACTTTCATAATCTATCTTCCCTTTCTTAATCAATCTTTTTGTTATTTTTTGCTGTCTTTTAAAGTTTTCCCAATCCTCTATCCTCCCACTAGATTTGGCTACCTTATATGCCCTTGTTTTTAGTCGAATACTATCCTTAATTTCTTTACTTAGCCACGGATGGCTGTCTTTTCTTTTACACCCTTTTTTTCTCAGTGGAATATACTTTTTTTGGAAGTTGTAAAATAACTCCTTAAATGTACACCACTGATCATGTATCGTCTTACCCTTTAATCTATTTTCCCAATCCACTTTACTCAATTCCGCTCTCATACCTTCATAGTCTCCTTTATTCAAGCTTAGCACGCTTGTTTGAGATACAACCTCCTCACCCTCTAATTGAATATGGAATTCAACCATGTTATGGTCACTCATTCCAAGGGGATCCTTTACTAGGACATTTTTAATTAATCCTGTCTCGTTACACAGGACCAGATCTAAGGTTGCTTGCCCCCTGGTCGGTTCAGTTACATACTGCTCAAGAAACCCATCCCTAATACATTCAATGAACTCATCCTCAAGGCAGCCCAGCCCAATTTGATTTGTCCAATTAATATGATAGTTAAAATCCCCCATAATTATAGATGTTCCCTTATTACAAGCCTCAACTATTTCCTGATTGATACTCCGTCCAACCGAGTTGCGACTGTTCGGAGGCCTATAGACTACGCCCACTAGTGTTTTTTTCCCCTTATTATTCCTTATCTCCACCCAAACTGTTTCATTATCCTGATCTTTTGACCCAATATCATTTCTCTGTATTACAGTGATTCCTTCCTTTATTAACATAGCCACCCCACCTCCCCTTCCTTCCTGCCTGTCCTTCCTGATTGTTAAATAACCTGGTATGTTTAATTCCCAGGCATTGTCACCCTGCAGCCATGTTTCTGTAATGGCCACAAGATCATACCCATATGTAGCTATTTGTGCCATTAACTCGTCTATTTTGTTACGAATGCTACGTGCATTCAGATAGAGAACTTTCAAATGTGTTTTGTGACACTTAGTTTCTGCTTTTGCCCTTTTTATTACTTTACCTTTTACTCCATACCTTCTGCCCCTTCCTGACACGCTCTGGTTTTTAATTTCCCCACTGCTACCTAAGTCTATGACCTTCTCTGTTGTCATTTTTATTATTTGTTCTCTAGGAACCTCCCCCCCACTAGTTAGTTTAAAGCCCTCTCTACAGCCCTAGTTATATGATCCGCCAGGACTCTAGTCCCAGCACTGGCCAAGTGAAGCCCGTCCCAACGGAACAGCTCCCTCCTGCCCCAGTACTGGTGCCAGTGTCCCAGGAAGCAAAACCCATTTCTCCCACACCAGTCTTTGAGCCACGCATTTAACTCTCTTATTTTATTTGTCCTAGCCAAATTCGCTCGTGGCTCAGGTAATAATCCAGAGATTATTACCCTTGAGGTTCTGTTTTTTAATTTGACCCCTAGCTGCTCATACTCCTTTAACAGAACCGGCTTCCTAGTCCTATCTATGTCGTTTGTACCAACATGGACCATGACGACTGGATCCACCCCCTCCCACTGCAAGTTTCTTTCCAGCCCAGAGGAGATGTCCTTAACCCTGGCACCGGGTAGGCAACACAGCCTACGGGACTCTCACTCTTGGCTGCAGAGAACTCTATCTATCCCCCTAATAATACTATCCCCTACCACTACAACATTTCTATTTACTCCCCCCTCTTGAATGGCCCCCCGCTCCACGGTGCTGTGGCCAGGTTGCTCATCCTCCCTGCAGCCCCTGCTCCCGTCCCCACAGGGACTAAGAACCTCGAACCTGTTGGACAAGAGCAAGGGCTGCGCCTCCTCCAAAACTACCTCCTGGATCCCTGTACCTGCCTCGCTCGTAGTCACACTGTCCTGTCCCTGACCATGGGCTACATCTGAATTAATTAACTTCATAGGTGTGACCACCTTCTGATACATAGAGTCCAGGTACTTCTCCCCCTCTCTGATGTGTCGCAGTGTCTGAAGCTCAGACTCCAGCTCATCAACACGGAGCTGGAGATCCTGTAGCAGCAGACACTTGTCACAGATGTAATCACCGTTAGCCTCAATGGGGTCTACCGGCTCCCACATCTTGCAACAGTAACACATCACCTGCTCCATTCTATGTAATTAATTAAATTTTTTATTGTTAGTTATGGACACCCTCTGCCCGATTATAGATGCTAGTATCCCCTTTAATTAATTGGATTTAAATTAAATCAATCCCTCTAATTACACCAGTTAAATGGTTTACCAACTGTCCCCACTACAGCACAGAGACCCTAGAAAAAACCCGCAGAATTTAAGCTTGTAATGAAAAGAAGAAAGAAATACTCACCAACCAATCCAACCAATCACTTACCTGCTTCCTGGTGACGTCACTCTTGGATTATTTTTTACCTCTCTCCTCTGCTGTTGAATTGGTACGCCTCGCCTCACCTCACTGCTCACTCCCAGGTCCGATGCTGTAGTCGGGCCTCGGGTCGCTGCCGGTTTTAAGCTCCACCTCGCCTCACCTCACTGCTCACTCCCAGGTCCGATGCTGTAGTCGGGCCTCGGGTTGCTGCCGGTTTTAAGCTCCGCCTCGCCTCACCTCACTGCTCACTCCCAGGTCCGATGCTGTAGTCGGGCCTCGGGTCGCTGCCGGTTTTAAGCTCCGCCTCGCCTCACCTCACTGCTCACTCCCAGGTCCGATGCTGTAGTCGGGCCTCGGGTCGCTGCCGGTTTTAAGCTCCGCCTCGCCTCACCTCACTGCTCACTCCCAGGTCCGATGCTGTAGTCGGGCCTCGGGTCGCTGCCGGTTTTAAGCTCCGCCTCGCCTCACCTCACTGCTCACTCCCAGGTCCGATGCTGTAGTCGGGCCTCGGGTCGCTGCCGGTTTTAAGCTCCGCCTCGCCTCACCTCACTGCTCACTCCCAGGTCCGATGCTGTAGTCGGGCCTCGGGTCGCTGCCGGTTTTAAGCTCCGCCTCGCCTCACCTCACTGCTCACTCCCAGGTCCGATGCTGTAGTCGGGCCTCGGGTCGCTGCCGGTTTTAAGCTCCGCCTCGCCTCACCTCACTGCTCACTCCCAGGTCCGATGCTGTGGCAACAGTTTGCAGCACAGTATGACTTTCAGCACATCACATCCAGTCCTTTGTATGCTCAGTCAAATGGTAAGGCAGAGAAAGGTGTTCAAGTTCTCAAGCAGCTACTGAAAAAAGCGACAGAAAGCAAGTCTGATCCTTATCTCGCCCTGCTGAGCTACCGAGCCTCACCTTTAGACTGTGGTTCGTCACCTGCTGAACTACTAATGGGTCGCAAGTTGTGCACCACGCTACCCTGCTGTGTAAAAGAACAGCAAAGTGAGGAACTGAGACAGAGACTTCAACTGTTAAAGCTGAAACAGAAATCATACTATGACAAGTCATCCAAAACTCTAAAACCATTGACAAGGGATGATGTTGTCAGGATTGAGGATCCAGATGCATGGAACAGGAAAGCTACAGTTCTTGAGGAAGTAGGACCAAGGTCATACACTGTTAGAACTGAGGAAGGACAGATTCTCAGGAGGAACCGCCGTTCCCTCCTAAAAACACAAGAGACTATTCAAGAGCAGATTGATGACCATGCCGCAACTGCATCTTGTCATTCACCGCCAGAACAATCTCATGAAGACACATCAGACTTACCCGTGTTGAGAAGATCCACACGTGAAGTATAAGAGCCTGATAGACTTAATCTTTGAGTACATGTAAAGCTTTGAAAATGTGTTGACTGTTTTGAAAATGTTTATGTTTATAGAGCACTAACAAAAGTGTTACTGATATTATCTTTATTGTTTTCTTGAAAGTTGATTGATATTGATTTTGTTAAACCTCAAAGAAAGGGGGATGTAATGATCAATAACATGTCATTCTATAATGGACACTAGGTGGAGCCGTAGAGCTGTATATAGCTGTATGTATAAGACTACACTACCCAGGTGTATAGATATTAAGACTACATTACCCATGAGGCACTAGGCTACCCACAAGGCAGCAGTCAAGATGGAAGCCTCTACAGATACAGTACCTAGTCCACATGTGCTCAATAAAGTAACTAGCAAAAGCTAGCTGTGTTCATAATAAGAATGTCTATTTATTAATGAACATAAGAAACGACCTCAGTTGCGACACATTTTCTGGTGCTGGAGCCTTGACTACAGCCTCAATCTTGTCCGGCGACTTATGCAACCCTTCCTCATCAATCATGTGGCCACAATACGAGATTTGTCTCCTGAAGAACTCGCATTTGGGACGGTTGGCTCGTAGCCCATATTCCTGCAATCTCGTGAGCACCTGTTCCAGGTTGGCAAGGTGTTCATTGTCATTTTCGCCCGTAACCAGGATGTCGTCCAAATAACACTGGGTCCCTGGGATCCCTTGCAGGACTTGTTCCATTGCTCTCTGCCACATAGCCGGGGCCAATGCTAACCCAAATACCAGTCGATTGTACTGGTAAAGGCCTTTGTGAGTGTTTATCGTGAGGTATTTCCTAGATGCTTCTTCCACCTCCATTTGTAGATACGCTTGAGCCAGGTCAATCTTTGTAAAACGTTTCCCTCCAGATAGCGAGGCGAAAATATCTTCTATCCGCGGAAGCGGACACTGTACTGTGTGCAGGACTGGGTTCACAGTCACCTTGAAGTCCCCACAGATGCGAACCTTCCTTGGCTCCCCAGGCGTGCTGCTCGATGCTTTCTTCATTACAGGAACGATGGGTGTGGCCCACTCGCTCCAGTCCACCTTAGACAGCACCCCCGAACGCTCCAGACTCTCCAGTTCAGCTTCCACAGCTGGGCGTATCGCGTATGGCACCGGTCTGGCCTTGAAAAATTTTGGGGTTGCGTTATCCTCAATCTTTATGGTTGCCTTTACTCCTTTTAGAGTCCCAAGTCCTTGTTGGAACACCTCTTCCGCGTCAGATAAAATTTGTGACAGACGTCCAGGTGCGACGTCATCATCTTTTTTGTCAGTCACAGTTAGTGCCAGAATGGAATGCCAATCCAATTGTAGTCTTCGGATCCATTCACGTCCCAATAATGGTGGTCCTCCATCTCGTAGTATACATGTATAGTTTCTGTGTTTCCTTTCCGTTATATTCAACTGGCACCCTTATTTTTCCTCTGGGGTAGACCTTTTGCCCCGTGTATGTCTTCAATACAATGGACATGTCCTTTAAGGATATGTGTGAAAATAGCCGCGCATAGTCTCGTCGATTCATGACAGTTAGGGCTGATCCTGTGTCCAATTCCATCTTCACTGGGGACCCTGCTATCATGAGGGTGACCCAAATGGTTCGGTGATCCTCTTTTGCGATCACGTTGTGTAACTTTAAACAACTTAGTCGCCTGCTCCCGGAGTCCTTATCACTCTCCTTATCTTCGGAACTACTATCTGTCAGTTTCTTTACTTTCCTGTACTGTTCCTTAGTAGTTCTTGTCATTTTGGTCTTCTTTCCCGACCTGCAGACTCTTGCTATATGTCCCATTTTCCCGCATTGCCTGCATATTTTGTCTTTAAACCAGCAGTCCTTCTGCTCATGGGTTGTTCTGCCGCAGCGATAGCACTTTTCGGCTCCATACGCCATTTCGTTAGCACTGTATTCTTGTGGTTTCTGTTGTATTTCCGCAGCTCCCCGTGCTGCTGCTTCGTAGGATACTGCCACGCTGAAAGCCTGTTCTAGTGTCAGGTCCTTTTTTGAAAGTAGTCGTTTCTGGGTTCCTTCACTCTGGAGCCCACAGACAAACTTATCCCGTAAGGTGTCTGCCAGTCCTGCTCCGAACTGGCAGTGCTTCGATAACTTGCGTAGTTCCGTAAGATAGTCAGCATTGCTCTCATCTTTGTGCTGGTTTCTTTTATAGAACTTGAATCTTTCTGCTATCAGCAGTGGTGTAGGGCTTAGGTGTTCCTGTAAGATATGAACAATCTCCTCAAAACTTTTCTCCATTGGTTTAGCTGGGGTAATTAAATTCCGCAATAGGCCGTACGTACTCGCACCCATCAGATTTAATAATACCGACGCCCTCTTTCCATCAGCCACCTCATTTGCCTTGCAGTACACTTCAATTCTTTCCACATACGTGGTCCAGTCTTCTACCTCGTTGACGAAAGCAGTGATACTGCCACTTTTCGGCATATTGGGCGATTTAAAATGGCGCCTCCCGCGCTTTTGCTTCTTCCCCAATGGAATAAAATGGCGCCTCCCGCGCTTTTGCTTCTTCCCCTTACTGCCACGCTGCTCCTAGCGTTCTGCGGGGTAATGGCGGTGACCCACAGCTTCGGCACGTCTCGCTTTCCTTCCCCCCCGTTTAGTTTCTCTCCACTGTCCTGTTGTCGAGCACCGACCGCGCCCTGTGCACTCCACCCTCTCTCTCTTGTTTTCTTTTCCCGGCGACGCTGCGCGGCCCGATTTGTAGAGCCGCTCGATCGAGCTTGAGCCCGCCGCAGTCCGGAAGGGTCAGCGCGCTACCTGCTACCAGCACGATTCGCTGGAACCACAGTCTCTCCCACAATTCTCCAAACACCGATGGATTCTTTGGGCAGTTGTCCTCGGTCGACGCCCGTTGCTCAGACTACGACCTTCCAGGACCTTCCTTTCAGGCGAGATCCCCGTGAGATGATGCCACACTGCAGGTGAGTTCGAACTTACTCGTCGCCACTGTAAAGTCCGCGCCTCAATAATACACGGACTTCGGGAGAACAGTTTAACAGGTACTTTACTGAACAAGAGGCAGCTTGAAACTGAAACTACAGAAGCCTGCTAGGGCCTTTTATACAGGGGTGGTCACTGCCGGTACTGCAGTCTAAGACCAGTCATTCCCTTAAAGGTACATACACAACAAAAACAGTGGAATGTGAATCAGAAGAAGTAATGATCAAATGTACAGTGTTCTAGTCAACTGCGCCTTGAATACTGCATCCCCGGGTCTGATCGCCAAGAAATGAGACATTCAAGCGCTGGAGGCAAAGCAAAGATGCGAGCCCCAATGCCAGGGGTCTGAGTTATGAGAAAAGCTTGGAGAAACCTGGGCTTCTCAATCTGGGAAGAAGATGGCTGAGGTCATCTTAAAGACATACATTAGAACATTAAGGGTGTAGAAATAAATTAAGCCAGAACATTACTTTCAATTAAAAGGCAGGAAGAGAACGAGGGTAGAGGTGGGGGTAGGGTACAGTTTTAAACTAGAGAGGCTCTTTAGAATGATGAAATGTTTGGACAAATTGGATCTAATAAGCTTTTCTGCCATGTACAAAATTTAAGCACAAGAGATCATGTTTACAACAAAAGGAAATGCAGAAACTAGACAGGTTCTTGTCAACAATGAGATTCAGGGTTATTAGAAATACACCAAGGAAATACTGTGGATGGGTGGGCTAGATGGACCAAAGGTCTTCTCCTGCCTGAAACTGTTACTATGATAGCATAGGCAATGGCAGCATTAATAACTAAAAATACATAAGACACCCATTGGTTACAATGGATTTACAAGCATCACATTAAATTGGTAAGTGAAATAGACACTTCGGGCTCAAATTTCCAAGCCCCTTGGAGGCGGGAGTGGTGGGAAAATTGCAGAATCGGGGGGCAGGAACCCATCCTGCCCCCAACCCGCCTCCGTGCCAATGTCCCAGGAGGCGGGTACCCGACCTGTGCTGGGAGTCGCCTCCCCGAGGTGGGAAGAGGATTAGTGCCAATTAACTGACTGTTAACAGGTAGTTAACAGGCAGTTTTTTGCCTAATCCCTATTTTTAGCCCTGAAGTGTGGGCTTCCCAACGGCTCCGAACCACGCCAAGTTAGCGAGGCGGTCCATCGGTCTGAAGGGGTTGGAGGGGTCGAGATGTCCGTTGTGCAGGTGAGTGATGGGTGCATGTGTGCAGAGGTAAGTGTGTGAGGCAAGTGTAAAGTGTTTTAATAAGTTTTACTTACCTTTACTTTCTCCTGCAGGCTTCCTTCCTTCAGTTCTCGGGAGTTCCTCAGCTCACCGGCACAGAAAGCAGAATGGCCGCTGAACTGTCAAAAGCTGCAGCCTCTGCTTCTGGTCTGGAGAGATCTCTAACTGAGTCTGAGTAGAAGGACTCAAGTTAGAAGACAGATTGTCAGTGTTTGACAGCTTCACAGAGCTGTCAAACGCTGATTTTTCATCTGTCAAAAGCTCTTGACAGATGAAATGTCAATCGCTGACGTCACCAGTAACCAGGTGTCCCTTAATTGGCCTGCTGAGCCCGCTGGGCGGGCTTAACAAGGTTAATCAAGGGAAGATAGCATGGGTTGGCCCCAAGTCGATGGAGGCGGGACTACAACCCAAAAAGTGGGAGTCCCGCCTCCATCACGTCCCCATTGATAAATTCGAGCCCTTCATTCTGAAGACTTATAAGAAATGATTCATTTCTCAGAAGTTTACAGACTTGGAAACTTATAAGAAATGAAGGTGCTTGTGAGCTCTGGTCATTGCATGAGTCTTATCCCATGGGACTTCATAATGCACTCTGTTTATACCATCCATTGAATATTATTCAAGTAAATTATGTAGAAGTTAAGAAACATATATTCATTCTTGATTTGAGTCCAGCGCACCTGGCGGCAATATGAGGGCTAATTTGGTAATTGTTGTGTGATGTGTATTTATGTTCTGAATATTTTCTTCAAAAGGGTATTTCAAAGGAAAAAAATAGTTCCATTAATTAGAATGTGATGCAATTCCACGAAATGTGAAACATATTTAACGGAAGTACGATGTTATCACTTGCGTTGTAGCATATTCTCTGCTCTGATCTGGTTCTCCTGAGAGGAACATTTAGCGTAGGATAAATATTTTGCAATTAATGCATTCTAAAACAAGTCAGTCACTTTTTGGAGTGATTTCTAATGCTGTTTCTGGAGAGTTGAAGGAATGGTGAAAACTTGCAACTAATTAACGTAATAGAAAAAGTAGGTTGGAGAGTAAAAACAACAAATGTTGGAAGTGAAACCAGGTTAGTCAGTATCTGAATGAAAGATTGATCTTCGGTATGTGCTGTGTATAAATATACAAATAAATGTGTTTTTGATAATGTGTGAAGTAAGCGTCTCTCTATCTATATTTCTACTTGATATGAGCTTGTGTTTACTTAAGAGCAGTTAAGGCCTGAAATTCATGGGCCCAGAAAGGGCACAGAGTGCTCGCATCACAGGCCAGGGCCCAGAAAGGGCATAGAGTGCTCGCATCACATGCCAGGGCCCAGAAAGGGCATAGAGTGCTCATATCACAGGCCAGGCCCAGAAAGGGCATAGAGTGCTCATATCACAGGCCAGGCCCAGAAAGGGCATAGAGTGCTCATATCACAGGCCAGGCCCAGAAAGGGCATAGAGTGCTCATATCACAGGCCAGGCCCAGAAAGGGCATAGAGTGCCCACATTACCTGTCAGAAGTCAGAATTTGGGGTGGGGTGGAACTGAGTTGTGCCGGGTTTCTGTCCTGTTTAACTTGTGTCCTAAATTGCATCCGGGAACAGCAGAGGCAACTTTTCCATCCAGCCCCCCAGGTGATGTAGCATGTCTGGGGTAGTTCCTGAGCAACCCTGGAAATTAAGCCCGTTGAGCCACCTAATAGGCCCAGTGGAACCTATACCAGTTGATCGTTGACATTAGTTTGCACTGGACATCAGGAGTGAGACATCCCAGAGAAAGGTTGTTGGTCTCGGAGAGGATTGATTATGTTGAAATAGCTGCTCTTTAGAGCAATTCATTCTTTTTATGGAGATGGTCTTCAGCCCGGGAAGGGCCTCGGAATCCCCTGTTGAAGCAGATTGGTGCTACTCCAACTTCCACCAGCAGCATGGGTAGCTGCCTCCGAAGCACTCTTACTTGGAGCGGACCACCCACTCTGTCTGGTTTAAAGGACCCCATTCCCTGGGATTTGGGACAGGATCTACATCTTTCTATGTTGGCACACGGGAATCCCGAACCACTGCACTTCTGCCAACAGAGATGGGACCTCGGAATTTTGGGGACTTAGACATTGTGACCTTACATAGGACTTACAGCACTGAGACAGGCCATTCTGCCAGTGTTTATGCTCCACACGAGCCTCCTGTCACTGTATTTACTTTATCTCATTCTATCAACATAACCTTCTATTCCTTTCTCCCTCGTGTACTTACCTAGCTTCCCCTTAAAGGGACACAGATTCACTGTAGCAAAATAATACATTTGCAATACATATTGTAACACTCTTATCCTTGCAACGCACCTGATTTAGCATGTGTAATATCAAGAGCGGTCTGCTAGTAATAAAATATTGATAAATGATATGTCCGGCACAAGAGGCAAAGCAACCTTAAACAAAAGCAGTGATTTTAATGCTGGCTGCTTCTCAGCAGTGGCCTGAGACTGACCAGCACTTTCCAATCTGTAAAATTCCCTGACCAATCAACACTAAACACCGATTGACCCAAGACTGTTCATTCAAACATTAGACTTTGTGGCCTTAAACACATCAAAAAGAGAGAAATAAATAAAGTCTGACCTGTAACTGACTGGAGCATTAATTTCAACTTTGCAGAGCATTTATAAAGCACCTTTAATATGTGACCAGCGCTCCATAACTGATAAATTACTTTTGTTATGTCGGCAAATGCTTGAGCCAATTTACATCGCACAAGAGACACACTGCCTGGCGTCACAGTCAAAGACGTGGCCAGCAGGAATTCGTCAGAGTTCGGGTTACCTTCCTCAAGAATGTATTGGACGTTTCCAGTCAAGGTTAAATAATGCTTTCAGAATACCCTATACAATGCTTCACCTGTAGCCTGTGCACTTCCCTGCATCTCTTATTTGTAAACATTCATTGTTGTGTTAGCTCCAATAAGATGCTGCAATTCAAAAGCCACTAATTCCTTGTGTATCCTTGTAAATACCCTGTGTAAATCAGTCACCTGCACTGACGAGCTTTGCTGGTGAACTACAGCTCATCCAAAACTCTGCTGCCCATATCCTAACTCGCACTAAGTCCCATTCATCCATCACCCCTGTGCTTGTCTCGATTTTTAAAATTCTCGTCCTTGTTTTCAAGTCCATCCATGGCCTCGCCCCTCCCTATCTCTAACATCCTCCAGCCCCACAAGCCTCTGAGATCTCTGCGCTCCTCCTGTTCTGGTTCTTGCACAGCCCCGATTTCCACCGCCCCACCATTGGTGGCCGTGCCTTCAGCTGGCAAGGCCCTGAGCCCCGGAGTTCCCTCACTAAACCTCTCCAGCTCTCTACCGCTCTCTCTCCTCCTTTAATACACTCCTTAAAACCTACCTCTTTGACCAAGCTTTTGATCATCTGTCCTAATATTTCCTTATGTGGCTCGGTGTCAAAGCCGGGGAGTCTAATTTAAGAACAATCCAATTGCTGATAGCAGCACAGCCCAAGCCCCACAATGTTGTACTCTGCTCTCCCCTGTTTAACTTCCACCACCATTGTTTATCCACAAAACAAGAGGTGAGAAATGGAAAGAAAAAAATTCCCTGCAACCGCGAAATATGACTGCACTATATATTTACCTTTTAATATCCAATCAAATCTATTTTATGTTTATTAATTTCTTTTTAAATAATATTCCCTTTGTAATTTGTGCTGAATTACCTAATCACAGCCAAGGTGACAATAAAGGATGCTGTAATTGGCCTTAGTATCCCTCCCAACTAGGAAGGGACAAAAATCTAACGGCATTCCCAATCCCAATTGCTATCCAGTGATCCTGCTGGAAATGCTTGAGTGTTGACACTGGATGAGGTCAGAGTCTGGTTCCACTGCGCCGGATCCACAGTTAGGTGTAATCCATTAATGTTCAATATCAAGCTCACACTTGAAGAATGCCACTTGTACGAGGAACGATAGCTGGTGCCTCTCTGGGCCTGTACCCCAGCATAAGTGCCTTCCTTCAAGGGAGGGGGAAGAAAATCAGAGGAGAAAAAAGACCGACAAATGCTGTAAATCTTTTGTACTGTTTTGATTGTGCCCCAGGCTTCTATCCAATTTATAAGTCATTTCTTTGTTTTTATAGTTGACATTTTGGTTAAAAAAAATGAAAGCTGCATCAGTGTCCAAGTTAAATCGTTGAGGATAAAACCAGGTATGACCGTGTGATTCATAATTTACAATGTGCATCAAAACCTAAACAAACAAATCATTATAGACTGCATTTCATTAGTCACTCATTTGCAGCGTCTAAGTATGGCTTCCTAGAACCATTATCATTCGTTGTAGTATGAATTGGCTTTATGGCTTGTGTGGGCTAAATTTGTTTTGTTCAATTGTTTCTCTGCCCCAAGGGAGGATGCTGACATTTGAGTCAGTCAGTCTCTGGGAATGTTTGAAAACTGAGTCACCTAATAACCAGGTATGAATCATACATCTCTGAGAGAAAAAAAATAACAGCCTCTGGGGTTCACTGGTCACAATATTGTGGCTGGAAATAATTGCAGAGCTTTGTTCTTGCTGTAGATAATCTCTGAACCATTAAATACAATCATCCATTTCAATTTCTGTTGAAAACCTCTATAGTTGAAAAAGGCACAATCACTACCAATAACAGCTTTTACTGAATTCCAGAGTAATTGCTTTTGTTGTGTAACCAAGGCACCAAGAAAGCACAAATTGTAGCGTGCAGTGGCCTACCATTTACACTACAATATTTTCCTGCATTCTAGTACTTCTATTTATACATTTACTTCCTCTAGAATATTTCGTCTGCAGTATTTATTTTCCATTTCATTAATATATTGTCTTGTATACCCTGGCTTCAAACCAGTCATGTTTTATTAGGAATCTTTTAAATTCTTCTCCTTCTTAATTAACCGGTATTTTTTTCACTGCCGGAGTATCACAGCTCAGCCTGTGGATGACTCTACAGTTCACCCACTGCAGTGAAGGTTGGAATGGGATGCGATGGACAATGTAAGTTTCAATCAGTTTGACTTAAATAATCCACAATCCTAAAGTAGTTCACCAAACTGCCTGATCTGACTGATGCTTTGAGAGGCACATTCAATTGGCAGGCTACCGTGGGAACTGAACCCACAACCGTCTGGTCTGGAAACCAATGCTATGCCTACTGGCTATTCAGGAGACGTGCATGGCACTGTCAGATATCAATGTGTCTGGCATCAGTGTGACCAAAACTGTGAAGCACATCATAATATCTTTTTTTTATCAATCTTTATGTATGGGATGGATAGCCTGCTCATTTGTTGACACACACGAGGCAAGTTTTAATTGGAGACTTGTTAACTATTTTGTCATCGACGAGCAATAGTTCCACAAACATTGATAAATAGTACTAGCAATGTAGTGAAGTCGAAATATCAACAGCTTAGCAAACTCTCAAGTAGCCCATGTTGAAAAATTAGTGGAAAATGTTCAAACAAAGCAACTTTCAACAAATACTTTGACGTGTACTGGTAAGCAATAAGATGGATATTCATTGAATATTGATGATTTGTTGAATGTAATAACAACAGCACAACTTGATTTTAAATAACTTGCTAAGCATAGTAAATATAATGGTCCAGAACTTGCTGGAGTGGGGCATTTTGGACAAATGGGAATTAATGGTGTTTGGAAGTCGGGAGGACAGTATGGAAAACATTAGAGAAGTCAACTGAATGTAATTAAATGTGAGAAGTCACACAACACCAGGTTATAGTCCAACAGCTTTATTTGAGATCACAAGCTTTCGGAGCGCTGCTCCTTCGTCAGGTGAAGTGAAGAGATGCATATAGGCACAGCATATATAGTCAGAGAACACTGCCAGATGATTACAGGTAATCTTTCTGTTGTGTATGTACCTTTAAGAGAGAACTGACTTTATACTGTAGTACCGGCAGTGACCACACCTGTATATAAAGCCATAGCAGGCTTCTGTACTTTCACTTTAAGCTTACCCTCTGTTCAGTAAATACCTGTTATTATTGTTCTCCTGCAGTCCGTGTATTATTGATATGCGGACACTACACTGGCAACGAGCAGGTTCGAACTCACCTGCAGTACTGCATCACCTCACGGGGATCTTTCCCTGAAAAGAAGCTTCTTGGAGGTCGAAGTCAGAGCAACGGGCGTTGACCGCGGGCAACCGCCCAGGGATCCATCGGAGTTCGGAGAATTGCAGGGGAGGCTGTGGAGAGCTGGGCTTGGCTCCCCAGTCAAGGTTTCCAGCAAATCATGCTGGTAGCAGGTAGTGCGCTGACCCTTCCGGACTGCGGCGGGCTCGAGCTCGATCAAGCGGCACTGCTCAAGAACCGGGCAGCGTAGAGCAAATAAAACGAGGGGAAGGAAAAGTGAGACGCGCCGAAGCCGCGGGTCGCTGCCATTACCCTGTAGAATGCTAGGAGCAGCGTGGCAGCAAGGGGAAGAAGGAAAAGCGCGGGAGGCGCCATTTTATTCCATTGGGGAAGAAGGAAAAGCGCGGGAGGCGCCATTTTAATCCATTGGGGAAGAAGAAAAAGTGCGGGAGGTGCCATTTTAAACCACCCAAGATGCCGAAGAGTGGCAGTATCACTGCTTTCGACAACGAGGTAGAAGACTGGACCACGTATGTGGAAAGAATTTAAGTGTACTGCAAGGCAAATGAGGTGGTCGATGGAAAGAAGGCGTCGGTATTATTAAATTTGATGGGCGCGAGAACGTACGGCCTATTGCGGAATTTAATTACCCCAGCTAAACCAATGGAGAAAAGTTTTGAAGAGATTGTTAATATCTTACAGGAACACCTAAACCCTATACCGCTGCTGATAGCAGAAAGATTCAAGTTCCATAAAAGAAATCAGCACAAAGATGAGGGCAATGCTGACTATCTTACGGAACTACGCAAGTTATCGAAGCACTGCCAGTTCGGAGCAGGACTGGCAGACACCTTAAGGGATAAGTTTGTCTGCGGGCTCCAGAGTGAAGGAATCCAGAAACGACTACTTTCGGAAAAGGACCTGACGCTAGAACAGGCTTTCAGCGTGGCAGTATCCTACGAAGCAGCAGCACGGGGAGCTGCGGAAATACAACAGAAACCACAAGAATACAGCGCTAATGAAATGGCGTATGGAGCAGAAAAGTGCTATCGCTGCGGCAGAACAACCCATGATCAGAAGGACTGCTGGTTTAAGGACAAAGTATGCAGGCAATGTGGGAAAATGGGACACATAGCAAGAGTCTGCAGGTCGGGAAAGAAAACCAACACTAAAAGAACTACTAAGGAAAAGTACAAGAAAGTAAAAAAAATGACAGACAGTAGTTCAGAAGATCAGGAGAGTGATAATGACTCCTGGAGCAGGAGACTAAGTTGTCTAAAGTTACACAACGTGATCGCAAAGGAGGATCACCGAACCATTTGGGTCACCCTCATGATAGCAGGGTCCCAAGTAAAGATGGAATTGGACACAGGATCAGCCCTAACTGTCATGAATCGATGAGACTATGAGCGGCTATTCTCACACATACCCTTGAAGGACATGTCCACTGAATTGAAGACATACACTGGGCAAAAAGTCTACCCCAGAGGAAAAATAAGGGTGCCAGTTAAATACAACGGCAAGGAAACACAGAAACTGTATCTATATATACTACAAGATGGAGGACCACCATTACTGGGACGTGAATGGATCCGAAAAATACAATTGGACTGGCATTCCATTCGGGCGCTAACTGTGACTGACAAAAAGGATGACTACGTCACACCTGGACGACTGTCAAAAATTCTAACTGACGCGAAAGAGGTGTTCCAACAAGGACTTGGGACTCTAAAAGGAGTAACGGCAATGATAAAAATCGAAGATAACGCAAACCCAAAATTTTTTAAGGCCAGACCGGTACCATACGCGATCCGCCCAGCCGTTGAAGCAGAGCTGGATAGTCTGCAGCGTTCGGGTGTGCTGTCCAAGGTGGACTGGAGCGAGTGGGCCACACCCATCGTTCCTGTAATGAAGAAATCATTGAGCAGCACGCCTCGGGAGCCGAAGAAGGTTCGCATCTGTGGGGACTTCAAGGTAACTGTGAACCCAGCCCTGCACACAGTACAATATCCACTTCCACGGATAGAAGATATTTTCGCCTCACTATCTGGAGGGAAACGCTTTACGAAGATTGATCTGGCCCAAGCGTATCTACAAATGGAGGTGGAAGAAGCATCTAGGAAATACCTCACGATAAACACTCACAAAGGTCTTTACCAGTACAACCGACTGGTATTCAGGGTAGCATCAGCCCCGGCTATTTGGCAGAGGGCAATGGAACAAGTCCTGCAAGGGATCCCGGGGACCCAGTGTTATTTGGACGACATCCTGGTTACGGGCGAAAATGACAGTGAACACCTTGCCAACCTGGAGCAGGTGCTCACGAGATTACAAGAATATGGGCTACGAGCCAACTGCCCCAAATGCGAGTTCTTCAGGAGACAAATCTCGTATTGTGGCCACATGATTGATGAGGGAGGGTTGCATAAGTCCCCAGACAAGATTGAGGCAGAAGTCAAGGCTCCAGCACCGGAAAATGTGTCGCAACTGAGGTCGTTCCTCGGGTTGGTGAACTACTACCATAAGTTCTTGCCGAATTTATCTACAATTCTGCACCCACTGAATGCCCTGCTGCAAACTGGAGTAACATGGAAATGGAGTGATGAGTGTAAGCGTGCCTTTCAGAAATGTAAATGCCTAATCACTTCAAAAGAAGTATTGGCCCACTACAATCCAAAACTACCGATTCGGTTGGCATGTGATGCGTCTCCCTACGGCATTGGAGCGGTGCTGTCGCACAAATTCCTTGACGGTTCAGAGAGGCCAATAGCCTTTGCGTCACGCTCGTTAACCTCAGCCGAGCGTAACTACGCCCAGATTGACAGGGAGGCCCTCAGCCTGGTGTGGGGGGTGAAGAAGTTCAATCACTATCTGCACGGGCAGAAATTCACCCTACTGACTGATCATCAGCCTCTGGTCTCCATTTTTAACCCAAAGAAGGGCGTTCCGGTGATGACGGCGCAACGGCTGCAAAGATGGTCACTTTTTCTAGGGGCACATCAGTACGACATAGAGTACAAGGGTACGAAACAGCATGGAAACGCTGATGGGCTGTCGCACCTACCGTTGCCTACGGTGAAGGAAGCACCTGCAGTGGACCCTGTTGAGATACTCCATTCGACCATAGTCGAATGTCTACCTGTTACAAACTCAAGTATAGAGAAGGAAACCCGAAATTACCCGACACTCTCTCGGGTCTATGATTTGACGGTGAAGGGATGGCCAGCACATGGCGACTCACTGTTGCCAGCATTCTCACCAAGGAGAGAACAGCTGTCAGTGTGCCGGGGGACCTTGATGTGTGGATCCCGAGTGGTAATTCCACCCAAGTTGAGAGATAGAGTGCTCAATGAGCTTCATGAGTGTAGGATTTGCAAAATCCAGGAAAATACAGCCTACATTTTAAAACCCCTGAAATGGCCACATTTTTAAGAGCACAAGATGGAGTCGGCAGATCACATGACTCATTTCAGAAGGACATACCACTGCAATACCTTAAAGAAACCTGAGTCACCACCGGTTGGAAAATTCCAGACTGACTGCAATTGATGTGGTAATAAAGGTAGCAGCAGTAACGAAGTCAAAAACAAAGGACTTGCACTTGAAAAGGTCATGTTAATCGCCAGATAACCGTAAACCCATCACTGAAATCACAGAGCACAGACAAGACCCATTATCTGCATCAAACTCAGCGGGACACGGGACATAACCCATCAGTTTGGTTTCGGCCACGATTAAAGTCGTTAAACTAAAGTACCAGCTTTTGTCAAAGTAGCCGGCCCAAAACTTTGACAAAAGAAAACCCCTGATTTGGCGCCAAAGATAAGGGCAAGGAAACGGTATAACTGTTGGGGGAAAATCGACGGGCAGAAGGTACGATCGGAGGCAGAGAACAACGAGAGGTTAAGGTTAAGTTGAACGGTTCGAGTGGAGAGGTCCGATTAGGAGGTTCGATTACGGTTCGAGGAGCACGGAGGTTCTACAAGTTCGAGCAGGAGAGCAGGTTCAGGAGCCCGTCCCAGAAGGAAGATCAATCGGGAATCCCAGAAGCTACAGGAGCACCAAGGCCGAGGACAGTTTTAAAACCCTGGTGAGCATAGAGGCCCAACTCCACCTAGCTGACCTAGTAGAGGGATACTTTAGAGACGGGAGGGTTTTAATATTAAGGGCTTTGTAATCGGGAGTGTTATTTATCCTTCGTTGTACCGCGCGCTTTCCCCACCCCCGTTTTATTATACCGCAGCTAATGAATTGATGTATTTTAAGATAGTCAAAGTAATTCTTGTGTGTTAAATTTTAGTTCCCATTGGGAGGCGTGTTAATGATTTTGTCTGTGTTGTTTCTTTGTTTCTGTGTTTTTTATTCTCCTTATAAATAAAGAAACCATTAATTTTGAAACCTACCTTGTCTCACCTGATCCATTTGTCTTCCGAGTCACAAGTTGGGCCAACGCATCAAGGTAGTCTGGCAATAAGTCCAGTGTCTAGAATCAGTGAGGGGGGAGCGCTTTGAAACCGCTCACGAGCAGTGTGAAATCAAGAATCGATCTCGCACACCACAAGCTCGTTAAAAAGACCCCTTACATGAGGGTCATCTGGGAGGGGTAAAAATGAAGAACTTAGCCAGGGCGTTTGTGTGGTGGCCAGGAATCGATAAAGAAATCGAGGATATGACCAAGAGATGCACAGGATGCCAGAAGGTCCAAAACGCTCCACCACAGGCCCCGCTACACCCATGGGAGTGGCCCTCATCTCCATGGCAACGGGTACACATTGATTTTGCTGATCCATTTATGGACTCAATGTTTCTAATCGCCGTGGATGCCCATTCGAAATGGCCAGAGGTCATCAAAATGTTCTCCACCACCACGGAGAAAACTATTGCAGTCCTACGGACCATCTTCACCAGGAATGGCTTGCCAGAACAGATTTTCTCCGACAATGGGCCACAGTTTGTGTCCGAGGATTTCCGGAGGTTTCTGAGGAATAATGGGGTGAAACATTACACATCTGCCCCATATCATCCAGCCACAAATGGATTGGCTGAGAGGTTTGTTCAGACCTTTAAAAAGGCAATAAAGGCGATGTATAATGACGACATACCACTACAACACAAGGTGGATAATTTCTTGTTTGCTTACCAGAATGCGACACATGCAGTCACCAACCAAGCTCCAGCCATAATGTTCTTCAACCGAAGGCTAAGATGTCGCCTGGATTTGCTCAAACAAGATAAGACGAGATGTTGAGGATAAGCAATTCCAGCACATCAGTGAAAAGCCAACCAGGAGCTTCAAGATAGGGCAACCAGTCTTGGCCCACGACTACCGAACAGAAAAATGGCAGCCAGGAACGATATGCACACAGCAGGGACCACTAATGTACACAGTGGACGTTGGAGAGAGCATCGTGAGACGCCATGCTGACCAGATTCTAGAGTCACAGGAACAAGCCAAACCCATACCACGAGCATGTGCACCTGGTAATGAACCCGAAGTACAGATTGCGTCTACCTCAGAATCAGTTGTATTGGAAGCTGACGAACCAACCAATGACAATGAGCCAGAATCGACTCCGCCGCAAGAACAGGATACTCGAGAAAGGCACTATCCAGTCAGGATCAGGAAGCCTCCTCAAAGACTGAACTTATAAATGATTATTTCAGTTGATGGATATAGTACAGAGAAAATTGTAATTGTAATTAGTTATTATTTAGTTGTTAAATGAATGTTATGTACTGTTTATCTAAAAGGGGAGGAATTTTTGTGTATGTACCTTTTGAGAGAACTGACTTTATACTGTAATACCGGCAGTGACCACACCTGTTTTTCATACAGACCCCAGCATCTGCAACATTTGACCCCACCTCATTGTTCTTTGATGTAATGTTTTCCTGACTGACCTGTTTGGACACCTTTCATACCTTTGATTGCTGTGATTATCTCTCTGCCGAGGTGTGATAAAGGGCAGTTAGAAAGATTACCTGTAATCATCTGGCAGTGTTCTCTGACTATATATGCTGTGCCTATATGCATCTCTTCACTTCACCTGACGAAGGAGCAGCGCTCCGAAAGCTTGTGATCTCAAATAAAGCTGTTGGACTATAACCTGGTGTTGTGTGACTTCTCACATTTGTCCACCCCAGTCCAACACCGGCATCTCCACATCATGAATGTAATTAAAATATGGACAAGGATTTTGTGAGGTAAGGGCTCATATGGGCAATATCGTGGAAGTAATGGTGTTTGTAATGGGCATGGCGTTTGAAATGCAGCTCCAAGTCAACTGTGACGCCGAGATTGTGCACAATCGGGTTCAGCCTAGTGAGCAGCCAGGGAAGTGGATGGAATTAGGGCCAAGAGCATGGAGTTTTGGTGAGATAGCCAAGCAGGAGAGATTTGGTCTTGCCAGCGTTAAGTGGGATTGGTGCTGTGTCTTTTGAGGAAGGCAATGAACTGATCAGAGCTGACCTTGTCATACACTTATTAAAGCCCTAAGTGGCAGTTTGCTACTTTAATTGATTATTGCAACTAACATTTTATGGAAACATAGAAACATAGAAGATAGGAGCAGGAGTAGGCCATTCAGCCCTTCGAGCCTGCTCCACCATTCAATGAGATCATGGCTGATCATCCAAATTCAGTACCCTGTCCCTGCCTTCTCCCCATATCCCTTGATCCCTTTAGCCTTAAGAAATATATCCAACTCCTTCTTGAATATATTTAATGACCTGGCCTCCACCATCCTCTGTGGCAGAGAATTCCACAGGTTCACCACTCTCTGGGTGAAGACATTCCTCCTCATTTCAGTCCTAAATGGCTTACCCCTTATCCTTAGACTTAGACTTAGACTTAGACAGTCATTTAGTGTGATTATTACAGCTCTCACCTTAAACAGAAGGGGCAACATTGAAGGCACTAGAACCACAATTTCAAATGTTTCCATTAACTGTAGTTCTAAACATTTCTCATCTAATGTCCCAGTTGAACAAATCTTGGAGACCATTAACTCCAAGCATCCTCAATGTAGTAATAACTGGCAGTAGCCAATAATGTTCCTAAAATGTCTTGACAGTAGATACATATGGAATTAAAAATCATAATAACATAGAGAAATTCCAGTCTAAGTAAATGAGGCCGAGTAAGCCAAAGCACATATAGAAATTAATCAAGAATGTGTTATGCAGAATCTGAAAGGATTAAATATCCACTAGGCTCCAGGTACTGAAATGATACATCATAGAGCCCTCAAGGCATTAAAGGCTAGCCATTACCGTTTAAGTATTGGGGTATTAATGTTTCGCACTTTTGTATGACATTCATGTGACTGCTATTTTATTAAAGGTGTTAAAATAAACAGATCAACACCTGTGTTAAAATAGTGGAATGTCACATTTAGCATCTGTCCCATACTTTAGTCGAGGTTCTCTATGCGGGAGTCCTCCCCTGCACCACTGGGGATCTGGGGTGGAGAGTGTTGTTTGGAGCAGTTCTGTCAAACAGGTATTTAAGTCACTTCACGGAATCCCAGGCCACCTATAACTTTTGCGGCCTGGATGAGTCCGTGTACCATATTTTTACCGTGTGTGCAAGGTTGCAACCTCCCTTTCATTATATGAAGGGGCTGCTCCTCAACTTCTGACTCCACTTCAGTCCCACACTCCTGATCTTTGGCCACCCAGTGCGGAGGGAGGCGGGCAAGTTAAGGACCTTTTCATGGGTCTGCTCCTGGGCCTGGCAAAGGTGGCCATCCACAGGTTCAGGTTGGACGTGACCCGTGAGGGTGGCAGCACTGGTTGCCTGCCCCTCTTCCACGGTTTTGTCCGCGCCCGAGTGGCCCTGGAGAAGGAGCAGGCGGTGTCTGCTGGTACTCTTGAGGCCTTCTGTGATCGGTGGGCACTGCAGGAACTGAAGGGTGTGGTGGATAATGCAAATAATATTATTATTTATGTTCATAAGTTTCCTTTTGTTTTTGCTTAAGTTCTTCAATAGTTTTTCCCCTCTAAAAAGGGGCACTTTTGTTACTTTCATTTTGTTTGATGACACTGCAGCAACCCAGGGTCTCTTTATAATTTAATTAAGAAAAGGCATACTTTGGTTGATATTTTTCATAAATGCTGGAATATTACCTGATGATTGGAAGCTAAAGAATGTATTTTCTGTATTCCAAGAAAGGAGTAAAGCATGAATCTAGTAGTTATAGGTCAGTTAGTCTAACATTCATAGTGGGGAAAATTAACAATCTGATTCTCCTACAAAATATAATCTTTACAGATTAGCATTGATTTACAATCAGTTGCATTTGTTGACAATGATCATTCCCAAGTCCTTTTTCTCCCCCCTTTTCAACCTCTGCATTGGAGACCCTTTCACACTGGACAAATGATTACTGTTCTCCATTCCCAATGACAGATTAGCACTGAATTACAGAGATAACTGCCCAAAACTTGCGTTCCATCTCTGTGCCTCATAGCCAGATCAAACCAAACTGCTGCTACATGATATGTGTGGGGATTTTTATAGACATAAAAAGCCCTTTTGAAGGGAGGCACTAGTAACATGTGATGTTTGAAGTGAATTGCGAATGTACAACATTTACATTTTTAGGCCCCTGATAGAATTTGATGACACCTGCATCAAAGCATCATTAACTCAATTGATCCATTTTAGATCCGGGCAAGAAAAGTTTCCTTGATTGGATTACCATGATTGTTTCTCTTCATGAATTTTGCAATCAAAATTTGCACAAATTAAGGATACTTTGACCTTTCAAAGGGTTACTGTAGACCTCTCATCTCTCTAGCCTATATTTTGATTTCTAAATGAATGTGTAATGTCTATTTGAGTGTGATGTTTTAGAATTATGTTAAAAAAAAAATCTTTACTCTTTCTCTTAGTTTAAAATATCATGGACAAAATGTTCCAAAAATGTTGTCATAGTATCTCACCTGGATTTTCAAAAGGCATTCAACAAAGTTGCTCACGTAAAACTAGTAGCACAGGGGTTAAGGCAAATCACAAATTGTGTAGATGGATTGAGCATTGGCTTAGCAACATTAGACAGAAGGTGGTCATCGTCATTTTGTATCTTCTCGCTCCTCCCTTGTGTGAAGTAGTGGGAGGATTCACAGGCTGATTTCCATGGCCATAACAATTTTTATACCAGCCGATAGCGTGATTAGTCCTATACGGTGGGAGGGTTTTATGGGCTCCCACAGCCCATATGATGAGGGGAGGGCCACCCACACCCACCGGATGCAAGTGTCCCGTTGGGTGTCAACCCAGAATTCAGAGCCGGAGCTCTGACTCCACTCGCTGGGACTGTCTGGAGTGGGGTTCAAACCCTGCACTTTCTGGCCCAGAGACAGGGATGTTACCACTGCGCCAAAGGCTCGCTCTGACAGAAGGTGGTGAGAAATGGAAATGCTTTTTCTAGGGGAAAAAAACGGGTGATAATTTGCACGAGTTTTTTCTGGAAGCGGTATTATTAAATGTGTTAATGACACAGAGCAATAGCAAAGAGCAGAATGGTGACTGATAGTCTTCAGAGAGACTTGGACCAACTATATAGATATATTGGGAACGGATAACGGTAATCATTTGTATAATGTGAAAGAGCCTCCATAGTCTTCAGCGGTTGACAAGGGGGGGAAAAAAAGATCGGGGAATGATTGTTGTCCACAAATGCATACTTGCACCAGGTGTCATTGATTAGCAAAAAGGATCAGGGACCCTGGCCAATTTTGCCCCTCCCTAATCCAGAATATAGTGCCCTACCCATTGCCCTAACTGAGACCAGCTAAGGAGCACTGACCAGAGAGCGAATCTGGGACTTCTAGTCTGTGTGGTTCAACCACTCATCGTCTGCACCAGCTGAACTATTAGGTGGCTAATGGGTGGCTGTTTAAATTCCTGTGTGTGACTGTAATAGTTATTGGAGTCTTCAGTGATGAACACCGTTCTTTTATCCTGTGAATCCTGCTGCCAATGTGTTATATGTTCTATCAAAGATATTTTAGTTTATGACAGTTCTAACAGAAATCTTCCCTCTGTTATGTAAACACAATCAGAAGAAGTCTTTCCCCAGACAAGTATACAAGCCTTCTTTTGACTGGCATATTCTGAAAGATCAAAAAAGACAACTTCTATTGCACTAACTTTATTCCATCTGCATAGACTAAAGCCTAGTCTAAGTGTGAGTTATGACTCTAGAAGAGCAAGCAGCTATTCAGAATTGCCAGCATGTCATAGAAACATAGAAACATAGGAGCAGGAGTAGGCCATTCAGTCCTTCGAGCCTGCTCCGCCATTCAATATGATCATGGCTGATCCTCTATCTCAATACCATATTCCCGCTCTCTCCCCATACCTCAGTGTCTACAAATTATATTCCAACCCCCTTCCCCTCCCCTCCTGACCCTCCACCCAATTGGCCCAGTTGCTGTGTTTACTCCACTGGTGTTAAAGATATCCTGCCATGGTAAATACTTTTCAGAATTTGAGAAAAGTGTAAGTATCACCCAAATGCATTTAACAAATAACCTGATACATAGAAACATAGAAACATAGAAGATAGGAGCAGGAGTAGGCCATTCGGCCCCTCGAGCCTGCTCCGCCATTTAATGAGATCCTGGCTGATCATCCAAATTCAGTTCCCTGTCCCTGCTTTCTCCCCATATCCCTTGATCCCCTTAGCCTTAAGAAATATATCTAATTCCTTCTTGAATATATTTAATGAATTGGCCTCAACTGCCTTGTGTGGTAGAGAATTCCACAGGTTCACCACTCTCTGGGTGAAGAAATTCCTCCTCATCTCTGTCCTAAATGGCTTACCCCTTATCTTTAGACTGTGACCCCTGGTTCTGGACTCCCCCAGCATCGGGAACATCCTTCCTGCAACTAGTCTGTCTAGTCCTGTTAGAATTTTACTTGAGACGATAAGTCTCCATTAAAATTGCTAAAATGCAGAAAGTCACCTCATAGTTACTAAGGAGGGTAATATTATTTTTAAAAGGCCACAAGATGGCAACAGCAGCTTAGAGGTATATTACTTAGCTCCTAACTGTAACACTCATTTGATGGCTATGGAGGTGTGGTCTAACTAGGGTTTTGTATAGCTGCAGCGTAACTTCTACCCCCTTGTATTCTAGTCCTCTAGATATAAAGGCCAGCATCCCATCAGCCTTTTTGATTAAGTTCTGTACCTGTAGATGACATTTTAATGATCTATGTAACTGGACCCCCAAGTCTCTTTGGACCTCCACTGTTTTTAGTCTTTCATAATTTAGAAAGTACCCTGTTCTATCCTTTTTAGGTCCAAAGTGGATGATCTCACATTTGCCTATATTGAAATCCATTTGCCACAGTTTTGCCCATTCACTTAATCTATTAATATCCCTTTGTAATTTTATGCTTCCATCTACACTGCCTACAATGCTGCCTATCTTTGTGTCATCACCAAATTTGGATATATGACTTTCTATGCCATCATCTAAGTCGTTAATAAATACCGTGAATAGTTGAGGCCCCAACACAGATCCCTGCGGGACACCACTAGTCACCTCCTGCCAATTTGAGTACCTGCACATTATCCCTACTCTGTCTCCTGCTGCTCAGCCAATTTCCTAACCAGGTCAATAATTTGCCCTCAATTCCGTGGGCTTCCACCTTAGTTAATAGTCACTTATGTGGGACTTTATCAAATGCTTTCTGGAAGTCCATATAAATAACATCCATAGACATTCTCCTATCCACTACTTTAGTCAGCTCTTCAAAAAATTCAACCAGGTTTGTCAGGCATAACCTACCTTTCACAAATCCATGCTGGCTCTCTCTGATCAACTGAAAATTTTCGAGCTGTTCAGTCACCCGATCCTTAATTACAGACTCTTGCAATTTCCCAACAACAGATGTTAGGCTAACTGGTCTATAATTCCCTGGTATTGCTCTCTCACCAATTTAAAAAGCGGAGTGACATGCGCAATTTTCCAATCTGGCTGCAGTGTGTACCATCTACAAGATGCACTGCAGCAACTCGCCAAGGCTTCTTCGGCAGCACCTCCCAAACCCGCAACTTCTACCACATCAAAGGACAAGGGTGGCTCACCACCACCTTCTCAAGGGCAATTAGGGATGGGCAATAAATGCTGGCCTTGCCAGCGACGCCCACATCCCATGAACGAATAACAAAAAATATATATATTTTCCAACCAGCCATTGTGCACCAGGTGTTGATTACGGCCAACCGAAATCAGCTGTTTTCCAAATCCCAGGACGAACAGCACAAACAGAGGGCTGGGAATGATTAGCATATATGTGTCCATGTGATTAACTACCAGATCCTAGAGAAAATGTTTCATAAAATTAAGTACAGGAGAGACCAGAACCTCGGGATTTGACTGCAGGTTGAGGCTCTGAGTTTATCGAACGTTTCAGAGCTGTTAAGGGCCTTCAGCAGAATCCTTTGTCAGATCTACACCCACCAGTCTTTCACTTACTTTCCTTCATGGACTCAGTAAAGGCATTTGGTGAGTGAATGAAATCCATATTTTTAAGGATTTCTCTTATTCTCTTTTCCTTTGTTTTTTTTTCGACCAATTGTTTTTCCCCAGTGTGTACTGTTCTTCTCCTTAGACACAGATCCTATTGTTACTGAGAAACAATAAGGATCTGAGGGTTTCTCAAAACTATATTTGTTTTATTGAAAACACACTCATCGAGATTCTTTTGCACAGGGTGGAATGACAGAGGCATTGTATTGGACTTTGTTTTTTTCCATGGGGCACTCCGCAAAGAAAAGGTGCAAAAATAAATAAAAGCTGCTCCAAGCATCTCCTTGTACATACATGCCAAAAATCAGCATTTTTAATGCAGACTTTTGGACTTACTGTCCATTGCCTGTATTTGCAGCTGGAATTCAATGGTCACCTCTTGATTCTTTCTTCACCTGGATGTAAAATTTTCTATGAACCAGTGCAATCGGGCAGTGTTTTAGAATGTAATTGTTTACTTTACTTTTTGTGTATTAAAAAATATTTCTTGATACATTGAAGAGTGGTAACCTTTGGTGCAGTTTGATTAATACAGCTGAAAATGGGTTTATCATAAAAAATAAGCATTTTTAATAGTCCACCTGTGAGTAAACTGATTTTAAATAACTGAAAATCACTTTAAAAAAAAACTACACAGAACCATTTACTAGTTTCATTGGTGTACAATAGTCAGTTTTTTAGTAAATTAAGTATTTTATTAATATTTAAAAGGTGCCTATTAGTGTCCTTGTGCCTAAATCCCCCCAATTTTAAGAGCCTCCTCGAAGGCCCGTAAATGTGCGCAATTAGCGGAAACTCGCCACGGTGATTAATTTGATCTGGGGGCGTGGCCGGCTTCCAGCGCGAAGTTTTTAAACCGGCGCAAAAGATTGCGGAAACTTGATTTGCGCTGGACGGAATTTGCGCTTGAAATTCCTCGAGCTTCTGCGCTGGTTTGGCCAATTTCGAGCGAATTGTGCTGAAAGAAACAACCCAACCTGGCGGAAACTCTAGGCCAAGATCTTTGCAAAGAGCGTAAAATAGATGTTATCTGCAATGGAGGGCTAGACCTCAGTACCTTTACCATTAAATTTTCATTTAACTTGCATAAATAGTTTGAGAAAATTCTGAGGTCTGGAACTCCATTGCTGGTAGCAAAGTAATATTTGTTTTGTATATTACAACAACAACAGCCTGTATTTATATAGCGCCTTTAACGTAGTAAAAAGTCCCAAGGCGCTGCACAGGAGTATTTTAAGACAACAAATTTGACACTGATCCACATAAGGATAAATTAGGGCAGGTGACCAAAAGCTTGGTCAAAGAGGTAGGCTTTAAGGAGCATCTTAAAGGAGGAAAGAGAGGTAGAGAGGTTTAAGGAGGGAATTCCAGAGCTTAGGGCCCAGGCAACAGAAGGCACGGCCGCCAAAGGTTGAGTGATTATAATCAGAGATGCTCAAGAGGGCAGAATTAGAGGAGCGCAGATATCTCGGGGGGGGGGGGGGCGGGGGTTGTGGGGCTGAAGGAGATTACAGAGATCGGGAGGGGCGAGGCCATGGAGGGATTTGAAAACAAGGATGAGAATTTTGAAATCGAGGCCCTGCTTAACCGGGAGCCAATGTAGGTCAGCGAGCACAGGGGAGATGAGCGAACGGGACTTGGTGCGGGTTAGGATGCGATTCAGGCCTATTCACCCACAACTTTGCATCTTTGTGCCCCCTTAAGACTGGGAAGAGTAATATTAGGCTCTATTAATTGATACAAAATCAGCAAAATGTTTACTTCCCATGAATCATCTACAAATACCCGGTGTATGAGTAAGTTCCATTCTGCAAAACTGATTAAAATTCTTGGTTATTGCTTCATGCTTTAATCGACTCTGTGTCCTATTCCAATGTAGTTCTGACTCAGCCAACCATTCAGTGGCAGTAACATGTTAAATATTGTTAAAAATACAGTGGTTATAATTTGTGTTGCAATACCTCATTGAGAAATTGGCCACTTGCATAAGCTATGACGGCAGTGCTGGGAGACTCATTATCTAATATCTCTTGTCTAATTATTAATATTCATGGTGATATTTTTAACTAGGTGCTGTTTTCAAAGTACAAAACACTTCACTGCCCTGTAAAATAAAAAGGTTTGTGTTCAGAGGATTAAGGAGTCAGTATTACAATCAAATTGATCAACTACCTTTGTCAACTGTCGGAACACAGCCTTTCAGTCTGGCATCAAAAGCGCAGTGTTTCCATGGAAACTTGCTTTCATCTAACACTTGTGTCGTGGAACTTCAGCTGTAATCTTTAAGTGAAGATGCCAAAGTGAAATCTTGTACCCTGAATTCTGGTCTAAAATTGGCCTGTGCAAAATGCTGTTGTTTTGATCAATAAAAATGAAAAGTCCGTTAGAATTATGACAAAATTTTAAAATAATTCAGCATGTTGTGAGGTAGGAAGTTTCTACATCGTCGCTGGATCAAAATCCTGGAACTCCCTACCTAAAAGCATTGTGGGAGCACAGGGATGGGCAATAAATGCTGGCCTTGCCAGTGATGCCCACATCCCAAGAATGAAAAATAAAATCTGCAGCTCATATTTGAATTTGCCAGTTTTAAAAATTAGTTTGTTGTGCCTGAAGAGGCCGTGCCCCTTTTTGGTGATCTACCCAAGATACAATCATGAATTTAAGCTAGCATTAGTCCACTGTGAAATTCTCATTCACCTGTCTTTTGGTTTCATTCTCTGCAGTTCTCCATTTCTCCCTTTTGGCTCCTTGTCAGTGCAGTTCCGTACTCACACTTGGCCACAATGTTACTTTGACCGAGTGTGGCATCAAGGAGCCCTAGTAAAACTGAAGTCAGTGGGAACTGGGGGGGAAAACGCTCCACTGGCTGGAGTCATACCTAGCACAAAGGAAAATGGTTGTGGTGGTTGAAGGTCAATCATCACAGCCCCAGGACATCACTGCAGGAGTTCCTCAGGGCAGTGTCCTAGGCCCAACCATCTTCAGCTGCTTCATCAATGACCTTCCCTCCAACATAAGGTCAGAAATGGGGATGTTCACTGATGACTGCACAGTGTTCAGTGCCATTCACAACTCCTCAGATAAGGAAGCAGTCCATGCCCGCATGCAACAAGACCTGGACGACATTCAGGCTTGGGCTGATAAGTGGCAGGTAACATTCGCGCCACAGAAGTGCCAGGCAATGGCCATCTCCAACAAGAGAGAGTCTAACCATCTCCCCTTGACATACCATTGCCGAATCCCCCACCATCAACATCCTGGGGGTCACCATTGACCAGAAACTTAGCTGGACCAGCCACATAAATACTGTGGCAACAAGAGCAGTTCAGAGGCTAGGCATTCTGCCATTCTGCGGCAAGTGTCTCACCTCCTGACTCCCCAAAGCCTTTCCACCATCTACAAGGCACAAGTAAGGAGTGCGATGGAATACTCTCCACTTGCCTGGATGAGTAAAGCTCCAACAACACTCAAGAAGCTCGACACCATCCAGGACAAAGCAGCCTGCTTGATTGGCACCCCATCCACCACCTTAAACTCCCTCCACCACCGGCGTACTGTGGCTGCAGTGTGTACCAGCTACAAGATTCACCACAGCAACTTGCCAAGGCTTCTTCGGCAGCACCTCCCAAACCCACAACCTCTTCCACCTAGAAGGACAAGGGCAGCAGGCGCATGAGAACACCACCACCTCCATTTTCCCCTCCAAGTCACACACCATCCTGACTTAGAAATATATCATCGATCCTTCATTGTCGTTGGGTTAAAATCCTGGAAGTCCCTCCCTAACAGCACTGTGGGAGTACCTTCACCACACGGACTGCAGCGGTTCAAGAAGGCGGCTCACCACCACCTTCTCAAGGGCAATTGGGGATGGGCAATAAATGCTGGCCTTGCCAGCAACACCCACATCCCATAAACAAATTTTTTTTTTAAACTTAAATCATGTTGTTTGCCATCATCCTTTTAAGTATCAAAATTTAACTGAAAAAATAGGATAGAAATTAAAAGGACACAGATAACCTCTGCAGAACATGACGTTTCTTGCGCTGGTGGCAGCGAGGATGGGTTTGCTGGGAAAGTGAAATTGTCACAGTTGAAAGTATGGATTCTAAGGTTGGATTAATAATTATTTGTTTGATCACCTTTGGGGACTGCGGAGAAACGTCACAAAGTTTTATCTTCTTACAGTTTACCAATGGTTGGTTGCCTCCCTCAGGAGACTGAGTGGGTTGCATGCAGCCCATAAAAATAAACATTGTATGTGGTCCAGAAAGTAGCTGGCATGAATGGCCTTTTATTAATCCATTGCTTCCTATGTTCTTGAAGGGGAAAGAAAGTTTATGAGAGTGTATTTTATTTAAAATAGTCCCACTTTTAGAGAAGAAAATTACAAACTTACCTAAAATTTATTTGAAATGGTTTTAAAATCATCAATATTCCCACTGACGGGTCTCTCTGCTTTTTAGGCCACTCCGATTATGTGGAATATCCATCCCAAGGCAACTCCATTGTTAGCAGTGGGATCTGTGACTAAACAAATCTGAGAGCCACTCAGGAACCAACTGACTCCAGGAAACTACACCGAGGACTGGTAAATCTGCATTCCCGGTTTACCGCATACTTTCTGGGAAGCGGGCAACTCTGGAGCAGCCCTCAAACTTACTGGGCGTTGTGCCCATTGGTTTGTAATGGTGGCGTTACCTACTGAGAAAGTCCTAGAACACTCTAGAAGGGAGGGAAGCCCTGTGAACAAAAGTGGAACGTTCGTCCATAGTTTCAGTTTGTGCTTGGTTTTCGATAGCAGTTTAAAATATCACACTCAAAAGGAAAGTTGCACCTTCATAAAAGTCACCAGATTTACTCAGAAATGCGGAGCTCGATTTTCCATGTGTTGGCTATGAATGGGTGGAAAATGTCTTGTTTACTGAAGTAGACAAATTATTTTGACTTGCTAATATTTTGATTGCAAAGTTGTTAGAAGGTAATGTAGTACAAAAACACTTCCTGTAATCACACCATGACTTGCTGTGAGAAGAAAGCTGTTTGTTTTTCATCAGAAGGTCATTTAAATTAAAAGTGCTTTGAACGAGGTGTGAATGCAATGGAAGCCTGGAATTTCGAGAGACAAATAATAAATCAAAGATGTCAAAGGGCTTAGGTAGACCTCATCCATGCTTTAACCATTCAATAGCCTCAGGGTCAGCATTGTGGAAAGTCCTCTTGGCAGAGCACCGTGAAATGAGCAGCCGAATGATGAAACATAAATGTGGATCTCCCATGGCTAGTGGATTTCTTTTTCAATGTGAGTTGCGTTGTTATTGAGGAGAAAGGGGTTGGGGGCATTCAGTAGGGCTACTTACACAATAAAGAAGATTGTAATCAAATTTTAAAGCATCATATACCTTTCACGGGAAATGAAACGGAGAGCAATTGGTGGCCGCCTCAAGGGTATTGGGGTGTGGCCGGGTGGAGAACGCCCTGTGGTCTCGGAGAAGCACTCCTGCTCCCCCCAGTCTCACATTCGGTTAAGTACGGGGGCTTTTCTGCCGGTTTACGCCACGTTGGGCTGTGCGAGTTCAGCACGCGACGAATGAAGCACTGGGATGGTCGAAAATCGAGAAGGAGCCCTCCAAGAAGCGGAGGACCCTAATTTCAATAAATTATTTCCACCTTGGAATGCTCCCACCTGACACCACCTTGTCCAATATGGCTGATGGGACACTGCCTGCCCGCTATGTTGGAGGTATGGATGGCCGTTTAGTGCCCAAAGCACAAGTGCTGCATGGCCAAATTTCTAAGCCATGGTCTTGTTTTGTTCTTGTGAAATATATTTTAACTAAACACTATGGGCTGGATTTTGCCAATGGGGAGCTTTTGGAGGTGGGACTCCCACTTGTCGGGTTTTAGTCCCGCCTCCATCGACTTCTGGCCAACCCACGCTATTTTCCCTTGATTGACCTTGTTAAGCCCGCCCAGCCGGTTTAGCAGGCCAATTAAGGGGAAGCCAGTTACAGAGAATGTCAACGTATGACGTTTCATCTGTCAAAAATTTTTGACAGATGCATTGTCAACGTTTGACAGCTCTGTGAAGCTGTCAAACACTGACATTCTCTGTAGTTTGATGAGTTCTTGTATTCAAGACTCATCAAACCTCTTTCTTTAGCAGAAATTAGATGGATGTTGCATTGAAGAATGCAACAGCCATCTGTCATCTCCGCCGCGGAGATGCGAGACTCTCCGCATCCCCAACGATTGAAGCCTGCAGGAAGAAACAAAGGTAAGTACACTTTTTCTAACATTTTCCATTTACCTCACATACTCACCTCTCCACACTTGCACCCATCACTTACCTTCAGAGTGCACTTTTGCACTCCTCCGACCCCCGCAGACCCACTGCTCGCCTCGGTGACCCTGGTGGGATTCACAGCCTTCGGGAAGCCTGCACTTGTGTGGGTAAAATGGGGATAATCCTCTTATCTGCCTGTTCACTACCTGTTAACAGGCAGTTAAGTGGCTGTAATCCCCTTCCCGCCTCCAGGAGACAGGACCCGGCGCGGGTTGGCTACTCGCCTCCTGGGAAGATGGCACGGAGGCGGGTTGGGGCGGGATGGGCACCCGCCCCCAGATTCTGCCATTTTCCCAGCAGTCCCTCCTCCAAACCCGCCTCCCCAGGGCTGGCAAGATCGCGCCCTACAGTTCACAAGAGCAAAGACAAATGCCCTTTCTTTAAAATAGAAAGCAAAAACACCTCTTAACCCTTGCTTGGGGAGAATGTTGCGGGTGATTTGTTGTGTACATTAAAAAAGAACAGCACGGCCTGGAGTTTCCACTAGGGGTGTGTCATGAATCTTATCATGACTCATGAAGTAACACTGGGCGACCAGCTGGTGGTGCCGTCCAAGGAGTATAAATACTCGGGCGTGGGCCCAGCTTGCTCAGGATGTTTCTGTAACCAGGAACCAGTGATGTAATTAGAATCTCATGGTTTTGAAACAGTTGATTAAAGCCTTGTTTTATACTCAAACCAAGTGCTCGGTAGTCTTTTCACATCAGGGTGCAATTGGGAAAATGCGCTGGAGATTGCGCTGGTTTTGCCAAGGTGAAGTCACACCCAAGTTTCTGCTCAAACTCATTTGCAGAAACCCGAATGTAAAATCTCCCATGAATCAGCGCAATCAATCAGCGTTATCGATCGTAATCGGTTATTGACTGGAACATGGACAATGGGGCCTCAAGATTACTGAAGTAAACTAATTTAAATTGAAAATGTATTCAAATAATTGCTGCAGCTGAAGAAACAGGCCCATCAGTGGTTTCAATTGACTGCTGGTCACAAGGCTTATCTACCAAGGGCAGATCAATTGACTGAATTTGAACTCAATTTAAACTGAATTTAAAGTACTTGTAGCATCAGTATGCGAAACAGACCCGAGAGAGGCTTCAGTTGACTGCTGGTCCCAGCAGCGGCGGGTCACTAACGATGGATTAATGTGACCACAGGTGCCTGTGCCCCCGAAATTCTGGCCGCATTGTGGTGAACACCCCCGAATGGGCAGCCAGTTTTGTGGGTGGGGACGACTTTGGGTGAATTGACTTTTGAACCAGTGTAAAAGATCACGGAAACGCGAGCTTAAATGGTTCTGGACATAACTCGCTTGCGTTTTGAATTCCGCAATCTTATGCGCCATTTCAATCGATTCTGCCCAGATTGCGCTGATATCTGTGCGGAATCCGAGCAGAAACTCGAGGCCGTAGTTTTACAATTTGTGATGTACAGACATTTTGGTCGACTGCTTAAGAAGAGAATAAGAGCACAGAAGGGAATGATTCCACATAATGAGAGACGATTCGTTTGATGCGGCAAAATTTTAAACCCGTTTTATAAAGAAAGCAAATACAACTTAGTGCACAGAGGAAATCTTTCCCTGGCTAAGTTTGTTGATTTGATACAAATGCCACAGCAGTAGGCATTAGCTATAGTCACTGTTTTAATGCATGTCTTTCTATACACCCACGTGACTTTAAATCTTAAATACACTAACACTCAAGCGCCAAAACTATCGCAACTTTCGCAGCATTAATATTCAGTCGGCTCTGATCCCTTTTAGAATACGTTTTACTGCTTAATACCCAGCGGAGCAGCGAGTGATAAGTTACTGGCGTAAAACCTCATTCTGCCAGCACTAATCTGTTAATACGTAGGCTGTTGAATGACTGGAGCCTGCAGAATTATACTTTATGCAACTAAACTTATCATTAAACTGCTCCGCTGAGTTTTAAACACTAAAACTTGATCTGTTGGGAAAGAATTGGAACTTTGCAGGTAAACAAAGTTAAGCAGAAGCTTTTGTTCATAACCATACTTGGTTGCAGGAGTGGGAGTTGAACTTAATGCAAACATCCTGCTGATTGTAAACAAACCTCCCCCACAATTCCTGTATTTTTAATGACTATTTTTCCATGATTTGAATAGATAAAATGGGATCAGACTGTAGTATTTCTCAAAATACAGCAATTCACTATTTAAAATTGTAGGGCCCCGACTTCATTATCTCACTGTGTCATCTGACCTTTGTCAGTTCATTTATTTTTTTTATTTTTGACAGAGCTTCTACTCGTATGATATAGCTTATTTGGCCCAAAGCAGCAAATCAATAAATTATTTAAAATCATATTTGATTAGCAATATCAAGCTGCCTACTATAATTAGTCAACTGGTGTTTTTTTGAAAAGACCTCCTTCCCTGCCTCCGCCCACCTGTTGCCAAAACCCTCACGATGCCTTTGTCTCCCCTCCAGACTCAACTATTCCAATGCACTAATACAAAAGCAAAATACTGCGGAAGCTGGAAATCTGAAATAAAAACAGAAAATGCTGGAAATACTCAGCAGGTCAGGCAGCATCTGTGGAGAGAGAAACCGAGTTAACGTTTCAGATCGATGTCCTGCTGAGTATTTCCAACATTTGTTGTTTTTATTCCAATGCACTCCTGCCTTACCTCCCAACCTTCACTCATCATAAACTTCAGCTCATCCAAAGTTCTGCTGGCTATATCCTAACCCACACCAAATCCTGTTCACCTCCATGACCGGAAAGCCCTGCAGCGGGTAGTCAAAACTGCCCAACGCATTACCGGCACCCGGCTACCGACCATAGAACATATATATCAGAAACGCTGCCTACGGAGGGCACGGTCCATCATCAAAGACCCTACCCACCCCAGCCACAGTCTGTTTGCCCTCCTACCATCTGGAAGACGCTACAGATGCATTCGCACCCGTACGACCAGATTTAGGAACAGCTTCTTTCCCAGGGCTGTCATCCTACTGAACTCCACAAATAAACACTAAAGCCTGCACATCTGCCGATGCACTTTATTATGGTCATATTTATGCTAATATATATGTACAAATGTATGTTGAAATGTTTAAGTGTCCTAATCCAAATTGTACACTCTCAGGAGCCGCAAGCCTACATTTCGTTGTACTGCACTTGTGCACTAACAATGACAATAAAAGTTGATTTGATTTGATTTGATTTGATTTGATTCCCGACTAACATTGGCTGCTGGTCCACCAATGCCTCCATTTTAATATTCTCATCCTTGTGTTTAATTCCCTTCATGGCCTTGCCCCTCTGTAAGTGGTGGAAGCGGAGACACATGTTTTCAAGGGGAGACTGGATAGGCACTTGAGGGAAATAAACTTGCAGGGCTACGGGGATAGAGCGGGGGAATGGGACTGACTGGATTGCTCTACAGAGAGCCGGCACGGACTCGATGGGCCGAATGGCCTCCTTCTGTGCTGTATGACTCTACAACTCTATAACCTTCTCCTGCTCTACAACCTTCCGCGTGCTCTCTCTTCCTCCAACTCAGACCTCTTGTGCACCCCCACACTCCTTTCACCCCAATCATTGGCGGCTGTGCCTTCAGCTGTCCTGGCCCCAAGCTTTGGAATTCCCTCCTTTAAAACTCTCCAGCTCTCCATCTCCTTTTCTTTTTTCTTTTAAGACCTTCTTTAAAAGCTTTTAGTTTCCACTCCTATTATCTCTTTCCTTGGCTCAGTGTCGCTTTTTGTCTGATTGCAGTTCTGGGAAGCGCCTTGGGATGTTTTTCTACCTGACAGGCACGATATAAATGCAAGTTTTTTTTAATGGCTACAGCGTACAGAATGTAAGAATATTTTTCAAACTACTTTGCCTATACAACCTTCTCTAAACATATGTTCTGGTCTTTTTTGCTCCTAAAAATTCTGAATTGGTGAAGGTGACTGTATTTCCATATGAATGAACTTCCTCTCTGTCTCTCCTGAGAGCACTGAGCACAGTTCCTCCATCTCAAGTAACACACAAGCCAAGAACACTCCAGGACACTGTGGTGTTACTTCAGGCATGTATTCTTATGCCAACGCTCAAAACCGCGCCCTTCGCAGCAGTTACATAAAAATTTAATTTTGCACTTCCAGTGCAGACTTCAGCAAGCTAAAGCTGCTTAGTAATAGGTAGTTTTATTACACTGGCCGGCTGGGAATCTGAACTCTCAGATTTCATTGCACTATTTTAGACTAGGTGAACTTTTAATGAGGTAGACTCAAAACTGGGAGTCTGAAAAGGTTAAGAAGAATTTCTGAAACTTATGTTTCATCTCACTTTACTGCTACCTTCACATTTCTTTTTAGTGAGGCCTGAAGTGCACTACAATGATTCATTTACAAATGCTACAGTTCAGAAACAAGCTGGACATGACTTCAGGGGGTTATCAATGAGAAATTTGCAAGAAAACATATTTCTGTGCAAATTTGACAGTGAAAACACTTTCTAGCCATGCAAATCTTCACAAACCCAATTTATTTTTAGCACAGTCTTAAAAAAGCTAATCCTCTTATGTTTAAACCAGTGTTGCTATAAGCATCTTTGCCTCAATCCCATGTATCTGTCACACCTTTAGTGCTTTAAAAATCCAGGTTCATCACGTTGAACACTTGGGGTAATGAGATGATGTAGATTGCAATCTTTAAAGGGGAAATATCACCATGCTGGAAAGACACCATGAAGCCTATCCGTTGATGATGTGATTGACATGTTGATGTGATCACATTGCCGATCAAATCCAGCACTACAAATGTCATATTTTTGACAATAAAAACTAAGGTTAAAAATATGAAAGCCACATTAAGAGTGTTCACACCTTATGACTAATTGCTATCTGGTATTCTCTCCTTTTGTTCTTCTTTCCTTGTTCAAGCAGCTAAACCACGTCAGTTATTAATAACAACTTTAATGTATAGGCTTTAAACTACTAACTTAAATATAAATAAAATCAATGCCCAGCTTTGCAGAAAATACACCGATATTGCATTTCTACGGGTTAACCATTTAAGTACTGCAGAATGTGTAAAGTAATGTTGTAACCCATTTGGCCATATCTATTATTCCTCCACTTTCAACAATGGGTGACAGGAGTGGTCATTTTCTTTTGCCTCCCATTGGAGTAGTAAATGACCATGGGTGCTTCGTGCTGTCCACGTTATCAGCAAAAGAAAGTAACCCAGCTTAAATGCTATGCTGTCTCACTTGCGTTTGTTACTGGGGTATTCTTGTCACTTGTTGTCTCACTGCTGTAAATGTTATTTGTGTTCTTGCTGCAAAAGCTGATAATGGAATGAGTAGTTATGCACAGTCATGGACCCTGGTCCAGGCCCTTTCTGTGCACTGTGAGTAACTACATCTGGTGCTTGTTTGGAGAAACTGGATTAAATGCCATATTTTATCTTCTGTTCTAATCTTTGAGTCCGACTTGTGAATGATTTTTTTTTGCCATTTCTTCAATTAATTGTAAATTAGTCTCCACTCTATTATTGAATCCTCCTTTTGTGGCACTTAATACGTTTGAAGCTGGTTCAGCCATGAGAGGTTTAATAAATCCCTTATGAGAAATCAAAGAGTTTCCCCATAATATTCAATTCCAGATCACCAGACACAACAATAGCTTGCATTTATATAGCACCTTTAATACAGAAAAAACATCCCAAGGAGCTTCATAAATGCTTATTCAGACAAAAATGGATGTTGAGCCCGAGAAGGAGTTATTAGCAGGGGTGACTAAAAGCTTGGTGAAAGAGGTGGGTTTCAAGGAGGGTCTTAAAGGAGAAGAGGGAAGTGGAGAGGTGGAAGAGTTTAGGGAGGCAATCTCTGTGTGTGGGTCCTAAATGGCTGCAGGTGTGGTCGCCCATGGTGGGGCAAAAGGAGGGGCGGGGGGAATGCACAAGGGGCCACAGTCCGAGGAACGGAGAGTTCTGGGGAGGGTGGGGGGGGGGGGGGGGGCGGTTGTAGTCCTGGAAGAAAATACAGAGATAGGGACAGACAAGGCCATGAAGAAATTGGAATACAAGGGATAAGAATTTTAAAATGGAAGTGTTTGGGGACCAGGAGCCAATGTTGGTCAGCAAGAACAGGAGTAATGGGTGAGCGGAACTTAGTGCAGGATAAGATACAGGCAGCAGAGCTTTGGATGAGCTGAAGTTTATACAACGTGGAGGACGGAAGCCATCCAGTAGTACATTGCAATAGTCGAGTCTGGAGGTGACAGCAGCATGGATGAGAGTTTCAGCAGCAGATGGGCTGAAGCGGGTGGGAGGTGGGCAGTGTTATGGAGGTGGAAGTAGGTGTTTTTTGTGATGGAGAGTCATTGACCTGAAACGTTAACCGTGTTTCCCTTTCCACAGATGCTGCCTGACCTGAGTATTTCCAGCATTTTCTGTTTTTGTTTGAGGACTTCTCTAATCCTATTATGGAAAAGTGCCAAAGCAATTCTTCACGGTGATACTTTTGCTTTTGCCTCAGGGAGTAACAAATGAGTTGAGGCATCATTGACCTAGCAAAAACACCAAGTGAGCACAACTATCTTGGTGGTGTCATGGTGGTGAGGAGGGGACTTTGGCTTTTCTGACCCACAGGCTGAAGAGGTGTCTAATGGCCAGTTTAATTGCAAGAATGATTTGGATTGCAAACATATATATGAGAGAGTCTCTAACTGTCCAATGACAAATCAAGAATTTGAAGCATTTTGATTGACCCTCTGTCAATCTGATTCAACTGCCTGATTGGCACAAGTTCATGAATATTTACAAAATGTGCTTCCATGCTTGAGTGATGCTGATAAGATTCTTTGGAGGTCGTTCAAGCAATCAGTTCAATTCAAAGATGGCTGGTCGTTTGGCATTCTGTAACCACATAAAAATATGATATTCATAAAGATTTGGTCCAGTTAACTATTTATTAGCACATATTGCTGGGCAAGATAATGATATTCAGAATAATAGAACCAATTGTACCACTAACCATGTGTAACCACTTTCTGTTGTTTACTCTCTCTGGAATGTTACATTTCAATTTTCTCTTTACTGCTTTCAACTTCAGTTTATGCCTTCTCTAAATTCTATCAAATTAAAGTAAATTTTTTATATAGTTTCTGCTGTAGGACAAGCTCGTTTAAGCTTCCAAAATGGTAGCCCTGAAGCTGAATTTTTTGGAGCAGGCTGTCCACTGTTTTGTAATATTCCAGCAACAGAACTATGGCCAAATATTGCCTAACATAACAACACCAGTCCTGTCCCACTGTTTAATTCTTGCTGTTATCCAATAATCTTAGTCTCTGCGACAGTCATACATTCCACATGCAGTAAACAAAAATAAAATCCGAACGTAAAGTTCTCATCATATCCTGTTTTCAGATTTAGTACCTCAGGCAATCATTAGCATGCAAGGGATAGCCTTCTCATTTCACTTAGCAGAGGTCAACATGACCCCAAAAGATGCCCATTGTAACAAATAGAGTGGAGGAGATTTGCAATAAACAGAATAAGGCATTTTGAATCGTAGCAATACAATCAAACGATTTATAATGTCAGCGAATATTGCACAATTACTAAAGTTGAAAAGAATTGACTTGTGAAAATATTTCAGTGATTCTTGACATCTCAATGCGCAATGGAAATATTCCAAAACCATGCTGATCATGTGGCTGCCAGTACATAACAACAGATATGACCGAGCTAGTAGGCATAATAGCACTAGTGTCTTAAAGGAAAAATACAAGTTTCAGTAATGTTGGTTTTGCACCTTAAATTGCAGAAAAAACATTTATAATTAAGCATACAGTAGCTTGTCACAATGTTAGTAGCACCAGGAGTTTCACTGTAATGGAGCTCACTGATTGGACTGACAGTTTGATGAAATGCTAAAGGTGTCAAGTTCAAGTTCAGTCACAGTAAGTCAACTCCAGTTAGAATTTCTGCAAACTCAACGTTGATTCAAAGAGTGATTTAAGACTCTAATCCAAAGTATGATCTACATTCGTTAATTCTTCAACTTGTTAAGCCGACCTGAAACTCAATTCAGATCCTGAAACTGATTGTTTTCGATCACTGAAACAAGTCATTTTTTTATCACTCAGATCCACTCAGAAACCAGTACTCTCACGGCCTCGGGGGCTTTTTATGAAAAATTGAGCTACTCAGACAGGAAATTGTGCTTGTGGGATTTGTTGGGGGATGTTGCACCACACAAAACACCTAGGGGGATAAATTGAGTCACGCCTCCTTTGGGGCGCTAACTTCGCCGGGATTAGCGCTCCTGTGGCTGAAATTGAGTGGTAACGCCCCAAGAGGGAAGTGGGACGCTACTGGAAGCGCCCCACATCCCTCTTGGAGCACTGCAAGTCAATATCGCGGTGCTATATGCTGCGGTACTGCAGGCCTTCCTCCTCTTCTTAAAGGGGAGGGGCCTTGTGCAGCGCGACCTGGGGCCCAGCTGGGCCACCGGGAATCGGGAGTGCTGGCAAAAGAGCCCGGCACTCAAGAGAAGTGCCGGGCTCTTGGAGCGCAGCCGGCACTCCGTGGGGGGGAGGGGGGGCGGTTCAGGAGGCCGGGGATGGGAGTGCAGGCAGGTGCTGGCAGGCGGCCAGCAACAAAAATGGTTGCCAGGCACCTCGTCTTTAAATAGCGCCGCCCCGGCCGCAGGTAGGCCCCCCTGACCCCGTCGGACATAGCGTCCGGTGGTAAGTCAGGGGGCGTTCCCAAAGATCGTGGCTGGGGCGCGAGCAGGGCGCTATGCATGGCAATGACGTCATCGGCGGCACCGCGGGGCGCTACTGGTTAGCGCCGCCGCTAACCTCCCGCTGAATTTCACGAGAGGCGTGGGTGGCGCCGCGCCTGGGAGCTAGTTGCTTTGTGCCCCATTAGTGCCCACTTAGGGTGCTAACAGGAGGTGCAAAGCAACCCAATTTTTCCCCTCCTACACTCTCTGAGCATGAATGGACATTTTTAGAACTTGCAATTTAGGCTGCAGTTATACTGTCAGTTTTGCTTTGATGCAAAGTGTTTTCAAGTGCACCCCAATGTGAAAACGGCTGTTCACAGGAACTCAGGAACAGATCGACAACCTAACTGCAGAGTGCACGATAGTGAGAGTTACTAGGTCACCTCAAGTAGATAGTTTTACACCTTCTGAACTGTACATAGGGTGTAACATGATTCCAGCTCTGTGCGAAGCCTCATTTTAAAAGTGCCTGGTTATACAGCATCCTGGAAACTTATTTTTTTAATGTTAGGAAAGCATAGACACTCCTGCTGGCACTGTCCTAAGGTTAAAAATTAGCCACCAGAAGAGCCAAGCTCCGTGTTCAATGTATATCTATCAATTGTACATCATACTCGGAGACAAGTAGCTGGGTATGGTAACATAGTGGTTATTTTACTGGACTAGTAATCCTGGGCCTGGACTAATGATCCAGTAGTACATGAGCTCAATGACAGTTTGAGAATTTGAATTCAGTTTAAGAAAAAAATAACCTGGAAATAAAAAGCTGGTATCAGTAAAAGTGACCATGATGATGTTGGATTGTCGTAAAATCCCACTGGTTTACTAATGTCCTTTAGGGAAGGAAGCCGCTTTCTTTACTCGGTCTGGCCAATATGCGACTCCAGTCTTAACTGCCTTCTGTCGTGGCCTAGCAAGCCACTCAGTTGTTCGGGATGGGCAATAAATGCTGGCCTTGCATGTGACGACCACATTCCGAGAATTAATAAAAAAAATACATATAACTGCAGCGCTGTTTAAGTGAGCAGCTCCCTGCCCAGTAGTAATTCCACCAATTTACTGCTATGCGGTAAACTGCAGTCTGGCCATTAAATTCGTTTGAGCAGTTTTTATGCGAGTTCACATTCCAACATGGGTTTATAACACTGGTGAAACTTTCACAACGGAGAAAGAAAAACGTCAATTCAACCAGTTATGGGGTGGGAGATAACAACAGAAAATGCTGGAAAAACTCAGCAGGTCAGGCAACATCCATGGAGAGAAATTTGACTCAAATTTCTCTCCATGGATGTTGCCTGGCCTGCTGAGTTTTTCCAGCATTTTCTGTTGTTATTTCGGATTTCCAACATCTGCAGTATTTTGCTATCATGGGGTGGGAGATGGCATGGATGCAATTAATTTATTCACACTGCAAATTTTGTAGCTGTTTGGTATCCTCTACTGCAGTGTGCAGATCGCATTTGGACCAAGACTCAATCTGTGCCATCAGATCAAAGATGAATTAATGTCTGTAATTTAAAATTACTTTTCAAAATGTATCAGTTCAAGGTAGTGTATATAATATATAAAATAGTATGTGTAGGCATCATACTTCAGTACATAGGATTTCCTCCAGTATCGTTGAGTGGTGCAATATATGCAAAGAAACATTTTGGCATTGCATTAATTAGCACATTAGTCTGAATGCAGACATTGAATATTGATGCAATGCTGCAGTAATTCTGTTCAATATTTAAAAAGTATGAGCAAAAGATAAAGTGAAAAATTCCTCGAGGGTTCCACCAGTCTCCCACCATAGTTCTGATGGGAGACCAAAAAAAACCCTCAGAAAATGCCAGAGTCCCAATTGCCAGTCTCTCCCAGTCACCACTGTTTCTTGGAGTTTCTTCTTTGCCTTGTAAGGAGTGGAATCTGTCTACCCCTTACAAGGCAAATGATGGCAAAGCATGGAGCCAAGGGTGTGCTCTCCTTACGTCTGGCATTCCCACTCCTATGACTGAATCAGGACCCGGTGTATCAGTGGAGGTCAGTGTGCCTAGTGAGGTGGGGATTACCAGCTTCAATTTGGGTAGATGTGGGCCCCAGCTGTCTGGGCCACCTAAGAAATCTCTGTGTGTTTAAAAAAATATTTTTTCAGCAGGACAAGGGCAAAGTTCAGGGGGCTGGGGGCGGTGGTTAGGCAACACTCCAAAAGGTAGGCAGACGCTGGAGTGCAGCCACAAGAGGCAGGTGGGTATCAGCAATGTGACAGTGGTAGCACTCGTGCCCATCTGCCTGATGCCAATTAGATGCCCTTTCCACTGACCCAACAGACCCCAGCAGAGTCAGCACTGGAAGGTATCAGCGGGCACGATCCCATCGTAACTGCTGGGCTCATGTCCTGAGGAAGTTCAGCCATTAGGTTTATGTTAAATATTTCCACAATCTTTGAGCAATATTTATTAAGTACATTATTCATGTGTTTTGCTGAATTTACAAAGTCAGATTCCTTTTGGGATAATACTACAGCATTTTGGAAATGTTGCTCTCCTAGATATCATAGCCGTTCTAAAGTGAAAAATACCAATTTCCAAAGAATAGACCCTTAAAATTCTGTTCTTCTACAACAGGAGACCGGGGGAACCCCAGAGAAATGACATAAGCATCTCCAAGTGAGCATTTACAACATTCTCTTGGGTTTCAAGGAAGTTACGGCAGGTTACGGGGTTACGGGGATAGGGCTTGGGTGGGATGGCAGTCGGTGTAGGGACCGGGTGCTAGGGTTTGGATGATCAGCCATGATCTCGTTGAATGGCGGAGCAGGCTCGAAGGGCCGAATGGCCTACTCCTGCTCCTAGTTTCTATGTTTCTATGTTACGGTGGCCTCCGTCGAATTTCAGGGCCTATGCCTTTGTACTTAACAAAGCAAGAGCAGATCTTCCGGTGTTGCTCATAGTGAGTGAAGGATAACATGTTTTACAACAAATATGAGTGTTTTGCTGTTAAATGCACAATGTGCTCCTAAGACAATTAGGGCTACATTTTCAGTATAGGCAGTTTTGGGGCGCTAACCTTAGCGCCCGCCCGAAGTTAGCGCCCGCCCCAAAGTAGCGCCCCGTTTAGCACTGTTGCCTCACAGCGCCAGAGACCCGGGTTCGAATCCGGCCTCGGGCGACTGTCTGTGTGGATTTTGCACATTCTCCCCGTGTTTGCGTGGGTTTTCTCCGGGTGCTCCGGTTTCCTCCCACAGTCCAAAGATGTGCGGATTAGGTTGATTGGCTATGATAAATTGACCCTTAGTGTTAGGGGGATTAAATACGTGGGGTTACAGGGATAGGGTGGGATATGTGTCGGTGCAGGCTCGATGGGCCGAAATGGCCTCTATCTGCACTGTGAGGTTTCTGTGATTTCTGTGAATTCAGTGGCTTCGCCCTAAGAGGTTGGTGGAGCGCTAAAAGAGGCGTTCCACTACTATCTTTAGGCGCTAAGCCGGCGGTCCAGAGGGATAGCGCCCAGGCGGGGCGCAGCGCGGGTGCGGTCATTTTTGGACTGACAGCAGACCCCGTGGCGCCGACCAGCTCTTAAAGGGGGAAGGGACGAATTGGTCTGCTGCCACGCCCTGCACACTGCAGCCTTGCAAAGAGGCCTGAACACTGCTGCTCAGCCCCAGGGAGTCATGGCAACGCCAGAGAAGGCCCGTCAGCGTGCCCTGCGCTTCTCAGAGGGTGATCTGGACATAATGGTCACAGCTCTGGAGGTGAGGCGCAAGATCTTGTTCCCAGAGAGTGGGAGGAATCCAACCCACCACGACTACACCAAAGCCTGGAAGCAGATCGCCCAGAGGGTGACGTTCACCGGCGATGCCCCCAGGACCCACAAACAATGTCGTAAAAAATACAACGACCTGACCAGGATTGTCAAGGTGAGTAGCCTTTCCAGTCCCCTCCTCATTCTTGCATGTACACCTGACATGATGGGCAAAGGGAGCTGAAAGTCCTATTGGCCAGCCCTCAGCCAGCAGCATTGGGACAGTCATGAGCATCACATGGCCATTCGGCACTCTACACTCTGGCCAAGCTATTCCACCATGGGAGGCTGTGCACACTACATCAGGGCTTCACTCTGGCCAAGCTATTCCACCATGGGAGGCAGTGCACACTACATCAGGGCTTCACTCTGGCCAAGCTATTCCACCATGGGAGGCAGTGCACACTACATCAGGGCTTCACTCTGGCCAAGCTATTCCACCATGGGAGGCAGTGCACACTACATCAGGGCTACACTGCGCACTTACAGCCCATCCTTTCTCTTGCAGGCTAAAGTAGCCTTTAATCGCCAGGCCCGTGCCAGGGGTGGCCGCGCCAAGCTGCAGAAGCTCACTCGGCTGGAGGAGCGCATGTGTGTGTTCATGGGAGCCCGTGTGATCGTCCCCACAGCGTGCGGAGTATCCGAACCTCCACTGCCCGGCAATGGTAAGGACCTCGCCTTTTGGCCCTCTCGCGTCGCACTGGCCCATCCGAGCTACCTCCTTTGCCACTGTCCCACCAATGCGCTGAATGCCACCAGTCCTAACTCCCTCGCTGACACCGTCTCCTCATTCTGAAGCTACTCTTGTGCATTCCTGCTTTCAGCTGGTGACGACCAGGACCCTGAAGCTGCCAGTGACAGCACCTCCGAGCAGGAGGAGGAGGAGGAGCAAGCCGGACCATCGGGGGAACAGTCACGTCCCGCAGGAGAGGAGGAAATGCTTGACACCTCCTCACTGGACGAGTGCCTGGAGGAACTGTCGCAGGGCAATGCAGCTTCTGGGACCAGTGGCGTCCAGCCACCCAGGAGCCGTGCGCGTGGCCCGCGGCCTTCCCCCCAAAGGGGGGAAGGATCAGAGGGGAGTGCTGCTGATCGGCACACTCGCCGCCACCAACGTGGCAAGGGTCCCTTAGTTCGGCCCCCTCCTCCCCAGCGGGAGAGTCGCGACTCCAGTCCGGACACCTTCACCTCGGAGGAGGTGCGGAAGCTGGATAAGATGGCCGAAGATTCGGACCGGCGCCACACGGAGCTCATGAGCGTGGTGGGGCGCATGCCTGAGGCCATCGAGTCGCTGGTGACCAGTGTGCGCGAGTTCGGGGCAGCAACTGCCGCGAGTGGCCGCATGCTGACTGATGCCGTCAAGACCCTGGCGGATGTGATGCGCGCGCACACCAGGACAACAGGGGCACTCACTGCTGCCACACGCGCTGTCTCAGGCAGGCATCGCCAGGGCAGCCGCCGCGCTGGACCATCCCAGCAAGCCGCCCCTCGGCTGATTGTTGCGGATCCTGCAGTGCGGGCCCGGCCGAGTGCCACCGCGCCACAGCACCAGCCAGCGCATCCCAGACGCCAGCTGGCCCACATTGCGCCATCCGTCACCGCCATTCCCCCACTGGGGCGTCAAGGGCAAGCGGCTGCAGCTGATGGTGGCCAGGCTCAGGTGCGCCACTCAGCAGACGGCCCCTCGAGGCCCAAACGCCGTGTAGGCCGCCCCCCAGCAGCATCTGGCGGAAGGGCATCTGAGCCTCAGGCACCTTCCCCCAGCCTCGCAGCAGCCACTGGGCAGAGCTTGCGAAGGAGCAGCAGGCCGGGCAGGGGAGGCAAAAGGCTGGGCAAGGTCTCGCCCTCGCGGGCCACTCAGTAGAGGGTGTGGCCAGCTTTCCTTTTATATGGCGGTGGCCATCTTTATTTTGCCCATGGTTGTGTTGTTGGAGGGCTTATTTTTTGCGTTAGGCCGACGTTGAGGCCCGGTTTGAAGAAAGGTGGAGTGACTCCTCCCCAGTTTGTGGGAGTGAGTCGTTTGTTGGGCTTTTTGTGGGGCCCGTTTATTGTTTTTGGGGATTCATGTGGGAAGGGCTTTTCATTTTTGTGTAATAAAAAATTATCTTTATTCATGCAGTCTCCATGGTTGTTCTTCTTAGTGTTTGTTGGCTTCGCCGGCTGAGGGCTTGCGGAGCGGCTGCATTCATCTTCCCTCATGGCCCCTGGCCATTCCCTGACAGGGGGCTTAGAAGTACCGTGTAATAAGGTGGCGTCGTGCGGCCCTTGGCCCTGGTCGCTCCCTCCTGGGAACGTACTCCTGCTCCTCCTCCTCCTCCTCCTCCTCATGCTCCTCCAGCTCCTCCTCCTGAGGTGCTGGTCCAACGTCAGGTGGCAGTGCCTGAGTCCTGCGGATAGCCAGGTTGTGTAGCATGCAGCAAACCACCACAAATTGGGAGACCCGGTCCGGCGAATACTGGAGAGCTCCTCCGGAGCGATCAAGGCAGTGGAACCGCTGCTTGAGGACCCCAATAGTTAGCTCGATGATGTTGCGGGTGGTTTGATGGCTCTCGTTGTAGGCCTCTTCAGCAGCGGTCCTGGGTGCGCGGAGCGGGGTCATGAGCCAGGTGCACAAAGGATAGCCTTTGTCCCCGAGTAGCCATCCTCTTGGGGGAGGCTGTGCCTGGAACATGTCATGCACAGTACTCTGCCGCAGGATAAAGGCATCGTGGCTGCTGCCTGGGAAGCTGGCATTGACTGCCATGATGCGCTGCTTGTGGTCACAGACCAGCTGCACATTCAGAGAATGGTAGCCCTTCCTGTTGCGATACTGCTCGCCATGCTCCAGAGGGGCCCGCAAAGCCACATGCGTACAGTCAATGGCGCCCTGCACCAAGGGGAATTCCCCGAGTCTGGAAAATCCCAATGCGCGCTGATGCTGGCTCTCCAGGGCCATGGGGAAGGAGATGAATTGGCTTCTCCTTCTGAACAGTGCTTCGGTCACCTGGCAGATGCAGCGATGCGCGCCGTACTGGGAGGTGTTTGCTATGTCCCCAGCAGCGTATTGGAAGGAGCCGGTGGCATAGAAGTTCAATGCCACCGTCACCTTCACTTCCACTGACAGAGACGTCCTGCACCTGAGCTTTGGCCGCAGATCTCGGCGAAGCAGGTGGCAGATCTCTGCAATCACCTCCTTTCGGAATCGGAGCCTTTTAACACATCGCGCGGCACTCATGTTTAGGCAGGAGCGCTGCTGGCGGTATAGCCTGACTGGGTAAGGCCTACGTGGCTGACGCCTGTAGCCCCCTCTGCCTCTAGCCAGGGCTGCCCCTCTCACAATGCGTCTGCGAGCCCTACGGACATGGAGCTGCAGCTCCGCGTTGGCACCCCATGCAACCCCCATCAAATCCTGGCAAACACTCAAATTTCCAAAAGGCCACTTGCAGCGCTCTGGCCTGAGTCCAAAAATACCTGAGCTCTTGCTGCTTGAAACCAGTTAGCTATCCTCCTTCTTGTGTCTCCAGAAATGCGTTGCACAAGAGTGTTTTCTGAAAAAAGGCTGGCCTTTATACTGGAGAGCACGTCCCCTTTAATTTGCGCCCCCCGGGGCCCGCGCTGGTTGTGTTGCGTTCCTTTTTCCAAACGCTCCGGCCGCCAGCCGCACAATGGGGTGGTCCGACTGAAGTTTGGAATCGAGGCGCACAAAGGGCGTTGCACGAGGATGTGACGTCATTTTCTGCGCGCGCATCCGGGCGGGCGCTAAACTTTGCGCCGGCGCTAACGGGCAACTTAATTTGGGGCGGGGCGCAAACTGCGCTGCGCACGGGCGCTACACGCATAGCGCCCGAAAATCACTTCTCTTAAGGCGCTAACTGCTGGCGCTATCAACTGAAAATCTAGCCCTTTGAGTTCTAGCTACATTCTTTACTTTTGATTCAGGCATTTCCTAGCTCTTCAATTCTGATGTTGCTCCTTTATTTTGAGCCAATCAACAGGTGTGTGGTTTCTGGTGTGATGTATGTGGTGTGACAGGAAGTAAGTGTGACACACAGGAAGTGCTATACGCTCATCTTTTGATATATTGTCAATAGATATTTCACTAGTGTAAATATTTTAAATTTCACACAACATGGTTACCACTTCAGATTGATCTTCATCTCAATTTTGTGATCTTTTCCATCACCAATAAATGATACAATGTTTGCATACATCAGTGTAGAAAGAAGTGGTTCATGTTTGTTCATTAATGTAGTATATTTGGAAAATTCCATCTAACTTCTTGGGTGTCTGAACTTACAGCTGGCAAGAGGATGTTTATATTGCAATTTGCAGCAGCAATTGCTAACGTTTCCTGGTAGAAAGCTGTCTAAAGACGTTGGGAATTCACATCAGTGTTTCACTGGAGGCACAAGATTCTGTATTATTATTGTTTTTTTGCAGAAATTCATGTGCTATAACCCAGGTTTGGCAGTTGAGTCTATATTATTAACGTCAGACTGCTGCCTTTTCATTGCAGCACAACCCTCATCCTGGCTACCCTTTTCAATCATCAATGCATTAGAACTGGTCCGTTTCACCTCTGGAAACTTTATTGAATTTTGGGAATTTGACAATTAAAAGCTGTTGGCATATTCATTGCAGCGACCTCATAGAGTAATTTAAAAAAAGTATATTTACCAAAATATAAACCTCAACTCCCTAATTTACTACCAGCAGTAAACTACCGTGCAATTAGCCAGGAAATGGCAAGTATGGCTACGTATTAAATGTCAGCTGAGTTGGTAGCATTCTCACCTTTGGGTCAGACAGCTGTGGGTTCAAGCACACTACGGACTGAAGTCACAATCTAAGGTGGCACTTCAGTGCAGTACTAAGGGAAAGCTGCACTGTTGGAGGTGTCGTCTTTAAGACGAAATGTTAAACTGAGGCCCAGTCTGCCTGTTCGGGTAGACATAAAAGATCCTGTGACGCTATTCGACAAAAAACAAGGAGTACTCCTCATGTCCATTCGGCCTGTCAAGCCCGTGCCGGCTCTTTGCAGCAGCACTTTAGATAGTCCCACTCCCCCGCACTTTCCCCCGTAGCCCTGCAAAAGATTTTCCTTCAGGTACTTATCCAATTCCATTTTGAAAGCCGCGATTGAATCTGCCTCCACCACCCTTTCAGGCAGTGCATTCCAGATCCTAACCACTCACTGCATAAAAATGTTTTTCCTCATGTCGCCGTTGGTTCTTCTGCCAATCACCTTAAATCTGTGTCCTCTGGTTCTCGACCCTTCCGCCAATGGGAACAGTTTCTCTCTATCTGCACCCCTCATGATTTTGAACACCTCTATCAAATCTCCTCTCAAATTTCTCTGCTCTAAGGAGAACAACCCCAGCCTCCCCAGTCTATCCATGTAACTGAAGCCCCTCATCCCTGGAGCCATTATTGTAAATCTTTTCTGCAACCTCTCCAAGGCCTTCACATCCTTCCTAAAGTGTGGTACTCAGAATTGGACACAATACTCCAGTTGAGGCCAAACCAGTGTTTTATAAAGGTTCATCATAACTTCCTTGCTTTTGTACTCTCTGCCTCTGTTTATGAATCCCAGGACCCTGTATGCTTTTTTAATTGCTTTCTCAACCTGCCCTGCCACCTTCAACGATTTGTGCACATAAACCCCCGGGTCTCGCTGTTCATGCACCCCCTTTAGAATTGTACCCTTTAGTTTATATTGTCTCTCCTCGTTCTTCCTACCAAAATGTATCACTTTGCACTTTTGTGCATTAAATTTCATCTGCCATGTGTCCGCACATTCCACCAGCCTGTCTATGTCTATCACTATCCTCCTCGCTGTTCACTATACTTCCAAGTTCTGTCATCTGTCTACCAGAGCAGACCTTTTTGTGGATTCTTGATCTACCTGAACCCTTCCCTCTGGCCTCTTACCTTCTCTCGATCTTTTCATTGCGAACTGCCGGCGTGACATCGGCCGTCTCAATTTCTCTGCTCCCCTCACTCACTCCAACCTATGTCCCTCTGAACTTGCAGCACTCTGTTCTCTCAGATCCAACCCCAACAATATCATTAAACTTGCTGACAAAGGTGATGTTATTCTTGTTTGGCAAACTGACCTCCACCTTGCAGAGGCTGAACAGCATCTTTCTGACACCTCCTCCTACCTCCCCCGGGACCATGACCCTACTACCGAACATCCAGCCATCGTTTCCAAGACTGTCGGTGACCTCATCTCCTCTGGAGATCTTCCCTCCACAGCCGCCAACCTCATAGTTCCCCAACCCCACACAGCCCGCTTCTGCCTCCTTCTCACGATCCACAAACAGGTCTGCCCTGGTAGACCCACCAGCCGGGATTTTGCTCAACTCCCTGGGTTCAGGACGGGCGACGTCGGTGGCGAGTCCGGACCCCGCTGTTAGCTCCTTCCCGCTCTGTGAAATGACTTTCTGTTGATCAGGCTTGTTAAGCCCACCCAGTGTGTTTCCCAGTCCAATTAGAGGAAGCAGGCCTGGTGACATCATTTCATGACGCGTCATCAGCCGGTTTCCTTAAAGGGACCATGGCCAACTTTCTTTTGACATTTGTGCTATCAATGTTCTATAGCATTGAGGTGCTGCAAACACTTGACAGTGACTGTACAGAGGTGCATGGCTGCACCCAGGCTCTCCCATGACTCCTTCCATATTTATGGAGTGAGTCACAGGACGCAGGGAGGTCCTCTTCCCTTCCCATGGGCAGAAGAGACTTCCCCAGGACAACAACACAGCCTGGTTCCACATTGCACAGGAAGTCACAAGCAGGGATGTGGTCAGGAGGACCAGGCTGCAGTGGCACAAATCTTTCAATGATCTCATTAGATCACAAAATGTTATTGCAAAGCCACACTCAACCTCATCCTGCTGTGCCTCTCCTCACATCCCCATCATTCTGCCTTCCATACCCTACTCCTGCACAACCTTACTCACACCAACTTACCTTACACCTCTACCCATCCCTCCCTATCTACATTATCACTTCCCCATCTCACTAGCCACCCCTCACACTCACCCTCATCCTACTGCAATCATACCAACTAACAACACACAAGGGTACATTGAAACCTTTATTTTCAACACTTTGCGTTCTTGGACAGATTTGTGTGCACCTTTGAAAGTGGCTTAGTGAGTTGCAGTGAATGGTGAGACATAACGGTACCCCCTGCAATGGTGGCAAGTGTGGAAGGAATGGCTTGGGCATAATAGGGATGCTTTATGGTGTTGGTGTGGGGTGGTGCATCATGTGGCAGCCAGGGTGTACAGCGTCAAGTGAAGTAACTCTGGCCATGGTGAGGTCACCCCTGGCCTCCCAGGCAGCAATGTGGTTGGATGCTGAAGCCCTCTGTCCTGTGCAGCATCAGGTGTTTGCGGAGAAGGTTGGTGTTGTGTTGGTGCTGCTAGTGTTGGGGCTAATTGTGGTTGGATTCTGAGGACCAAGGTGAGACAGTATAAAGGGTATCCATGTTGATGAAGTAGATGGCAGGTGAAGTAGAGATGACAGAAGCGATCTGTCAATGGTGAGAGAGTTCTTCCAAAGAGGTGATACTGGATGGAAAGTGGAAAGCCTGCAGAATCTGTGCTGGAAATGGACTGAGAAACAGCTTGTGGCTGAGGAAAGTGATGATCTGTCAGGTGGGAGCTTTTACTGTACTTTTGAAGCTGTCAGGAAATTGCTGAAGGTAAGCATGCAGGTGCAGCAGGCGGTTAAGAAGGCAAATGGTATGTTGGCCTTCATAGCGAGAGGATTTGAGTACAGGAGCAAGGATGTCTTGCTGCAGTTGTACAGGGCCTTGATGAGACCATACCTTGAGTGTTGTGTGCAGTTTTAGTCGCCTTATCTGAGGAAGAATGTTCTTGCCATGGAGGGAGTGCAGCGAAGATTCACCAGACTGATACCTGGGATGGCAGGAATGACGTATGAGGAGAGATTGAGTCGATTGGGCTTATACTCGCTGGAGTTTAGAAGAATGAGAGGGGATCTCATCGAAACTTATAAAATTCTAACTGGACTAGACAGACTAGATGCAGGAAGGATGTTCCCGATGGCGGGGGAGTCCAGAACCAGGGGTCACAGTCTAAAGATAAGGGGTAAGCCATTTAGCACAGAGATGAGGAGGAATTTCTTCACCCAGAGAGTGGTGAACCTGTGGAATTCTCTACCACAAAAGGCAGTTGAGGCCAATTCATTAAATATATTCAAGAAGGAGTTAGATATATTTCTTAAGGCTAAAGGGATCAAGGGATATGGGGAGAAAGCAGGGACAGGGTACTGAATTTGGATGATCAGCCATGATGTCATTAAATGGCGGAGCAGGCTCGAGGGGCCGAATGGCCTACTCCTGCTCCTATCTTCTATGTTTCTAATCAGCTGGAGCAATGGCCACTGAACTCCCGCCTCAGGTTGACAGCCGTGGTCCCCGAACAGAGTGGTTCCCATGGCCAAGAAGTTAAACATAGAAACATAGAAGATAGGAGCAGGCATAGGCCATTTGGCCCCTCGAGCCTGTTCCACCAATTAATGAGATCATGGCTGATCATCCAAATTCAGTACCCTGTCCCTGCTTTCTCCCCATATCCCTTGATCCCTTTAGCCTTAAGAAATATATCTAACTCCTTCTTGAATATATTTAATAAGTTGGCCTCAACTGCCTTCTGTGGTAGAGAATTCCACAGGTTCACCACTCTCTGGGTGAAGAAATTCCTCCTCATCTCAGTCCTAAATGGCTTACCCCTTATCCTTAGACTGTGACCCCTGGTTCTGGACTCCCCCGCCATCGGGAACATCCTTCCTGCATCTAGTCTGTCTAGTCCTGTTAGAATTTTATACGTTTCAATGAGATCCCCTCTCATTCTTCTAAACTCTAGCAAATATAAGCCTAATCTCTCTTCATACGTCATTCCTGCCATCCCAGGTATCAGTCTGGTGAATCTTCACTGCACTCCCTCCATGGCAAGAACATCCTTCCTCAGATAAGGCGAAAAGTGAAAAGGTAAGTTAAAAAAGCTTGTTAATGATCTGTCAACAAGGCAATAATGAAATTAATTGGGTTGCCCACTGCTGCCTGTCGGGTCTGCTTAGCGCTGACAAACCCAACACTGGGAAAGGCGCGTGGTGGTGGGTTGACAGCGGGGTCCTGACCCACTAAAAAACAAAAAACACTTTCCCACCCGACCCGCCACCGATCGTGCCCACTGACCCCTGCAAAATGCCAGCCATCTTTTCCGCCTGTTCTTGCCCCACAAGACTGATTTCTTCTTATCTCGACTCTTTGTTCTCCCCTTGTCCAGTCTCTTCCCACCTACATCCATGACTCTTCCAGCGCCCTCCAACACTTCAACAGTTTCAAGTTTCCTGGCCCCAACCATCTCCTTTTCACTATGGATGTCCAATCCCTCTACACCTCCATCCCCCACCAGGATGGCCTGAGGGCACTCCACTTCTTCCTTGAACAGAGGACCAACCAGTCCCCTTCCACCACCACCCTCCTCTGCCTGGCTGAACTTGATCTCACATTGAACAACTTTTCCTTTGACTCCACTCATTTCCTTCAAATTAAAGGTGTTGCTATGGGAATCCACATGGGTCCTAGCTATGCCTGCCTTTTTGTGGGATATGTGGAACATTCTTTGTTCCAGTCCTATTCAGGTCCCCTCCCTCGTCTCTTTTTCCGGTACATTGATAACTGTATCGGAGCTGTTTCCTACTCTCGCCCTGAACTAGAAAATTTCATTCACTTTGCTTCCAATTTCCACCCTTCCATCACCTTCACATGGTCCATCTCCGACTCTTTCCTACCCTTCCTCGACTTCTCTGCCTCCATTTCTAAGGATAGGCTATCGACAAACATCCACTATAAGCCCACTGACTCCCACAGCTGCCTGGACTGCACTTTCTCGCACCTCGCTTCTACGCTCGCTTTGACAGGGACAACAGGGAGCCGGCTACCAAAGCCTTGCCACCCCCGGAAGACCAGGTGCTCACTCTGTCGACCTCTGACGTAAGGGGTGTTCTACGCGGAGTGAACACACGTAAGGCTGCTGGACCTGATAGCATCCCTGGACGGGTACTCAAGGAATGTGCTGATCAGCTGGCTGATGTCTTCACCGCCATCTTCAGTCTGTCATTGGCCCAGGCAGTAGTCCCTACATGCTTCAAGACCGCTACCATTATTCCTGTGCCAAAGCAAACGGCTGTGACGTGTCTGAACAACTATCGACCTGTCGCACTCACACCCATCATAATGAAGTGTTTCGAGAGACTGGTCCTGGCTCACATCAAAGCCAGTGTTCCCACCTCTCTTGACCAACACCAGTTTGCCTATCGTGCAAACAGATCAACGGAGGATGCAATCACAACTGCTCTACACTCTGCACTGAATCACTTAGACGGTAAAGAGACCTACATCAGAATGCTGTTCATAGACTACAGCTCAACATTCAACACTATTGTCCCCAACAAGCTGGCCACCAAACTCCACACTCTTGGCCTGAACACTTCCCTCTGCAACTGGACCCTGGACTTCCTAACAAACAGACCCCAGTCTGTCAAATTAGGTAACCACACCTCCCCCCCCCCACCCCCTGACCCTGAACACGGGGGCCCCACAAGGATGTGTGCTGAGCCCCCTCCTCTACTCCCTCTTCACCCACGACTGTGTGGCTGTTCATGGTTCCAACACCATCATCAAGTTTGCGGATGATACCACGGTGGTAGGCCAGATCACCAACAACGATGAGTCAGCCTACAGGGAGGAGGTCCAGCATCTCGTGAAGTGGTGCGCCGATAACAACCTGGCCCTCAACATCAAGAAAACCAAAGAAATCATTGTGGACTTCAGGAAGTCTAAAGGCAGAAGTCACACCCCCATCCACATCCATGGGGCTGTGGTGGAAAGGGTGGACAGCTTTAAGTTCCTTGGAGTCCACATCACGGAAGACCTCTCCTGGTCCCTCAATACCTCCTCTCTGGTAAAGAAGGCCCAGCAGCGCCTCTATTTCCTAAGGAGGCTGAAGGGATGTAACCTGTCACCCCTGATCCTCTCTAACTTTTACCGCTGCACAATAGAGAGCATCCTGACAAACTGTATCACAGTATGGTATGGCAGCTGTAGCTACTATGACCGGAAAGCCCTGCAGCGGGTAGTCAAAACTGCCCAACGCATTACGGGCACCCGGCTACCGACCATAGAGCACATATACCAGAAACGCTGTTTACGGAGGTCACGGACCATCATCAAAGACCCTACCCACCCCAGCCACAGTCTGTTCGCCCTCCTGCCATCTGGGAGACGCTACAGATGCATTCGCACCCGAACGACCAGATTTAGGAACAGCTTCTTTCCCAGGGCTGTCATCCTACTGAACTCCACAAATAAACTCTAAAGCCTGCACATCTGCCAATGCACTTTATTATGTTTATGTTAATGTATTACAAGTCAAATGAATGTTGAATGTTTAAATGTCTTAATCTAAATGTACACTCTCGGGAGCCGCAAGCCTACATTTCGTTGCACTGCATTTGTGCACTAACAATGACAATAAAGTTGATTATGATTATGATGATTATGATTATGTAAGGACTCTATTCCATTCTCCATCGCATCTGTTCTTACGATGCCACCTTCCATACTAGTGCTTCCGATATGTCTTCCTTTCTCCTCAACCGAGGATTCCCCTCTACTGTAGTTGACATGGCCCTCAACAGTGTCCATTCCATTTCCCGCACTTCTGCTCTCACCCCTTCCCCTCCCTCCCAGAACCACGATAGGGTTCCCCTTGTCCTCACCTTTCACCCCACCAGCCTCCACATTCAACGGATCATCATCCGTCATTTCCACCACCTCCAGCATGATCCCACCACCAAACGCATCTTCTGTTCCCCTTTCAGCATTCCGAAGGGACTGCTCCCTCCACAACGCCCTGGTCTACACCTCAATCACCCCCAACACCTCCTCCTTTCCCACTGTCCAGAGCCCCAAACACTCCTTCCAGGTGAAACAGTGATTTACTTGTACTTCTTGCAATTTAATATCCTGTATTCGCTGCTCATGATGCGGTGTCCTCTACATTGGGGAGAACAAACGCAGATTGGGTGACCGCTAATTGGCCTGCTGAGCCCGCTGGGTGGGCTCAACAAGGTCAATCAAGTCAAAATCGCGTGGGTTGGCTAGACCTCAATGGAGGCGGGACTACAACCCCGAAAGTTGTAGTCCCGCCTCCTACCCGCCTCCTCAATGAAAATCCAGCCCTGTTTCTCTCTCCACAGATGCTGCCTGACCTGCTGAGTATTTCCAGCATTTTCTGTTTTTTATTATTGATGATTTGCTAATACTGGTGCTGATTCTGTACCAGTAAATATTAAAACTGTCCAAGAATGCATTGTTACGTTGTACCTATTTCCTCCCCGATTCATTCTGCACTTCTGCTGACATCTACCTATAAATCATTTATTCCGTCACAGGGTTCAATCAGGTGGGGCTGACAATATAGCAAACTCTGATCCCTGAGTGCAACGGTATTTCAATTGTATTCAAATTTGCCAGTACTTGCTAATATAGCCAACACAAGTTATACAAATATAAAACAACACTATTATATTTCATTATCAGTGTCACTGTGGTATAATTTAAACTGAACATGGGTGTTGCCCATTATTGTTTACAGCATGATTCTTACACCACATCTATTGGCATGCGACATTGGCCTTGTTAGCAACGCCCATATCCCAAGAATGAATTAAAAAAAACATGAATAAACCTGTAGCTAAATGCTCTATTTCAAATCCTGGTCCATTCTGCGTGCTCTTTGGCTTGGCTTTCTGGCAATGGCTGGAAATAATTATTCTAATCCATTCTTTTTCAACTTGCCTTTCTTCCTGTTCTGGGACTCGCTACACTTTTTTTAAATTCCCCATTTTTCTAAATCTGGTAAAATCGGGGCTGTGCCAGTCTGCAGCAGAGAGGGCTGGTCTTGGCAAATGTAGGTAGGGATAATTTGTAATGGTGAAGGTGCAGGGAGGACTAAGGTGATGGTTTGCTCAATAATCTCCTTGCAAATGACTTTATCAGCTGGCTAAGGTGTATCTTCAGGCTCCTCTTGCTAGCTTAGGTTATCTTCTTGCTCATGTTCATTGCCTTTTTACTCCTAGGGCAGGATTTTCATTGAGCCGTGGGGGCGGGATTGGAGGCGTGTGGGGGGTTAAAATCCTGAAATTGGGGGGGCACAAACCCATCCCGCCCCCAACCCGCCTCCATGCCAGCTTCAAAGGAGGCGGGTACACGACCCGCGCTGGGACCCGCCTCCCTGAGGCGGGAAGTGGATTAGTGCCAATTAACTGCCCGTTAACAGGTAGTTAACAGGCAGTTTTTAGCCTAATCCCTATTTTCATAGCTGAAGTGTGGGATTCCCAACGGCTCCAAACCATGCCAAATTAGTGAGGCGGGCCATCGGGCTGTTAGGCTTGGAGGGGTCGCGATGTCCGGTGTTCAGGTGAGTGATGGGTGCATGAGTGCAGTGGTAAATGTGTTTGGTGTGTTTAAAGAAGTTTTACTTACCTTTACAGCCTTCCTTCCTTCAGGTCTCGGGAGTCCCTCATCTCACCGGCACAGAAAGCAGAATGGCCGCCAGCTGTCAAAAGTTGCAGCATTCAGCTTTCTGTTCTGGAGAGATCTCTGAATCAGCCTGAGAGGAAGGAATTAACTTGGAGTACAGATTGTCAGTGCTTGACAGCTTCAAACAGCTGTCAAGCGCTGATATTTCATCTGTCAAAAGCTCTTGACAGATGAAATGTCAATCTGTGATGTCACCTGTTGCCGGATGGCCCTTAATTGGCCTGTTGAGCCTGCTGGGCAGGCTTAACAAGGTCAATTAAGCGAAAATCACATGGGTTGGCCACAACTTGATGGAGGCGGGACTACAACCCTGAAAGTTGGAGTCCCGCCTCCTACACGCCTCCAGTATCAAAATCCAGCCCCTAGTGTTCCCAATTGATGCCTCATTGGATGTTGCAGTCGTGGCGCATGCTGCAAACTACAACAATTTGGGAAACTTTATCTGGGTTGCATTAAGAGATCCTTGACCTGTGTCGGCATCAGAATTGTTGCTTTAACATGCTCATATGTGTTCTATGATGTCTCCATTAGAAATATGCATCTCATTGTACTGTGATTGCAACTTTCAAATAATGGAAACACAGTGGATTCCTTTAAAATAAAGGTACCATGACTCCAGACTGGGCGTTGGGTATTCTTGTATGATCCTGTGTTGATGGTCACGGATGAGCTGCATACTGATGGAGTGAAAGCTCTTGCAGTTCATGAATGCACAGCTAATTCAGAAATGCTTTGGGCCACGTAGATGTCATCAATTATGATCTGGACCTTGGATAGCTGAGCTGCAGTTATTCCTCCCATTCAGGGAGACCACAGTCACAGCATTAAGTAAATAAATAGGAAAAGCACACCTTATAGGGTCACGTAGAGGAAATATAGACATAAAGCTATAGACAATTTAACCAATGTAAATATCATAAAATAAATACAGATCTTTTTGTTTCTCCTTTTGTATGGACAGCGCTTGCTGGTAATGGCAGTGGATAAGTAATAAGTGCTGGTAACAAGTTCAGTTCGAGTATAAGTATGTGTGGGAATCCTTTGGAAAAATTAGTCACTTGCAGATATGTATTACTGGAAGTAGTTTTCAATTAGTGGGTTCGGCACCAATCTCCCTCCCTGTACATAATTTCCATCGATGTCATCCTGCTTTTCCTCATCCTGTGCCTGATGACTCCTCTTTGGATGTTGAAATTTTGCAGCTTGCAACAGACAGTGATAATTTTGGAAACTTTTTAGTTGAAATGTAGCACAGCACCCTACCAGAACAGTCCAAACAATGGAATCACTGCCTCAGTGTCCCTATGATGTACGGGACAGAAACTTGGGTAGTGGCACGTTGGCCTCAGTGTATCTGCACTCCGCTGCTGTGCTGCGATTTCTAATTGGGGTCTTCAGCCATGACTGCAAAGTGTAGACCTAATCTCCCAACAGCTATCTGTTCATTCTCCAGGACCACGTTTGCCTAAAGACAGAAAGAAAGATCTTGTATTTATATAGCGCCTTTCACAACCTCAGGACGTCCCAAGGTGCTTAACAGCCAATGAGGTACTTTTGAAGCGTAGTCACTGTGGCCAACCCAGCATGGGGCTGTCTGGGAAAACTGTTCCATTTCAGGTCAGCCTTTTCCCAAAACACGTATTAAAATCATTTATGTCAAAGAAGAAAGACTTGCATTTATATAGTGCCTTTCACGACCTCAGGACATCCCAAAGCGCTTTACAGCCAATTAAGTAATTTTTTAATGAAGTGTAATCACTGTTGAATTGTAGGAAAGGTGGCAGCCAAAGTATGATGTCTGAAATGTGGCAGATGTGCCAGATGCAAGACTTTTGTATACACAGATGTTGCATACAAGCTGGTTGGTAAATTACATCGAAAACCTAATCTGAACCAAATTCCCAAGACATTTCTGATATAAGAGTTATTCTTGGCTTTATTAAAGAGATAGCTGTGTAGCATTTAACTGCCTTAAACCTATATTCATATTCAATGATTGGCAAGATTTTGTTTGCTAACTTAAAACAAAATTAGGCTGGATCACTCCTTTACGGACGGCACGGACACAGTGGGCCGAATGGCCTCCTTCTGTGCCATAAATTTCTATGATTCTATGAAAATTATCCATCTTGAATGCTAATAAGCTAATATTGTAGCTTAGCTGCATGATCTTGTCTTGGGGTTTCCTCATCCTGGTCATTGCCTGAGGGGGCCAGGGGGGTAAGGGCCTGATCTGTATGGAGGGAGAAGGGGGTTGGAATGGGTGTTGTGGTGAGGTCTGTCTGGTTGCCAGGCTGAATTTCGCTTTGTATAATTACAGTACAGACAGCAAATCCATGGACATAACAGTACTTGCAAAATTCCAACACCATTATATTATGTATCACACTTTGAAATGAGTTGACTAGAGGGATTGTAGTCCTCTGTCTGGCTTTACACCTCTCACTTGCCTTCCCAATACTTTAAAAGCTTGCCCTTTTTTGAGCAATATTAATGGCAGGTCTGACCGGGAATCAAATACTTTTTTTTTCCAATTATGCTGTGCTCAGTGAAAGCTGCTCTGAAGACTGTGGAAGCTGTAAAGTCTGTAGGTATTATGGCGAATTAATACACAGACTACAAGAGTAACTTTAACAGGACTTTACTATTCGAAGGTCAGGGCGAATCTGCCCAATAAATCCTGACACAGCACTTATATACCGGTGTGGTCACCGTCGGTACTACAGTATACAGCAGCCAAGATCAAATAGTGCCACACCTAAAATAGTTCTCTTAAAGGGGGACGGTTACATACAATAGTTCTCTTAAAGGTAGAACAGTTGCATACACTACAATCCTCCCTTTTTAGCTTACAACATACTTATTCCCCATTAAACATAACATATATTCACTTCATGTAAAAACAGTTCACAGATATAGTCTCTGCGGAAAACAGTTCACAGATTTAGTCTCTGCGGAAAACAGTTCACAGATTCAGTCTCTGCGGGAAACAGTTCACAGATTCAGTCTCTGTGGAGGCGTCTCCTGTGCTTCTTGACTCGGTCCGGACAACGCCTCCATGGTGTAGCAGTTCCTTGTGGTGTAGTCGGTTCACGTTGCTGGAGTGACTCATCCAATAGTCCTTCCCTAACTTAACAGCTTGAACTTCCGTCACTTCTGAACCAGCATTGTTGACTTTTACAAACAGCTAGATTGCCTTGGGAAGTTTCTCTACTTCCCAACTGATTTGGCTCCATTCGGAGGGACCACGTGCGTGATCTGGTAGAGGTGATAATGGTTCAGATGGTCATCGTCTTCTGCTTCGTCTTTTCCTTTTCTGCTTCCTGGAGACTCTCTGGGCTCCACTGTCAGCTGCCAGCTGCATGCACAGTTCCTCCCTCTCATCCTCCTTTTCCCGTAGTAGCGCCACCATCTCCCGATGTTCCTTAGACTTTAGGTGATTCATCATGGTTTCGGCACTTTGGGAGTTTTCAGCACAAGCTGGGCAGACCAGGTCATCGTAATATTCAGTGTCGCTCAACAGGTCATGGTAATATTCGGTGTCGTCCTGAGCTAGACCAGCGAGAGGGTCTTCTATTTCCTCCTTACCCAGCTGGACGTTAGCCAACTTTTGTTCCAAATCCAGACATCTTTCCTGAAGAGACTTCTTCATGCGTTTAGCTTCATCCCGCTTTTCCTGGGCTTCCTGCAAGTCTTTTACTAATGACCTCATTTGTGATTTCAATACTTCAACTTCATTCGGAGATTGATTGATCGGACTATTCAATCCTTCTACTGAAGTAGCTGTTTCAGCATTCCGTTGTTCTACATTGACGCGAGTCAGCGTACTTTTGGCATCCAAGGGCTGCTCTGCTGCAGTCTTTCCAGATTCTCCCATTCGGTGTCCAAGAACTTTTGCATTGCTTTCATCTCTTGCTCGAGACGGCAACTCAATTGTTCTAATTGCTGTCGTAATTTGCAATGGAGTTGAGTTCGAGCTCGGTGTTCCTCAGTAATGTATATGTCTGTAACCTGGACAGACTCAGAATTCGCTGTCAAACTATGTTGTTGTTGTTCAGTGGAATTCTGTTCTGCAACTTTGTTCTCCTCTGGAGCATAAGCATTTATGCACGCCTTCGTTTTTCCAACCTTAGTCAGCAAGTCCATTTTAGACTTGTCTTTCGTACTTGGGCTGGTCTTATCGTCATCCGTTTCAGAGTCTGAGCTGATTGTCTGCACCGAGTCCTCACTCGTTATTGCTTTTAGGTAGTGCCATTCCATGTTTATTTTCTTGATCCACTCCCGTCCTAGAAGTGGTGGTCCTCCCTCAGGTAGTACATATAAATCCATTCCTGGGTGTTCTTTGCCCCTGTCTCTCACCTTGACTCTTATCTTTCCCATGGGGTATACTTTATGCCCCGTGTATGTCTGCAATACAAACTTAGTATCTCTCAAGGGTATATGTGAGAATAGCCGGTTGTAATCCTTTCAATTTATGACTGATAGGGCTGATCCTGTGTCCAATTCCATTTTCACTCGGACTCCGGCTATTTTTAGCATGACCCATATAGTTTGTAGGTCGGTTTCTTTACTCACATTGTGAATTCTCAGACTACCCAGTTCCTGGCCGTTTGGGTCTGAATCCGAATTCTGTTCATCTGCACTCTTCTCAGCCACCTTGTGTACCTTGTTGTACTTTTCCTGCGGTGACTTTTTTTTGTTGTTGTTGGTCTTCTTCCCTGACCGGCATACCTTAGCTATGTGACCAAGCTTGCCACATTTTCTACATTCCTGGTTTTTAAACCAGCATTGGTTCTGGTCGTGTGTTGTCTTCCCACAACGATAACATTTCGATGTACCCGAAGTAATTTGATCCACACTGAGTACCGCTGCCTTCAGCTGCATTTCCGCTGTGCCTCTCGCTGCGGCTTCATGCGATGCTGCAATAAGGACAGCCCTATCGAGTGTAAGATCGTTCTCTTCAAGCAGACGCTTTTGTGTTCCTTCCTTCGACAACCCGCACACGAACTTGTCTCTCAATGCCTCTGTCAGATTTTCCCCAAACTGGCAGTATTTCGCTAGTCTACGCAGTTCGACCAAGTATTCCGCGTTGCTTTCCTCTTTCCGTTGTGTTCTCGCATAGAATTTGAATCGTTCCGCCAACATCAGTGGTGTGGGGTTCAAATGATCCTTCAGGGCAGTAACAATATTAGCAAAAGTCTGATCCGCCGGTTTAGCTGGTGATAGAAGATGCTTCAATAGCCCGTATGTCTTGGCCCCCATTGCGTTTAATAAGGTGAGAGCTTTATCATCATCTGCTATTTTATTGGCCTCACAATATATCTCAATACGTTCTACGTGCGTGGCCCAATCTTCCACCTCGGAATCGAAGTTGTTGATGTTACCATGCTTAGGCATCTTCACTATCTCTCACTATCTTTCTGCGAAACAACAACGAATTTGTTCGTTAACTTTTTTTTTCCAAAATGGCGGTTTCCCGCGCTTGTCTTCTTCCCCGCCTACTGGCAAAATGGCGGTTTCCCGCGCTTGTCTTCTCCTGGCGGGAGGGTAAGCTTTTTCCCTCGGGCGACGACCGCTGGCTTTCGGGGTTCGCAGCCTGTGCGTCGGCTTCAGTGCGTTCTTTGTTCCCTTTTCTCGGCAGGGCAACTGGCGCTGGGGACAACCCGTTGATGGCGAACAGTTCCAGCCGCGGGCTGGATCTCGCTCAGTCTCCCTCGCTCGGGCTCTGTCTCTCCCTCAGCGGCTTCCAATCGCGCCTCCCAGCCCTCTCGCAGTCCGGTGCTTTCCTCCCCGGCTGCGGCTAAGTTCTCCGCGATTTATTTATTTTTATATCTTCCCGCGCCTTACGATCCCGGTCACAGCGCTTCGTGGCCTTGGTCGCTGCTGGCCTTTTTCACTCCAATCGCGCCTCCCAGCCCTCTCGCAGTCCGGTGCTTTCCTCCCCGGCTGCAGCCGAGTTCACCGCGGTTTATTTATTTTTATATCTTCCCGCGCCTTATGATCCCGGTCGCAGCGCCTCGTGGCCTCGGTAGCTGCCCGGCCTTTTTCTCCGGTCGCGGTCTAGCTGTCTCACGACGCCGTTGCGTCTCCCAGCCCGCTTGTACCGTGGCTTCCGTGCTCCACGCTGCCCCAGTCTCAGCGCCTCTGGGCCCGACTTCTGTCCGGCTCCTTTCCCCCGACCGTGGTCGAGTTCACCGCCCTTATCCTCCGTTTATTTTTTTATTTTCCCTTTACTCACAGTCACCGTGGCCGACTTGCTTCTCGTGCTGATCGGCTCACTCACCACCGTGGCAGAAGGGACAATCAGTGCCTGTTGCTGATGGAAGGCTTCGTGTCTGAATTCTTCCTTCTTCCTTGCTCTGCAGACTCGAGTTTTCTCTCAGCAGAACGACGAGGGCGGGTGCCTCTTCTCGACGCTCGTTAACTGCTTCGGAAGTATTGTTGCCGCAGGGTAAGATCGAACTCGTCGCCACTGTAAAGTCTGTGGGTATTATGGCGAATTAATACACAGACTACAAGAGTAACTTTAACAGGACTTTACTATTCGAAGGTCAGGGCGAATCTGCCCAATAAATCCTGACACAGCACTTATATACCGGTGTGGTCACCGTCGGTATTACAGTATACAGCAGCCAAGATCAAATAGTGCCACACCTAAAATAGTTCTCTTAAAGGGGGACGGTTACATACAATAGTTCTCTTAAAGGTAGAACAGTTACATACACTACAGAAGCCACAAAAGGTAAGTGCTAAACTCGGCTTTGAGGCCAGGAGATGTAGAAGTGCTTCTCCAGTCCCCACCAGCAGAGTCTCTGCCTCTGCTGCCCTGGACTCAACCCCACCTTCCCAGTTCCCACCCTGTCGAAATCTCCTCGCCTCCTACCATCCAGCCGGAAGGCAGCCTCTGTACCATGAGTTTTAACCGGCCAGCTAATGCTTTCCATTTCTTTTGGAGGGCAGCTGGCTGGTGAAATGTAAATAAGGCCTGGGAGTTAAAACAGCCCAGGCTTCAAATTGATGCTGCCGGGACCAGGGGCTGGTTTGAGGCTCGGCCCGCACCCCCTGCCCATTCAAAACCCAGTTAAAATCCTCCCTCCAGTTGTCACTAAAATTAGCTAAAATAAGACTCGATGTTAATGTTTGTGTGGTTTATTCCCTGTATACACTAGCGTTTCTTTGTCTTTATTTCCTAATCCACTATTATGTACCTTTCACACAGCCTAATCCATTAAGAAGTTGATTGTAGAAAAGTGTATGCTGAGTAATTCTCTCTTACAGTTGTCACAAACAATTTTATGGCAATGATGACACAGTGAAAGTTATGCATAGGGTGGCTGAAGGTGTAGACTGGATTACACATACTAAATCTGGCTGTACATAATACCTAAGGGAACCAGAAATCAATATCCAGTTCACAGAATCTATGGGTGTTAGTAATTCTGTTACCACTGTCAGGACTGAGGTACTTTACAGAGTAACAATAACTGCTTTCTACCAGCTTTGTGTTGGAGTATGCTAACAGATCGAAAATGCATTTAAAAATTGTCACTCTCTTAAAAAGATGTCTTCCTCTTAGATATGGGAAGGGCAGGATAGAAAGAGAAGAGAAACTGCTAGAAACAGAAGACAGTCCTGCTCCCAGTGGAAGTCCAGTCATGCCCACAAGAACCATATAATCAAAATGTACAATAGCTTCACAAAGTACATACTGTGTGAATGTAAGGGGAGATTTTCCTGGCTCTGCATCCAGGCACACTGGATTATCTGGGAATGTCGAAAAATTGGGCAGGACAGAACTGTAAAGGAACCCAGCTGATTTTCCTCCATGTAACTGAATGGAAGGAAAAACAGGCAGTTTCCTTTAGAGGTGTGTGTTCCAAAGCATTCGGTTTTCCAGTATTCACTGTGCCCAGACAATCCAATGCACCTGGGCGGAGTCCCAGGAAAATCACCCCGTAAAGTCTGGAGAATTCAATGTTTAATAAATTTATTTATTTAAAAAAAAAATGGAAGCAGCAAAGGATAGGCAGCAACAACTGACTGTGACATCAGCAATATTGCCAACTCTCCAAACTTTAACAATTTATTAAATTTGTCCTATTGTTTTAATATTTTTCACTCAGCGTGAGTGGGCTTGTGTTCACAGATCACAGATCACAGATCACCCACAGTGCAGATAGAGGCCATTTCGGCCCATCGAGCCTGCACCAACACATATCCCACCCGATCCCCGTAACCCCTACACCAACACATATCCCACCCTATCTCCGTAACCCCACGTATTTAGTCCCCCTAACACTAAGGGTCAATTTATCATAGCCAATCAACCTAACCCGCACATCTTTGGACTGTGGGAGGAAACCGGAGCACCCGGAGAAAACCCACGCAAACACGGGGAGAATGTGCAAACTCCACACAGACAGTCACCCGAGGCCGGATTCGAACCCGGGTCCCTGGCGTTGTGAGGCAACAGTGCTAACCACTATGCCACCGTGGCAGCGGTGAGGGCAAACTTCGCTGAATTTGTTAAGGCTAGCTCCTCTTAAGCTTATTCCGCTCCTTGTACATGAAAACCTGATGTAGAAAACCTGGCCAGCAGCGCAATTGGCAGGGGCAGAGGGAAGGGATATGCGACAAGGCAGCAGCTCCTAAAGGGCTGCTGCTCACCCTTAAAGGAATAAGGCGTTTTTTTCTCTCTCACTCTTCCTGTGAATGGTAATCCTGCACCATCATCTAGTGACAAAAAGCCACTCAAGAAATCTGCAGTTAATGGCTATCACCAGCTAAAAGAAATGATTGAGTTTTAAGGGGGAAAAATTTGGTGGCGCCCCCTTTGGAGCACTAACTTCACCGGGGCGCTACTTTTAGCAGCCCGAAAAAGTTAGCGTCCCCACGCCATAAATTCAGTGGTAGCGCCCCAAGCAGGAGGCGGGGCGCTACTGGAAGCACTCCCCCTCCTTCCTGGGGTGCTACCATTGCATATCACAGCACTACGTGCAACAGCGCCACGCGCATCGGCACATAGCGCCATAGTATTGCAGGCCTCCCTCCCCTGATTAAAGGGGAGGGGCCTAGTGCTGTGCGCACTGGGGCCCTTCTGAACCACCGGGGAGCAGGGTGCCGGGAAAGCAGCCCGGCACTCAAGAGGAGGGGGGCAGGTGCTGGCAAGCGGCTAGAAGAAAAATGGCTGTCCAACACTTGCCCCTTTAAATACCGCCGCCGTGGCTGCAAAAACGCCACTCTGACCCTGTCGGACATATCGTCCGGCGATAGGTCAGGGGGTGCAGCCGAAGTTTGCAGCTGGGTAATGAGCGGGACGCTGCGCACGGCGATGACATCATCACCGGAGGCGCAGCACCGCGGGGCGCTACCGGCTACCACCACCGCTAACCTCCCGCTGAATTTCGCAGGAGGCGTTAGCGGCACCGCACCCAGGTGCTAGGGGCTTTGCGCCCTGTTAGCGCCCCTGGGGGCACTAATGGGAGGCGCAAAGCAACCCAATTTTTCCCCCTAAATATTTTACTGCACGGGTGGAATTTAAAAAAATAATTGTAATAGGAAATAGATTATAAGTTGGGTGAAGTACTCTGAGAACTTATACATGTTGACATAAGTGCTGAAATGTTACTGAGTAGCTTCCTAGCCTCACCTTTAATCGTCCTTACCAAACTAGGAGCTGGCTATTCTCCCAGTCGTTGATTTGGTCCAGTCTGTCTTGGTGGTTTTTAGTTCTGAGTTTTGTTCTTTTCCTACATTGTAATTCCTCAGCATTCTATTGTTTCATCTAACAAACCTAGATTTTCTGATCGACAGCTTTTTAATGCTAGTGTTAACCCATTTAGGGTACAGTAACATATTTGGCAATGTAACCAGAGCAGCAATTCGGAGGTTGAGTTCAAATCCCATCACGACAAGCTGTAAAATTGGATTTGTATGAAACGTACGGAAACGACGAGCAGAAAAAAACCAACTAGTCCATCTAGCCTGTCCCATATTGTAGTGATGCCTTATGCATCATGAAACAAACATTCTTTACCCCCAGAACCATATCATCTCCAGAGAGAGGTGAAAAACTAGACAAAAACCCATGCCAATTAGGGAAGAAAATCTGGGAAATTCCTCTCCGACCCCTTTAGGTGATTGAAAGGTGACTAGTCACCCCTTAAGGTGACTTAAGGCTAAAGGGATCAAGCGATATGGGGAGAAGGCAGGGACAGGGTACTGAGTTTGGGTGAACAGCCATGATCTCATTGAATGGCGGAGCAGGCTCGAGGGGCCAAATGGCCTACTCCTGCTCCTATCTTCTATGTTTCTGTGTTTCTATGAAACTGGTCCAAGAGAACACATTGGCCCGAATTTCTATTACAGGGTACCTACCTCTTGTACGAAGTCATCTCCACCCCAGCCAGAAACCGGTCCAGCTCTCCCTTTAAGGACCACTGGTTAAGCTGCTGTAGAACCTGTAAAAACAGTTGTTTCGGACATTTTGCTCGGAATTCTGCTTAACAAATTTAACAAAATTGCCTGGAAACGGGCGTCGGACCATTATTCCGGTCTTGAACTGAATCCTGTGCCCGTTTCAGGTGTCCCAAAAAGGCCCTGACGAATCTAGCAGTGGCTCAAGTGCAGGTGCCGATCAGGCACAGTGGCACTGCTAAATTCATCATTGTTGCGCCCATTTTACGACCGATTAAACAGGTACAACGATGTTGAATTTCTCCTCAATAGATCTAGTAATTTATGGGCTAGTGCCAGGCTAAAATGATCGTTAAAGCTGCGGGTTTGTCATTAAAAACCCAACTGATTCACTAATGTACTTGAAGGAAAGAGGCCCACTGCTCCCATCTCTTCTGCCTTTCAAGGGACCCCTGTCCCACAATATGCGGTTGACTTCTAATACACTCTGCAGTCGCCTAGCAAGTCGTTCAGTTGTAAAGCAATTGCGACAAAACAAAATTAGAACGATTCCCTGCTAAACACTATTGTGCGCGCACTATCAGCACAAGGATGGCAGCGGTTCAAGGAGAAAGCCCACCTCCACCTTCTCAGGGCATCTAGGGATGGGCATTAAATGTGGCCTTGCCAGCGTCCCCCAAATCCTGTGAACAATTTTTTTTTAAACTGGTTAATGCTGCCATTAAAATAGTGCAGGTTGTAAAATCTGGGTTATTTTCCCTGCATTGTCGTCAGTGTGATTTTTTTTTCAATTGGTTGAATTTTCTAAATGATCAAGAAATAAATAAAGGTTTAATGAATGTTTTAATAAGTCTTTGTTTCATGCTTATTGTACAAGAATGTGCTAACTCATGCAAAATGCAAAAGACTATTTACTGCAACAAATGTTTCTGCTCTACTTAGGTTTCGAGCAGCAGATGTCACATACTGTCAATGCAGCACATATCTTGCTGAATTTACACAAGCCTTAGGGCTGAAAAAAAGGTGGGAACTCACTTCAGCTACATTTCTAACTCCGTTTGACACACATATTAAATTAACTGTCTCTGATTAGCTTAAACGTTTTCTTATGTGGCTTACAAAATCATAAAAGCCCTGAAATTCTTCCGGAGTTCTGCCGGTCTCCAACCTAAACCCTGGAGGGAACCTCGGGGAAAGGGCTGAGAACAGTCATTTCTGTCATCTCCCTGGGGATTCCGCCGGTGTCCTACCAGAGGTACAGGAGACCAGTCAAACCCCAATGGAATTTCAGGGGCATAATCAAATTATGTAAACATTACACCAAATTGTGTAAACTCAACAAACCTACAGGAAACTTTTTTTTATCCGGCACCGACGGGACCGACGTGCTGCCGGTTCATCAAAAATTCCAGATAACCAAAAACTATAGGAAAAGATAGGGAGAGCTGAGAGCTCCGTATAAAGCAACAAACCCTGTTGCTTAGCAACATGTTCAGAACAATGGCCACAAGTTCCAAGCATCTCTGTAGCTTAGCAACAGCTGCAGCCACACCCTTGCACAGCAACAGATCGATGAAGGCAAGTAATATGAAGTATGAACCTACTCCTGAATTTTGCCGGTTAACCGAGATTTCCGGTTATTTAGGTGCCTGTAAATCTAAAGTTTCCTGTATTCGGTTTCAGAGACTAAATTCATGTTAATGGGGTAGAAATTGAACCCTGTTGCTCATGTTCTGTGCCTGAAAAATGAGTGCAATAAGCATCAATTTCCCTGTCCTGTCTCTTGCACCCCAAGGGTGCCTGAAATATGTCCGATGCCATATTGGGTCGAGCGATATTCAGGCTTCCTCAGCAGTCACCTAAAACAGGCATTAGGCCCCTTGCATATGTTAATGAGGGGCCTAATTCCTGCTTCATTACCTCTCCCGGAAATTTGTTATGACTGAATGGAGCTCTGCTCAGGTTTTTAGATTCTTCAGCGACCTAACCAGCAACTCTTAAAGGAGCCGCTGGAGGCAGCCACCAATTTCCTTTCAAACTTACCTTCATGTGGTGGTGGGGGGTGTGGGGGGGGTGGCGGGGAAAGAGGAGTGCTCCTCCAGACTCCACAGCTCTACTGTGGGCCACTGCCGGCCGTGCTAGCCCCTCTTGTTTTCCTTCCCCCCACCCAGGACTCACCTGAGGACCGCTGCCAGCGAGACAGCTGGCCCAAATTGGTCATCATCAAAATGGCGATCTGCCTCTGGATTCCCAATTGACATCTGCAGTTCACCAGCAATTTGCTGATGAGGCCCAAGGCCCAATTCGGGATAAGCCTTGGGCCTCTGGCTACTGACACTCACTCAGAGTCACCTATTTGAGGCCCAAGACAGGACCTAAACCAATTTCTACCCGAATATGTCTTTACACCAAATGAGTGTGTCTCTTTTTCCTATTTAAATGAGTTACATGTGTCTTATAGAATCAACAACAACTTGCATTTATATAGCGCCTTTAACCTAGTAAAATGTCCCAAGGCGCTTCACTGGAGTGTTATAAAACAAAATTTGACATCGAGCCACATAAGGAGAAATTAGGGCAGATAACCAAAAGCTTGGTCAAAGAGGTAGGTTTTAAGGAATGTCTTAAAGGTGGAAAGAGAAGTAGAGAGGAGGAGAAGTTTAGGCAGGGAATTCCAGAGCTATAGCATAGAATAGTACAGCACAGAAAGAGGTCATTTCGTCCATTGAGTCTGTGCCGGCTCTTTTGAAGAGCAATCCAGTTAGTCCCACTTCCCCGCTCTTTCTCGATATCCCTGCAAATTTTTCTCCTTCAAGTATTTATCCAATTCCCTTTTGAAAGCTACCATTCAATCTGTTTTCACCACCCTATCAGGCAGTGCAGTCTATTTTGTGAAATTTTCCAACTGAAGCAAAACTGGGGCCAAGCCCGATGGCAATGTGGGCGGACTTGTGCTGACAGTGGAAAGGGCTGGCCTCGCTAAGTTTTGTGAGGCTAGCTCATCCTCCTAAATTTAATAGCCAACTGCGCATAAAAAAAACCAGGTGCAGGGAGCCGAGTTAGCAGCATAATTAGCTGGGAGGGGGAGGAAGCAAGGCAGTAGCTTCTAAAAGTCTGTTGTTTGCCTTTAAAAGGATGGGGCTATTTTGATCGGGCAGAAAAAAATTCTCAATGCAAGAAGTAGTGATTGCTTTCTCAAACGGTCATAAAGTCTAGCATAGCAAAATGTTATAAACAGGAACGTTGAGACCAAACGAGGAAGAAGTTTTCTGATATCAGGAAGAGTGGTAAAGTAAGTACACTCACCTCCACGCACATTGTGGTAGACATTCTACTTCTGTCTCCCAGCTTGTGCTTATATTCATTACGGAGGACTTAACGTGGTCTCATCATATCGACGTTGTAACCAAGAAGGCATGCCAACGCCTGTTCTTCCTCAGGAGACTGAAGAAATTTGGAATGGCCCCCCAGATTCTCACCAACTTCTACCGGTGCACCATCAAGAGTATCCTGTCCGGCTGCATCACTACCTGGTATGGCAACTGCACCGCCACAGACCACAAGGCTCTACAGATGGTAGTGAAAGCTGCACAACACACTGTAGGAATTAAACTACCTGCTGTGCAGGATATCTACCCCGAGAGGTGCCGGGGGAAGGCCCTGAGAATCATTAAAGATGCGAGTCACCCCAGCCACAACCTCTTTGCCCTGCTCCCGTCCGGTAAGAGATACCGAAGCATATGGTCTCGTACCAACAGGTTTCGAAACAGCTTCTACCCCCAGGCCATAAGACTCATGAGCGATTAATTTATTATTATTTATTACTGTTCTTTTATTTATTATTACTGTCTTTCTATTAGTATTTCTATTAGTATTTTTATCATTGTTATGCCATATTTATTCCAATGTTGGGAGGACTCGTAAAAATCAACATTTCATTGTGCAGTACACACGTCTGTTGCATATATGACAAATAAAATTGAATTGAATTGAATTGAACATAGAAGCGGAATTTTTATTTCATCATTACTATCGGGACACGGTTTGTATGGCACAAGTGAAACTTGTGAGCTGCAGCAACCTTCAAGGAGGTGACATGAAAAACATAAAGACAACCTTTTCCCTTTATCTGCACACTTCTGTTATTGCAGGAAGGTTGTAGGACATGATTTGTGTGGGGCACACAATTAACATTGCTCAAGTCAGAAGTGCACATCAGAATGCTTTACAGGGCAGAAAAGAAAAAGAAATGGATTCCAAGTGAGAGAAATCAGGAAGGGATCTATTGGGGCAAAAAGGGTAGGAATTCCAGTGAGCAGAGAAATGGGGGTTGAAAGAGCAGCTACCAATGGTGGAGGATGAGAAACGAGGAGCGTAAGTGTTGGAAAAGTATGAGCACCTATCTAGAGCTGTAGAGGTCGCTGAGGGAGGTTGGGTAATGACATGGTGGCATTTGGGATTAAATATCCTATTTACTCAAAAGCTGCTTGTCATTATAACACTCCCTAATGTATTATTCCTTTCCATATCATTAATTCAAGATTGCTATTTTCTCCCAATAATTTTATCTCATGTTTGCAACAAAAAGGCAGTTTACATAAGCTGACCGAGCCTTTTATGAACTAAAGTTTGCATGCTGTGAACAGGGTAGCATACCACTGGGCTAATAATTACCTTTTTATTACAGCATAACACCTGAGAGACTAGAGGGGGGATTTTTAACTCCTTCCAACCACTGGAAATGGTGTGATAGTGGAGTTAAAATCGAGGTGGTCAACTTACTGGCCCGTTTCTGCCATTTTAACTTGGGCCTTCCCCTAGGCAGGCCAGCCACCTACCTGAACTAAGACAAAAGCAAAATACTGCCGTTGCTGGAAATCTGAAATAAAAACAGAAAATGCTGGAAATATTCAGCAGGTCAGGCAGCATCTGTGGAGAGAGAAACAGAGTTAACGTTTCAGGTCAATGACCTTTCGTCAGTTCTGAGTATTTCCAGCATTTTCTGTTTTCATGCCTATGATGTAGGCTAATGAACTGAATCGGCAAATGCAAATGGTCACCAGTCAGGTCAGGCAGACCGCCTTCAGGAGCACTCCACCTGAATAGTGTCCAGTCACCAAGGGAAAAAATTGTCCCCTAAATATCTTCAATATGAATTTCTTACACAAGCTAATAGTCTGCAAGATTTTTTGGAGAAAACAAACTTTCATTGATTTCCTGAAGCAATGTTGATACGTGGGTGAGGTGATATTCCTTGCAGCTGCATGCAGTCTAAAAGTGTCAAATACGAAAAGTGAACCAGAATTGAAAACTGCACTTGAAACTTGAGTACTGATCAGGGGTTCCCAAAAGTGTGAAAGTGCTTTTGTTAAAACAAATATTCAACAATTATTCCTTTACCCTTTCCTGGTGCCTGAGGGCATCTCTTTCCTGACACAGAGTCGCAATTCCTGTCAGTCAGCATGAATCCCTGTCACAAGCCACACTTAAACCAACTACAGGAAACTCTCGTTTAAACGGCACCTAAATATCCGGTTTTCTCTATTAACTGGCAAAATTCATACTCCGAAAACAACACCTCAATAACCGGAAATGTTGCCGAGTCCGAGTCTCCCGCAGTGGCCGAGTTAGTCAGTGGGGGTAGTTCTCCAAACTGCCACTACTCGGCTTCTTGGCGCTGTCAGAAGTCCGAACACCTCAATAACGGGAGTCTGACTCGACCGCGATGCCGGTAGTCTCTTCCGATTCGCCATTGTTAAGTAATTAAAGAGTTATGGATTACCCTCAACTGGCAGTACTGTACTTAATCAAGCATCTTCCACCATCCATTTGGCACAACATTCTGTAGGTGAGTACCCAATTACTGTATACTGCACATTTCTTGATTTTTTTTTTATTTGTTAAAAATAGCCTCGGTAGATAACCCTCTCCGTCACCCGGAATCTTTAATCAACCGGCACCATCCCGGTCCCGTCGGTGCCGGATACCAAAGAGTTTCCTGTAATGTCAATGTCCATCTCGTATGCAAGCCAGGACATTCAATGTCCACAATGGAAAGTCATACATATATGTCTGAGTGTTGACTTCTATCTGACCGGCACATCGGCTCTACACTAATGCATAGACCAAGAGAACATACAAATGTCTGATTACAGCCAGCAATGTCCATTCCTCCTATGTTTTAAACTGTGTAAAGATTTATTTTTCTCAAAAGAAAAGCTATACCCTCTACCCCAGTTTAGCGTAAAGCATACAAAGCTAATTAATATCCTAATTAAGGCATTTGCTATTTGTGTTATTTTATGCAATCCTGCAGTTGATGTGAAACCAGGTCTTATGTGTGCACAGAGATTCCTCCCAGCTAAGACCTTAAAATCAACTATAGCCCAAACAAAAGGCCTGACACACTTACTTTTGCATAAAATTCTATTTATTATGTGTACTGCCATTTGACATGAACGGGTACAGGAAAATTCAGATATCGGTCCCGATTTGACGAGTCTGCACTGCTGGTGGGGAGCCTCACCCACTGACAGCGCAACTTGGTCAGATTTGCAGATGACACTAAACTGGGAGAGGTAGCGGAATCAGAGGAGGCAGGTCAGAGATTACAGCACGAGCTGGACAAAATATGCAAGTGGGCAAAACAATGGCGGATGAAATTTTATGCCGACCAATGTAAAGTACCGCACATAGGAACGAAAAATGGGTAATGCACATACTCCATGTATGCTGTTTAAATAGCTAAGCATGAAGTTGGAAAAAGTCCGAGGAGTCTTGGTGCACTTGAGCCTTAAGATGTCCAGCCAATGCAGAGCAGCAATTACCAAAGCCAATAGGATGTTGAATTACATCGCCAAAACAGTCAAATACAAGTCAAAGGAAGTCAAAGTATACAATGCTCCAGTCAGACAACTTTTTTGTCTACTTCTGGTCACCGAGACACAAGGGAATCATTTAAGCATTAGAGGCAGTAGAATGAAGAGCTACAAGGCTGACCTCCAGTCTTAGAGGTCTGAGTTATGAGGAAAGACTGGAGAAACTTGGGGCTTTTCATCCTGGAACAAAGGTGTCCGAGAGGTGAATTTATCAAGGTATGTAAAATAGTAAACATTATGGAAAAGGTAAACCCGGAAAAGTAACTTGCAAAAAGTAAGACAAGAGGCCACAGGTTCAAACTTGTAAAAAGCAAATTTAGGACTAATATCAGGAAATTCTTCACAAAAAGAGCGACCACGGAATGGAGCAATAGAGGCAAAAACCCTGGATTTAAAAACCAATTGGATGCTGCAATGCAAAGGATTTTAGAGTAATTCTGGATGCATGAGCTACAATGGGCTGAATGGGCCTCCTCATCTGTAATTATCTTGCGATCTTGTGATATTGTTGTAAATACAGCAGTACTCGACTAAGTTTTTTCAGCCATTCATTTTAATTTATTCCGGCAGTTGATGTCCCATAGACTTGTAAAAACAGGCCTATGGTGGACTTCACAATGATTCCATATTAACAGGGGTAAAATAGTAAAATAAAATTAAGGTTGCCCCTGTAAATACTTATATAAATTTTTGTTTGCAATCCCCTGGTATTGTATGAACTCTAATCAACTTGTTTTAAAGCATGAGTTTTAAACAGAGCTCCTTTACTGATGATTGCTGATCTAGCATTTGCTGATAGTAAACAAGAAACAAAATTACTGACAGCTCTAGTTCCCTCATCTAGAGTCAGGGAGGGTAATTTTGACTGTGTGATAGTGTCAAATGGGTATTAGCGAATCGTATGCCCCTTTTTACATCTCTCTCGATTTTGTTTTCCACTAAATTCAGATCAGAGATATAAAATGGGCTGCCGATTCACTATCGTCCATTTTGACTACTGCACAAAGTCAAAACTATCCCCAGAGTCTCTGAGAAACATTTCACTTTTTCCTTTCATTGCATCTTCAGTTCAAGTGTCATCCAATGTATTGAACAAAAAAATGAATGGCTGCAGGATATCTTATTTTCAGACAACCAGGCTTTCCAATAACTACAAAACCACTTATTCCCCTTTTTATTATATAATTTCTGAATGCTTTAGAGTCCGAACAATAAGATTTCCTATTCTTTCTCCACAAAAGTGCACATGAAAACCGTGTGACGCATTTAAGCCAGATGAGCTTTGTAATAAATATGCAATCCATTTAAAAAAAAACAAGTATGGTCTGACTCATCTGGACCTATGGAAAAGCAGATTTGAACTGTTACCGTCATCAGGTTATTGAGAAAGCTGGCATGAAGTCAGAAGTTCTTCAAAAGCTAGTTTAAAATTGGAACCAGATGAACAGATGGAGTGGACCTATCGCCCATGAGGAAAGAAGTACAAACATAATATGATGTTGGTGGGCCCTTGAGAGTTTTGCTTAGTCTCTTTTTTCAGTTTTATTGATTGAATGACTAACACACAAACTAGTAATACGTGAGTATAACAACTTCCCTGAAGCTACAGCAAGCATGTTGAAATGTAATCTACTGTTGCATTGTGTAATAGTATTAATTCTGATTAGCACTAACATTACAATCCATATCTGCTTTGTGCTGATAGCACTTTTATCCGCCATACCTGTGTGTATTCCCAGTTGTTCCTCCCCTTCCTAAAGTCTCACATTATTGCACTGATGATCACAGCGATGCAGATTCAATCCTTCTGATTAATCATCTTGACTGGACTTGTAATATTTGGTAGGAATTCAACAAAAATGAAATAAATAGCACTGCAAATGATGAAACAGGCAGAGGTATGGTGAACAGATAAAATTCGTAGGAAAGAGGAGATTGTTGAAGTGTTTCAAACAGTGCTGAAAAGATGAAATGATTAAATAAAGAATATTTGTTTGCTAAGAAACTCATGGGGTAATGACAAGACATTCACTCAGTGGCTACATCTGAATAAAAGATGGTTTATTCAATTGTTTGTCAATTGCATGCTGGTTATGTGTGGCTCATAAAGGAGCAAAATATATGACACTAAACAGGATCAGATAAAATTGCTTCAAATACAGAGAAATGAACAGGAAATGGTTTGATGTGTGGGGTTCTTTGATCAAGCAAATTATAACATTTGACTACAACAATAAGCAAGTTTTCCAAAATCATCTGGCTTGCTTTTAACTTCATCTGAACATTCGGTCATAGCTAGCTCTCATTCAAACTATCTAATGGTATTATCTGTGACTTCCTGCTTTAAGCCAGCAGTTTTAACCTAAATAAACAGGTTAACAGCTGCATAAAAATAACGTACATGGAAATGTGTTGAGCATTTGCGCAGGAACTTCATCAGTTGGAAGAACTCTCTATTCCACACCAAGCCTTGTCTGCCCATCATCCTGACCTCACTGGTCTGCATTGGCTCACAGTCCTTCAGTGCTGCAAATTTAAAATTCTCATCCTTGTGTTTAAATCGCTTATGGATTTGCCCCTCCCCATCTCTGTAACCTCCTCCAGCCTACAACTCCTTCCCGCCCGCCCCCCACTCTGTTTTCGGATTCCGGCCCTATGTGCCTCCCACCACTTTTTACCCCACCATTGCTGGCCATACCTTCAGCCGCCTAGGCCTCACGCATTCCACCTCACTCCCCTTTAAGAACTTCCTTAAAATCCGCCTCTTTGATCAAGCTTTTGCTCATCCCCCATAATCTCCGTATCTTTGGCTTAGCATCCATTTAATTTTTGACTCTGTGAAGCTGTTTTTCTATATGAAAAGTTCGAACTATATGTGAGTGTTTTGTTGTTGTTATACAAGGCCTAATACAACCACCCATGCTCTGCTCTGTACACATTATGACTAAAGGCCAAAGACCTCCAGCCCTAATGCAACGACAGAGGATTTGAGATGTGCTTCTTTTCAATTTAGTAGCTGAAAAAAATGACTATTTTGATCATAATGAGCTTAATAAAGAACAGAGTTTGGATTTTGTTATACAGAATGGCCAATCTTCTGGAGGTACTGCTGGCACGGAGCCTAAATGACCACTAGTGCGTGTCGTGAAATCCCAGCCAATCCCCTACTGCTTGCACGTTAATTTGATGCAGAAAAGTTTAAAGGTGAGCTGTTGGTTTCTGAGAGCCATGGTTACAGGTGTGTTCACTTCTGCAAAGAAGTTGTACATGACAAATCAGCTGTGAAGGTGTAACTTTTCAAAAAATATATATTTTCCTCAAAAGAACTTTCTGGTACATGCCTGGCTTTTTTGAAAGGTTATTTTCTTCAGCATTAGTTGCCGCCATTTTTTTTTTTGAAGTAAGGGGCATGTTTCCTGGTGTGAGCACACTAATTGGCTTTATTTGAGCATTCTCCCTCCCAAATAAATTGGCCATAGCTTCCTCAGATGAAGTGAATTCCTTAATATCTGGGACTCGACCCCCTGTTGCATGCCATGCCCTCCTATAATGTTCAAGTATTGTCTTTAAATGCAAGAGTAATTGGTTTGAGCCAGGGTGATTTAGCCCATCGAAGTTCTTTCTTGCAGTATATTCTCGCCCCCATTATGACATGTATAATGTGCTTTTCATAATCCTATTTTCATTTCTTATTTGCTATAGTTTTTCTGCATTAGTACAGCATTTTTGAATTTAACAACTATTGTTTTCCTTCATGTCCATATACGTCCTTTTACATTTTATTAATATTTATGATTAACCTTTGTGCTCTCCTTTAAGTCATGAATTTTCTTCTGGACCAGTGGCCTGGTCTTCCAATTTATGGAGATACTCTCTGCACTGTCTGTCACATATTCCCATTCTTTCTGTTTTATTTTCATGCTAGGGCACTAACCTCCCCCACCATAATTGTGCTCTTGTCACTCCATTGCTGTGATAATCACTTTGAAGGACTCATTGTTATCAATTTTTTCTCTGTTCACATTCCGAGTTTCCCCCAAAAGTTGGATGATCAAATTTTTTAACAGCTATACTGGTTAAGTGGCTTGTGGAGTTTCTTTTTGTTCACTCACGGATGTGGGTGTCGCTGGCAAGACCAGCATTTATTGCCCATCCCTAATTACCCTTGAGAAGGTGGTCGTGAGCCGCCTTCTTGAACGGCTGCAGTCCGTGTGGTGAAGGTACTCCCACAGTGCTGTTAGGGAGCGAGTTCCAGGATTTTGACCCAGCGACGATGAAGGAACGGCGCTATATTTCCAAGTCAGCATAGTGTGTGACTTGGAGGGGAAATTGGAGGTAGTGGTGTTCCCATGCGCCTGCTACCCTTGTCCTTCTAGGTGGTGGAGGTCATGGGTTTGGGAAGTGCTATTGAAGAAGCCTTGGTGAGTTGCTGCAGTGCATCTTGTAGATAGTACACATTGCAGACACGGTGCACTGGTGGTGGAGGGAGTGAATGCTTAAGGTGGTGGACGGGGTGCCAATGAAGTGGGCCGCTTTGTCCTGTATGGTGCCGAGCCTCTTGAGTGTTGTTGGAGCTGCACTCATCCATGCAAGTGGAGAGTATTCCATCACACCCCTGACCTGTGCCTTGTAGATAGTGGAAAGGAGGGGTCACTCGCCGCAGAATACACAGCCTCTGACCTGCTCTTGTAGCCACAGTATTTATGTGGCTGGTCCAGTTAAGTTTCTGGTCAATGGAGACCCTGAGGATGTTGATGGTGGGGGACTCAACGATGGTAATGCCATTGAATGTCAAGGGGAGGTGGCTAGACTCTCTCTTGTTGGAAATGGTCATTGCCTGGCACTTATGTTGGAATGTTACTTGCCACTTATCAACACAAGCCTGAATGTTGTCTAGGTCTTGCTGGATACGGGCACGGACTGTTTTATTGTCTGAGGAGTTGTGAATGGAACTGAACACTGAAATCATCAGCAAACATCCCCACTTCTGACTTTATGATAGAGGGAAGTTCATTGCTGAAGCAGCTGAAGATGGTTATGCTTCAGACACTGCCCTGAGGAACTCCTGCAACGATGTCCTGGGGCTGAGATGTTTGGCCTCCAACAATCACAACCATCTTTCTTTGTACTAGGTATGACTCTAGCCAGTGGAGAGTTTTCCCCCTCATTCCCATTAACTCAATTTTACTAGGGCTCCTTGATGCCACACTCAGTCAAATACTGCCTTGATGTCAAGGGCAGTCACTCTCATCTCATCTCTGCAATTCAACTCTTTTGTCTATGTTTGGACGAAGGCTGTAATGAGGTCTGGAGCCAAGTGGTCCTGGCGGAACCCAAACTGAGCATCGGTGAGCAGGTTATCGGTGAATAAGTGCTGATTGATAGCACTGTTGATGATACCTTCCATCACTATGATGATGATTGAGAGTAGACTGATGGGTCGGTAATTGGCCAGATTGGATTTGATCTGCTTTTTGTGGACAGGAGATACCCGGTCAATTTTCCACTTTGTTGGGTAGATGCCAGTGTTGTAGCTGTACTGGAACAGCTTGGCTAGAGGCACGACTAGTTCTGGAGCACAAGTCTTCAGCACAACAGCCGGGATGTTGTCGGAGTCCATAATCTTTGCTGTATCCAGTGCGCTCAGTCATTTCTTGATATCACGTGTTGAGAAGTGTTAAAAAATTACTTTTGCAGGTACATTGAGAATAGCTGATAACTTTTTCATTGCTGCTTGCACATTCTCATGCTCATAAATCACACATTGGAAAGCTGAGATTTCCCGCAATTGTGTTAGCAGTTGATTAAATTGGAGAAAAACATGCTTGTTCTCACCCTGAAGAACTTTTCTTTTAACTCCACTCCATCCAGTTTTGACAGAGTGTATATCTGAAACATCAATTTATCTTTTCTCTCTGTAGATGCTGACAGACTTGCTGTGGTTTTTCAGTTCTCATTACTGATTTCCAGCATAGAATCATAGAATGGTTACAGCACAGAAGGTGGCCATTCGGCCCGTCGAACCCGTGCCGGCTCTCTGCAAGAGCACTTCAGCTAGTCCTCCTCCTCCTGCCCTTTCCTCGTAGACCTGCAAATTTTTTTCCTTCAGGTACTTATCCAATTCCCTTTTGAAAGCCACAATTGAATCTGCCTCCTCCACCCTTTCAGGCAGTGCAGTCCAGATCCTAACCGCTCGCTGTGTAAAAGGGTTTTCCCTCATGTCGCCTTTGGTTCTTCTGCCAATCACCTTAAAAAAAGCATTTGCAGTTTTTTTTTTAATTTATGCTTTGCTTCTACTCATAACAAGTGGAGAAATGCTTCTCCCTTAATGACTAAAAGCTGATAATTTATTAAACTTTAGGTGAACGTGAGACAGAAGTTACGCTCCCGGACAGCCTTCCTGAGCATGGATTGGCATGGCCGACTTCAGGCACAGATGTAACAAAACTATTCCCCCCCCCTGCCAGACCAACTGGCTGATCAGACCATAAACACATAAGTGTGTATATACGGCTGTGTGTACACGATCCCACGCTTGTGGGCATGATCCCAAAAAGTGGTTTATTCAAAAGTCTTCTTTTATGATATACAGTACCTTAATTCACTCCTATTGTAGCCTCCAATTGAAATTTCATTTTTGTTGAGCGAAATAGTTGAAATACAATATTTACTGAACATGATTTTTTTTAACATTGTAGAAAACCTTTGACACTGAAATGATTTTGCTGCACCAAAACAACAAACCTTTTATGTTGCACAGGAAATTGAAGTGACGAACTAGTGAAGAACAAACCAAATTCCCAGTCTACCAAAATAGAAACATCTGGTACCATTTTGCTCCACGTCTCTGGTGTGGGGTTGTGGGTTCTTTGAATCTGATTCACACATGTGCAGTAATGAGCAAGTGAGTTTTAATTAACACATTCAACTCCCCGTGCTTGCACCCTCCATCGTAGCCAGCTACTAACTCCCAGTTGTCTGTAGGTAGCAGCCCGGCTACTCTCAGAGCATGCATATTATATTAGCACAGCCCTTTACCCTGGATATGAATATAAGAAAAATCAAGGATATGAAAATTCCATTCAGCTCACTGAAGCTCACCTCTCAAGTACCCTAACGCTCTCACCTTAAGGGTTGAAAATCCTTAGGCCCGCTCTGTCACCATAAGTGCAACCGAGCAGGAATCCCACTGCGCCCGTGACCTCTGCTCCTGACCCCTCTGAATTATCTCTGGCCTGCTAATTTAAATAATTCCGGCAGGCGCCTGCACCAAAATGGGTACAACTGTGGAGCCCACTGGAGAGTCGGGAGGAAGATGCAGTGCTGACTAGCCTCTTGGAGAGGTAAGCCAGTGTATTTTAACATGTAGCAATCTTTAGAAGAGGGCCAATTTTCCTGCTGTTGTTTGCATTCTTCTGAAGTGCTCCAGGCCAGAATCCAGGCCTGGACATCCCAATATTCCACACTTTGCACCTCATGTGACCTGGATATTAGTATCTTTCCTGGGACTAGATCACTGGGCACTCATAAAGTGTGAGACATGGGAATTGCATTGGGGAAGCCATCCTGTCAGGCTCACCTCCTTCCTGACATCATGGCCTTGTACGGAGCAACAGAACTTACACCTACCTAAGCAGTCCCCAGCAAGAATATCTTTTCCTAACAGAGACCCAACATTTCCAGGTCCTGCCCTGTTTCCTACTTTCAGCCAAATTCTCTCTGCTCCTAGGATCTACCATTAATCCCCACTGTTCTAAGATTAAACAGTAGCTTTTTATGTAGAACTTTGTGAAATGTTTTTTGGAAGCCAAGGTGCACCACACTGAAAGGCTTTCCAAAAAACACTTTGGATGTTACTTCCTCAAAAATGTCAAAGAATTTTTTTTAATTGGATATCTCCCTTCTGATACCTTGTTTACTGTACTTTAGTAGGTTATTATCATGCTGATAATTGACTACATTATTTTGCAAGATATTGCTGTAAGACAAATAGGTCTGTAGTTACTTGCATATGTTTAGTAACCCTTTTTGAGAATAGCCACCATGTTAGCCCGTGTTCAATCTCCTGGACCTTCAACTGTTCATTGACTCCCTCATTAATGTTAATCTTCACAAACCTCATCCCTTGTCTCTCTCAGTCCTAATAGCCTGTCTAGGACTTCTATCTCATTCATACTGAAATTGTTAACGCTGCTTGGATTATCACATTCTCAGAATGTCGACATCGCTGACAAGGCTGAAATGTATTGCCCATCCTCAGTTGCCCTGAGAAGGTAGTGGTGGACTGACTTCTTGAACTGCTGCTGTCCTGTGGCGAAGGTCCTGCTACAATCTGCTTGGTAGGGAATGCCAAAAAATGTGACCCGGTGACAATGAAGGAACAACAATATACGTCCAAGTGAGGTTGGTGTGTGATTTGGCGAGAAACTTGGATGTGGTGGCTTTCCCATGCATCTGGTGCCATTGTCCTTCTAGGTAGCGAATGTCGCAGGTTAGAATGTGTATTTCAACTTAATTTACTTCATTGCAAGTAGCTTGCCAGACACTTTTTCAAGCATATGATACCCTATAAAATGGCGTAACATAGTTGTACTGCTGCAAAAGCACCATGTCTGAGTCACTTTTCTTACTTTCTTGAGACCAAGATTCAAAAGGGAGCTCAGGCACTCGTTTTGTTAACAAGCTATGGATATAGGTGAAGGGACTGTTATAAATCTCATGATCATGAAGAAACGACTTGTGGCGTACCGATCACAGAAAGGACACAATCCGCTTTTCGGTCCGTAGACTATAAATCAGGCGTCATGCCTTTAAGAAGGATCACACCTTTAAGAAACTCGATCTGCAACATAGTTAAGCCCAGAGCGGGGCAGGAACAGTCGAAGCTGTGGACTGATGAAAGGCAGTCGGACTTGATGTAGTCTCTGACGCCATTTAGTGTTCAACATGCAGTCTCAGCAATTAAACCTTTTCTGTTGAACCTCTCCGAGTTCAGTATTTTTTGCTAGGCGTACGTAGACTCCTACATTGGTGACCCCGACGCTCAGGACGACTCCTAAGCGTAACCATGGCTGACACAAACGCAGTTTCTGTGAAGCTGCCGGAGTTCTGGGAGAACCTAGCCACCGCCTGGTTCCTTCAAGCCGAATCGCAATTCCGACTCCGCGGCATCACCGCCGACGCAACGATGTACGACTACCTCCTCGCCTCCCTGGGCAGCTCCACAATCACGAAAGTCTGGACAACACTACAAAACCCTTTGGAGGAAGGCAAGTATGCACATCTCAAGGCCGCGCTCCTTAAAAAATTCACAGCCTCCCAATTTTTGCGCAACTGCCACCTCCTCGACCTCCCGGGCCTCGGTGACTCCACGCCGTCAGACTTGCTCTCACACATGCTTGCTCTGACCGATGAGAAACCGCCCGGCTCCCTCTTCCGCACGCTCTTTATCTGCCAACTACCCCCCAGCATCCGCCTGGCAATCGTGGTGTCCAGCCTCACGGACCTCGAGGCCCTGGCCGATGAAGCCGATAAGGTCCTGTCCGCCGGCTCCAACCACGCCGTCACCCCCGACCTGGCCTCCGCAGCGTCGGCACGCGCTCCACCCTCTATCGCGCGGCCACACAGCTCGGCCACGAGGCCCCCCAGGCCCCCACGTCCCCCAAGCCCTCCGACCCAGGGCTACTGCTACTTCCATACCCGGTTCGGCGCACGGGCATGCCGCTGCAGCCATCCCTGCACGTTTCCAACCGCCCCCCACACCGGCCTACACGATGGCCGTGGGGCAAGCAGGCGCGCTGCTGTACGTTACGGACAGCGCCTCCGGACGCCGTTTCCTATGCGACATAGGCGCGCAGCGCAGCATCATCCCCGCGTCCGCCCTCGAGATCCAGCGAGGCAGCCGCGGCCCTGCTCTGGCTGCTGCCAACGGCACCGACATCCGGACGTACAGCATCCGCACCGTCACCATCGACCTCGCAGGCCGCCGCTACCACTGGGAGTTTATCACCACCAAGGTGCTCTCCCCGCTCTTTGGTGCGGATTTCCTGTGCGCCCACGGCCTGTTGGTCGACAGGCCTCGGCGCCACCTCATGGACATGAACACCATGTCACCTATCCTGGGCGCCATGGCCCCCCCCAACCCACCGAAATGGCGTGGCAGTGCCGCGCCCGCTCAACGGACGACTACTCAGCACTCCTGGCTGAGTTCCCAGCCCTCACCAACCCGACCTTCTCCGCGAAAGTTGCTAAGCACGGGGTAGAACACTTCATCCCCACCACAGGCCCACTGGTGTATGCCCACGCCCGCAGACTGGACCTGGCCAAGCTGGAGATCGCGCGGGCCGAGTTCGCCACAATGGAACAGCTCGGCATCATCCGCCGCTCCAACAGCCCCTGGGCCTCCCCACTCCACATCGTCACCAAACCCGACGGGGGATGGCGCCCCTGCGGGGACTACCGGCGCCTAAATGACGCCACCACGCCGGATCGGTACCCCATACCGCCCATTCAAGACTTCTCGGCTAGACTGGCCGGCCGCTCAGTCTTCTCCAAAGTCAACCTGGTGCGCGGTTACCATCAGGTGCCAGTCCACCCCACGGACGTTCCCAAGACGGCCATAATCACCCCTTTTGGGCTATTCGAGTTCCTCCGAATGCCCTTCGGCCTCAAAAACGCGGCCCAGGCCTTCCAGCGGCTCATGGACTCGGTCCTCCGGGACCTGAAGTTCCTCTTTGTCTACCTGGGTGACATCCTGGTAGCTAGTTCCTCCAAGCAGGAACACATCGAGCACCTCCGCACCCTGTTCCAGCGGCTCAGTGAGCACGGGCTCATCATCAGCCCAGCCAAGCGCCAATTCGGCCTCAGCAGGATCGAATTCCTCGGCCACCACATCACGCAGGACAGAGCCATTCCCCTGCCCGCCAAGGTGCAAGCCGTCCAGGAGTTCCCCCGGCCTACCACCATCAAAGGCCTCCAGGAGTTCTTGGGGATGATCAACTTTTACAACCGCTTCATTCCCGGAGCGGCCTCCCTCATGCGGCCCCTATACGAAGCCCTCCGGGGTAAGAAAGACAGAATGGCGATCGAGTGGTCGGCGGACATGTTGACCGCTTTCGACTCGACCAAAAAGGCGCTCGCCGATGCCACCATGCTCGCTCACCCACAGCCCAATGCCAGGGTGGCCCTCACCATGGACGCCTCCAACCACACGGTCGGCGCCGTGTACGAACAGTGGGTCGACGGGGCCTGGCAACCGCTGGCCTTTTTCAGCCGCCAACTGCGCCCCCCGGAGGCCAAATACAGCGCCTTTGACCGCGAGCTCCTCGCACTGTACCTGGCAGTCCGCCATTTTAGATTTCTTCTGGAGGGCCGCCCCTTCACCGCGTTTGTCGACCACAAACCCCTGACATTCGCGATGGCAAAATCTGCGGGCCCGTGGTCAGCCAGGCAACAACGCCAGCTCGCTGCGGTGTCCGAATTCACTACGGACATCCGGCATGTCTCCGGTCGAGACAACGTGGTAGCCGACTGCCTATCCCGCCCCGCCGTCCACGGCGCCCACCTGGCAGTGGACTATGCTCAACTGGCAGCGGAGCAACGCACTGACCCCGATCTGCTCTCCGCGCCCACAACCCTCCCAGGGCTGCGACTGACCGACGTCGCCTGCGGCCCGTCCGCCGTCACAGTCAAATGCGACACCTCCTTGGCGCAACCCCGCCCCGTAGTCCCAGCGTCCTGGCGAAAACGGGTGTTCGACATCGTCCACGGCCTCTCACACCCCGGCACCCGCGTGTCCATTAGACTTGTGGCCAACCGATTTGTCTGGCGCAGCCTGCGGAAAGATGTGCGCGTCTGGTCCAGATCCTGCATAGCTTGCCAGCGTGCCAAAATCCACCAGCACATCAAAGCCCCGCTCGAGGAGTTCACCATGCCAGAAAGAAGGTTTGACCACATCCACATCGACCTCGTCGGCCCCCTGCCGCCATCACAAGGTCACACGCACCTGCTGATAATCGTGGACCGTACCACCCGCTGGCCCGAGGCCATTCCACTGACGTCCACCACCACCGCCGACATCGCGAGGGCGTTCATCGGTACCTGGGTCGCTCGGTTCGGCGTCCCCTCCGACATGACGTCGGATAGAGGCCCGCAGTTCACCTCTGATCTGTGGGCCGCCATCGCCCGAAAACTCGGGGTGGCCTTTCACCACACCACGGCTTACCACCCCCAAACCAACGGACTGTGCGAGCGATTCCACAGGTCCATGAAGGCGTCCCTCCGCGCCAGCCTCGAGGACGAGGCTTGGATCGACCGCCTCCCGTGGGTGCTACTTGGCCTACGCTCCGCGGTCAAGGAAGACCTGCAAGCCTCGGCGGTGGAACTCGTGTACAGCCAGCCGTTGCGCGTACCCGGCGAGTTCCTGCCCACCGCCACGACCCCCTGCTCGGCTGACCAGCAACGCCGCGCTTTCGCCAACCGAGCACAACAGTTCGCTCCGGTACCCACCGGCCGGCACGGCGAACCAGCAACCCACGTACCACCTAGCCTGCACATGGCCAAATTTGTTTTCGTGCGCCATGACGCCCACCGAGGACCTCTACGGCCCCCATACGACGGAACCTACAAGGTACTCTAGACGGGGAACAAGTTCTTCCTCCTCGAAGTGGGCGGCAGAACTGACAAGGTGTCGGTCGACCGGCTCAAGCTGGCGCACCTAGAGCCCGACGAACCCGTTCAAGTGGGCCAACCCCCACCGCGGGGCAGACCACCTAAGAGCCCGACGTGTCCGACCGCCCCGCTCCCGACACCAACCGCCAAGAGCCGTTCCGGCCGTGCCATCAAGCCGCCACGCCGGTTCGTACACTCCCTACTAGCGGATTCTGGGGGGAGCTGTGTGGCGTACCGATCACAGAAAGGACACAATCCGCTTTTCGGTCCGTAGACTATAAATCAGGCGTCATGCCTTTAAGAAGGATCACACCTTTAAGAAACTCGATCTGCAACATAGTTAAGCCCAGAGCGGGGGAGGAGCAGTCGAAGCTGTGGACTGATGAAAGGCAGTCGGACTTGGTGTAGTCTCTGACGCCATTTTGTGTTCAACATGCAGTCTCAGCAATTAAACCTTTTCTGTTGAACCTCTCCGAGTTCAGTATTTTTTGCTAGGAGTACGTAGACTCCTACAGATTAATGAAATAACACTGGACGGCCAGCTGGCAGCGCCGTCCAAGGAGTATAAATACTCGGGCGTGGGCCCAGCTTGCTCAGGGACATTTTGTAAGACAGGAACTAGTGAAGGACAACTAGACCTCCATGTTTTGAAACAAGTTGATTAAAGCCTTGCTTTATACTAGAACCAAGTGCGTAATGAGTTTTATTACGTCTGTGAGTGAAAACATTACATTAATACACTTCAACTACACTGTCAAAGCCTTTGACCTGTCTAGGGGTGTCCAAACTTTTGTCTTTAAGGGCCGCATCGATACGTACTTTGGAGCCTCAGGCCCATGTAAAGTTTAAATCCACGCTGCCATTAATTTGCATACATCTCATGTTGCTGATACTAACAGATCCTGATGTTCTGACCTAGGATTTAGCCACAAATGAGACAACAGCACTAAAAATAGCCCTTTGCAAACCCACAAAATTCAAGCCAGATGAACCAGCAAATAAAAAAATATAAGCACAAATGAGGCTGAGTTGCCCAGGCTTTGAGGGTTGGATTGACCAGGCTCGGGGGACATATCTAGCCCTAGGGCCATAGGTTGGGCACCTCTGATCTATGGCATACATAAATAATGACCGTCTGAACAGATGTTGCCTTTCAGATTTGCTTTCTGCTTCTGAAGGAAATAATCGAGTGTAAATTTGACAAATTAACACGGATGTATTTATTTCGCTCCTTTAAAAGTACATTTGAAATTATTCCATATTTTAAATAACTGTTTCATCAAACAGCTGTTAGTGGTTAATTCTGTACCACAGGGAAGAAAGCTTAAGGAAAAATCTGAATATGTTGGGACCACTGACATTAGAACCTGTGCAGAGGATCTGACAATTCCCTATTACTAAATGCCTCTGGTGTACAAATACATTTTAAAAATGACATCTAGTAGACACATGTAAATATTACACAAATGTAATTTTTGCCAAATGCCAAGAGCAAAAAGCCCTATATATTAAAATACTCATCCTTCACTAATATTTTAAAAGATCATTTTTTTTCCTAGCTGGGGTGGTGGTGGGAATTTGGTGAAATATATTCAAATGAAGGATGTGTATGTTGGGACTGGAACACTTTGCCCAGCTCGAGTGTGCCACGGTCAGATACCATCAAAAGCCATCCCCCATCAATGTACTTTAGCCCCAAACTTCGAAAACCAACCTGTGTGTACCAATGTAATATTTTTCATTTCCCACACCGGCTAATAAATGCGACTATCAGTTTTAATGAGAGTTCGTGCCAAATTTTTGTGAGCCTCCTCTGGGCTCACAGAATCACAGAATCACAGAAACCCCACAGTGCAGATAGAGGCCATTTCGGCCCATCGAGCCTGCACCGACACATATCCCACCCGATCCCTGTAACCCCTACACCAATACATATCCCACCCTATCCCCGTAACCCCACGTATTTAATCCCCCTAACACTAAGGGTCAATTTTTTATCATAGCCAATCAACCTAACCCGCACATCTTTGGAAGTAATCTGGGCTACTGACTTACCCTCTGCAATCGTGACACCCCCGCCCCCCAACCCCCACAATTTACCTCCCTGGCAACAGCTTTCTGTACCTCATTGTGTCTTGTCTCCGAGGCCTTGTCTGCCCTCTCAGGTGGATACAAAAGATCCCATGGCACTATTCGAAGAAGAGCAGAAGAGTTCTCACGTGTCCTGGCCAGTATTTATCTCTCAACCAACATCACTAAAAACAGAAATAACAACAGAAAACGCTGGAAAAACTCAGCAGGCCAGGCAGCATCCGTGGAGAGAGAAACAGAGTTAACGTTTCAGGTCGAAGACCCTTCGTCAGAACTGGAAAAAAACAGGAAAGGGGATAGATTTTAAAGCAAGTAGGGGCTGGGAAAAGGGGGAGGGGATGAAAGAACAAAAGGGAAGGTCAGCGATGGGATAGAAAGCGGGAGAGATTAAGAGACATTGAGAGATATTCAAGGAACAAAGGATGGCTCTGGATGAAGTGTGAATGGCCCTGGCAGAATGAAGGACAGCTGTTTTTTTCCAGTTCTGATGAAAGGTCTTCGACCTGAAACGTTAACTCTGTTTCTCTCTCCACGGATGTTGCCTGGCCTGCTGAGTTTTTCCAGCGTTTTCTGTTGTTATTTTGGATTTCCAGCATCCGCAGTATTTTGCTATCGCATCACTAAAAACAGATTATCTGGTCATTACCTCACTGCAGTTCATGGGACTTTGTTGTGCTCAAATTGTTTATGTATGCCATAGATCAGAGGTGCCCAACCTGTGGCCTTAGGGCTAGATATGTCCCCCGAGCCTGGTCAATCCAACCCTCAAAGCCTGGGCAACTCAACCTCATTTGTGTTTCCCTAAATTACAACAGTGACTACAGCTCAAAAGCACTTAATTCTCTGTAAAGCACTTTGGGACATCCTGAGGTCATGAAAGGTGCTAAATAAATGCAAGTTCTTTCCTTCTTTCTAATAGATTTAAACAGTGGAACGCTTGTTACAATTTTAATGTACCCCCTTGTCTTTCTTCTTGATTGAAATATTTCACGGAACTCAATTTAAATTCATATTGTTTTTTCTTTTTGAAATTAATGTATCTCAAATTTATTTTTGTGTTACATCATTTTTACTCACGAGTCCGTTAAATCTTGACAAGCAGAAACTGCAATAAACAGGAACATAAAAGAAACTGAAGGTGCAGGCATGAGTCTGCAGGTAAGTGACTGAGCATCCCAGCCGCAACCATCTATCTAATGGCTGCTGAATTGGAGGTTGGGTGGCATAAGATGTGTGTAAGGACAGTTGCCCTCTGCACCACTTGACTGTACCATCCCTATAGGCCAGCACTGGATCATGCCTGAAAAGAGATAGAGCCAGGTTTCAGGCCATCGGTATTCCACTGGGCGTACGGTGCAAGACCAGCGGAATCCATGAGGAATTCTGGCCCCTATATTTTGACGTTTTCATTGTTGGCACTTCTGGATACAGCAATACCATGGCACAGAGTCTATTAAAGGATTATTACATGCACAGCAGCAGCTGAGTGGAACTCTTTTGTGCCAGCACTGGGCCCTAGAGTCATCTCTGAAAGCAGAGATAACCTAACAATGCAAGCGCAGGAGCCTCCTGGAGCTCAGTAATTGTCACTCCAAAATGAGAGCATACTGAGTCTCGGGAGCAACAGGACACCAACTTATGATCTCTGCTAGGGGAGCACGTAGATCATGATCAGGGACTCACTGGTGCTGATAAGCACACTAGCGAAAAACACTGAGTGGCTACCTCATAGTGGCCACATGCACATAGACACTATTAGACAAATAAAATAGATGTAGACACCACCATATATTTTCAGTGTAAGCTACTTACTGTAATTTATTGAAAAAGAAACTTGACTCAAGAAAATACCATGCAGTATATTATATATGTCATATTAAAGCCATAGCTCTATGGGGCTAGGTTGGGTCTGACAATGGAAGCAAAGTTTGGGTTTGACAGTAGAAGCCATGATTGACAGTAGCAAGCTACGTGTGAGGGCAGGGGTCAGACTGGGTCAGAAATTATAATGACATTTGTACAGTTTCACTTCTGATCAAAACATAACTGCAGGTCTTACTGAACAAGAATATCAATTATTTAAGTTGCTTCGACCGTGTGGAAAACACTAAAAAAAAATCTTTTGGTAGTGCAGTGGTTAACATGTTAGCAAAAAATTCATCAGTTTGTTCTTTCAATGCAATCATCAATAAGACCTTAACAAGCTTTACTTTTCCTGCTTTTATCTTCATACTTCCACATTTTACAAATGGGCGGAAATAATCTGCAGCTAGGAAAACACAGTTGCCACAAAATTTACAAACACCATCAGCAGCACTCACCAGTTTATGCACTTGACCTTTATCATAACATTTTACATCATGAGGCAAATATTCTCCTAAATGTCAAGCCCATTAATTGAGGCAGTGCCCAATATCTAACAATGGCATCTGTTATTGCAACTAAGAAGTGGAGCATCTGAAGATTCACAAAAATTACAAACCAATTTACCACTTAAATCATTCAAAAGCTATGTTTTATTTGTACAATTTGTCACCCCACCATCTTTCCCTCATAGTGAGGACCCAGTTATAGTCATACCAGTAAGGGCAAGAGAGGGTGTAAGTTAAGATCAGAAGGTGAGTCAACCAACCTCTCCTAGGAGCAAACTGCTTATTCTTCCTCCTCCCTCTACTCAATCACACACTCAGGCACTCCCTCCTTCCCAAACTTCACATGCACCACAGCATCTTAGCATGTCATATAATCCACCTCAACTCTGTTAGAAGGGGTGTGTTTCTGGCATCACTGTAAAACTTGTTCCTCTTGTGATTCCATAAGGGTTCCCAGATAAAGCCAAGCCCCAGCACTTTACAGCAAGCAGCATCATTCACTCCACATGTATTAAGAACCAGTCCACTTCAGGTAATTCAGGAGGCAGTACCCGGTGAATTACCTAGCGCAGGTGAGGAGGAATAACTGGAGGTGGCAGGTGAGATGCAGGGACTTGCTATCTGGAGGACTAGATGGTCTATTTTCAACTGATGAGCTCTTGAATTTGTACTGACCAAGGGGTGAATAGAAAGGAGAGCTGCTTTCTGAGCACCATAGGGCTACAGGGACTTTTGAAAGTGTCCTTAGCACCCTACAAGCTATGGTGGCTAGTGGTGCCACTAAGCACTCTCACCTCTCAGTCAGAAGGTTGTGGGTTCAAGTCACACTCCAGAGACTTGAGTACATAATCTAGGCTGATACTTCAGTGCAGTACTAAGGGAATGCTGCACAGTTGGAGGTGCCATCTTTCAGATGAGATGTTAAACCGAGGTCCCAACTTCCCTCTCAGTTGGACATAAAAGAGGCCATTCAAGGTAAGATTTTACTTTCCTTTTTGGGGGCCATGAGGAGCAGGAGTGCTCCTCTAGGCCCCACAAGGAAAGTTTCAGCCTCTCCTGCCTGATTCCCCCAACCCCTCCTTCCAAGACGCCACCCGGAACCCTGGTCCCCACACCGACCTGAGTGCTGGCGGGCACCCAAGCCCGAATTTCCGCAGGCTGGCAGTTGCGTCCTGCCCATTTCCCATCCAATTTGGGCAGGAAGTCAGTCGGCAACATGTTAATGAGGCCTCATTCTGCCGAGGACAGGTGGGAATCTAACTGAAACCGTAGTCTTCCACCGATAACCCACTGGCAGCTAAAATCTTCCCAAAGTTTCTAACAAGTGCAGAAAATACCAACACACCTTTAGGATGTCACATTCTGAAGGCCAGGATAGCCAAATAGTCATGAACCCATTTTATGTGGACAAGATGCACTATGGGGGAGGAGTTTGTGAAATATGGCTGGCGGACTCTGAATCAAATTCAATAGTTCAATGGAGCTCATGCTGGTTTAGCAGCGCAATCTCCAAAAAACATGAACATTTCTTTGGTGTGAAATGTGCAGCCAGCTTTGCAACATTTACAGTAGAAATCCTTTGCTGATTAATGAAGGGCTCTAATGTCACAAAAGCTCTTGCTGAAAACTAATGCCAATAAATTTATTTCAGAATGGAGCACTTTTTTGCCAAGAGATTCGCAGAGAAGACAGAGAAAGAGGAAGGATTTGAAGCAGGTTTACTGGTTTATTGGCAATCGTTGTATTGACACAGCTGTTCAGAAAATTGCAGTCAAGATATAAAGCTATTCACCAAATATTTACTTTATCAACATGAGCATATTTGTGCTTTGGTGCCATTCAGTATTTTCAGTGCTCAATGTTTTGTTTCATTTATGTATAGTTACAAAATATGAAACAATATTATTGACCAATTATTTTGCTAATGGAAGCACATGCAAAATGCCAGTACTGAAAAAATCCCCAAATATTTTGCTTGAGTTGAGGAATAAGCTTTAAGACAAAAGGCCCTAGTCTTGAAAATGTCTTCACATCTGAATAGTTCTGGCATTTGCTATGAGTACATATGTGCGGCACTTGAGAATTCACATAACAGTCTTTCAGATTCAAGCCCAAGTAGTGAGCTGCCAGATTCGTATGAGGAAAAGCTAAAAAATATTATTGTGGATTGGTAGAAGTTTGTTGCCATGGATACAGCTGGACTGCTGACATGACTGGCATTGTGATAAAATGAAGCTAAATATAGCATTCCTACATGTTGTTCTTTACCTTTCCAGTCTGTTTGGTCTCCTGTTACAATCAGTTAAATGTTGAAATCTATTAAGAGATTTAATATTTAGGATCAATGAAAAGCACACTGTATACTGCAAATAAGACAAGCTAAATCATTGTGTATCATTTAGATGGTCCATTAGTTCATGCTTTCTTCTATTTTTACCTTGTTTCAGACCAAATCACTTTGTCATCTAGCATGTTAGCTTACAGATAAACATTGCTCATGCCAATTAATAAAAAGGGAAGTAACTGTTGTATAAGCCGAAGAAGAATTGAATAATTTGGGAAGTACAATGTATGAAATGAGATTTATGAATGGAACTATGATATGGTACACAGCTGGCTGCTGATCAGATTTGTTAGTTGTATCTGTACCTTACCTTTTTCCTGTATTAAAAATGAGTGATACGTCAGTGAGTATTGTGAAAGAAAGAAAAATAAATCACAAGGAAGTGGAAAATTTGCCTGTGGTTTGTTGAGGGGCATTCAGAGATAAGCATTATTAAAAATAGTACATTTAAAACTAATTTTACTCATTTCAGTGATGTAAATGAAAAGCCATTTAGAAATTCCCCAAAGATAAAATCAGTAGAAAGTGCAATTATTTCCATCACTCAAATACAGGAGAGGAGAAAAGCTAAATGCAAAAATTATTTATAATGTAGAAAACAAGTAATTTTCACAACCTTTTGCAACCAATGAAAACGTAATATAGATATTACTGAATGATGTTCACACCTCTGTTGAAGGGATAGTTTGCTTTTGTTGCTTAAAAGCTCAATTTAAAAATTGTAGACAAATACAAACACAAGCTTCTGTATCTTCTGTATCTTAGCATTATTTTAGTCTTGATAGATTTGGGAATATATTTTGTGAAAGAAGGTCATTGTTGCATGATCTTAAATCAGCCTTTATTTTTCTTCACTGGATTTTTTTTTATTATTCAGACACATTTTGAAAGAAATTGCACAGTTTTTCCTTCCAAATGCTGTGTTCTGTTTAAAGGTGTGATCATTGTTTTGAATTTTTACCATGAATAGAAATAATGCATCTGGTCTAAAGAACCAATGGCAGTTAATTTTACTCTTCCATACAACTGTAAGTGTCAAGGTACTCTTTATAACTTAATCGACAAAGGCAGTTTTGATGCAGCATTTCAACAAATTCTTGTTATTCCTTTTTAATATTCTTACCTTGTAGTGCCTAACCCCTTCCAGCCAGGAAAACAAGTTGACTTCTTCACATCCACTGAAGCTATTACAGCTATCTGCTTTGTCCAGCAGGAGGCATATTTTTACGGGACATGAGGACAGAATGTCAATCTAGTTCTTTGAATTATGATTGTTAGTATTACTCTCTGCTTAATGGAACACTGTCTATGCATCTCACTGAAAATTAGTACACAAGTTAGATTATAATGGTAAAATCAGAGACTGTGATTGCATGACTTCTGATATTAAACTTTAAGGGGGAAAAATTGGGTTGCGCCCCCTTTGGGGCACTAACTTCGCCGGGGCGCTACTTTTAACGCCCCGAAAAAGTTAGCGCCCCTGCACCCAAAGTCTCTAGGGGCTTCGAATGGGTCGGCAGCAAGCCAGAGTTTTTTTGTGGGCCCAGGAGGAGCACTCATGTTTCTCCAGGAACCACAGAAAATAAAAACTCAATATTTTCTGGACCCTTGTTTGATTGTCCTGTAGTAGTCCTTTTAATGATCGCTGGTTAGGATTCTCAATGCGTGAAAAAGCTAGACTCATTTGTACCTGAATTTTCCAATCGGAGTTCTTAAATCGGCATAGGACCCTTATTTGTATATTTAAGCAGGCTTATACCTATTTCAGGGGGTGAGCTGCTCGTTCATTTACAGGCGCGCCTTAATATTGCATTAGGCTGGCCTTGGGCATCAAAGTGGGGGCCAATTTGGTTCTTCCTCTCCCCACCCCCACCCCCTATTTTCAACTGCTGGCCACCTGTTTTTCAGGTACAACATGGGCCATTGTGAGTTGAATTTCTATCCTCTGTTTTCTTTTGGATTGGTTCATGCTAACTACATGGTGTTCTTGCTCACCAATCAAGAAACGGCTAAGCGCACTCGATACAGCAAAGCTATGGGCCCTGACAACATCACGGCTGTCGTGTTGAAGACTTGTGCTCCAGAACTAGCCGCGCCTCCAGTCAAGCTGTTGCAGTACAGCTACAACACTAGCATCTACCCGACAATGTGGAAAACTGCCCAGGTATGTCCTGTCCACAAAAAGCAGGACAAATCCAATCCGGCCAATTACCAGCCCATCCGTCTACTCTCGATTATGAGCAAAGTGATGGAAAGTGTCGTCGACAATGCAATCAAGCGGCATTTACTCACCAATAACCTACTCAGTTTGGGTTCTGCCAGGACCACTCGGCTCCAGGCCTCATTACAGCCTGGGTCCAAACATGAACAAAAGAGTTGAATTCCAGAGGTGAGGTGAGAGTGACTGCCCTCGACATCAATGCAGCATTTGACCAAGTATGGTATCAAGGAGCCCTAGTAAAACTGAAGTCAACAGAAATCAGGGGGAAAACTCTCCACTGGCTGGAGCCATACCTAACACAAAGGAAGATGGTTGTAGTTGTAGGAGGTCAATCATCTCAGCCCCAGGACATCGCTGCAGGAGTTCCTCAGGACCAACCGTCTTCAGCTGCTTCATCAATGACCTTCTGCCCATCATAAGGTCAGAAGTGGGGATGTTTGCTGATGATTGCACAGCGTTCAGTTCTATTCGCAACTCCTCAGATAATGAAGCAGTCCATGCCCGAATGCAGCAAGACCTGGATGACATTCAGGCTTGGGCTGATAAGTGGCAGGTAACATTTGTGCCACACAAGTGCCAAGCAATGACTATCTCCGAGAGTCTAACCATCGCCCCTTGACATTCAACGGCATTACCATCATCGAATCCCCCACCATCAACATCTTGGGGGGGGTGGGGGTCACCATTGACCAGAAACTTAACTGGAGCAGCCACATAAATACTGTGGCTACAAGAGCAAGTCAGAGGCTGTGTATTCTGCGGTGAGTGTCTCACCTCCTGACTCCCCAAAGCCTTTCCACCATCTACAAGGCACAAGTCAGGAGTGTGATGGTCTACTCTCCACTTGCCAGGATGAGTGCAGCACCAAAAACACTCAAGAAGCTCGACACCATGCAGGACAAAGCAGCCCACTTCATTGGCACCCCATCCATCACCTTAAATATTCACTCCCTGTGTGGCTGCAGTGTGTACCATCTACAAGATGCACTGCAGCAACTCGCCAAGGCTTCTTTGGCAGCACCTCCCAAACCCGCGACCTCTTCCACCTAGAAGGACAAGGGCAGCAGGGGTATAGGAACACCACCACCTCCAAGTTCCCCTCCAAGTCACACACCATCCTGATTTAGAAATTTATCACCGTTCCTTCATCGTCGCTGGGTCAAAATCCTGGAACTCCCTCCCTACCAGCACTGTGGGAGTACCTTCACCACACAGACCGCAGCAGTTCAAGAAAGTGACTCACCACCACCTTCTCAAGGGCAATTAGGGATGGGCAATAAATGCTGGCCTTGCCAGCTATGCCCACTGTGATGAAATAACTCTGTGTTCTGGCATTTGTGTTGTTGTTGTTGTACTTGTTAATGTCTGGAATGTTCCACCAGTGTAACCACTAATGCTCCTCCCTAGCCCCGCCCCTCTTCTGGGATGTTCTCCCAAGGGCTGGGTCGGTGATGACTGTGTTAACTTGATGCCATGTTCTTACTTAATAAAAGCCTTTAGTTTTAAGCTTTAACCTCATGGATTCAGGCAGTTATTTGGCACATCAATTTTATTAAGTAACAACTTTTGGAAGATGGATCGATTTTTGAAACCAGAGCGTCTGGATATCGATTCCCATTCGGCAGACGTGTCGAAGAAATTTACGCATTGGCTTCGATGTTTTGAACACTTCATCGCATCAGTTGATTCGACGGTTAACAAGTTGGGTCTTCTAACCAACTTGGTAAGTCATCAAACTTACTCGATAATTGAAGATATTACTACATATGAAGAGGCCCTCACAGCTCTTAAGGCCCAGTACCTTAAGTTGGTTAACGAAGTATACGCCAGGTATCTTTTGTCTACTCGCAGGCAATTACCCGAGGAATCTCTGGACGATTTCCTGCAGGACCTTAAGGCTTTGGCTAAGGATTGCAACTACAAGGCTGTCTCTGCCATAGTGTATCAGGAAGAAGCCATCCGCGATTCTTTCATATCTGGCCTCCGATCTAATTATATTAGACAGAGACTCCTCGAGAACGACTCGTTAGTTTTAAAAACGGTCGTCGCTACTGCTCGATCATTAGATGTCACCCAGAAGAATTTAGAAGTGTATGCATCAGCCCATGCGTCTCTCTCAGCCTCGTGTGTTCCGAGTATGGAGGCATCCATAACACCAATGGAGCCTCCACTTAATCCTATTGTTGCGGCTGTACCCCATGGGTCTAAGTGTTATTTTTGTGGCCAATCTAAACACCTCAGGCAAAGATGCCCAGCCAGAGAGGCTACCTGTTTTAAATGTAAGAAACGGGGACATTTTAATAAAGTGTGTAAGGGCAATCCTGTACCCGATGTCTTCTCTGCTGCCGCCCATCGTTTTACTCTAGCCTCGGCTACGGTTGACCAGACCATACCGTGTTCCTTGTCGAAATCTATGATGGACATCAAGATTAATGGTCGTCCTACTGGGTGTTTGATAGACTGTGGCAGTACTGAAAGTTTTATACACCCCAACCTTGTTACCTCCTGTTCATTGAAGGTGTATCCTACTTGAAGTGAAATTGTGATGGCGTCCAAGTCCCTTACTTCGGAGGTAACTGGATATTGTAAAGTCACATTGACCATTAAGGATACGGAGTATAAGGACTTTAAACTCCTCATATTACCTCAGTTGTGTGTGAACTTAATTTTAGGCTTGGACTTCCAGTGTCAGCATGAGAGCATTACCCTTAAGTATGGTGGATCTCAGCCTCAGCTCACAGTCTGCAGCCTTTCTACTTTAAAAGTAAGTCCGCCTTCTTTGTTCGCGAACCTTGCTCCTAATTGTAGACCTATAGCGACTAAGAGTCGACGGTATAGTTCAGAAGATAAAACATTTATAATAGAGGAAGTGGAAAGGCTTCAACGAGAGGGAATCATCGAACACAGTAATAGCCCGTGGCGTGCCCAGGTGGTGGTGGTTAAAACTAATGGAAAGAAAAGACTTGTGGTCGATTATAGCCAGACTATAAACTTGTATGCCCAATTAGACGCCTATCCTTTGCCTTGTATTTCTAAGATGGTGAACCAGATAGCTTAGTACCGCGTGTTCTCCACCATTGATTTAAAGTCTGCCTACCATCAACTCCCCATTAAAATAGAAGACCGACCTTATACGGCCTTCAAAGCTAATGGGCGCCTGTACCAATTCCTTAGGGTGCCCTTTGGAGTGACGAATGGGGTATCCATCTTCCAACGGGAGATGGATCGTATGGTGGATGAATACGCATTGGAAGCAACATTCCCGTACCTGGACAATGTTATTGTCTGTGGGCGCGACCAATGGGAGCATGATCAAAATCTCGCGAAGTTCCTAGAGACTGCAAAGTGGTTAAACCTGACCTACAATGAAAACAAGTGTACCTTCAATACTACACGTTTGTGTATTCTTGGTTGCGTTGTGGAGAATGGGGTAATCGGGCCAGATCCTGAAAGATTCCGCCCACTTAAGGAATTACCTTTACCTCACACTGTAAAAGCTTTAAGAAGGTGTCTGGGATTCTTCTCGTACTATGCCCAGTGGGTGGCTAACTACTCAGATAAAGTCCGACCTCTTATTAAGTCGACGTCTTTTCCGCTATCGGCGGAAGCTCAGGAGGCTTTCCTTAATATCAAACGAGACATTGAGAAGGCAGTGGTATGTGCCGTGGATGAGAAGATCCCTTTTCAAGTGGAAAGTGATGCATCTGATTTTGCGTTGGCAGCAACTCTTAACCAAGCTGGTAGACCAGTAGCTTTCTTCTCTCGTACATTGCAAGGACCAGAAGTTCGACATTCTTCAGTGGAAAAGGAGGCACAGGCGATTATCAAAGCAGTCAGGTATTGGAGACATTATCTCGCTGGCCAACGTTTTACGCTCATTACTGACCAGCGGTCCGTGGCCTTTATGTTCAACACTAAGCAGAGAGGCAAGATCAAAAATGATAAGATTTTAAGATGGCGAATAGAACTGTCAACATCTGACTATGATATTCAGTACAGGCCTGGAGTATTTAATGAGCCATCAGATGCTTTGTCATGAGGAGTATGTGCTAGTCTAGGTATAGATAAGCTTCAAAGTCTCCACGACGCACTCTGCCACCCTGGGGTTACCAGAATGAACCACTTCATTAAGTCCCACAATCTATCCTACTCTATTGAGGAGGTCTGGACAATGACCAGAACCTGTCGTGTTTGTGCTGAATGCAAACCCCGCTTCTATAAGCCATCCGAGCCAGCTCATCTTATTAAAGCAACTCGACCATTTGAGCGCTTGAGTCTCGATTTTAAAGGTCCCCTTCCATCAAGCGACCGTAATGTCTATTTTCTTAATATTATATACGAGTACTCTCAGTTCCCTTTTGTTATCCCCTGTCCGGATGTGACTAGTGCTGTTGTAATTAAATGCCTCTGCCAACTGTTTTCCTTGTTTGGCATGCCTAACTATATACATAGTGATAGGGGTTCTTCCTTTATGAGCGAAGAATTGCGACAGTTTTTGCTATCGAAAGGGATTGCAACGAGTAGAACTACCAGCTATAACCCTCGTGGTAATGGGCAGGTCGAGAAAGAAAATGCGACAGTGTGGAAGGCTATCGTACTGTCTCTGAAGTCGCAAGGCCTGCCGACCTCTCATTGGCAGGATGTCCTGCCAGACGTGCTGCATTCCATAAGGTCTCTTTTGTGTACAGCGACGAATGCCACCCCTCGTGAAAGGATGTTTAGTTTTCCAAGAAAAGCTACTAATGGAGTAATGTTACCCACATGGTTGACGACCACGGACCCTGTGTTGTTGCGCAGACATGTGAGAGGCCACAAGACTGATCCACTGGTGGAGGAAGTACAACTCCTCCATGCTAATCCCCAGTATGCGTATATTCAATATCCGGATGGGCGAGAGGATACAGTCTCTATTAAAGATCTTGCACCTGCTGGAGCTCGAAAAGAGTTTGACTCTGAGAGTAGAGTTTTCAATCGTGGTATTGGACCTTCAGAGACACAAACCCTCAGTATGGAAAATACTGATGATTCTGGGAATTCGAATGAACCGAGTTAGTACTCCGGGAGGAGCCTCAGCAAGAGTTACGTCGTTCCCAGAGGATTATCAGACCTCCTGACAGACTGAATCTATAGCAGGGGGTGAATGTGATGAAATAATTCTGTGTTCTGACATTTGTATTGTTGTTGTTGTTGTTGTACTTGTTAATGTCTGGAATGTTCCACCGGTGTAACCACTAATGCTCCTCCCTAGCCCCGCCCCTCTTCTGGAATGTTCTACCAAGGGCTGGGTCGGTGATGACTGTGTTAACTTGATGCCATGTTCTTACTTAATAAAAGCCTTTAGTTTTAAGCTTTAACCTCATGGATTCAGGCAGTTATTTGGCACATCACCCACATCCCAGGAACTAATTTAAAAAAAATCAGATTAGACAGAAAGCAACCATCAGAGTTCCCAGCCATTTTTACTTTACATTTCTATAGTATTTGAGAAACAAAGAAAGAGTGGTGGGTAAAACATCTGTAACACAATTTACCTACCTACTCTATGCGCCTGCTCCCTGACTCTGGCTCTGACACTATCCACTGCCACCTACCCTCCCTACCACTTGCTTCCTTGGCATCCTTCATCTCTGAGCAACACCATAGGTGAGTCACTAGTGTGTAAAAATAGAGGGCTACTTTTTTTTTGGAACGCATTTTTTAGAAGCCCTGAAAGCAAAGGTTTGCCGTTTGTCTCTGTGTCAGTTTGGCATCTTAAATCCTTGATCGTTTGGGAATTATAGTTAAGACTTCCCACTGTCTTACAGTTTAAATTACAACATTTTGTAAATGGAAAGAGGCTAGATGGTTGTAGGTGTTGGTGATGCTGCCTATTTAAGAGAAAATTGTACTAAAAGATAAATTGAGATATTTAGTGTAATTTATTCTTGCCTTACATTATAAAGCCTGAGAAATGATAATCTAAGAAAGATGGATTTACAAAGGGTAAATCGTGCTTGACTAATCTATTGGAATTTTTTGAGGGAGTAACTGGTAGAATAGATGGGGGAGAGCCAGTAGATGTGGTGTACCTGGACTTCCAAAAGGCCTTCGATAAGGTCCCACATAAAAGATTAGCATGGAAAATTGAGGCTCATGGGATAAAGGGGAAAGTTTTGGCGTGGATAGGGAACTGGCTGTCAGATAGAAAACAGAGAGTTGGAATAAACGGCTCATTTTCTGAATGGCAGGCAGTAACAAGTGGGGTACCACAGGGATCTGTCCTGGGCCCCCAGCTGTTCACAATTTACATTAATGACCTGGATCAGGGAGTCGGATGCAGCATTTCCAAATTTGCAGACGACACTAAACTAGGAGGTGGGGTGGGCTCAGAGGAAGAGACCAGGAAGCTCCAGAGCGATTTGGACAGACTGGGCGATTGGGCGGATAAATGGCAGATGCACTATAATGTGGACAAGTGCGAAGTTATCCACCTTGGGTGCAGGAACGGGAGGGCAAATTATTATTTAAATGGCAATAGATTGGGAGAGGGGGAAGTACAGAGAGACCTGGGTGTTCTTGTACACCAGTCGCTGAAGGCGAGCATGCAGGTGCAACAGGCGGTCAAGAAGGCAAACGGTATGCTGGCCTTCATAGCAAAAGGGTTAGAATACAGGAACAGGGATACCTTGCTGCAGCTGTACAGGGCACTGGTGAGACCACACCTCGAGTACTGTGTACAGTTTTGGTCGCCTCATCTGAGGAAGGATGTTCTTGCCATGGAGGGGGTGCAGCGGCGATTCACCAGGCTGATACCAGGAATGGCGGGAATGACCTATGAGGAGAGACTATGTAGTTTAGGGATGTACACACTGGAGTTTAGAAGATTGAGAGGGGACCTCATAGAAGTGTATAAAATTCTGACAGGTCTAGACAGACTGGATGCAGAAGGAATGTTTCCCTTGGCGGGTGAGAACAGAACTAGAGGACATAATTTAAGGATAAGGGCTAAACCATTTAGGACAGAGATGAGGGGGAATTTCTTCACTCAGAGAGTGGTGAACCTGTGGAACTCATTGCCACAGAGGGCAGTGTACGCCAGCTCATTAAATATATTTAAGAGGGAATTAGATATATTTCTACGGGCAAAAGGGGTTAAGGGTTACGGAGAGAAGGCGGGGACGGGATACTGAATTAAAGGATCAGCCATGATCTCATTAAATGGCGGAGCAGGCACGAAGGGCCGAATGGCCTACTCCTGCTCCTATCTTCTATGTATTTCTATGTAAAGCATTAGTAAGAACACAGGTCACCAAACTAACAGAAAGAGGTCGTGGAAAGGACTCGGAAATATGCAACAAAAATGGTAGCAGATCATCATTGAGCAAAGAACAGAAATGATGGGATAACAAATCTGTTCTCAAGGAAGTCAAAAGTTGGGTGTAACTCAAGAGATATACAGGTAAATTACCATCTTCACACTCTGGGAGATAATCTGGTGAAGATTACCTGCCCATTGTAAAAACCGCCCGATTTTCATCCCATTCACTTCAAAAGGATAAAAATGGGGTGAGTTCTACAATGGGCTGGTGATCTGCTTTGCCAGATTACCACCCAGGCGGTGAAGGTGAAAATTACTCCCATATTGACACTTAGAGTTACAAAGTTATGAAATAGGCTACCACCTACAATACCGAATGCTGATTCAACTGTAACATTTAAAGAGGAAATGGTTAAACTCTTGATGCAACAGTGAGTTGAGGGATATGAACTAGATAACAAGACATTTTCATTTCCCCATACCAATCTACTAACATAGTGGTTCATCAGGATTAAAATATTTTGATCCATTCTTCTGTAATAATAGGTTGATGTCAATATTCCATCAATTGATAGATGTGATTGATTATTTTTTTCTGTTCTTAACCAGGCCTAATGTTATTGGTGGGAATATGTTTGAGCGTGAAACGGTGGAATGTTTATTCCAAAAAAGTAGGATAATGCAATTTTATTTTGTTGTCATAAGGCGCCGTTGGACTTTTTGATAGACTGCTTGTTTGGTGTTGATCATGAAAGACTGACCCTTGTTTGCTTTACCACATATTTGTGCAACTCTTGTTGAGTGAGACATAAAAGAATCAAAATAATATGGCAGTAAGATAAGTAGAGGAAAAACAGATTATACTTGGTGTGAAGTCTGTGCACGTCATGTGAACAGAATTGGTATTTTTCACAGATCCATAGCAACAAAATTTAAAAGCAGATTATACAAATGGAGAAATACTAAGTGCCGGTCGCAGTGGCCCAATGACATCATAGGAAGAATTGGCAATGAACAGGAGTACAAACCCTCAGGAAGCAGTGGATGCATTTTTAAGAAGAAATATTAATGTTTTTCTTTATTAAGAAAAGTAATAATTACATAGAATAGAGTATTGCACTGTTTATGGTGCATTAATAGGTTTTGATACTCAGGACAAATGTTTCATAATTCAGAAAATGTACAGTAAGTATGTTACACTTTGAAATAAATTTAGCAGTTGTGACATCCTTTGACATTTTTCCTTCTTGAACTAAATTTTAAATCAGATATTCAGTTTATTTTACCTGTTATAAAAATAAATTATACCATTCATTTTCTTTATTTCTATGATGATGCATGAATAGAGAGGAAGAGACAGGAGTTCCGTGTTAAATCATAATGGTGCTGATATTTTCCACATCATTTGATATATAGAATATTTTCAGTGGAGTGAATACTGATACTGAATTTCATCAATATCACTGTCAAACACAAAAATGGCAGGCTTGCAGAACAAAGATCAAAAACACAGAATTAACTGCATTGTGTAAATTCCAAATGTGGAATAGATAGTGGATTCATAAAACAAAATTTGGAAATGTTGGAAATGCACAGCAGATCTGTCAGGATTTAAAAGAGAAAAGTCAGGTTTGCACTTGACCTCCTTTTTGTTTCTAATAATTTACATAAATGACCTGGATACCAAAACCAAGTAAAACCGCCCTTCGCGTTACCCGGCCCAATGAAATGGTGCGGATCTGCTGACGTCATCCATGACACGTTTTCAGCCGGGATATTTAAAGGGGCCATGGCCACATTATATTTGAAGGTTAATCTAAAATAGTGCAGTCAGTGCACTACAGCATCAGAGTACTGCAAACACTTTGGAAATGACTGCACAGAGGCAGAGGGCTGCACCCAGGTTCCGATGACTCCCTCCATATGCTTCAACATGAGCACCACTGTGTTCCAGGTGATGGCAACTGTAGGCTCCTCCATGAATAGGATGACCACCTACATGGAGCAGCTAATGCGCCACTCACAGGAGCACATGGTCTCTATGGAGAATAGATGGCTATCTATGGAAAATAGATGTCAGAGACTCATAGACTTCCTGATAGGAGGGATGTCAGCGTAGACCTGGGTCCTCATGGCCCCACTGACGTGCAGCAAGGTGCTCTCCAGCTCCTTGGCAGCAGGGAAGTGAGCAAGCTGCCTCTACCTCTGCTGAAGCCACAGGGGTAGCACCTCGTAGAAGCACGCAGAAGAGAAAGATGACACGCAAGTAGATTCACAAGGGTAGCCACTTGGGTGTTTTATCCAATGTTTATGTAAAGTTTCTGTTAATATGCTGTCAAACAGAATTTTTTTAAATTTTCAATGCTTTCTGGTCTTGGACAGATTTGTGTGCACCTTTGGAAGTGGCTTAGTGAGTTGCAGTGAATGGCGAGACATAACGGTACCTCCAGCAGTGGTGGTGAGTGTGAAAGGAATGGTTTGGTCATTGTAGGGATGCTTTATAGTTTTGGTATAGGGTGGTGTCAACCTGGTGCATCATGTGGCAGCCATATGGGTGTACAGCGCAAAGACAAGTAAATCTGTCCATGATGAGGCCATCCCTGGCCTCCCAGGCAGCAATGTGCTCGGGTGCTGATGCCCTCTGTCCTGTGCAGCATCAGGTGATTGTGGGGAAGGTTGGTGTTGTTGTTGTTAGTGCTGCTGGTGTGCCTGGTGCTGCTGGTGTTGGGGCTAATCATGGTCAGATTCCAAGGACCAAGGTGAGACAGTGTAAACAGCACCCATGTTGATGGAATACATGGCAGGTGAAGTAGAGATGACAGAAGCTATCTGCCAATGGTGAGAGAGGTTCTTCCAATGAGGTGACACTGGATGGAGACTTTACTGGAAAGACTTGCTGCATGCAGAAAGCTCAATCTGTTTTGGCAATGCAGTGAGCAACAGCTTCCACCTGAGGAAAGTGATCAGCTTTCAGGTGAGAGCTTTTATTCTATATTTGATGCTGTCAACGAATCAGCTGGATCAATGGCTACTCAGCTCCCACCTCAGGTTGACAGATGTGGTCCCTGAGCAGTGTGAGTCCTGTGGGCAGCCAGTAAAATTGGAAAGATAAGGTTAAAAAGACTCTTAAGGGTCTGACAATAAGCTAATAATCCTTTAAATTGGGTCGCACGCCTCTGCTGGTCAGGTCGCTGCCGCACTGACAGATGCGCCCGAGGGAAAGGCATGTGGGGGTGGGATGACGATGAGTTCCTGAACCGCTGGAAGAAATTTCAACTTTCCCAACTGACCTGCCTCTGTCGTGCCCACACGGACCCTGGAAAATTCTGGCCTTAGAAGTGAAGGTAGACACTTACACATTCAATGTCCAGACAGTTTAAAAAAGATAACTGAATGCTAGGATTTATAACTAGAACAATAGATTAATTATTGTCCCGGAATTTGCAGCCAGCAGCGAAGCGAAGGCGTTCGCCACTGGCCCCAAAGTACGCTCCGCACAAGGATCTCGCAATCCCTGTGTTGAGAACTTCAGATTTTCCGATCTTCAGTTCAATTCAATGGACTGTTGTGGGGATTCTCCTGTTCGAACTGCTGTGACGTCAACAGGCTGTCTAAGCAATCAATCCCAAAGGCAGAATTCTCACAGACAGCGAACAAGGAAGTGAGTAAGCTCTTAAAATTGTAACTTTTAAAAAAAGTTAGAGAACAAAAGAAAGATTGTGGCTCTAACATGGCGAAAAGGCAAACCTGAAATAAAGATGGACAAACTTAAAAAAAAAAATTACTGCACAAGATTAAAATTAGTTTTCCATGCCCTTAACATTTGTTTAGCAGTCAATACGCTGTTAAACCCCCAGTTACACTTAATCCCTTTGGGTCCAACTTTTAGTGGGGAATTTAACAGCGTACTTACCATGGAAGAGCCAAAGTTTTTGTCATTTTCAATGATTTGGCTGATTACACAGATTGCCGACTCTGTGTGTTTTGGGGGAGGGGGGGTGCGGGAGGGGGTGGTGGGAGGAAGGTGGGGGAGAGGGCACGGCGCAGCCTGTTTCGGAGCTGGCAATGACTGATCGCAACTTGGGGATTTCCGCATGCGCCTGCACATGCCCCAAATCCCGAAGTTGCGGTCAGTTTCAAAGGAGGAATGATGACTAATGCTGCCAGTTCGCCGTCAGCCTGACCGCAAATTCCGGGCCGTTGTCCTTGAAAGACTCCGGAGGTTCTGAAATTAGGCACACAGGGTAGTGTGCCTGAAGGGTTATGGGGAGCAGGCGGGGAAGTGGCTTTGAGCCCAAGATCAGCCAAGATCTTATTGAATGGTGGAGCAGGCTCGAGGGGCCAAGTGGCCTATTCCTGCTCCTATTTCTTATGGTCTTATCTTCATGGTCAGGAACATACTAAGTTTTTGAGGCTGTTCTGCTGAGGAATGCAAACCTCATTGAAGCTTCAAAATTTGTCAATATGTCCCACACTAGATTTAGTGGCTTTCTTGCTACTTTCTTGCCAGTAGCATTGCCCATACAAAAGTGTAGCAGTGTGTAGATAATCTATTTTGTAAGAGTAAATTTATTAAACTTTGTAATTGTTGGTTGGAAATTTTGGTTTATTGTTTTATCACCATTTTCATTGGTGCATTGACTTTGTTGCTGTTTTGACCTGATTGTTTTGCAATGCAAGTTTTTTTTCCAAATCTTTCTTATTGCCATCTTGATTTCAGCTGCTATTCCTGCGCATGCCAGAGGAGACCAGTTTTTCATGTCTTCCACTCATAAAAGAGGCTGCTACATAGATATGTCATCTTCTGAAGGCTGATGCGCAGACAACATGTATCACAGGACTAGCTCTTCTCATGGGTGAAGATCAATATTACATTAAATTTTTATGCCACCTGATCCTTCCAAGCCGCCACCAGTGACAAGTGCCAAATCAGTTAGTTGGCTGCCTCAATGCATCAAGAAGTTTGCAAGGAGCAACACATTTTTCACTTTCCCTAGGAAGGAGGCCACAGTTCAATTGGGCACAGAGGTTTTTCTGACTGGCAGCATTCCCAAGACTGCAGAGCATTCTAGATTGTCCTCATATTTTGCATGCACCGTTCAGGTTGGTTGCCACCTCCTCAAGCAAGGTGCACTGCCGTCCTCTGAAGAAAATGCACTGAGTGCCAAAAAGGTCAAGCCTCCTCACATCCACTTTATGCTGCAGCATGTCCACTTGTCCAGAAATCAAGCAGTGAGTTGGGTGTAGTGCCACTCTGTCGCTTGGCCACAGAATTCATTTTGTCGCTCCACATTTGGATTTTCTTTCACTTAATTTTTGACTGGTATTCCTTTATTCATCTCAGCCTTGGAAAATGCCAGCAAATATTTAATATTCATATAAACGCTAAAACAATTCCCCCCTCCTCCCCCCCCCACCCCGCAATGTGCAACGACTTACCTTTAAGTGGACACATCCCTTTAAATTCGAGCTGCTAGCCAGATTTTCCCCATCCCCCTTTAGGCAAGTCCCAGTGTACTCTTTTGGATTGGGTGGTTAAACAATTGGTCTGTAAATTAATAAAACTTAACAAATTAAATTAAAATTGCGTTGGCCGGGGTGATGATGCACTCCAGCCCCCGCGGCGCCCACCGGTCGCGGAAGGCCTCAAGCGTGCCGGTGGATACCGTGTGCTCCATCTCCAAGGCCACCTGGGCGCGAACATAGCCGTGGAAGAGAGGCAGGCAATTGGGCCGAACGACCCCCTCGACCGCCCGCTGCCTGGACCAGTTGATGGCCTTTTTGGCCAGGCCCAGGAGCAGTCCTATGAGGAGATCCTCCGATCTGCCCGCTCCCCTCCGCATTGGGTCAAGTCCCAGTGTAAGGCCAAAATGTACTGGTCAGACTACACTTCAATTATTACATTGAGTTTTGCATGACATAGGAAATGGTACAGAAAAATAAATAGCAGTGTAATGGGATGAGCTACAAGGAAAGGTAAGAAAAGTTATAGTTTGACAGTCTCAAAATAAAGTGGTACCTCACTGGAACATACAAGCTATTAGATGATACAGAAAAGGTAAATTCAGATCATTCTTAATAGTAAGCCAATAAAGTAGAACCAGAGAACTTAAGTGGAATTTAGTCAAAAGTACATTTAGAACCAATGTTGGGGGGAAAAACTTTTTGACTTAAAAAGTGAGAAGTACTGTATTTGGAATAATATGCTAATATGCCAGATTGAGACCAAAATCTCAAATTATACTGCCATTTTGCATTGATTCTTTGCAACCACTTCACGTGAATACAAAAGTGTGATTATACTGCAGTCTTAATGAAAAGAGGAATCCTTTTCAATGAGCCAAATGTTCACTTCGCATCTTATTTTTAATGTTCAACCAAAATTTGAACATCTTTTCTTGACCAAGCAGATCCAGGAGTGATGACTGGGCAGAAGGATGGCCGGTTGTCTGATGAAATTCCAATTGATGAGATGATAAGGAGAATGTGCTGCATCTTAAAATTGGCGACAATTTCTTCTATGGGAGGTGAGTGCAGCCCAAATGGTAGCTTTATTCCATTTTTGAAAACTGAAAGACACACATGCATACTGCATTCTGGATATATGGGCACACCACCAAAATCTGAGCAAGAGGGTAAGAATTGGTGTCGTTTTGGGAAAAAAAAGGTTGTGGACAAGCACGTTGCAGATGGCATGGGGACAACAACAACAGCAACTTGTATTTATATAGCGCCTTTAACGTAGTAAAACATCCCAAGGCACTTCACAGGAGCATTAAAAGACAAATGATTTGACACCGAGCCACATAAGGAGAAATTAGGGCAGGTGACTTGGTCAAGGAGGTAGGTTTTAAGGAGCATCTTAAAGGAGGAAAGAGGTAGTGAAGCGGAGAGGTTTAGGCAGGGAATTCCAGAGCTTAGGGCCTAGGCAACAGAAGGCATGGCCACCAAAGGTTGAGCGATTATAATCAGGGATGCTCAAGAGGGCAGAATTTGAGGAGCGCAGATATCTTGGGGGCTGAAGGAGATTACAGAGATAGGGAGGGGTGCGGCCATGGAGGGATTTGAAAACAAGGATGAGAATTTTGAAATCGAGGCGTTGCTTAACCGGGAGCCAATGTAGGTCAGCGAGCACAGGGGTGATGGGTGAATGGGACTTGGTGCAAGTTAGGACACGGGCAGCCGAGTTTTGGATCACCTCAAGTTTACGTAGGATAGAATGTAGGAGGCCAGCCAGGAATGCGTTGGGATAGTCAAGTCTAGAGGTAACAAAGGCGTGGATGAGGGTTTCAGCAGTGGACGAGCTGAGGCAAAGGTGGCGATGGGCGATGTTATGGTGGTGGAAATAGGCGGTCTCAGTTATGCTGCGGAGATGTGGTCGGATGCTCATTTCAGGGTCAAATATGACACCAAGTTTGCGAACAGTGTGGTTCAGCCTCAGACAGATGTTAGGGAGAGGGATGGAGTCAGTGGCTAGGGAACGGAGTTTGTGGCGGGGACCGAAAACAATGGCTTCGGTCTTTTCAAGAACTAGATGTCACACAAGCAGTCTGACAATTTAGAGACTGTGGAGGGGTTGAGAGAAGTGGTAGTGAGGTAGAGCTGGGTGTCGTCAGCGTACATGTGGAAACTGACGCTGTGTTTTTGGATGATATCACCAAGGGACAACATATAGTTGAGAAATAGGAGGGGGCCAAGGATAGATCCTTGGGGGACACCAGCGATAATGATGTGGGAGCGGGAAGAGAAGCCGTTGTAGGTGATTCTCGCTACGATTAGATAGATAAGAATGGAACCAGGCGAGTGTAGTCCCACCCAGCTGGATGATGGTGGAGAGGCGTTGGAGAAGGATGGAGTGGTCAACTGTGTCAAAGGCTGCAGACAAGTCAAGAAGGACGAAGAGGGATTCTTTGTCACAGTCACAAAGGATGTCATTTGTGACTTTGATGAGAGCTGTTTCGGTACTGTGGCAGGGGTGGAAACCTGATTGGAGGGATTCAAACATGGAATTGCGGGAAAGATGGGACGGATTTGGGAGGCGACAACACGTTCAAGGACTTTGGAGAGGAAAGGGAGGTTGGAGATGGGGGCAGTAGTTTGCAAGGACGGATGGGTTAAGGTTTTTTTTTGAGGAGTGGGGTGATGACTGCAGATTTTGGGGAGAGGGGGACAGTACCTGAGGAGAGAGGACTTTTTCATGAATTGTTATTTGGGAGATTATGACACATACTTTAAATGGGGTTGTTTATCGGATGAAAAAAAAAAGTAGTTTGCCTGTCAAGGAGGTGTTTGCTTTAAGAGGCTTTCTTCCCCTGTTTCAGTGATATCGGGGTGCACCAGCAGAATGACAAATTAGTTGGGAAAAAAATGCTATATTGCAGGATTTTGCAGGGGGAATATTCGGAACGAGATTGATGACCAAAAAAAACGAGGGAGGCAGGTTGCAAAATCTATTCAAGCAAATGGAGCTGTGTTTATTTTTAAAATGTGCCAAAATAGGTGACATTTAAAAAAATTAGTGAGCCTGCCTCCAAATGGGCGGGTATTTTCTTCCGAAAGGTTTACATGAAAAAAAAATAGGCTTTAAATCGTTTCAATATGATTTTTTTTTGGGGGGGTGGGGAGGGGGGAAAGAATGTTGCATCCATTGTATCCAGCTCTCTCATTCATACAGTGCATGTGCTGTTCTCTTACTGAGCCACATGCTCTTGCATTATTCAGACTGCGCTGATCTAAAGAGGCTATTTTTAGGCTGGAGCGGGGGGGCGGCGCGCGGTTGGCCGGCCCGGGGGTCACGTGGCGGGATGTTGTTGTGCGGCGGCGGTGGAAGATGGCGGAGTGTGGAGTTTGACAGCGAGCTGAGCCGAGTGGAGCGAGTGCGGGCCAAGCAGGGAGGAGGAGTGTGGGGGGGAAGGAAGGGAATTAAACAAGTCGACCGGCACAGCGGACACCCACCGACCAACAGACAGACAGACAGTCAAGGTACCACCGAAAAGAAAAGCAACTCTATTTTTTTGTAAATCAACCTAACGCACCATAGGAAAGATGTCTCAATAATATGGCGCTGAAGGGTAGGAGTTTTACACGAGTGAAAGGGGTGGAAGATGCTCCCGGTCGAGGCCACTGAAAGGACTGCAAAGAATTACACAATAAATTAAAGGGAGCCTTTATCTGGAGGGTGTGTGTGGCTTTATCTGGAGTGTGTGTGGGGTGGGGGTTGTTTTAAAATCCCTTTTCAAAGCCTGTTTGAATATTGCATGGAATGCTGTTGTGAAGTGGCACTGGAGGGTAAATTTGGCATTATAGCCAGATAAATTGCAAAAAGGCAAAGTTTTCTGTACAGTGCTTTTTATTGCAGGGAAGGCTTTTTTGTTTGTTTGCTGCTTTTGCAGTAATATATATTTTTTGACAACTATTACCTGCAGTTTGGGCTGTACTCTTCACACCCATAGCTCACAATGCCCAGTATCTGCTGTAAATGTGAAGCAGGCAACTGTGCAACAAGTAATTTATTACGGATTGAAATGTTCCAATCATTCTTGGGTTATTGATGTGTTATAATGCACAAAGTTCTGCTCGCTCCACTAATAGTTTAATCTATTGTGCTAAATTCTGCCACAGTAAAAATGCAATGATATGCATTCGTTTCTCCTCATGCAAATAGCTTATATTTGATACCAATGTGTATACAACAACCTATTGAGATGTTTGGATAAAACAAATCAGCATCTTAATCTGAGATGTATTATTGCCTTGAACCATACTGCCAAATATTTGTTGTTCCTCATAAATGTATATACACAAATAAAATGCTACCTGGATGAGGACCATAGAATCATAGAAATTTGGCCCATCGTGTCTGTGCCAGCCAGAAAAGAGCGATACAGCCTAATCCCTCTTCCCAGCTCTTGGTCTGTAGCCTTGTAGAATAGAATTGTGTGGCAAATTTGCCAATGCAGATTGGAATTGTAAATACGCCAAGTGATTTTAAAGTGAAATAAAGTTTTATTTGATTGTTTGGTACAGGAAAATAATGTGACTTTTATGATCATATTGTGTGATCAATTATATGATCATCTGTAGTGTGAACAAGACACTACATGTGAGCAGAACTGGTATTGTATTTTTGTATTGAGTACAGTATATCACACTACCTAAATTACATCACTCTACTTTTCAGTTTAAAACCAAGACAGTTGCAAATGTGTGTTTTCTTAATAGAATAAAGATCATTATTACAAGGTAGGCAATGAACGGTAGATGTTATTTTACCGATGAGACAGAATATTTGCATAAGCATGCAGACTCAACGATACAATTTATGCAGTGTGTATATATTCTTTTATTACATGTTCTAATGCTTATAGTGAAATGTTGCACAGTAGAGAATTAATTCAAGTAATTTTTGGACACTTGGAAAATAATGTTTTAAAATCTGTCCAGCACAGAACACCTATTTCTATATATTATGGATGAAAAATAATGAATTATACATGTGTGTTGTGTAACTCGTAAACTCACTATACTGTAGAAAGCAGCTAGCAGTTAACATTAAATAAACCTCGGGATCTTGGTGGTATTGATGAGATCAATTGTGTAGTTATTGCTAAAGAGCAAAGTGAACTTTGAGAAGCCATCAGATTTTATATTAATTGGTGAGAAATGATAGAAAAACAGTTATTCAAAATAAGATCAAAGGTAACATTAATATTCAGAAGCCTTCTGATTCATTAATGAGCTTAAATCCCAGATTTCCATTTGCCTTTCATTGCTGACCACTAAAAATTATAGCATTGACACAGAAGGATTTTTTATTTAAAAGGGAGCGACAGTTAAACTGGCACTTTGTACTGTGACTAATGCTCACAGAAGAATTTTTAGAGACATATTAGCTTCATTAGTGTGTTTGTGTTTGTGAGATTTCCTTCTGAGGTGTGTGAACGAGCTGTCAATATATTTAAATATGCCTAGCAGTAACAACATGTTGTATGAGTCACCATACACCGTAAAGTACCTGTGACTTGATAAGTCTGTTTCTGTGCCGCAGCAGCTCGTGTGTTTTATATTTTATTCAAAGGAAGACTCACTTAATGTACCTAAAGCATAGTGCATCAGGGTAATTTACTGCAGTTCTTTATTCTGGTTAAAAAGCTTTGTGAAATTTTCATGGACGTTGCATTAGAATTCAGAACAGATTTTCAAACGCTAATTTTCAAAAATTGCTGTTAGTGCAACTTGATGTTATTATAATGAATACTTTGTTCACAATTGGCTATTTATATATGTATTATAGAAGTGACCCACAACTCCTTTTTAAGATAGTTGCTTCCTAACCAAAGCAATTCGTGAACCTCTCCTACAGGTGACCTGCAGTTTGCAGAAATACTCATTGGTACTTGATCAGAGAAAACTGTTGTATTTTGTGCTGTATCTGAAATGATGTGCTGTTATTTTCCAGGGTTTCACCCTGAATCACTCAGTAAAATTGTAATTGTAGTGGTGGTGGGAGGGAGAACAGTTAAAGTGCTGAATCTAAGAAATATGTTTATTTCATGGGCTCCGAAACTGAAAACTCAAAGCTGCTTTCTGACCTCCCTCTGCGTATTTTGCTCTTAGTCTTTAGTCGCATGGTTTCACTCCACCCTTAGCCACGATCTCATTTACCGTCTGGCTTTCATTGCAAGCACAACTTCCAGAATTTGCTGGATAATGGCAGTGAAACCTAGAAGGTGAAATCATTGACCTTTTATAGCAGTGCTTGTAACCAGTTGTCTGCACCTTTACACAAATGGGTTCTTTTGATTAATTTTGTATTCTGAAGTGAAGGTGTCCAGCTTGAGAATGGAACTTTTGGGACTCTTGTTTCAACATAAGTACTCCCAGGTTGACTATGACATAGGTCAGGTGTCAAATACCTCCTTCCGCTTTGACCAAACAATCTCAAACCTCAACTCCAGAGACCCCTCCCTCTGAACCATTTCTATTGTTGGGGTGTTTGCCTCGCTTCCTGATTTCTTCGTCCTTCCATGTGAAGGAGTGTCTGTCGTCAATCTCTTCTCTGACAGCTCAAGGAGAATCCAAAATTGGTTAAAGATTTGCTTGAATTGCAAATTGCATGAGCAGACTTTCGCCATGAATGGATAGATTCTAAATTCAGCAGTAAATTTATTAAATATGATGCCAAAGTGAGGAAAAAAATGGTTCGATCATTTTTCTAATGATGCTATATTTTGTCACTTAAAAGCAAAATTTGCCTTTTTGCAGCCAGTTTCACCCTTAAATGCTTTTCAGTAATCTTTTTGGTTCCCTTAGGAGATGGGCACTGCAGAAGGTGTTGAGCTTGGAGAAGAGAAAAGGCTGTAAAGTCCATTGAACCTCACATCTTCAGTCTTGTTGCTCTCCAGTTTTAGCATTCAATTACACTTTGAACATCCCTAATGTTTTTTCTTTACTACCCTGTCAGTAGGTTATTTCAAATTTTTTTTTAAAAAAGGTTCTAAAACATATCTGCTTAAAATTTACTTGTCAATAATTTAAATTTATGTTCTTTAGCTCTGCTTTCCTGGCTTACTTTGAAGTACAAGGGCAGAGAAAAGTGAGGGGATCATCGAGGGCGAGTTGGTAGTACTAGAGTAGGTAAGTGAGTCATCCTAGGTCAGTGCGAAGGTTGGGCTAGCATTGGACCTAGAGAAGGATTCAGGAGGGATTGTGGAGCTAGAGACTGCTACAACCAGGGACAGAGTTGACGTGAAATGGCTACAAGTGATGATGGAATCTAAGGAATGGATGCATTTGGGCTGATAAAAGTAGCAAGACAGGTAATAAAGTCTTTGAAGCTACTCGGGAGATTACAGTTGCCAGGCATTGTCCAACAATGCAGAAGGAAACAAGGTCACAGAAGAAGAGGTGGCTAAAAGGCCAGATAATCTAATTTGGACAAAGTTGCCATTTGCAAGTTGGAGAGGGATCAGTCATAGGAGGCTCTTTGCTCAGGAAGGTGGATAGCCATGTGTGTCATAAAGACAATATATACAGGAGGCAAGTTGTTTAGCTGGAGCTAAAGCTGTACATATTAAGGTCACATTATAATGCATATTGCAGGGGACAGGGAGGGATCCAGTGATGGTCTATATAGGGTTAAATGACATGAAGAGAAATAACATAGGGACATTAGAAGTTACATGCAGGAAGATTGCTTCAAAGCTTAAAGATAGGGGATGGAGAGTAATGTTTTCTGGTATACTTCTGCTCTGGGGAAAGGAGGAGAGTTTACCAAGAAAATGGAGCATGTAAATGAATGACTAGCAATCTGGTGTAAATAACTGGAAACATTTAGAACAAAAATGATTCGTACAGGAGAGAGCGGTGGTAACACAATATTCTGGGGTTGAGAGTATTCAGAAACGATAAAGAAGACAAACAAGGAGGTGATGCAGGGACACATGGGATATGTATGAGGTTGACCCTGTGGGAAAATATTCTGGGGTTGAGAGTATTCAGAAACGATAAAGAAGACAAACAAGGAGGTGACGCAGGGACACATGGGATATGTATGAGGTTGACCCTGTGGGAAATGGAAAACTACATAGTGAACTACTCTAGTTAGACATCTAATGTGAAAAAGCAAAGCTAATACTAGGGATATGCTACAGACCACAGGTCAACATAAGAAGGAAGACAGTTTGCTCTTGGAAGAGATAGGAAAGGTATGTGAGAACAAGAAATTTATTTTAATGGGCAACTTCAATCAATATAAATTGCAAAACCCAAATGGTTTAGAGTCAAGTTGGTAAATGTAATGCGTAGCTGCTTCATGACTGCATCAGGGAAGCAAAGAGAGGCAGTGCTCATCTTGACCTGGTATTTGTAACTGACCCAGACAACGTACAGGAAATGGCAAGTTGTGGCACCCTTATGGGGACAGCATAGAAACATAGAAGATAGGAGCAGGAGTAGGCCATTCGGCTCCTCGAGCCTGCTCCGCCATTCAATGAGATCATGGCTGATCATCCAAATTCAGTACCCAGCAACTGCAGCATGACCAAATTCCACATGATCTGGGATTCAGAAATGTCAAAGACAAGGAGCCAGATATATAACTTTAAAAAGGCTAAATTCAAAGAACTTGGTGAACAATCCAAGCAAATTGAGTGGGGGTGGTTGTTGAACAGTACTTCAGTGGAGGATAAATGGATCAACTTTAAAGGCATAATGCTGAGCATACAGGATAAATACATACTTAGAATCAGAAAACTCAGACTAAACAAGCGTGTCCCAAAATGAAGTAACAAACTAATCAAAAGTGAAATGAAGAGGAAAAATCACTTTTACAAATTCTGCAGCGAGAAAGGGAAAGGGTTCAATGTGATGAATGTAGTTGGTCAGATAAGCAAAGGGAGACCTAGAAAAAACCATAGTTGTGAATGCAAAATGTAACAGTAACAACATTCTTTCAATACTTCAGAGCATTCAGAGAAGAGATGATAGCCATAAAAAGATGCAATGAAGAATGGGCATGTGATAGTAAATATTGTGAATACTTGGAGGCAGTATTCATTCAGAAAGGGAGACATGAGCAACATGACCTCCACAAACAGCAATACTGTAGCCAAAATTTGTAACTTTGATATAAATTAGATGGAGTTCAGACAGGCTACAATGGCTCAAAACAAATTAATCCTCAAAAATGGATGGTACTTATCCAGTTGCGTTAAGAGAATCTCGGGAGAAGGTTTAGGAGGTATTGATAATCCCTGAGTGAATCACCGGACCCTGAGGAGGTATTAATAGATTAGAAATGTGCTTACATGGTGTGCTTGTTCAAAAAGACCAACTACACATCGTGAAGTATATGATCTTTCCATCCTGGAAAGCACACTCACTAATGACATGAAACATATGGCAGAGTACAGCCTGAAATAATGTCTTTAACCAAGTCATAGTGAAAGAGGAGATAGTTGAGATATTGGATGGGATAAAAATTGATAAAGAGGAGGTACTAGAAAAGCTGGCTGTACTTCAAGTAGATAAATCACCAGGACCAGATGGGATGCATCCGAGGATGCTGAGGGAAGTAAAGGTGGAAATTGCGGAGGTACTGGCCATAATCTTCCAATCCTCCTTGGACACAGGGGTGGTGCCAGAGGACTGAAGAATTGCAAATGTTACACCCTTGTTCAAAAAAAGGTGTAAGGAAAAACCCAGCAACTACAGGCCAGTCAGTTTATCCGCGGTAGTGGGGAAGCTTTTAGAAACGATAATCCGGGACAAAATTAACAGTCACTTGGACAAGCGTGGGTTAATTAAGGGAAGCCAGCACAGATTTGTTAAAGGCAAATCATGTTTAACTAACTTGATTGAATTTTTTGATGAGGTAACAGAGAGGGTCGATGAGGGCAATGCGATTGACGTGGTGTACACGGACTTCCAAAAGGTATTTGATAAAGTGCCACATAATAGGCTTGCCAGCAAAGTTGAAGCCCATGGAATAAAAGGGACAGTGGCAGCATGGATACAAAATTGGCTAAATGACAGGAAATAGAGAGTATTGGTGAATAGTTGTTTTTCAGACTGGAGGAAGGTATACAGTGGTGTTCCCCAGGGGCCAGTACTAGGACCACTGCTTTTTTTGATCTATATTAATGATTTGGACTTGGGTGTACTATTTCTAAATTTGCGGATGACACAAAACTTGGAAGTATAGTGAACAGGGAGGAGGATAGGGATAGACTTCAAGAGGGCATAGACAGGCTGGTGGAATGGGTGGACATGTGACAGATGAGAAGTTTAACGCAGAAAAGTGCAAAGTGATACATTTTGGTAGGAAGAACGAGGAGAGGCAATGTAAACTAAAGGGTACAATTGTAAATGGGGTGCATGAACAGAGAGACCTGGGGGTATATGTGCACAAATCATTGAAGATGGCAGGAGAGGTTGAGAAAGCGATTTAAAAAGCATACGGGATCCCGTGCTTTATAATTAGAGGCATAGAGTACAAAAGAAATGAACCTTTATAAAACATTGGTTCGGCCACAATTGGAGTATTGTGTCCAATTCTGGGCACCGCACTTTAGGAAGGATGTGAAGACTTTCGAGAGGGTGCAGAAAAGATTGACAAGAATAGTTCCAGGGATGAGGGACTTCAATTACGTGGATAGGCTGGGGTTGTTCTCCTTAGAGCAGAGAAGATTGAGAGGAGATTTGATAGAGGTGTTCAAAATCATGAGGGGTCTAGACAGAGTAGATAGAGAGAAACTGTTCCCATTGGCGAAAGGCCAGAGGGGACAGATTTAAGGTGATTGGCAGAAGATCCAAAGGTGACATGAGGAAAAACTTTTTTTGCAGCGAGTGGTTATGATCTGGAATGCAATGCCTGAAAAGGTGGTGGAGGCAGATTCAATCGTGGCTTTCAAAAGGGAATTGGATAAGTACCTGAAGGAAAAAATTTGCAGGACAGGGGATTGGGACTAGCTGAAGTGCTCTTGTAGAGAGCTGGCACTGTGCTGTAACGAATCTGTGATTCTACCAGAAAGATTCACTTTCACTTGCACAATGCCTCTCGTGAACTTGCTTATCTTAAATGGTCAACTCCTCACCCAATCTACTTGGGTGTTGCCCTCAACTGGTCACTAACTTAGAAAAACTATCTACTGAAAACTTTGGAGCATGTTAAAACCGGAAATAACCTAATCACCAAACTTCCTGGCTCTACTTGCAGAGCAAATGCTTCCACTTTACACCTTGTGCTCTCGCATTTTATGACTCTGTTGCGCTACCATCTGGGCTCGCTCACCGCACACTAAGCTGGCCGGCACTCAACTGTACGCTACTGTGCATCTTGCGTCTTACTCCCTTCCCATGGTTACCAGTCCTCTGCAACATAGCTCCTCCACATCTTCGTCATCCAGATACAGTAGCAAAATGGTGAATAGACTTCATAATTAAATCATCTTGCCAAGTCACTCTGATTTGTTCTATCCAGCAATGGAGCGGCTCTCTGTGAGGTCAATCTTTCCTGATTCCTTTGACTTTTCCTTACCAACTCGCTGGCCTGAAGAGTGAACTGCAGATGCTCCTATAAATCACTATCATCTCCGACCCTACAGACCATCAACCAGCCCATGTCGTAGTTGGGCGCTTCGCAACTACTTTTGAACTGGACAGGGGCAGTACGCCTCAATTTTTACAGATGGGGCCTTTGTGATGACACACATTCTTGCAGACAGATATAAACTATGTCGCATATCGTTGAATATCCCCACTAACTAAACTTTGTGGTGGCTTGTGCGCTTTGCATGCTGGTGTTGGTGCTCTAAGATGGCTGGCATTACATGCTGTGTCTACATAAGCTAATTAATAATAACAGATCGTGAATGTTAAATCCTGTGTAAAAATATGGAATAAATTATCAAAAGTAAAATGGATTATTTATTTGATAACCTAGTAAATAGCAGTCAATAAGAATTCAGAAGACGAAGATCCTGTTTAACTAACCTGCATCACTTGCTTGAGGAAGTGATGGACTGAAGAGCCCTATATGTTGTACCTAAAGTTCCACAAAAAAGGTGATGAATTAAACTCAAAGGGGGAAAAATTCGGTTGCTTTGCGCCTCCCGTTAGCACCCTAAAAGAGGGCGCTAATGGGTCGCAAAGCAACAGTGCCCAGGCGCGGCGTTGTTTGCGCCGCTTACAAAATTGACCAGACATTTTGCAGCGACGCTAAACACTACTGCCACGATCTCCTGCGCCTGCAGATTGTGACATCAGTCAAGCGTGCAGTGCCCCTAGACCGGATATTGAGTGGCGCCGCCTGCCGTTAACGACGACAGATTGAGTGGAACATTTTGCAGTCGGGAAGTGACTGGGGGAGCGCTATGCAAAGGCGACCGCTTCCTGCCTTTTTATGTCGGCGACATTTTTGCACCATGCATTCAGAGAGAGACTTCTGGAGAGATTCAACGCTGTGTGAAGGAGTTTTGGGTACTGAGCAGCACTTTGCAGGTTCATTTTGATTTGACCTTCCTTGCATCGATTTAGAAGAGACTATGGGGGCTGCACTCTGAGCTCTTTCCCTGGGCCCCTCCATTGTTTTTTCCAGCAGATTTGACGTACAGGTCTCTCCAGGCCGAGATTCAAGGCTGCAATGAGCAGGGTGTGGATGGAGAGCAAGATCGACCCTCCCCTTTAAGAACTGGCCGGCACCAGTGTGTCTGTGTTCCATTGCTAACTGACATCACATGAGCTTCGCCAGCGCTCTGAGGTAGCGCCTTGCTCCTCGGTGTTAGCGCCTTAAGAGAGTTGTGTAGCGCCTGATTTAGCGCTCCAATCACCTCCAGGGGCGATAGAAGCCAAGTTTGCAGTCGGATGCAATAATTAGTGGCAGGCGCTAAACTTTTCGCCCGGCCGGTAATTGCGCCCCAAACGGGGCGAAACCGAATTTCTCCCCCAAAGCTTTGAGGATTCAGGGTGAATGGAAAAGAAATTGGCTGAAATGGGTACTTGTTAGTGGGGTTATGTTGAAGTGGGGGGAAGGAAGTATTGAGTGTGGTGCTCCGGGGATTAATGTTGGGACCACTACTATTTCTAAGTTATGTCAGTGATTTAGATTCAGAAACTCCGTGCAGTGCATGCTGATTTTTTGCAGTTTATGCAACAATGTGGCAGGGGGTGGGGGGGGGAGGGGAGATGCAGCTCAGAAATTGCAAAACAAGTGAGACAAAATTTGTAAGTGGACAGAACAATGGCACATGAAACAATGTGGGACAAGTGTAAAGTATTGCAGATTGGAAGGAAAGATGTGCAAGACACGTACGCCGTGTATGGTGTGTAATAGCTAAGAATGAAGTTGAGAAAGACGCAAGAGACTTGGTAACCTTGACTGTAACATATCCAACAATAACATAGAATTACAGGGATGAGGGACTTCAGTTATGTAGAGACACTGGAGAAGCTGCGATTGTTCTCCTTGGAGCAGAGAAGGTTAAGAGGAGATTTGATAGAGGTGTTCAAAATCATGAATGGTTTTGACAAAGTAAATAAGGGGAAACCGTTTCCAGTGGCAGAAGGCTCGGTAACCAGAGGACACCGATTTAAGGTGACTGGCAAAAGAACCAGAGGCGACCGAAGGAAACATTTTTTTACACATAGATACATAGAAGATAGGAGCAGGAGTAGGCCATTCGGCCCCTCAAGCCTGCTCCGCCATTCAACAAGATCATGGCTGATCATCCAAATTCAGTACCCTGTCCCGGCTTTCTCCCCATATCCCTTGATCCCTTTAGCCTTAAGAAATATATCCAACTCCTTCTTGAATATATTTAATGAATTGGCCTCTACTGCCTTCTGTGGTAGAGAATTCCACAGGTTCACCACTCTCTGGGTGAAGAAATTCCTCCTCATCTCTGTCCTAAATGGCTGACCCCTGGTTCTGGACTGCCCCACCATCGGGAACATCCTTCCTGTGTCTAGTCCTGTTAGAATTCTATAAGTTTCAATGAGATCCCCTCTCATTCTTCTAAACTCCAGCGAGTATAAGCCCAATCGACCCAATCTCTCCTCATATGTCATTCCTGCCATCCCAGGTATCAGTCTGGTGAATCTTCGCTGCACTTCCTCCATGGCAAGAACACCCTTCCTCAGATAAGGTGACCAAAACTGCACACAATACTCAAGGTGTGGTCTCACCAAGGCCCTGCACAACTGCAGCAAGACCTGTACTCGAACCCTCTTGCTACGAAGGCCAACATACCATTTGCCTTCTTAACCGCCTGCTGCACCAGCATGCTTACCTTCAGCGACTGGTGCACAAGGACACCCAGGTCTCGTTGCACTTCCCCTTCTCCCAATCTATTGCCATTCAGATAATAATCCGCCTTCCTGTTTTTGACACCAAAGTGGATAACCTCGCATTTATCCACGTTATATTGCATCTGCCATGCATCTGCCCAATCACCCAACCTGTCCAAATCATCCTGGAGTTTCTCGGCACCCTCCTCACAGCACACACGCCCACCCAGCTTTGTGTCGTCTGCAACCTTGGAGATATTACATCTAGTTCCCTCGTCTAGATCATTAATATATATTGTGAATAGCTGGGGTCCTAGGACCGATCCCTGCGGTACCCCACTAGTCACTGCCTGCCACTCGGAAAAATACCCGTTTATTCCAACTCTTTGCTTTCTGTCTGCCAACCAGTTCTCTATCCAAGTCAATACCTTGCCTCCACAGTGAGTTGCTGTGATCTGGAATGCACTGCGTGAAAGGTTGGTGGAAGCAGATTCAATAGTGACACTCAAAAGTAAATTGGATAAATACTTGAAGGGAAAGAAATTACAGGGCTATGGAGAAAGAGCTGGGGAGTGGGATTAATTGAATAGCTCTATCAAAGAGCCGGCTCAGGCATGATGGGCCAAATGGAATCCTTCTGTGCTGTATCATTCTATGATTCTAATTACACAGTACTACATAGAATATACAGCACAGAAATAGGCCATTTGGTCTAACTGGTCCATGCCATACGAGCCTCCTCCAACCCTACTTCATCTAACCCTATCAACATATCATTCAACACTCAACAAAGCCAACAGAAAGCTAAACTATATAATCAAAGCAGTATGGTACAAGTCAGAGTCAGTCATGATTAATCTGCATAGTTCCCTGCAACAGACCACATCTTCAGTATTGTATCCACTTTGGTTACAAGGGAGACATTCAAGTGGTGGAGAATGTGCAGACAAGTGTCATGAGGTTGAACTCTCGTGTCAGAGAAAGGTTTGCAGCAATCTGGGCTTTGCAGCCTTGAAAGGAGGCACATGAGAAATGATCTTGTAGAGGGATATAAGATAATGTGGTAAAAGGTGAACCTAGAACGTTCAGCCAGAGCAGGACAAGGAGAAACAGGTTAAAACTAGTAAATGGCAAATTTACGACTACTGTCAGGAAGTTGTTCTTCATACAACAAATGATCACCAGATTAGAATGGATTTCCGGGAAGAGCAGTGGAGGTACAAATGTTGGAATAATTTAAAAACGAATTGAATACTGCAATGTGGAAACTTTAGGTTCTTTATGGATGGATAAACTTAAGATGAGCTGTATGGCTTACCTCATCTGTAATTTTTTTATAATCTTGGAATATTTTGGATTTGCATACCTATGCTATTTAATATTGTATAAATCAATGAGCCCATCCTTAACTCCCTTCTAGACTGTAAGGCTTGAGCTTCTCCAATATTTCATCATAACTCAATCCTTTTGCACTTGGGGTCATTCTTGTTGCTTTTCTCTGCACTCCCACTAATGCATGTGTATGCTTCATGGTACTTGGAATCGAGCACTGTGCTCAATTCTGTGATCTGACCAATGCATTGTAAAGTCTCCGCATAACCTTAGACGGCTTGTACTCTGCTGTGCTGGCTATATATCTCAGTTCTATAACTTTTCTTAATTGCTTTAACACATTGGACATTGAAAGTGATGAGTCTATTATTACTCCCAGGTCACCTTCTAAGTCTTTCAGTGCTAGTTTATTTCCATTCTTTTATTTGTGATGCACATTTTTTGACCATTGCACATTACAGTTGCCAGTATTAAATTAAATTTGCCACGTGTCTCCCCAATTGCGTAACCAATTTAAATAATGTTACAATTTTATTTGCTGCATCCTCTAATCCTACTGCTCTCCCTATTTCAATATTACCTGCAAATTTGACAAGATTACATTTGGTTTCCATATTCGGCTTATTACTGTTGATTGAGAATAACAGGAGCCAAAGCCTGCAGGAGTTCTTACTTTTATATTACAGGAAACTCTCGATTTACCGGCACCTAAATAACCGGAAATCTCCGTTAACTGGCAAAATTCAGGAGTAGGTTCAGGTAAGTTTTACTTCATATTAGTGGCCGTTCCTGGATCTGTGGCCGTGTAACTGGGGTTCCTGCACCTGCTGCTATGCAACAGGGACGCCTGGATCTGTGGCCGGGGTTCCTGCACCTGTTGCCATGCAACAGGGACGCCTGGATCTGTGGCCGGGGTTCCTGCACCTGTTGCCATGCAACAGGGACGCCTGGATCTGTGGCCGGGGTTCCTGCACCTGTTGCCATGCAACAGGGACGCCTGGATCTGTGGCCGGGGTTCCTGCACCTGTTGCCATGCAACAGGGACGCCTGGATCTGTGGCCGGGGTTCCTGCACCTGTTGCCATGCAACAGGGACGCCTGGATCTGTGGCCGGGGTTCCTGCACCTGTTGCCATGCAACAGGGACGCCTGGATCTGTGGCCATGTACGGGGCTCTCGTACCTTTTACTATACCTCTCTGTAATCCGGACTTTTTGATAAACTGTCACCACGCTGGTCCTGTCGGCGCCGGATAAAAAAGAGTTTCCTGTATATCTCATGAGTACACTCTTTCCTACTTTTTTCACCAGCTTCTTACCCAGTCCCATGTTTTTACCTGATTGCTGTGGCTTTTAGTTGAATTAGGGGGTTTCATGTGTTCCTTTTATCACAAGCTTTTTGAATCTTCAAAAATGTTATGATGGGGAGTTTCCCATCTTTTTCCGTGACTAGATCCTCAATAAGTGATGGCTGTTTGTAGGGCAGGATCTTTCTTTTCTAAATCCGTACTGGTTACTAAGTTATTGCTGTACCATTACTTCTTTAGACTGCCTCTCAGAATAGCACCCGTGTGCTCGCTGACCTACGTTGGCTCCTGGTCTGACGACGCCTTGATTTTAAAATTTTCATCCTTGTTTTCAAATCCCTCCATGGCCTCGCCCCTCCCTATCTCCATAACATCTTCCAGCCCTACAACCCTCTGAGATCTCTGCGCTCTTCCAATACTGGCCTCTTGTGCATCCCTGATTTTCTTTGCTCCACCATTAGTGGCTGTGCCTTCAAATGCCTAAGCCCTAAGCTCTGGAATTCCCTCCCTAAACCCCCCCTCTACTTTTCTCCTTTAAGACGCTCCTACCTCTTTGACTAAGCTTTTGGCCACTTATCCGAATGCCCCGGATCTTGAAGTAAATTTACGGTGAGGCTATCGACGCTCGCCGTTCTTAAAGTGTAAAATGGACAGCAACATCCGGCGACCGCACGTGCAGTTAAACACGGAAAGCAGGAAGTTGCTATCTGAGTTGCCTTACTCCTCCAGAAGCTTTGCTGTGCCAGTATCTCGCCCAGAAAATCGGCATTAAAACACATGGAAGAGTGTGAAGTTGCAGTACTTACATGATAGATACCTACTAAGCTTGCCAGAATAAGTTGGGGCTTGTCCATTCCAGTGTAAGTAAATTTTTAATGGTGTGAATTACTGCCAAACAACTTCTCTGGCACTGAAAATGAACCTTTAAGTGTGAAGTCTCATTCCCTCAGATTGTAATTATTTTTGGAGATTTAAAAACTTTTTCTTTCACTCTTATCTCTCTCTTAATCCCATCTTTCATTCCCTCTCTTTATTTTGCTTTCTGTACATGGTTTTACATTGAATTAACTATTCTAACTTGCACTTCCTGGTTCAGACTCTGCGTGCCTCAGTAAAGATTGTTCAATCTGATTGGTTAGGAAGCTACACAGTTGCTTGCCCCATTCACATAGGTCCCAAGTCCCCTGTCGAGGATGCTGTGGTGAAATGGCTTTCGAATCCCAGCAAATTCCAGTGCGAAAGCCCTTAGGAAGTCTGTGGGTAAGTGTAATGAACGGCTGGCGGCGTTTGCTCGCTGCTGAGGGCAAAATCCGGGCCAATATCTCTGTGTGTGGCTCGGTATCAAATTTTGATTGGCTCCTGTGAAGTGCCTTGGGACGTTTAAAGGCGCTATATAAATGCAAGTTGTAGTATCAGAAAGAGAGAGAGGACAGCGAGAGACTGGGAGTAGAGGAAGAAGAGGCAATGGGAGAGTTGGAGCTGGGGAGGGGGAACTTAGTGTCTTAGTGACTTCGGTGGGAATGAGAACTTCTGAGAAGTTGGAATCTGCTGTTTGTTTTTGACATGGGAAAATGGATCAAATTATACTTAGGCCATTTTATATGGGCAGTCAATATGGTAGATGTTGTGCCAAAAAGAAAAGTATCCGGGTTCTAGAATTTCTTTCACTCAGTAATATGTACAACAATATTGATTTATCTTTGTAAATCAACGTAATTGTGACCATCTTCAAGAAAGGTGGCAAGTCCGATTGCGGTAATTACATACGAGTTGCCCTGCTGTCTGCCACAGGGAAAGCCATCGCAAGAATCCTCCTCAGTCGCCTTCTCCCAGTGGCCGAAGAGCTCCTCCCAGAGTCGCAATGTGGATTCTGCCAACTAAGGGGCACAATGGACATGATCTTCACCGCACGTCAATTACAAGAGAAATGCAGGGAACAGCACCAACCTCTCTACATGGCCTTCTTTGATCTCACACAGGCCTTCAAAACTGTCAACCGTGAGGGATTATGGAGTGTCCTCCTCAAATTCGGCTGCTCACAAAAGTTTGTCACCATCCCCCGCCTGCTTCACGACGACATGCAAGCCGTGATCATGACCAACGGTTCCACCACAGACCCAATTCACGTACAGACCGGGGTCAAGAAAGGCTGTGTCATCGCACCAACACTCTTCTCAATCTTCCTTGCTGCAATGCTCCATCTCACCCTCAGTAAGCTTCCCGCTGGAGTGGAGCTAATTTACAGAACAAACGGGAAACTGTTCAACCTCCGTCGCCTCCAGTCCCGATCCAAGGTCGTCCCATCCTCTGTCGTCGAATTACAGTATGCAGACGACGCGTGTGTCTGCGCTCACTTGGCGGTCGAACTCCAACCATCGTCAACACCTTCACCAAAGCGTACGAGAGCATGGGCCTTACACTAAACATCCATAAGACAAAGGTCCTCTACCAACCTGCCCCCGCCACACACTACTGCCCCCCGATTATCAAAATCCACGACAAGGCCTTGGACAACGTGGACCATTTTCCATACCTCAGGAGCCTACTGTCAACAAGGGCAGACATCGATGACAAAGTCCAACACTGCCTTCAGTGTGCCAGTGCAGCCTTCGGTTGCCTGAGGAAGAGTGTTTGAAGACCAGGATCTCAAACCCAGCGCTAAGCTCATGGCCTACAGAGCAGCAGTGATACCCGCCCTGCTGTATGCCTCAGAGACATGGACCATGTACAGCAGGCACCTCAAAGTACTGGAGAGGTACCACCAACGCTGCCTTCGCAAGATCCTGCAAATCCATTGGCAGGTTAGGCGCACCAATGTCAGTGTTCTCACTCAGGCCAACATTCCCAGCATCAGAGCTTTGACCACGCTCGATCAGCTCCGATGGATGGGTCACATCGTCCGCATGTCCGATACGAGAGGGCTGGGGCGGGGTGGTGGTGGTGGGGGGGGCGCGGTGGTGAGTGTGCAGATAGAGAACAGTAGGGAATTTTTGTATAAGATCACCCCTTTAACAATGACCTAAAGTTTTCATCTTACATACAAGTATACTGTGTATGATATTTAATCAGTTCTATAAAATGGAATATAGCTGACTAGGAATGTCTGATTACTTGTCAGCGCATATTACAGATTTTAGATCAGAACATCATCCTGATTGGAGGTGACCCTTGTATGTGCAACAATGCACTGTTTTAAAGGTTACCTTGGCAATACTGTCAGGTGGAACTGTCCATTCAGGAATGGTGGATTTATTTTATGTCCTAAATTGCAAAGCTGAAGCTTGACCAGTTTGTGCAGTCTGAACCCTAAGACTGTATTACAGCCTCAAATATGCTCCCAGATGTCACCTGTTTTCCATATTTTTGACCTTTATGGATCTTTCCCATTGAAGAAGTATTGTTGGAATTTGTAAACTCCCATTACTCTTATTGACTGTGGATATAGTAGTGCCCAGTTTTTGCCATGTGGCTCTCTGCCACTTGACAGGAAAGGGAGCGCAGTAATAGTTGAACAGTGGGCAGTTGACCAGATAAGAGTGTTTTTTTAATTTGCTCTCTGACATTGGTGAATCATATTGGGATAATTTCATGGACATTAAACTAAGGACCTTCCTGATCAGTATGGGAACTTGTTTGTGTGGATTGCAACCATCATTTGAACATGAAGTTAGATAAAAGCCACAAAAGCACTCACCGAGCTATTAGTATTTATAATGTAGTTACTATTGAATTTTTAATTAGGGGGTTTATTCATTTTTTTTACTGACATTGCTGGCAAAATAGACATTAGCTGTCAGTGCACTCAACATTCTTTGGTGTCAGATGACAAATATTAATCAGACACAATTGCTGCTGACTTATTAAGGAAATTGTCAGCTGTTGGTCACTGGGAAATTCCGCATCGTTATAATTTTAACAATGATTTTGAAGATACATTTTATATTTAATAAAGTGCACTGAAAGCATATTTTGTACCATTGATTGATATTATTAAATACTGGTGCTGGTGTTCAATTAGTTTTCAGCTGTTAATTTTTTCCCCTTCACTATAGCGTACCTGTTGTTTGTAGGCTCAGACGGTATGACCCTGATGTGTTTTTTGGTCCTCTTTTAGTACTTGGTGACCACTAACTGAGGCGATACGAGAATTGACTCCCCTCTTGTTTTTTTTTAACCTGCACCTTCCTGTGCAGGAAGAGCTTATTGAGCTTGTGTTGTCTGCTTCCCTCCTTCACTACTGTGAATGTTTTAATAATGTTGAACCAAGTGCGGACCTAAATTTGTCACGGTAGTGCAAGAAATGTTGGAAAGTATGCCAACCAGAAAAGTAAACCAATGTCCAATCCACAGGTGTGGTAGAAAGATGTCTTCGTATAGAGCACCAAACACTTCTAATTTTGTGCTCTATAAAATAGGATCAATTTTAGCATGGCAATGCAGGATATTAACCTTAATATCAACTTTAACATTAATGTAACTGATCTCTTTCTATTTACAATGCATTTTTTAAAGTGCTTATGGTGGACCCACTTTGTGGTGGGGGGGGGGGGAGGGAGAAGAGAAATGGAGGATGGGTAGGAATTAGAAACTATTTTCTTTTAGTTCAGTTTTCTCAAAGACTGATCTTATCTAAACAAACAACGAATTCAACTGATAACGTTTTTGGATTATCTGCTTTCTTGCTATTTAATAACAGGCTTGTTTTTGAACGTATTTGAAATGGATCTGTTCTGGGGCTGAAACATGTTTTCAAGTGACAACAACATCTTCCAAAGAAGTGGAAATAAATAACTTAGTATGAGGAGGAGTAGTTATGGAAAGATTTACTACTGTGGTGATCTTCGTCACAGCGAGTCTGTGGTGGGATGGAAATAGATAAGGGAGTAAAGAAACAATCAACTGTGGACACACTAGATAATAATCTGATGTTGAAATTATAGAAAAAAATAGAATACAAAGAAAGTGGCTCTTACAGCAAGACAGTCTTAAACCCATTTTAAAGATGGCTCAGGGAGTGTGGTTTGTTGTATAACTAATATTAAAGTTACAGTAATTGAAAAGCGGAGAGATTATGTTAAACTTGTACAGAACCTTGGTTAGACCACACTTAAGAGTATTGTGCACAATCCTAGTCTCCATATTATAAAAAGGATATAGAGGCACTGGAGAAGGTGCAAAATAGGTTTGATAGGTATGACCTCTCAGTTCTAGTATCAGGAAATATTGAACAAGTTGGGGCCAGAAGGCTAAGTGGTGACTTGATAGAGGTCTTTATGATTATGAAGGGATTTGATTAGGGTAGATGTAGAGAAGATGTTTACACTTGTGGCCGAGTCCAAAACTCGGGGCCATAAATGTAAGATAGTCACCTAATAAATCCAATAGGGAATTCAGGAGAAACTTCTTTACCCAGAGAGTGGTTAGAATGTGGAACTCGCTACCACAAGGAGTAGATGAGGTGACTATGTATAGATGCATTGAAGGGGAAGCTAGATATTCACATGAGGGAGAAAGGACTAGAAGGTTGTGTTGATAGGGTTAGATGAAGATGGGCGGAAGGAGGCGCGTGTGGAGCATAAACACTGGCATGGACCAGTTGTGCCTTATTGCCTGTTTCTGTGCATTCGATGTAATTCTGACTTTTGTCCAGTAGTTGACAGCATTCATTAGTGTCAGATAAGTTTCATAAACTGAATTGTTTAAACTGTAATCTCTGGCTGGTTCTGAAATAGGACTTTTAGTAAATAGGTTACTTTACAGCAGTCAGTTTTAACTTTCAGAAAGTGATCACCCCAGGAGAGCACTTGGGGCAATTTTCAGTATTCCCACATTGTGCTTTTTGGGGAAGGGGCACAGAAATTAAATATTAGTACTATTAAAACTTTTTTTTTTTTACAATGTCCACTGGGAAAAAAGCACCATTTGTTTCAGTTATAGTGGTTTTCCCTATCCTTGTCCTGGTGGAAGGACCACCCAATTTGTACCCTCTCTAGCCAGTCACCCAGAATATGTGCTAGTTGCTGTCTCTTGTTTTTGGGGTGGGAAATTTGCAAATTATTAGAACGAAATAAATATAGAAGTTCAAATATCAGGTTTTTATTGCAATACTGTGCATTGTAAGTCTAGAAAATGACAATTATTAAATTATTGATGGAAACATGCTAAAGTTTGGCCATAATTCAAATTTTATTATAAGGAGCCTGAAATTGATTTTTGTTACTTGAGGCAAATTTAGTTCTATATTGAGTAGTAAGAGTAAGTGACAAAGGTGTGTGTGGTCATAAAATTGGTACTAAACTGTCCCTTATGCACAAACACTCTCGTACCTTTATAATCCATCCAGATCATTTACTATTTTTAATATCTAACATACATATAGAGCGAATACTTATGTCTGTTGTGATGGATTTACAGATGTGTATGTCATCATGGTAATAAGTTGTCTTCACAAGCCAGTGCTGACAGTGCTTCTAACTGCATGTAATACCCACTGGAAATGTTATGTACACTAAGTATGGTTATCAATCTTTAACTTAGACACTGTATTATCATTGTTATAAATCCCTGGGTTAAAGTTGCCCATGTGAAGGTACGGCAAGAACTTTTAAGGACACAACGTGACTAAGAGCAGACTTTCCATAATTCTGCACCAGTATCAACTGTTGCAGACAGTGAGGCTGCGCAGTCTCCAGGCAGAAACCCCAGGAGGAAGGGGTGGAGTCGGGTTTTTCGAGCGGGAAGAGAGGAGCGACTGGAAGAAAAGAGGGCAGGAGCTCTGAAAAGAGGGCTCAGGAGGCAAATGGCTGCCGCATCCCGTCCCGGGCTTCCAAACTCGGCCGCCGCCCTTCGTATTAGTAGCTCTGCATCCAGAACTCAAAGTGGGATTCAGTGATCGTGAAGAGAATTCAACGAAGGGGTTCGGAGTCGTAAGTCTTGCAGACATTATACATACCATGAGCTCCAACTTAAGCGCGCCAACGAAAGAGTGCACTCGAATTTGGACACAGGGACAGATTCTCCTTTGAATCCATGTAAATGGAGAATGTATGTTTATTATGTCTAGATTCATTCTAATGTATGCAAATGTCTAATTTAGGTCATTGACCCGTAATCTTCTTATACTGTCTGACGTTAAAACTATAAAGTAAGATAATTAGAATTAAGCCATAGTAGTAGTGATCTCCTTACTGGACTATAGAATACTGTCTACAACAGAGACCACATCTCACATATTTATAGAGAACCGTGAAGGGGTTACATGCATTTTTCTTAAATACATAAGCCCAGACAATAAAAAAAATACGAATTTTATTTCATGTTCCAAAATTTGAAAGGGAAATTAGATATTTTCCTTTCAAATATGCAAATGTTTTAGTACGTTTCTGATTATCTGCACTGTTAAGACTCAGTTTGATTGAATAATTGTGAATTCAGATAACCAAAAGTTGATATCGCAAAATGGCTTGGGGAGCAAGATATGGCTCATTTTAATAGGATGATTTTAATAATTTGAAATCAGTTATTTGGAAATCTGTTCTCTCGGTTTATTTTGACACTCTGCTAATTTCCTGAATTTGGTTTGCATTATGGTTAGTACTGCTCACTAATACGTTGAACATCACAGGACAACAAAATGGCATTCGTAGTAATTCTGTAATTTTATGTGATATGCAACTGTTTGTTTTAAAGTCATAAACATTCTAAGGTGTGTAGAGCAGAAACAGATGGTAGTAGTAGAAAAGTTAGGAAAGAAGTGGTTTAGGGAGAGAGTTGCAGAAAATAGCACTGAGACAGCTGAAAACTCTGCCGTTAATGGTGGAACAGAGGAAGATTGAGTGCACCAGAGGCTGGAATCAGAAGGCCAAAGGGCATAGACCAGGGGTGCTAAACTCAATTGACATGGTGAGCCTGATCCAACATCCAGACACTTGACGGCCACACTCGGAAAAAGTAAAACATGCACAATGTATACCAATTTCTGGCCCGGGGTCCTGCAGTTAATCTGCACCATATTGGTCCTCACTGCTCTTAGGTGGCCCTGGCGGCTGCCTCAAATCAGTATTGGATCAATTTAAATATGCAAAGAAGGGTCCAGCGCCAATTTCAGGACTCCTCTAAAATGTATGAAAAACTAGGTGGCGCATGCGCCATGCAAACTCAGGCTAGTTTTTCCAGTTCTGCAGCAGTCCTTCAAGTCCCAATCTCTGTGACCTGTTCCCCCCCCCCCCTCCCCAAGTCCCGATGTTAATGTCCCAACTCCACATTTGTGCTGGGGGCGGGGATGGGGGTGGGGGGGCAGAGATGCTTCGCGCCAAGTTTAAAAGGCAAAGTTCTCCTGGGCTGTTGGAAGCAGTGCCTGGGTGATTTGTGTCCCATTTCAGGACACACAACAATCTCAAGCACACCATGGGCCGGATCCAGCCTGTGGGCAATATGTTTGACACCCCTTGCACAGACCAAGATGAAGGTTTGGAGGAGGTTGTATTGTGGGATATGCTTTTGAATTTAGTGCACTAGAGGATAGGGAGCCATTGGAGGTTTACAAGGGCATCCATGATGGGTGAGCAGGACAAGATGGGAGTGGTTGAGTTTTGAATGAGTTGGAATTTGTGTAGTGTAGAAATTGAGAGACTAACAAAGAAGCCTTTGGAGATATCAAGTCTGAGGTAATTGAAGCATGGATAAGGATTTCATTGGGGGTGAGGTAAGAGTGGAGTCCGGCAATGTTGCAGAGATGGAAGTAATTGGTCTTGTCGATGAATAGCATGTGGAGTTTGATGTTCAGCTTGGAGGTTAACAGGACGGCAAGGTTGTTCCCCTGAGTAAGCATCTGGTGTGGATGATGGAACCTGTGGGATAGAGTCTGGGTGCAAAGGTTTTTGTTAGTTGAGCAGAATGGTTTCAGTGTTCAGTTAGAGAAATTTCTGGTTCATCCACTGCTTGCTGCTGGGCAAATCATCTGCCAGCAAATGCTTTGTATTAAATAGGTTTGGTACGGCTTTTTTTTTTTTTTAAGTGCTTCATATTCTGTTGCTTTTTCATAATTACATGGTTTGAACTTAACTGATTTACTTGATCAAATCAAGATCAGTACATTTCTTTAATGGGTCAATGACAGTGCGAAAGTGATTATGCTGGAGTTTGCTAAATCCATTCTAATCAGTGCATGGCCATGAGCAATCAGTGCATGGCCATGAGCTATCAGTTGCAAGATTTTCATCAAACCTTCACAAACTGCTTCTGACAAACACCAGTGTCAGTACAGTTTTATTTTCTATATTGTATAGTATTTAATTCCATGTAAAATCATGTACAGAAAGCGATATAAAAAGAGGGAAAGAAAGAGGGGGTTAAACGAGAGAGATAAAAGAAACAGAAAAAGGAAATAAAAATATAATTTAAAAAAATTTCCAACAATAATTAAAAGCTGAAGGAATGAGACTCCACACTTGTAAAAGTAAATTTTTAGTGCCAGAGAGGTTGTTTGGCAGTAATTAAGATTTATTACGCTGTTAACTTTTTCTGCCGTGTTTAGTGGGTAACTACCCCAACTTCATACCCTTCATGTATTTTAAAGGCCAATCTGTCGGTGAGGTACCAGTGTAGCGAAGCTTGTGGAGGAGCAGAGCAAATCAGACAACGTCCTGATTTCCACGTTTAACTGCGCATGTGTGAGTTGCTGTCCGATTTACTCCATAATAATGGTGAGCGCCAATAGCCACTGCTGTTATTACTGCAAAATCCGGGCCATTGTTATGTTGTAGAGATTAATTACGTGATGTTTCATTAGGTAGACAACATGACAGCAAGGAGTTTCTCAGCACTTCAACACAAAATAAATCCTTAATGATACTTGCATGGACAGTTGCCATCATCCAACTCCTGTTTAATTTGGCCTTCAAAAGTTGAATGAATAATTAAACCAAAGGCATTGTAGTGCACAATCATGGTATTGACTTGTGTTTTTTTTTTACTATACTGGAATGTGTTGTAATAATCAGATGATCAAAGATTTTTTGTTGTTGAAGTTTTCATATTGCTAGGAATCAATGTATTATTTGAAAATGTCCTATATTTTTGTTATGGTATTATTGCCTGTTGTCTGTCTTGTTCATGAGCAATAATTTGCTCTCCTCACAACCTTCATCATTAGATGCATTTCTGTTCGCAGTAAATCTGTTGAGAATCACCTTTGTGCTATTCATGCATCTAAAAATGTTTGATTTTCACCTCACTGATTTGAAAAATAGTCTTCAGATTTTGACTAAATGTGATAAGGGACTTCCTGTCATCAACTTTGTGTTCTTTTTGAGACTGTGCATATAGAGAACCGTCATATATAACTGCATCTGAAAATAGTCTGACGTTGAATATTCATTTATCACAGTTCCCCATGACTAAAAGTGCTGGATAGATGTTATGTGAAGCAGCAAGTACTCCTGAAATTCAAATTAGAAATATGAAATTCAAATTAGAAATGACTTGCAATAAGCCCTATACCTCCAAGTTATATTTTGATGTGCAACACTTCACTGTTTGATATATGTGCCCAGGTGATGACTTGGCTTTAGATGACGAGAATTAATTTTCCAAGACTATATGTTCAAGTGTTTGTAGTTGTTAGGTATACAAATAACTTTTTGAATGTACCAAATATACATAGCTTGTACCTACTGCTTGTCCAGCACCCTCCAGATGTCGCATTTTGTTATAGATGCAGAACAAGCCAATTATTCAGCTGCAGCTTGAAATGTATAATCAAATTACTGACCTCTAATTGTCCTGAGCAATTTACAAGTGGCTACAATTACCCGGATTCCCACAGGAATATTTGAACAGTGGTGTGAAAGGTACAGGCCAGGTTAGTAGTTAAATATCATAACCATGGTCCATACCCCAGACGACACATGAACAATACCACAGGGGATTTGCTAATACTTGTATCTATAAAAGGATGGTGGTAGTGTGGGGCAGGTGTGGAAATTAAGGAATGTATTGGAAGATTGAAACAGGCTGTACTATCAGTATTAATTAGCCCATACTACATTCTATAAAATTGTGTGTTTTTCATATATCTGTATTAGTATTGTTCTTCTGTATATTTATCTAGTAAAGGTCTTTATTGCACGGAATATCATAATTTAACATATTTATTTGGAAAAAAAAACAATGCAGTCCTTGTATCTCTATCTGCAACTTAATGTGGAAGTGTACTATAGAATGTAGAAGTGTACAATACAAGAGTAAATATAGGAGTCAAAGTATATGGGTCCATCTATCTTATATATATATATATATATTTTTTTTTTTTATCTATATATATATAAAAGCGGCTCTTCTGTCTGTCCAGATGTCTGTCTGTGTCCGCCTGTTCTCTATACATTTGAAAGTTAGAGAGCGTACCGACGCGCGCGTCGCCTCAAAAGAAAGCTTGCGATTCCGGACCGGTCATAGGCATATTTACGTTTTGGCCGGACAAAAATCCCGCCCGCGGTATCCGAAAAACGTTCAGCGTTCCGCTCATTAGCATCTCATTAGCGACCGTGTGACGTCGAGGCCGACCAATTGGACGGGCGCGTGCCATCCTACAGTTGTGTCGAGTGACTCGACGATTGACCAATCCTACGCTTCGGTGACCTGACCGGTCGACCAATCGGTGCGTGTGTGGGCGGGCCTTATCCTTCTGAACCGAGGTGAGTGGCCGCCATCTTGATTTTTCACAATTTTTTCCCCCACACTTTCTGTGTGTTAGGGAACTAAGGTAAATATTTTAATGATGTGTTAGGGAATTAAATAACAATGTAATTGGGGGGGGGGGGGAGAGCCTCGGGAAATCGCGGGGGGGGGGGGAGAGCCTCGGGAAATCGCGGGGGGGGGAGAGCCTCGGGAAATCGCGGGGGGGGGAGAGCCTCGGGAAATCGCGGGGGGGGGAGGGGAGAGCCTCGGGAAATCGCGGGGGGGGGGAGGGGAGAGCCTCGGGAAATCGCGGGGGGGGGAGAGCCTCGGGAAATCGCGGGGGGGGGAGGAGAGCCTCGGGAAATCGCGGTGGGCTCGCGCCGCCCGCAGCGGCCGTCCATCAGCCGCGCGATACGCGGGGGACCTCAGCTCCGGTCCGCTGAATTCCGGTGTATAATAAAAACTGTCTCTCATTCCCGTTTACGTCTGCGCCGACGCTTTTCTGTGGGGAGGGGGTGGGGGTGGGGGAGGGCGAGGGAGGGAGGGAGACAGGGGAGGGGAGGGGAGGGAGGGATAGGACAGGGAGAGGACATGACAGGGAGAGGGGGGACACACGGGCAGGGAGACCAAGCGCCCCAAAATTGCCCTCGCAACGCGGGGCTCCCCAGCTAGTATATATATAAAAGGATCCGTCCGTCTGTCTGTCTGTCCGCTATACACTCAAAAGTTATAGAGCGTACCTACACATGTTATATCAAAAGAAAGGTTATGATTAGGGGAGTGTCATATAGGCATATTCACTTTTTGGTCAGACAAAAATTGTTCGGACAGTATACAAAAAACGTTCAAAAATCCGCTCATTAGCGGTTGACCAATCCTACTGCTCATTAGCGTTGAGTGACGTGATGGTTGACCAACCCTACAGTTCAGTGACCTGATGGTTGACCAATCGGTGCGTCACGGGCGGGACCTAATCCTGCAGCCTCCCGAAACGTTGCCGCCATTTTTTCCCCTGCTTTTACCAGCTGCGGCGGCCCGCCGGAGCAGGAGGTGAGTTGGGGGTCACTCGGGCCCATGGGTCACTCGGGCCGGGCCTGACAACCGCTCAGCCCGAGACACAGAGCGGGGGAGCGGCAGCGGCCGGCCGTCAACCGCGCGGCCCTCTAAACTGCCCTGGCAACGCCGGGCCCCCCCAGCTAGTATAAGAGGTAGGAGCAGGAGTAGGCCATTTGGCCCTTTGAGCCTGCTGCGCCATTCAACAAGATCATGTCTAATCATCTACCTCAACTCCACCTTTCCGCACTATTCCCATATCCTTTAATTCCCTTCGTTCCCCAAAATTTATCGACCTCTGTCTTGAATATACTCAATAACTGAGCATCCACAGCTTTCTGGGGTAGAGAATTCCAAAGATTCACAACCCTCTGAGTGAAGAAATTTCTCCTCATCTCAGTCCTAAATGGCCAACCCCATATTATGTGACTATGACCCCGTGTTCCAGATTCCCCAGCCAGGGGAAACATTTTCCCAGCATTAACCCGGCTAAGCTCCTTAAGAATTTTATATGTTTCAATTAGATCACACCTCATTCTTCTAAACTCTACAGAATATAGGCCTAGTCTACTCAATCTGTACTCATAGGGCAATTTCCTCATCCCAGGAACCAGTCTAGTGAACTGTCGCTGCACTCCCTCTAAGGCAAGTATGTCTTTCCTTGGGTAAGGAGACCAGAACTGTACACAGTACTCCAGGTGTGGCCTCACCCATGCCCTATATAATTGTAGAAAGACTTATTTACTCTTATACTCTAATCCCTTTGTAACAAACGCTAACATACCATTTGCTTTCCTAATTGCTTGCTGTACCTACATGTTAACTTTCTGTGATTCATGTACAAGGACACCCAGGTCCCTCCTGAGTGCAAACATTTCCCAGTCTCTCACCATTCAAAAAATATTCTGCTTTTTTGTTTTTCTTACCAAAGTGGATAACTTCACACTTCCCCACATTGTATTCCATTTGCCATGTTCTTGCCCACTCAGTCAACCTGTCTATATCTCTCTGCAGACTCTTTGCGTCCTCCTCACAGCTTACTTTCCCACCTAACTTTGTATCATCAGCAAACTTGGATACGTTACACTCAGTCCCTTCATCTAAGTCATTAATATAGATTGTAAATAATTGAGGCCCAAGCACTGATCCTTGTGGTACCCCCGCTAGTTACAGCCTGCCAACCTGAAAAAGTCCCGTTTATTCCAAATTTCTGTTTTCTGTCCATTAACCAATCCTCAATCCATGCTAATATATTACCCCCAATACCATGAGTCCTAATTTTGTGTAATAACCTCTTGTGTGGCACCTTGTCGAATACTGTTTGAAAATCCAAATACACTACATCCACTGGCTCCCCCTTATCCATCCTGCTAGTTACATCTTCAAAAAACTCTTAACAGATTTGTCAAACACGATTTCTCTTTCATAAAACCATGTTGACTCTGCCTATTCATATTATAATTTTCTAAGTGCCTTGTTACCACGTCCCTAATAATAGATTCTAGCATTTTGCCTACTACTGATGTCATATATACGGCTTCCCACGTGACAAGCTTTAGAAGAGGCGCAAACCAGAGGTTAGGCTGTTGGAGAGAAAATTGCCCATGGACTACTCTTGAACTAGCTACTAGTTGAAGCCCAAAGATGCGCTCTTGAAGATTCCCCATCACTGACATTAGGTTCACTGGCTTGTAGTTACCACTCCCATATCCAAGGAGAATTGAAAGATTGTGGCCAAAGCCTCCGCTACCTCCACCCTTACTTCCCTCAGCAGCGTAGGATGTATCTCATCCGGACCAGGGGACTTTTCTACTTTGAGCGCTGCCAACCTTTTAAGTACCTCCTCTTTATAACTATTTTTATCCTATCCAATTTCTCTATCCCCTTCTCTTTTACTGTGACATTGGGAGCATCCTCTTTTGTGAACTCAGATGCAAAGTACTTATTTAGTACCTCAGTCACGTGCTCTGTCTCCACAAGATGTTATCCTTTTTGGTCCCCAGTTGGCCCCACCCTTCCTTTGACTTGTTTTACTCTTTATGTTTAGAGAAGACCCTTTTATGTTACCTGACAATCTTTTCTCATGCACTCTCTTTGCCCCTCCGAGAATTCTGCATTCATCCAATTCTGGCCTCTTGTATATCTCCCACTTCCTTTGCCCCACCTTTGGCGGCCGTGCCTTCAGTCATCTAGGCCATAAGCCCTGGAATTCCCTCCCTAAAACACTCTGCTTTGCCATCTCTCTCCTTCTTTAAGATGCTCCTTTTAAAATCTACCTCTAACCAAGATTTTGATCACCTGTCCTAATGTCGTCTTTGGCTCTGTGTCAATGTGTGTCTCATTACGTTGCTGTGAAGTGCCTTGGGATGTTTTACCACATGAAAAATGTTGGCTCGGAATTTGCGGTCTGTAGGATGGTGAACTGGCAGCGTTTGTCGTCATTCCGCCTTTGAAACTGACCGCAACTTCGGGATTTGGCGCAGGCGCATGCAGAAATCCTGAAGTTGCGGTCTGTCATTCACAGCTCCTCCACAGGCTGCGATGTCTCTTCCCTCCCGCCCCCCCCCCCCCCGCCCCACACAGCCAGCAATCGGTATAATCACTCAAATCGGGGAAACTGGTACATCAAATGATTTCTGATCTCTTCACATGAGAGAGGCTTCTTAATTTTTAGCATTGGTGGTGTCGGCTCAATAGGTTTGCAAACTGGGTTCCAGACAGGATAATATAACACATTATGCTTGCTGCTGAGAAGTTTTGCTTTGATGACATTTCTGTGCATGTTGAGGCAAGGGCTGTTCATTTTGGGCAATAAAATGCATTTCACTTTCATCATCCACTGTCAGCGTTGAGTACTCAATTCAGGTATAGAATAGGTGTGACACAGACCAAAGCTCAACAATTCTGTTGGTGATGTGCCTTAACCGCATCCTCAGAAGAATAACTCCATATAGCACCAGTGTAACCTACCAATTTCCCATATGAAACATCCTTTGTTGAATTTACCAATATGGTCCCAATTTTTATTATGATATAGACCATTTTGTATGGTGGAGTTGTACCATGAGGTACTGGGTTAGAACTACTCAAATTCATTCTTTGGGTGCCGTTCTCTTTCCTCGCTTCTAAATTGGTGATATATCTGTCGTCAACCACTATAGTTGGTTGATGAAGTTTGTTCAATTATCAGCTCTTACATTGTTTGAATAGATCATTGCATATATGGGACACACCCATGGAACTTGGGTAAATGATCTAAGTCTTGGCTGCCGGTGAGATACCACACCTGCCATCAGCACATTTCGGGAAATCACAACCACATTGCCCCTGACTTTCAAATGCATGCTGGTAACAAGAAAGGTATCTTACCAGCAGCCCAGACTTGGAATATTTATGTTAGTATCTTCATCTTCATCTTTAGAATGATAAGACTTTTTTTAGTGCAGCTAAAGGTACTAGATAATTTTGATTGCAGGATGAATTGCGTGTATTTGCTATTTTATACAATGGGCCGTACTTTACAATCAGAGGCTTCCCGCGTGTGGAGGCCTCTGATCTGGAAAAAATCTACACACTTAACTGAGGGCTCCCGAGGTGTGTATAGTTCCGATCCTGGGCCTCTCCAACTCCACGTATCCCAGAGGCGCAGGCGGTTCGCAAGCGTCCCTGGGATCACATGGGCCACGGGGAGTCAATCAAAGAAGAGAATCTCCCTTCATACACGTGACAGATAGACCTGTCAAATATATGAATGGAGATCACCCCAAAAACACTTTAAAACATTAAATACATTTTTTTTTTAAATCACATTTTAAAAATTAGTTGAAATTACAAATAATTTTTGAAAAAAATAATTAAAGTTTTTTACGGGGCTAAAAATAAACTTACCTTTATAAAGTATTTTTAAATGATAAATGAGTGAAATTAAAAAAAAAAAAAAAAACTTTTTTTCAAAACCTATGCTGGTAAAAGCAAGCCTTAGCCTGCTTTTACCAGGCGTAAGATTTCTAAGGGTTTTCTGTGGGCAGAGGGGCTCCAGAAAGCGGAACTATCCGCCTGCAGAGGCCTTCTCCAGGGCAGGCGCCCGATCTGTCGAGAGCATTCTTGACAGATCGGAAATGCCGGTTTTCAGCGCATGCGCTGTGCTTGCCTGAAACCGGCATTTCCGATGTCGTTACGGGTGGGTACACTTCGCGTACACACCCGTAGACATCGGAATATCCAGCCCATTATTTACCGAGACAACTTATTTAACTATCTTACTGATTTGATTGTCATACTATATCCAGCTTAATGGGCTCTTCATTTGCAGAATTGTATCATCCACCATCTACAAGGCACAAGTAAGGAGTGTGATGGAATACTCTCTACTTGCCTAGATGAGTGCGGCTCCAACAACACTCAAGAAGCTCGACACCATCCTGGACAAAGCAGCCCGCTTGATTGGCACCCCATCCACCACCTTAAACATTCACTCCCTCCACCACCGGCGTACCATGGCTGCAGTGTGTACCATCTACAAGATACACTGCAGCAACTCGTCAAGGCTTCTTCGGCAGCACCTCCCAAACTCGCGACCTCGTCCACCTAGAAGGACGAGGGCAGCAGGCGCATGGGAACACCACCACCTCCAAGTTCCCCCGCCAAGTCACACACCATCCTGATGTAGAAGTATATCGCCGATCCTTCATCGTCACTGGGTTGAAACCCTGGAACTCCCTCCCTAACAGCACTGTGGGAATACCTTCACCACACGGACTGCAGCGGTTCAAGAAGGCGGCTCACCACCTTCTCGAGGGCAACTAGGAATGGGCAATAAATGCTGGCCTTGCCAGTGACGCCCACATCCCATAAACGAATAAAAAATATACATACCATACACAGTATAAAAGGCGTTTTCTTTGAACGTGTATAACTTTGATTCAGTCTATAAAAGGGTTAAGCTGAAACAGCGTGTCGCTTATTTTCTGATCGTCTTCAAACATTATACTAGGATTTGCATATTTTATTAATGCTTCCTAATAATTCCTTTTAAGGCAACATTTTAATGACTAATATGTACAGTAGGTTATCAAGTTATTTTTATCTTAGAATCTTGGAGTGTAAAGTGAAATAAATAACCTCTAGCGTGCAATATCATTTTACTAATATGGAATAAATCAACTTATTTTGCTTTTGCAATACTGGTGACACTTTTCTTGGTGGAAACGTTAACCTGTGACCTTGTATTCTTGCAAACCAATATAATTGATTTACATGTTTTAATTGCCAGATTAAGGAATTCAACATCCAAACAGCACAGTATTGTTTTTCAGCAATACTGTTTGTGCTATGTTCAGCTTTTTTGTTGCATTCAGATAAATGTGCCGCAGCACATTTTTGTTCATTTTAGCATTGCTTTGTTACTGTTCGAGACCATTGTCATTGCATTAAGTTAAACAGCAATGTTTTTTTTCAAACCTCCATTTGTATATTGAACTTGCTGTTCAACGAACAATAGGAGATACAGGGCCAATTGCAAGTATGGATGTTTTCTACTTCAAATCATATACTTCACTGTATATAAAAAAAAAAAAAAAGTAGACATTTGTTGAGAATTAGACGAGTAGGTAGCTATATTTAACTTCTGAGTACTGAATGAAATTTTTCAGTATTGAAAATAAACATGCCGAATTGACAATTGCCATCTGCACAAACAGTATTGTACATTTTTGTTGTTGAGTATCTCAAAGTTAGAGGAATACAAGAGGTTAAATTTGCTGTTTCCCTTGGATTTTTTTATGCCAGTTTATTTTTTTAATAGAAATGTTTTATGCTGTCCTTGAAGAAATTTCTTGGATCCACATATGAATGAACAATAAAATGCAAGAAACCAAAATTGTTTGGGGCATTCATCTGGCTGCTTTGCAAGCATTTATTAGGGAAGTGAATTGAGTTTTTCTGCTGATCTCTATTGCCCCTACTGGGTACATCACGTAAACATTAGGCAACAGAAGAACTGTCCTCACTGCTTAAATGTGTTTGCATCATGCCGTTAGTGCCAGAACAGCATTCCTTTGTACTGCTGTATACTGAGCTTTCTAATCCCTATAATGTTACATTTATTCCCAGAGTGAAATCACAGTCAGCTCTGGATCCTGAGATAAGAAAATCATGCTGTACACTTCACACTGATAACATCTGCATGTGCCAAGGCTTAGCGCTGATGCATAGATGTTAGCAGGTTAATACCAGGAGCAGCTGATGTCCCCCTGCTAAGTGCCTTTCTTGCAAGCCAATCTCTTTGCTTGCCAGGAACGAGTTTCTGGCTTGAAACCAGGACGGTGTTTACACTGTGGTACCTCAGGAATTACACCACCCCAAAATGTTGCTCTTGATCTATGGATGTTGTGCTAGCATGTTTCTGGAGTGTGTAGTTTAGCATCATTCATGCTACCATGTTGATCCCTTGCTGGATTTGTTCCATCATCAAAATACCTCCTGTCTGGAAGTCTACCATCGGACTTTAAAAGGCAGTCTAAAAATGTTGAAACTCCAAAACTGAACTAAAGCATTTAAATAGATGTACAGTTCATGACCTTTAAGATAATCTCTGAGGTTAGATCCTGTTGGGATAAATGTTCCCTGTAATTTGCGCTTTGTTCTGCTCGGCCTGTTTCTTTTAATGCGCGGTCCCTTTAAATTTCTGTGCATGCGAGGTATTTACAATGTAAAAGCTGGTGAGCGACCTACACGGGACCTTTGAAATTACTGCGCAGATCCTGGTACAGTATCAATTCAAGAGAACAATAATAATTTAGATGGGGTGTCCGTGATTACTAATCCATTAGAAAAGGGGTCCTTCAAACAAAACAGTTTGAGAACCACTGATATAAGCTATGCATGTACTATCTGCCACACTTTAGACACCACTGTCTAATATAAATGTATGCGTCACAGTTTAAAAAGTAGTATAAACAGACAAAGGCAGTTATTTGCAATACACATAAATACCTGAGACACTGGCCCGGCTCTTATCAAAATAACTAGGATAATAACAACAACTTGCATTTATATAGCACCTGTAACATAGTAACAACACCCCAAGACATTTCACAGGAGCGGTATCGGACAAAATTTACCACCGAGCCACAAAGAAATATTAGGGCAGGTGACAAAAAAGCTTGGTCAAAGGGGTAGGTTTTAAGGAGCGACTTAAAGGTGGAGAGGTTTAGAGAGGGCATTTCAGAGCTTGGGGGTCTAGGCAACTGAAGGCACAGCTGGCAATGGTGGAGGGCTGAAAATCAGGGATGTGCAAAATTGGAGGAATGCAGAGATCTTGGGAGTGGGTGGGGGGGCGTGAAGGGGAAGGTGTGGGGTTGTAGTGCTGGAGGAGGTGAGGCCATGGAAAGATCCAAGGATAATCGTTGAAACACCGTAAAATTGCCTCTTGGGTGACTTTTTTTCTGCATAGCTCCTGAAATCTCTCTGATGTCAATTGGGGCAAAAGTGCAGCACTTTTAAAATCCACAGCTCCCAGCCATAGTCTCGTGATACAGTTGTGAGAGCTAAAGAAGAACTGTTATTTTCCTAATAATCTTTGTTCTTATGCCAATATTTGTTCAATGTTTATTCCTGTTTATATGTTTCAGTAATTTTCTGCCGGATATAAATAAATAAACGCTGTTTAACTTCCCGCTAAAATCAACAAGCAAAATTAATTCTTAACTATCCATTGGCTGCGCTGCTTCTGATCTGCCACTATGCACACTGTGGGGTGTGCTAATTATTTTCCCAGCAAATTGGGGCATAAATTCGCCACTGGAGGATTAGGTAGCAGAACAGTCTAACTTGTGGCATTTGTTGCTAATAACGCCATTTCAGCGAATTCTGCGTCATAATTGTCCCAATCAATTCCTGGTAAGTTAAAATCTCCAACTGCATAGATGGTCCTTACTAGTCACTTTCCTTATCTCACCCCAGAGATGCAGATCAAGGACTTTACCCAGACCTGGAGGTCTATAACTGTACCCCCAATAATGGTTTATCTCTGTTGCCATCTATTAATTCTACCCAAAGTGATTCTGTCTGCTCTTTCTGTTTTTAAATCCTCTCTCACTTGTGCCTCAGTATTGTAGTTTATATATATTGCCGTGCCACACCACCTCCTTTATTCCCGTTTATGGTCACTTCTAAAGAATTTATATCCTTCCAGATATATATATCCCATTTATAAGAATCATTCCACCACGATACTATGATGCTTATAATATCCAATCTACCCCCCTTTGCAAGACCTTGCAGGTCACACATCTTATTTGTCAGGCTTCTTTTATGAATGCAAGCATAGTTTCATTACTTTTTACCTTTTCCATTTACTTAATTAACATTTTTACTTTGTTTTTCTCTCACCATTGGAATTAGACTTATTAAACTTCGATTTATATTCACTGGTACACCTTAAGGTTTACTCCAATTGGTACAGATGCTCTCTTACACCTACTGCAACCACTCCCACATCTAGCTTTAACACTCCCCCACCATTCTATCCATCCTGCTTGTCAGCACCTCTACTCTCTTTTTGCTTCAGTGGAGCACATCAGGTCTGCATGGGCTTCCCATTCCAAAAGGTGTCCCACTGTTTAAGGACCCAAAACTCTGATTCACTACACCAAAGCCTTAGCCACGTGTTGATCTGCCTAATTACCATCTCTCTTCACTAGCACATGACACAGGTAGTACAGGAAACTCTCTTTTAACCGGCACCTAAATAACCGGAAATCTCTGTTAACCGGCAAAATGCAGGAGTAGGTTCAGGTAAGTTTTACTTCATATTAGTGGCAGTTCCTGGATCTGTGGCTGTGTAACTGGGGTTCGTGCACTTGTTGCTAAGCAACAGGGACGCTTGGTCTGTGGCCGGAGTTCCTGCACATGTTGCTAAGCAACAGGGACGCCTGGATTTGTTGCTGTGTACGGAGCTCTCGTACCTTTTAAACTATACCTCTCTGTAATCCAGACTTTTTGGTAAACCAGCACCACGCCGATCCTGTTGGTGCCGGATAATAAAGGCCCCGATTTTCGGCTTGTGTGGGGAATGGTCGGATTTCCCCGAATGTGGGGTTTCTGACACACATAAAAAAGTGTCAGCCAGCTCCACGCAATTTTCCCTCAAGTGGCCAATTAATTCCCAGCATGTGGGAAGCCTTGCTAATTGTCAGTCAGAAATCCCCACACTATGATGTCATCATTCGTGGTGCTTTCAAAGTGTCCAGCAAGCTTCTCCACCTCTGCAGGCTTCTCAACCACTCTTGCACAATGGCAGAGGAGCCTGCACCAGCTGCTGCCAGCGGCAGAGGCCGAGCTGCCTTCAAATTCGACGAGGCTTCACTGCAGGCATTATTGGATGGGGTTAGGGCCCACAGGGAGGTCGTCTTCCCTAGGTCAGGGAGGAAGAGGCCTCCCACTGAGACCAATGCTGCATGGATGCAGGTGTCAGCAGATGCCAACTCGCTGGGAGTCACCAGAAGAACCTTGGCATTACATCTCTATCTCCTTCCTTTACTCCCCCACAGTACCATCCAGAGCCCCCGTCCTCACTGTGGAGGAGGAAGAGGCTGTGCAGCCAGACTCCTCAGAGGAAGCTCCAACCTCTGAGGGTGCAGCATCAGCAGAAGTAAGCGCACCCAGCACCAGCGCAGACACTCACACCTCGGGGGGGACCTTCGGGACATAGAGTAGTGTTGTCACCTGGTGTTTCACAGCTCACAAGTGAGCCTCAGCAGATTCTGGAGACAGGGACAGCAGTGGAGAGTCCTTGTCGGAGGGCACAGGACTCTGCCAGCTCAGCTGTGCTGCATGACGACCCTCTGCCTCTGGGTTCATCCGCAAGAGAAGAGGTGATGGATCTCCATGCACAGATGCAGGAGTCTCTGGCAGGTTTTGTCTCCAGGGTCACTGCGAGTGCTGAGCAAATGGAGGAGTCCATAGCGACCATGAGCAGAGCCTTTGTGGAGTCATTGGCGCATGAACGCATCACCATGGAAAGGTTGGCAACCTCCATGCAGGAGATAACTCACCAGGGTACGGAAAACATGGTGAGTGCTCATAAGAGAATGACATCTCTTGAGGAGCGTTGGCCATCTGTTGAACAGAGAAACCAGATCTTCATGGAAGTCCTTCTGAGTAGGACTGCCAGTGCAGAAACGGGTCCCACTGGCCCCCTAAAGCGCAGCAAGGTGCTCTCAAGCCACTTCCAAGCGCTGGCCCCTTCTGGCCTGTGCAGCTTCAGGTGAGTGAGCAGCAGCCTGGTGCTCCTGGTGCTCATCCTGCTGTTCCTGGTTCTGCTGCTGCCACCTCTGCTGTTGGAGATCCTCTAATGCCAGGAAGGGAACGTCCCAAAGGCCTCCCATGCTTCTGGCAGATGCCTCCGTTGAGGGGGCGCTGAGTTAGGGTGGTGAGAGGGGCTTCCCAGGAGCTCACACTGGAGAAGTGTGTGAGGCTCCAACTTAATGCAGCTGCTCCTAAGGCTTCAAAAAGTTCCCCCAAGCCTTGATCAACAAGGCCCTGCAGACTGCAAATGCTGCCTCTTTAAATATCTTCAGCCCTCAGCGACCTGCTGCTGCAAGCAAGCAAGCCAGCTGTTTTCACGCCAGCGCTCAGCAGCGGGGTTCCCCGCAGGCGGGTTTCAGGTGGGGAAAGCCCCAAAGTCGCAACGGCACGGGAAAATCCACTTCAACAAGCAAATAATTGCTTGTTAGTGCTCATACGACCAGTCCCGCCAGCGGCGGCCGGGACTGAAGCGGGGCGCGCGGAAACGGCAGTCCGAAAGTCGGATGGGGCGGGGAATCAGGCGGGGTGGGGGGGTCCCGACCCGCTTTTTCGCCGATTTTCAGCCCCCGGCCACATGAAAAGCCGCCCGACGGCGGCCAGAAAATCGGGGCCAAAGAGTTTCCTGTACTTCAGAAAATACACTCGAGTTCCTGCCCTTGATCTTCCTTCCTAATGCCCTAAATCTTAGCATGAAGGACCTCTGGACTACTTCTACGTCTGTTACTTGTTTCTCATGGACAGCAACAATTGGTTCCTCACCTGCATCCTCCAGCGTTCCGTCAACATGGGATATCAGACCCTCAACCCATGCACCCGGGAGACAACATACCCAGCTACATGGGACAGAATTCTATCTGTAAACCTAATACCACAACTTGTCCACTAAACTTTCTCTTTTTTCCTCCTTCCCTGACAGGCTGCTGGATTGCCTCTGTGCATGACACATCCCTGCCTGTCGCAGCCCACTCTTCAGCCTCCATGTCATCCCTTTCCAGAGGAGACTGTTGGAGAGCACCAGGGATGATCGCTCCTATCCCACTACCTGACCACGACTTCTGACCGCCTTTCTAACAAAAGAACCCTCCTTCTCCAAGTACCGGGGTCTCATTTCATACTCTGACCACAGTGTGGTCTTCTCTATTACATCATCTATAAAAACTCCTCCCTCCCTAATATTTTGATGTGAGGCCTGTCGCTCGCTAAGGCTGACCGCTTCAGCCTTCAGTGGATCGACCAGTTTGCAGTTGCTGTAGACGATACCCTTTGGAATCTGGGCCTGGAAGGCAAACCTCTCTCAAATTCTACAATGCACAAAGTATTCCATCTTTAAAGCTTTAAGCTTGTTTGAGTTGAAAAGAAAACTGTAAAGAGAGGGGAAAAAAGACAGTGGCAAACCCCTTCACTTAAATTCCTTCAATTCCCCCATCTCCCTCTTTTTTTTCCTGTTTGACCCTCGGTTAATTTACTTAGCACCACCTTGCTCCTCTCTCTAAATTCCCACTCTCGCCAAATTCCAATTTTAGAAGTCCTCACTCCACTCCCAGCTCATTCCGTTACCAACTCGCTCTGCTGTGCTCTCGGCTCAAGCAACGTAAGGTTATTTCAACAGCATCTCTCCCTGCTGTGACCTCTACCACCAAGAGCAGCAACATTGTGGGAGCACCATCCCCTCCAGATTTTCCTCACCTTCCTAACTTGGACATATATCACCAGTCCTTCATTGCCACTGGGTCAGGATCCTGGAATTGCCTACCTAACTCTGTTGTAGGAGCACCACAAGGACTGCAGGGGTTCAAGGAAAATGGCCACCAACACCTTCTCAGGGCAACAAGGGACAGACAATAAATGTAGATTCGTCAGTGATGCCCACGTCCCATAAACAAAACTTTAAAGTACTGTCAGCTGAAGAGACTCGGCCAGGTAATAAGCTGCAGTTGCCAGTGTGTATCGGCTACATGTTCCGAAAAATGTTTTAGATTGACCGGATTTGACATTTTGTAATCTAGTCTAAGTGGTTACCCCAGCTGCATTTATTTTATTTGGCCTGGAACTTGCGGTCCTGATGATGGCGAATTGGCAGTGTTCGGCGTCATTTCGCTTTTGAAACTGACCGCAACTTCAGGATTTATACATGCGCAGCCTAACGTGGAAATCCTGAAGTTGCGGTCAGTCATTCACTTTTCCTCCACAGGCTACGCTGTGACTGCCACCACAGCTGGCAATCAGTGAAATCTGTCAAATCATGGAAACTCAAGAAAATTTAGTCTCTTCCGCGATAATACCACTGTTAAATACGCCATTAAAAGTTAGACTTTTTTGGTTTAGGTGTAACTGGGGTTTTAACAGCGCATTGACTGCTAAACAAAGGTTATGACCCTGAAAAGCTAATTTTATTTTTGTGGAGTGTCAAATTTATCAATTTTAATTTTAATTAAAATTTTTAAGAAACTTAAGTTTTTTTTTAGAAAGCTTTGTTCATCTTTATTTCAGGTTTGCCTTTTCCCCATGTGAGAGCCCCAATCTTTGTTTTGCTCTAACATTTTAAAAAAGTTAGAATCAAAGGAGTTTACCCACTACCTGGTTCGCTGCCATTGAGAATTCTGTGTATTGATTGGCTGCTTCGACAGCTTGTTGACGTCACAGTAGCTCGCATTCGGGATTCTCCATTAACTTGCGTTGATTTCAATTGCGTGTCGAAAAGCTGAACTTCTCGCCACAGAGATCGCGAGATCTTTGTGGAAAGCTTACTTTAGGGCCAGCGGCAAATGCCTTTACTTTGCTGCTGACCGCAAATTACAGGCCATGATGTTTATCTTGGAACTTAAAAACAACCAGGAAAACAAAACTATTCATATGAACAGTGCAACATTCTGGAAGGACCAGACATTATTCACATTTGGAGAGAGATTCTGAATTACAATTCTGAAATATTTGGCAAAGAAGGAAAGATGCAAATTAGCTTAATCTTTTGTTAAGTATTTCTTGGCCTTTGTTAGACAAACACACACCCTAAACAGCTACAGTGAAGAGCTGCTCCTACTCATTGCATGATATGAAGGAATACATTTGTTAAAGTTGCAGTGAGAAAGAAAAATACTTTTGATTAAAAATCGTTTGTGTCTCTGAGGCAATACCTCTCAAACTTGATTCCAGCTTCTTCAGAGATGTGCCGCTCTCCCCCACCGCAATGCCCCAGTGCTTCTCCTTCTGCAATAGCATAGCCTCTGATTGACCAGGAACGGTGCCAAGGTGTTCCCTTTCGCTCTGGAATTCCCTCCCTAAACCTCTCTGCCTCTCTACCTCTCTCTCTCCTTTGAAACGCTCCTTAAAACCAACCTCTCATCTGTCCTAACATCTCCATATGTGGCTTGGTGTCAAATGTTGTTTGATAATCACCCCTGTGAAGTGCCTCGGGACCTTTTGCCACGTTAAAGGCGCTATATAAATGCAAGTTGTTGTTGTTAGTGGCAAACTGAAGATTCAAAACTTCAGAGATCTTTGAGACTCGATTAGTTTTGAAACCTGAACCATTTTTGTAGCACTCTATTGAAAATTACAAAATAGGTTTTGAAAAATGACAGTTGGTGGCTTGCTTGCTGAATGTTTGAAGCATTTTCCTCAGCTGAATATTTTGCCACTACTTGTGCGCATAAAGTGGTTTATGTCAATATTTTTATCACATTGCAACAATAACATTTTGCTGATTTCTGTCCTTCATCATTTATATTCCTTCATATTACTTCATTCCCATTAAGTACTTTTTGCCCTTCTTGGATGTGACATTAGGGTAACCAATGTATTCCTTCATATGTAATAAGTAGGAACTGTTTTTAGGGTGTGTGTTTGTCTAACAAAGGTCAAGAAATATTTAACAAAAGATTAAGCTAATTTGCATCTTTCCTTCTTTGCCAAATATTTCATTAGGGTCGATTTGGCTTATACTCGCTGGAGTTTAGAAGAATGAGAGGGGATCTCATTGAAACTTATAAAATTCTGACAGGACTGGACAGACTAGATGCAGGAAGGATGTTCCCGTTGGCGGGGGAGTCCAGAACCAGGGGTCACAGTCTAAAGATAAGGGGTAAGCCATTTAGGACAGAGATGAGGAGGAATTTCTTCACCCAGAGAGTGGTGAATCTGTGGAATTCTCCACCACAGAAGGCAGTTGAGGCCAACTTATTAAATATATTCAAGAAGGGGTTACAGGAAACTTTGGTTTGTCCGGAGGTTGTATGTCCGGAATACTCGATCTAACGGCAAAAATCAGGAGCCGTTTTTTTAGTTCTCGTTCTTTTCTTTACCCAGTCAGGCACTGCAAGGTCTGTAGCTATAGCAACAGCTTCAGCTAGAGACGCTTGCAGCTGCAGCCGACTCTTTAGAAGCTGTTGCTAAGCAACAGTGTTTGTTATCAGATACGGAGATGAAAACCTCCGTATGCTTCAACATTAACTTTGTATGTCTGGCAGTTTTGATAGATCGGCAACACGCCGGTCCCGTCGCTGCCAGATATCACAAAGTTTCCTGTAGGTATATTTCTTAAGGCTAAAGGGATCAAGGGATATGGGGAGAAGGCAGGGACAGGGTACTGAGTTTGGATGATCAGCCATGATCTCATTGAATGGCGGAGCAGGCTCGAGGGGCCGAATGGCCTACTCCTGCTCCTATCTTCTATGTTTCTATTAAATCACAGTACATTTACTGGAGTTGCTGTGTTACTTCAAAGATTGGGAGAGTATTCAAAGCAGAAGCATTCTCTATCGCCATCACAGAGCAATACGCTAATTAACGCTTGTGCTGCCACCAGCTGACAGCTAAATTTAAACTTCTTCATGCAGACAGCTGTTGCTATATTAATCACACTAATGCTTTCTCTTCGCAATCCACTAAAAATGAAACATTATCATTGGTACAATGTGTTTTAAAACACCATAAACTATAGTTGTCTTGATAACTCAGCTAGTGAAGGCAGTGATTAGCTTAACTATACATACAGACTGGAAAGGTTCCATGTTTGATTTCCAGTCTCTGCTGAATGAGGTGATTTTTAGTTGGGGGTTTTAATTAGGGTGCTACAATTGGCATCTGTGTCCCTAGATTAGGGAAGGAAAACATTGTCTCGGGTTTCTGCTCTGTGTACTGCCCAGTGACCACTGAAAGTGTGTAGGTGTGAACAGAATTGGGCTTGACTGTTATGTTCCACACTGTCGTATGGTCAGCCAACACCACACTGTCTTGGTTCACAGTGAAGAATGGCTGCTTGGGTGAGGTACTGAAGGGTGGTCTACCTGTGGAACTGAACTCCAGTAATTAGTCAATGTCTTCAGGGGAAGAGAAGAATAGATAGGTGGGAACCCTCCTCCCAACCCCCCTCTACCGCCTGCCGCTAGCAACGACAGGTTGAGGGGAACGTTTTGCAGTCGGGAAGGGACTGGGGGAGCGCTATTTAAAGGCGACCGCTTCCTGACTTTTTTTGTCGGCAACATTTTTGCATCACGCATTCAGGGAGAGAGAGAGAGACTTCTGGAGAGATTCAATGCTGTGTGAAGGAGTTTTGGGTACTGAGCAGCACTTTGCAGGTTCATTTTGATTTGACCTTCCTTGCATCGATTTAGAAAAGACTATGGGGGCTGCACTCAGCTCTTTCCCTGGGCCTCTCCATTGTGCTTTCCAGCAGCATTGATGTACAGGTCTCTCCAGGCTGAGATTCAAGGCTGCAATGAGCAGGGTGTGGCTGGACAGCAAGATCGACCCTCCCCTTTAAGAACTGGCCGGCGCCAGTGTGTCTGTGTTCCATTGCTGACTGACATCACATGAGCTTCGCCAGCGCTCTGAGGTAGCGCCTCGCTCCTCGGCATTAGCGCCTTAAGAGAGGTGTGTAGCGCCTGATTTAGCGCTCCAATCACCCCCAGGGGCGATAGAAGCCAAGTTTGCAGTTGGAGGCGATAATTAGCGCCAGGCGCTAAACTTTGCGCCCGGCCGATAATTACGCCCCAAACGGGGTGATAACAATTTCTCCCCCTATGCCTTTAAAGGGATATTTATTTACAAAACTCTGAATCAAAAATATTTTTGTATTCTGGGCATAAGGGATGAGAAGAAAAAAAAATGACATTTCTTTCCCTTTGTTGGTAAAAGTTTGAAATTTAATTAATGAAACCAGTCCTGCTTGGGTGAGTTCCTGCAGCATTGAATACGTTGGGCAGATTTATTGCTGTGAAGAAATAACATGAGACTGACTATAAGCTAAACGTTTTTTGTCAATATTTTAGATTCCCATTTTACTAGACCAAAATCCGCATCGTGCAATCGGAGATGTCATACAGAATTATAATGCTGGTTGAATCCTGTTTCAGGTCACACAGAGGGGAAAGGGGAGCACAGTGCATGTGTGCTTGGAAGCATTTGCAGAGCTTTGCTGTCAATGTTATGAGAGCAATAAGGGACCTGGACACTATTTAAAATGTAGCTTCACACTGGAGTTGAGTTACGCTAGGTACATAGACCAAGCTATCTCGTGGATGTGTTCCCACAACACTTTCTCACTGACCTGACTTCTGAATTATACTGCCATTTAAGCATTGCATTCACATTGGCATTGGCATGAAAGTTGGAGGGCAATAAAGTTTTTATCTTAAAAGTACAGACTGATACATATAAACAGTCATCACTTACTAACTTATGTACAGTTTTAAGAGCAAGCAAGAGCAAAGCCAAAATCAAAACTTCTGAAGTCACCAAAACAGATTTTTCCAACAGCTGGGTAACAAATCTTACTTTCAGTCAAAAATGTTTCCGAAATAACAAAAATATCTCAACTTCTGTAATTTCTGGTAATGCAAGTCTAAGGAAAAGCTTGCCTGTGAAATCCCAGCCCCTGCTCATAACTGCCTGTTAAGTAGAAGTACAGTAAGGAACCCCAATTATGCTTGCTCATTACTTTGAAGACTGCATTGAGACAAAGGAATATCAAAAGATATCTTTCACAATTAATTAGTTATAGCTGTAAGTCACAATAGGGTTCAAATTCATCAGCGTAGTCTCCCAGAAGTTAGTGTCCAACCATGTCCTCTCAGAACAAAGCAGAACTGTGGTCTTGATAAGCAGCACCCACCACCACCCAGTTGGGACAGCTAATCGATCTTGATGAGGTATTGAATAAATTTGTTGTAAACCAGACAAATAAAATGATAAGCAAATAATTTGCCAGCTTCAGTGGATAGATAACATAGTAACATAGAGATAGGAACAGGAGTAGGCCATTCGGCCCTTCGAGCCTGCTCCGCCATTCAATGAGATCATGGCTGATCCTCGTCTGAGATCATAGCTGATCTTACCAGTTCAGTACCCCGTCCCCGCCTTTTCTCCGTAACCCTTAATCCCCTTAGCCTTCAGAAATATATCCAATTCTCTCTTGAAAATATTTATTGAATTAGCCTTCACAGCCCTCTGTGGCAGGGAATTCCACAGGCTCACCACTCTTTGAGTGAAGAAATTCTTCCTCATCTCTGTTTTAAATGATTTGCCCGCTATTTTTAGACTGTGGCCCCTGGTTCTGTGCTCCCTGGCCATTGGAAACATTCTCTCTGAATTCAGCCTGTCCAGGCCTGCCATAATTTTATATGTTTCGATGAGATCCCCTCTCAATCTTCTAAACTCCAGTGAGTACAAGCCCAAACTATTTAATCTCTCTTCGTAGGTCATTCCCGCCATTACAGGTATCAGCCTGGTGAATCGCCGTTGCACTCTTTCCATGGCAAGAACATCCTTCCGCAGATGGGGCGACCAAAACTGTACACAATACTCCAGATGCGGTCTCACCAGCACCTTGTACAGCTGTAGTAAGGTATCCCTATTCCTATACTCGAACCCCCTTGATATGAAGGCCAACATACCATTTGCCTTCTTAATCGCCTGTTGCACCTGCATGCTCTCCTTCAGTGACTGGTGCACAAGAACACCCAGGTCCCTCTGCACTTCCCCATCTCCCAATCTATTGCCATTTAGATAATAATCTACCCTCCTGTTTTTACCCCCAAAGTGGATAACCTCGCATTTATCCACATTATAGTGCATCTGCCACGTATCCGCCCATTCCCCCAACCTGTCCAAATCGCACTGTAGCCTCCTGACATCCTCATCAGAGCCCACCCCTCCTCCTAGTTTAGTGTCGTCAGCGAATTTGGAAATATTGCATCCAATTCCCTGATCCAGATCATTTATATATATTGTGAACAGCTGGGGTCCCAGGACAGATCCTTGCGGCACCCCGCTGGTCACTGCCTGCCACTCTGAAAACGAGCCGTTTATTCCAACTCTGTTTTCTATCCGCCAGCCAGTTCTCTATCCACGTTAATACTTTGCCCCCAATCCCATGAGCCTTAATTTTGCATGACAATCTTTTGTGTGGAACCTTATCGAAGGCTTTCTGGAAGTCAAGGTACACCACATCCACTGGCTCTCCCCCATCTATTTTACCAGTTACTTCCTCAAAAAATTCCAGCAGATTAGTCAAACACGATTTACCCTTTGTAAATCCATGTTGACTCTGTCCGATCCTTTCCCCATTTGTCAAGTGCTCCGCTATTTTATCCTTAATAATGGACTCTAGCATTTTGCCCACAACCGATGTAAGGCTTACTGGTCTATAATTCCCTGCTTTCTCTCTACCCCCCTTTTTAAATATTGGGGTAACATTAGCTACCCTCCAATCCACGGGTACTGTTCCCGAGTCAATGGAGTTCCGGAAGATGATCCTTAGAGCATCTGCTATCTCCAGGGCCACCTCCTTAAGTACCCTAGGATGTAGTTTATCAGGCCCCGGGGATTTGTCGGCCTTCAGTCCCCTCAACTTACCCAACACCATATCCCTAGAGATACTAATTTCTGTCAGCTCCTCCCTCTCATTAGTCCCTATGTTTGCCGATATTCCTGGGAGGTTATTTGTGTCCTCCTTTGTGAATACAGAACCAAAGTATGAGTTTAATTGGTCTGCCATTTCCTTATTCTCCATTATATATTCTCCCGAATCGGACTGCAGGGGACCGACTTGGGATTTTACCAGTCTTTTCCTCCTGATATACCGATAAAAGCTTTTGCAGTCTGTCTTTATTTTTGCTGCAAGTTTACTTTCGTATTCTATTTTCCCCTTCCTGATTAATCCCTTTGTCCTCTTCTGCTGTATCCTGTACTGCCCCCAATCTTCCGGTCTGGTGCTTTTTTTTGCCAGTTGATATGCCCTTTTTTTTGATTTTATGCTGTCCCTAATTTCCCTCGTTATCCACGGTTGAGTCACCTTTTTAGGTTTATTTTTATGCCAAACCGGTATAAACATGTTCTGGAATTCTTCCATTCTATCTTTGAATGCTTGCCATTGTCTATCCACTGTCAATCCCCCCAGAAACACCACCCAATCAATCTTACCCAATTCCCGTCTCATACCCTCGTAATTCCCTTTATTTAAGTTCTGGACCTTAGTCTCTGATTCAATTTCCTCACTCTCCATCTCGACTGAGAGCTCGATCATATTATGATCGCTCTGACCCAAGGGGCCTCGTACAAGAAGATTGGTGATAAGTCCCTTCTCATTGCACAATACCCAGTCTAAAATGGCCTGATCTCGAGTCGGCTCCTCGACATATTGGTCCAGATAACCGTCCCGAAAACATTCCAGGAATTCCTCCTCCTCAGAATTTTTACTAATTTGGGTAGTCCAATCAATATGTAAATTAAAGTCACCCATGATGACAGCTGTGCTCTTATCGCACGCTTCTCTAATTTCCCTTTTTATGCCTTCCCTCACCTCCATATTACTATTTGGAGGCCTATATATCACACCCACTAACGTTTTTCTCCCCTTGCTATTTCTCATTTCTACCCATACAGATTCCGTTTCATCCGAGTTAATATCCTTCCTTTCCATTGCATTAATCCCCTCCTTTACCAGCAATGCTACCCCACCTCCCCTACCTTTTTGCCGATCCTTCCTAAATATTGTATATCCCTGGATGTTAAGTTCCCAGCCTTGCCCACCCTGCAGCCACGTTTCTGTAATCCCAATCAAATCATACTTGTTTACCTCTATTTCCACAACTAATTCATCCACCTTGTTCCTAATGCTTCTAGCATTAAGATACAAAGCCTTCAGGCTTGCTTTTTTCACACTCTCATTATGAATTAGTTTGGCCCTTTGTGTTTCTCTCCTTTGCTTATTGCTTCTCACCTTTCTACCATCTATTTCTGACTTCATATGACTTCCCTCTTTTCCACTACCTAGGTTCCCATCCCCCTGCCAAATTAGTTTAAATCCTCCCGAACCGTCCTAGAAAATATTACCCCGAGGACATCGGCTCCCTCACAGTTCAGGTGTAGACCGTCCCCTTGGTACAGGTCACTCCTCCCCAAGAACTGGTTCCAATGCCTCAAGAATTTAAATCCCTCTCCCTTGCACCACTGCTCAAGCCACGTATTTAGCTTATCTATCTTACTCTCTCTAATCTTATTAGCTCGTGGCACTGGTAGCAATCCAGAGATAGTTACCAGGAAGTGTGTTCAAACATCAATGCCAACAACTTTTCAATTAAAATATTAACATATTAAGGATACTGTTTCAATGCAAAACTCTGTACTTGGTTTGATTTGAGAGTCAAATATGCTGATCTAACAAATCAACTGCTTTCAGTCCAAGTGTGGTATCTTTAAGAGAAGCTATTTTGACCTCCTACCGTAAAACAAAAACAAAACATTTGGTTTCACAAAGGCTAAATACAAAAGTCACTATTGCTTCTAACTGGCATTTAACAGTGCACAAAGTAATTCTGTGCAAAACTAGAACTGAAAATGGTGGAGAAAAAAGTAGAAATACCTTTTATGAAAAATAATCTAAAGGAAGTACCTCGAATTCTCACACCTACCCAAAACATCTTGTATTGTAGCTTGATGACACGAGGGTCATATTTTGCGCTGACTATGCAAAATATTAATACTCAATGCAGTAACTGGTGCAGCAATACTATTGTATAAAATATCACTTTACACCAAGTTTTATGTTTTGTGATGGTATCTCCGTATGCAATATATTCTCTGAAGCAGGTTAATATTATCTTGAAATATCACTATTTGCAATCCTTGTAGCTGTTCATTTTTGTCTAATTATTAAATTACTGTAAATGCCACCTAAATGTTAAATCTTTTCACTGGCCATGCAAATTCTTGTAGAATTCTGGTTGTTAAAAGAGGAAGAAAAGTTTAAGATAAATACTTTTTTTTCTGTTTTATATAGAAAAATAATATACTTACAAAAATCTTACTGCTTTTGCAAAAGCATTAATTTTATTATTCACATAGAGAACCTTGTGTTTGGTCTGTCTGCCTATTACAAGAATCTGGAGGTTAAATGTCCGGAAAGCTCTCTACTGGCAAAATTCAGGAGTCGGTTCAGATAATTTTTTTTCTTTTCATTGCTTCTTTTCTCCAGTCCTGGCTCTGCAAGCGTCTCTGTAGCTAAGCAACAGCTTCAGCTAGACGCTTGCAAGCTGCGCCGACTGTTTTGAAGCTGTTGCTAAGCAACAGGGTTTGTTGCTTCACACTGAGCTCTGAGCCCCGTATGTTTTAACATTAGCGCTGGTTTCTACGGCAGTTTTGATCTAACGGCACCAGCTCGGTCCCATCGGTGCCGGATACCAGAAAGTTTCCTGTATATTGCTTCTGTGACGTTAACCAGTGGGGACTATTCCAATGCATCCTGGAGCAGCCCCACAAAAAACAAATAGGGCTGTGTCTTTAGACTGGTTGGAATGTGTTGTGGAAGCACATGACCCTAGGAAAGCATACTATAGGGCAGGAAATTTTGGGAGCACATGAGGGATGCTCGCTGTGGGTGACACACTGGAGCACAGCAGGGATAGAAACCCCAAACTAAAAGTATATTGATAGGAATCTAAGTTTATCGTTTCACATGCAAGCACAAAAACTGTGTTGTTGAACAGAAAAGCATCATTTTAATTGTGCATGTTCATAAATATACAGTACAGCAATATATTAATATTCATAACATCATCACAGATTAGTATGTGGTGTCTTGGTGCTGCCTTTCCAGCCATTCTGTGCACAATCATGACCAGAATAGACACAAGGAACTGCCAGAAGATGTATATACATCTCCCAAATTATTTGTGTCAAAGGCATATCCTATTGGATACAGGAACCTGATTTGTAATACCTGATAGTGCTGCTAAACCTAATGGCCCCTTTACTACTGCTAAACACCTCTTGCCTGGTATATTTTGCATACATCAGCTTTCTTATTAAAAGAATGAAGTGATAAAAATTAAACACCATAGGTAAAGGAAATATAAGAAAGCATCACTGAGTACAGATTCAAAGATGTATGCTCCACTACTGAGGAAACATCTACCTTGCTGCTTATAAGGGCTATGGTACAGTAGATGGAAATGCTTTGTAACATATTTTCTGCCTATTGGCTAATTAAACAGAAAAATCATAGCCTAAACTAAAATACATTTTACCAAATATTGCATTATAGAAAAACTACCAAATTGCACCGGCTTTTGTGGAAACTATATGACGGATTCATGTTTTGTTATAGTACCATGTGGAAATTACTCAGTGAAAAGTATTTTTCCCAGCCAGTTAAGTATAAAACAAAATGTGTTGTTGTCTTAAACATACAGGTACTTCTGTTTGTTCACTTGAGTAGTAACTAATTCAGTCTTCTGGTTATAATCATTTTATTCTTTAACTTCAGCATAAAAAGCTATTTACAAGTGGAGTATAGTTACAGATGGAGCACGCAAACCTAAGCATGGGTCTTTTCGTGCTCTTTGAACAAAGAAAAAAGCTTACATTTATATACTGTTCTCTTATCAAACTGGAGCAGGCATTGCTTAATACAGGAAACTTTTTTTTATCCGGCACCAACGGGACTGACGTGGGTAACCGAAAGCTATAGTAAAAGTTACGGAGCTGAGAGCTCCGTATAAAGCAACAAACCCTGTTGGCCACAAGCTCCAAGCGTCTCTGTAGCTTAGCAACAGCTGCAGCCACACCCTTGCACAGCAACAGATCGAGGAAGGCAAGTAATAAAACTTACCTGAACCTACTCCTGAATTTTGCTGGTTAACCGAGATTTCCGGTTATTTAGGTGCTGGTAAATCGAAAGTTTCCTGTATGATAGCCTGGCTACTGCATAGTCCAGAGACACAAGTCCACATTTTCTTCAACATACATCAACAATGTTAGAAGCACATAAAAACATCATGGCCTTGCTGTGTTACGCATAAACCTTCTAGTCTCTAGACTTTCTTATCCTGACAAAATATTTCTAATCTAAACATTCTATTCTATTCTATCCAAGGCTGGTTGGTTGCAAACACCAACTGTTGCTAAATGAAACGTGTGTGTCTCTCTCTCCCTCGCTCTCCAATGATACCAACCACTTTTTCCCCCTATATCGAATGAACTAAACATGAACACCTTTCAGAAGCAGTTCCATATGCCAACATGTGTCTCTTAGTAAATAGAGATATTTGCAACTGTATAATGGAGATTTGACTTATTGCATCTCTGGCTCTTCGTAAGTTTATTCAGCTGAAATCAGATACATGTTTGAAAGTGGACTTGTCCTTTGGATCTAGCACAGAGTTGATTTGGATGCTCAGTAAGAGGTGTAACAGCCAGAAAAAGTTGGTAAGGGGAAATAAAATAAGTAAACAGCTGGATTAAAAGTTCATTCCCATTGAAAATTAGGGCGATGGAAGTACCATTTGGTGTCTCTCTTCCGAAAAGCTTTGTTAAATTGTATTGAGCTCTTACAAAAATGTGGAATTAACACTGAACTAATAATGATAAAATGATTTCTACTTTGTAGTAGATATAAAATAAGATTCTCAAAGTTGGTGGATTAAATATTTATATAATTTATTCTATAGTTGAAGGTGTCTCCAGAAGTTTGGTTTATTTTTTCATACCATGCTAAAATTGAACACTTGCCAGCTGGTTTTTCCAGCTAGGAGAACCCTAACAAATAAGGCATTGGCTTGCAGATTTGTTTGGAGAAAAGTGAAAGAATCCAAGCCTCCCCAGATAAGTTCTCCCTCCAAGTCCATTAATGAGTTAGACTGACTGGTCAATTATCAACAGCGCCCTGTCGAGCGTTTCCTCATCAGCTCCACAGTGGCTATCTGCCTCCATGGTATTGAATGACAGTTCAGTGAAAGCTGGAAACCTACTTCTCTGCAATGATTTCCCTTTATTGCCACAAATCAATCTCTCAACTTATTACTGGATCACACACTTGGGCCAAAGGAAGCCCTTTTTGTTACATAGGAACAGGAGTAGGCCATTCAGTCTGTTGAGCCTGTTCTGCCATTCAATGAGATTGTGGCTGATCAGCGATCTAACTCCATTGGCCCATTTCCCTTAATACCTTTGGTTAACAATAAGCTATCAATCTCAGATTTAAAATTAACAACTGATCTAGCATCAATTGCCATTTGCGGAAGAGAGTTCCAAACTTTTACCACCCTTTGTGTGTAGAAGTGTTTCCTAATTTCACTTTTGTAAGGGCTGGCTCTAATTTTTAGACTATGCCCCCTAGTCCTAGAACCCCCAATCAGCGGAAATAGTTTCTTTCCATCTACCCTTTCAGTTCCCCTTAATATCCTGAAAACTTTGATCAGATCACCCCATAACCTTCTAAATTCTAGGGAATACAACCTTAATTTGTGTAATCTCTCCTCATAACTTAACCCTTTAAGTCCGGGTATCATTCTGGTAAACATACGCTGCACTCCCTCCAAGGCCAATATATCCTTCCTAAGGAGTTCAGAACTTTAAAGAACCATTTGAACATGTGCCTTATATTGCACAAGCTTAACCTACATTCAGGACTTGATCATCATTATCATTAAAGAGCGAAATTAAAGATTAAATCTTCCTTCACCTCTTCTCAGCAGGGTCCTGAAGAAATTTGTCCAAGCTAAAGTTGGCCTGCACTATAACGCTCATGCACTGATCTGAATCAATAATTGGGACAGGCATCCCTTGTATCTTCCAATCAGTATTTTCAACATCCTTTCATTGAGCCCTATAAAGCCCACGAGTCTGCCAACAACACATTATCATCTGTGGGAAAAGAAGTGCTGTAATTCTTTCAGAAGTGGCTGGAACTGACGATCTGAGACTGCCCCTTAGGATGCTATCCAACATATCATTGATGACATTGAATAGCATGTGTGACATTGAACAACTTTGTTTCACTTCTGTTTTGAGAAAAATAGATTCAGTAAGCTTCCCATCTATCCTTGTGCAGAAGTGAAGCTGTAGTTTATATCCTGGATGAAATACAAGATTTTGCCCCTTCCATAGTTTTCAGTTTCTCCATGAGGTCTGCATGAGACACTGGGTCAAAAGCCTTATGAAAATCTATGAAAGCAATGTAAGTGGTTTTCCCCTGAGACTTGCAATGTTCTGCAGCCTTGTATAAAACCAAAGTCTGCCCGACACATTCCTCGTGAGAGTAAAAATTCAACCTTTCTGATTTTCTGTCTTTTTAATTACTCCTTGAGATTCCAAAGTATCTGATATTTGTGCGATGGTGATCTGAAGAACCATTTGATATGAGAGATCCCTCTACTATTTTTCATCTGACTGGGCTCCTCCTTGTAGGTACAAACCTCAACTATGCTCTGGAATAGCCAGGATATGCACACCTCAAATAGAATTCATATCCACAGCTTCAAAAGGGTAACCCAAGGAGAGTTGCTGGTTCCTCGCACCTATCTCCAAGTACATTACCATTTTCATTGTTCCCTTTCCTCACCTGGAGTAGCTAGTCGGAATTCAGCATGAATACCGTTTGCACCTGCTGTCCTACTATAAACTAGGTGATGCATTGTGGAATCTACTTTCTCCCAGTGTGCTGGTTCATTAAAGCTTTTTATTTGCTCCATCAGCTTTTAGAAGCTGCATGCAGATGGGTCTTTTCTGCAACTTGTATCTGATGCCAACTCCATATAATGCTGTCTCCAGACTCTCTCGATACCCTTGACTTGTCTGTCATTGGTAAGAGTTCAACTGAATCTTTTCAACCATGATTGTCAACAGACTTCAAACAACGGAAACTGATATAGGATAATTTTTGTGTAATTACAAGCACTTGTGAATGAACATAACCCACTGATCTTGCGTCATCCCCCCAATACACATTTCAGTCTTTGACCCAGTGCAAACATAATCTAATTTTGTAACTTCTCTCAGTTGCTGTGAAGAGGCATTAAAAACTGCCTTAACTGCCCTCTTTCATGTCAAATACTTTCCCCCTTGACAACTCTTAACTCTGTCAGGTGTTTGTATGCTATAAAAGTTTACCCAACAGAAAACTTGCAGTTATAAAGTCACAGAAGGAGGCTATTCGGCCCATCGTGCCTGTGCTGGCTCTTTGGTAGAGCTATCCAATTAGTCCCACTCCTCTGCCCTTTCCCCAGAGCCCTGTAAATGTTTTCAGTTCAAGTGTTTATCCAATTCCCTTTTTGAAAGTTACTATTGAATCTGCTTCCACCACCCTTTCAGGCAGTTCTTTCAAATTCTTTCCTTGTTGACTATATATACAATGTGCATTATTTTGTGTTTTCTTTTGTTTTGCTTGCTCCACTTCTGGCTGGAGTCTGATGAAGAATGTACCTGATGAAGTCTGATGAAAAAATAAACCGAGAATGCAATGCTGGTATAGCTAGCTTTGCTAAGATTAGCACTCCAAAATATAAGTACCTTTAAAAAGCCCAAGTCCATCTATATCTGTGGAGACTCTTAGTTCATCTCTCATATTTCTGGAATCAAGTGAAAGGTTTTTGGCTGATCGATATAACCTTTTTTACCTCTAGCCTCTCCCGCTCCCTCCCACTCACTCCCACTTCCATAAATCTTCCTTGTCTTTTTATACTATTGACACCACCAAGGTTAATACTGTTCTGAACTATCTCCTTTTATTTCTTCTCTGCTGCTCCCTATATCACCACTGTGTTGAAATCAAGAGTCGTCACAGTCTGATACTGAAACTCATTCCGTGGACCTCAAACAGGAACTCCCTCGTATATCCTAATAACTACTTCCTTATTTACTTTTCGTTTAGTCTTCGGTGTTGAAAGTGTTCTGCACTATGGCCTTCAGCTTCTCAATTAAAAAAAAAATGCAGGTTTATATTGGATTGATCGTGTGTTCTAACTAATTGCGCTATATGATTTCTGAAAGTTAGGTTCGGTGTGGCCTCGGATGTTGAATTCTATAATGGTAGGATACATCAATTTTGACTTATTGGGGTGGAAAGTCAATTCTTTCTCATTTGCCTCATGACAAAAACAACAACTTGTATACACTTTGTACAAATGTGTATACAATAAATGCAATTAACACCACATTCATAAATCTGGTCATGTAACACAGGATAATCGAAGAATTAGAACCCACTAGCATTTATGTAAGGAAAACTATGATATATAGTATTAACCCATATATATCCAGATGGAAAGAAAAGATCCTAACAAAGAAAAACAAAATACAAAAATGAAGGTATTGAGGATATCAGGAGGTGCGTACTTTTGCTGCTATAACTAAGCTTGCTGTTAAATGCTAAAATGTAAACCCTAAAAATTTAAGGACAAAGTGAGGATGAGTGGTAACTCTTTGCCTATCCTGCTTTTGCATGGCACCACCATCACCTCCAGGTTCCCCTCCAAGTCGCATACCATCCTGACTTGGACATATAGCGCCGTTCCTTCATGGTCACTGGGTCAAAATGCTGGAACTCCCTGCCTTACAGCACTGTGGGAGCACCTTCATCACATGGATTGCAGTGGTTCAGGAAGAAGACCCACCACCACCACCTCAAGGGCAACTAGGGTTGGGCAATAAACCCCTGCCTTGCTAGCGATGCCCATATCCCCAGAATTAAAAAATGTGGATTTCTTAGTAGTTTCGTTTGGAGACTTGGGCCGGGATTTTCCTTACCTCGGCGGGTCAGGGGCGGGCGAGGATGGTGGTGGGTAACAGCCCCGCTGCTGGCTCCATCCTGCTTTATGTTGATGGGGCTTGTTAAGCCCGCCCAGCAGGTTTCCCAGGCCAATTAGAGGAAGCGGGTCTGGTGACATCATTCATGACACATCATCAGCCGGTTTCCTTAAAGGGACCATGGCCAACTTTCTTTTGACATTTGTGCTGTCAGTGTTGTACAGCATTGAAGTGCTGCAAACACTGCCAATCGCTGCACCCAAGTTCTCCCATGACTCCCTCCGTATGCTTGTAGAGGGAGTCAGCATGCAGGCAGGTCCTCTTCCCTTCCCATGGGCGGAAGAGACCTCCCCAGGAGAACAAAACCGCCTGGTTGCACATTGCATAGGAGGGCACAAGCAGGGATGTGGTCAGGAGGACCTGGGTGTAGTGGTACAAACCTTTCAATGATCTCATTAGACCACGAAACGTCAGTACAAAGCCACACTCAACCTCATCCAGCTGTGTGTCTCATCACATCCTCATCACTCTGCCTTCCCTACTCTACTCCTGCACACCCTTACACCAACTTAGCTTGCACCTCCACCCATCCCTCCCTCTATCTACATTATCACATCCCCATCTCACTCGCCACTCCTCACACTCACCCTCATCCTAGTGCAATTGCACCAACTTACAACACACAAGGGTAGCCACTTGGATGTTTTATCCAATATTCATCTAAAGTTTCTGTTAATGTGGTGTCAAACATTGAAACCTTTATTTTCAACACTTTGTGTTCTTGGACAGATTTGTGTGCACCTTTGGAAGTAACTTAGTGAGTTGCAGTGAATGGTGAGACACAACGGTATCCCCCACAATGGTGATGAGTGTGAAAGGAATGGCTTGGACATTGTTGGGCTGCTTTATGGTGTTGGTGTGGGTTGGAGCCAACCTGGTGCATCATGTAGCAGCCAGGGTGTACAGTGTCAACTGAAGTAAATCTGGCCATGGTGAGGCCATCCCTGGCGTCCCGGACAGCAATATGCGCGGGTGCTGATGCCCTGTGTCCTGTGCAGCATCAGTTGATTGCAGAGAAGGTTGGTGTTGTTGGTGCTGCTAGTGTGCCAGGTGTTGGGGATGATCATGGTCGGATTCTGAGGACAAAGGTGAGATGGTATAAAGGGCACCCATGTTGATGGAATAGCTGGCAGGTAAAGTAGAGATGACAGAAGCATTCTGTCAATGGTGAGAGTTCTTCCAATGAGGTAAGAGTGGAAAGCCTGCAGAATCTGCTGGAAATGGACTGAGAAACAGCTTGTGCCTGAGGAAAGTGATGATCTGTCAGGTGGGAGCTTTTACTGTACATTTGAAGCTGTCCAGTAATCAGCTGGATCATTGGCCATTCAACTCCTGCCTCAGGTTCACAGACGTGGTCCCGAGCAGCGAGGACCCCGTGGGCGAGCAGTTAACGTTAAAAGGTAAGGTTAAATGCATTATTAAGGGTCAACAACCCAGTAATTGATTTAATTGCGTCGCCCACCTCGTCGGGAGGGATCGGAGATCACACACACGCCTGTGGGAAAGGCGCATTGCAGCAGGTTGACAGCGGGGTCCTGACCCGCTGTCAAAAATCAAATTTCTCACCTGACCTGCCACCAATTCCACCTGCTGACCCCCCGGAAAATTGCAGCCTGAAGGATTGTGAAATCTATCGAAGCGTGTCAGATACCTGGCTGACCAAAGCACCTCACTGCAGCCTCTCTGACCCAAAGGTGACCCATCAGTTGATGACCTCATGAGCAATGTGGTGACTACTGGTCCTAAGAATTCTTTCAGACTCTGTATTCCTTGATAAAATTATAACAAATTGGAATTCTACTTGTGGTTCCAGAATAAAATTCTGTTTTAAACTGTATCATGCAAAAAATGTACATAAACAACCTCTAAGTAGAGGATACATCATGATGTTGTTTAATACATTGATTATTCCACTTGTGAAGTAGAGCTGTATATCTTACTCAAAATGTTCTTGCATTTTGATTATGTTGGTCATTTTTATAACACTTGATGACGAAAGGTCCTCGACCTGAATCGTCAACTGTTTCTCTCTCCCAGATGCTACCTGAACTGCTGAGTATTTCCAGCATTGTCCTGTTATTTTTATAATAGATACTGTTTTTAACATTGTAATTTTTTTAAAAGTATGACTTGAGCAAGAAAGCAGATTTGCACCATGCCAAAATGGCCAAGCGCTTAACACTAGTGCAAAATACATTTTTTTAAAGCACTTTAGTGCTAAATATGTATTTTGTATAGCCATTTTTGAAAATTAATCACTAAATTTATAAGTAAATTTGCATGACTAAATATTTTCCTGTGATATTTTGACTTTCAATAGTTTATGAAGATTTATTGGTGCCATTAATTTTGAGAGAGGGGCTAAAATGTTATGAACTTTGCACTTGTTTCTAGTTAAATGTTGTACAAATCTAATGGGCCAGTATACAGCAGTTAACACGACCTTTGTCTGAGCATAGCCCAGTGTGAAGCCAGTGGTTAGTTACACTCAGTGCTAGCAACTTGTTGCTCTAAAATAGGTGACTGTGCCAACGCTGGTATTTGCAGTAGAAAGGGATCATAGGCAAGTTATGTTCTAGTTAGCTTGAAAAAGTTATTCCATATCATTTGGTTTTTTTCCCATATGTTTTCCAGCATTTGTTGTGTCCCAGGCTCCTGCTGCTGTCTTGTGCTGCATTGATTTGGGAAGGTTAAACTGTTTTTTCTACAGCTACCGTTTATGCCACCCTGTGATCAGCCAACATTGCTTTTGTCACCTTATTTCTTCCTGCTTAATTTAGACTGCTGCACTCCACAGAGCATATTCCATTTAATAATCCAGCCTAAAATGGATGAATTGAAGGCAGCTGAGTTAGCGTAACAGTCAAAGCCTGGGGTGAGAAGTTAGGTTTTCTGTCAGTGTACCTTTGACCATGCCTTTGGTCACCTTTCTTGCCTCTTCTTCCATCTCTTGCTTTGTGTCTAATTAGCCAATATGTGCAGAAGCCTTGTAATGCTAGAAGTGCAAGTTGTTTCTGCTGTAATGGTTATTTCAAATAAAATAGGTGTGCGTTGTTAGATGTTCATAATTCATACCTAGCAACATTATTTTAAAAATCCAAGGCTGATTGCCTCGATTGGCAGTTAGTTTTCATGCTGATGCCCAGTTCCACTGGGGGACCTAGCTTTCATTATTGTATGCACTAGTCATTCTTCATCTGTGAGAATGAGTAGTGTGTGTTGGCAGGCTCAACAGGCAGAAGAGTCCAGCTGTGACCCTGTCCTTGCCTGATGTTCATACATATGCAAAGGCTCACTGGCAGTTGGGTAAGAATCCGAAGTCCTGGTTGACAGTGAAGAATGGAGCCAGGGACCTTCATCGCTGGCTTTCCATTTAGTACATTTTGCAGTGAGTTTTTGTGTATTACTAGCAGATCACCCATGGTATTGCTCACAATGAGTCAGAGGATAAATGAGTGTCATTCTATTATGTTAAATCAAAAGTGTGGAGAAAGCTTTACTGAAGGAGTGACACTTAAAGGAACAGCGTGCTATACACCAAGTTTTTTGTATATTGATTTTTCATGGTGTTGCACAGGTAGAGTCAGATGAAATGGGTTTAGAGGGTATGGGATAATTACACCACAGTGTGCAGACATTCTGCAGTCTCAATTTAAAAATATGTCCTAATTTTACATCATTCGATTTTTATCTTATTATTTATAGCTGAATAGCAAAATGGAGCAATTTGGGAAGCAGAGAAATAGAGTTGGTTGGGGCATAGGAGTTTCTCTGCAACCAGTAAAGGTTGAAGGGCTAGTAGATGTAAAACTGTGGTGTGAGTGTCACTGACCGAAGGGTTTGATTACAGCATAACAAGCTTCCACAGACATTTCCATTATAAATGTGGACATAGGAATTTATAATGGGAAATAATGAAACTACATGCTTGTAGATTTAAGATTTTTAATGCATAGATGTAGCTCTGAGTACATTTAAACAGAAGGCAGTAGAGGCCAATTCATTAAATATATTCAAGAAGGAGTTGGATCAAGGGATATGGGGAGAAAGCAGGGACCGAGTACTGAATTTGGATGATCAGCCATGATCTCATTGAATGCCGGAGCAGGCTGGAGGGGCCGAATGGCCTACTCCTGCTCCTATCTTCTATGTTTCTATGTAACTCTTATATAATGTTGCATTCATAGATAAGTTACATGTAGAAAAATGCAAGTTGAACATTCTCGTTATCTTTTAGATGTCTTCTCTTTTCACGCATTTTACCAATTAAAGTACATCTCAATATGATTTGTAACTGTTTTGTATCTGTAGTAAACTAGTCACCTGCAAGGGATAAATGCTACCATACAAAATACAATTACGTTCTTGTTTCTGTTTTGCTGTACAGCACCACGCTTGGGAAGAATTACTTGTGCCTGATGTGGGAAGAGATGCCAGCCTAATGTAGACAACCAGCAGTATCTGCAGCACCTTGAATCTCAGCAGGATTGTGTGTTGTGAACAAACCGACATTGTGTGGCAGTTGCTCCCGGCTAGACCAGGTGAATCATGAGCTCTCCAGATAACACAGGTAATATTTTCAGTGTCATTTTTTTTTTTTAGCATTTTCTTTGATTATTACAATGATTCATTTATGAAAAAATTGAGTGAAGATCATAAGTGAAGGCATCTGACCTGCAAATTGAAGAGCACGTGTTAGTCTCGATATATTGTAATGCAGCAGTATGATGCTTACTGTCATAATTTGTTTCACAATGATTTGTCATAATTTTATGAAAATAAAATATTTAATTTTTTCATACTAATTTGCTTATTTCTCCTTTTATTTGAAGTTAATGTTCCTGCTGAAGCATTATAGTGTATGTGGTCTTGGCATAAAACATGATTACAGTTGTTTAGGAAATCTTGTCCAATAATGTAAAATAACCTACAACATAGCTATATTATTAAAAGTTTGAGAATATATCATTATATGCACGTGGAGTTCCAGCAGCGTTGCTGATTGGTCCGTGCTAACCACATGATAATTTAGTCACTTGGAGCCAATTACATCCTGATGATCAATTGCACAAAAACGCACAAGACAGCAATTTCTTTTTTCAATTTTCACTCTTCCCCATACTGTTTTAAAAACCCTACTTTATTTAAGAACATAAGAAATTGGAGCAGGAGCCAACCATTTGGCCCCTCGAGCCTGCTCTGCCATTCAGTAAGATCATGGCTGATCTTCTACCTCAACTCCACTTTCCTGCACTATCCCCATATCCCCTGATTCCTTTAATATCCAAAAATCTATCGATCTCCAACTTGAATATACTCAACGACTGAGCCTCCACAGCCCTCTGAAGTAGAGAATTCCAAAGATTCACCGCCCTCTGAGTGAAGACATTTCTCCTCATCTCAGTCCTAAATGGCCCCTTATTCTGAGACTGTGACCCCTGGTTCTAGACTGTGGAGGAGGATTTCCTGGAGTGTTTACGGGATGGTTTCCTGGACCAATATGTCGAGGAACCAACCAGAGATCAGGCCATCTTAGACTGGGTATTATGTAACGAGAAAGGATTAATTAGCAATCTTGTTGTACGAGGCCCCTTGGGTCGGAGTGATCATAATATGATCGAATTCTTCATTAAGATGGAGAATGAAGTAGTTGAATCAGAGACTAGGGTCCTCAATTTAAATAAAGGAAACTACGATGGTCTGAGGAGCGAGTTGGGTAGGATTGATTGGGGAATGGCACTCAAAGGGTTGACGGTGGATAGGCAATGGCAAACATTCAAAGACCAAATGGATGAGCTACAGAATTTGTTCATCCCAGTTTGGCATAAAAATAAAACAAAAAAGGTGACTCAACCGTGGCTAACAAGGGAAATTAGGGATAGCATAAGATTCAAAGAGAGGACATATAAATTGGCCAGAAAAAGCAATAATCCTGAGGATTGGGAGCAGTTTAGGATTCAACAAAGGAGGACAAAGGGATTAATTAAGAAAGGGAAAATAGAATATGAGAGTAAGCTTTCAGGGAACATAAAAACTGACTGTAAAAGCTTTTATAGATGTGTGAAGAGAAAAAGATTGGTGAAGTCAAGCGTAGGTCCTTTGCAGTCAGAATCAGGGGAATTTATAATGGGGAACAAAGAAATGGCAGACCAACTAAATACATATTTTGGTTCTGTCTTCACAAAGGAGGACACAAATAACCTCCCAGAGATGCCAGGGAACATAGGGTCTGATGAAAGGGTGGAACTGAAAGAAATCAGTATTTGTAGGGAAATGGTGTTAGGAAAATTGATGGGACTGAAGGCCGATAAATCCCCAGGGCCTGATAATCTACATCCCAGGGTTCTTAAGGAAGTGGCCCGAGAAATAGTAGATACATTGCTGGTCATCTTCCAGAACTTGATAGACTCTGGAACAGTACCCATGGATTGGAGGGTAGCTAATGTTACCCCACTATTCAAAAAAGGTGGTAGAGAAAAAGCAGGGAATTATAGACCGGTAAGCCTGACATCGATAGTGGGGAAAATGCTAGAGTCCATTATAAAAGATGTAATAGCAGAGCACTTGGAAAGCAGTGACAGGATCGGACAAAGTCAACATGGATTTACAAAAGGTAAATCATGCTTGACTAATCTACTGGAATTTTTTGAGGATGTAACTGGTAAAATAGATAAGGGAGAACCAGTGGATGTGGTGTATTTGGACTTTCAGAAGGCTTTCGATAAGGTCCCGCATAAGAGATTAGCGTGCAAAGTTAAGGCACATGGGATTGGGGGCAAGGTATTGACTTGGATAGAGAACTGGTTGGCGGACAGAAAGCAAAGAGTTGGAATAAACGGGTTGTTTTCCGAGTGGCAGGCAGTGACTAGTGGGGTACCGCAAGGATCGGTCCTAGGACCCCAGCTGTTCACAATATATATTAATGATCTGGACGAGGGAATTGGATGTAATATCTCCAAATTTGCAGACGGCACAAAGCTGGGTGGGAGGGTATGCTGTGAGGAGGATGTCGTGGAACTCCAGTACGATTTGGACAGGTTGGGTGATTGGGCAGAAACATGGCAAATGCACTACAATGTGGATAAATGTGAGGTTATCCACTTTGGTGGCAAAAACAGGAAGGCAGATTATTATTTGAATGGTAATAGGTTGGGAGAAGGGGAAGTGCAAAGAGACCTGGCTGTTCTTGTGCACCAGTCGCTGAAGGTAAGCATGCAGGTGCAGCAGGCGGTTAAGAAGGCAAATGGTATGTTGGCCTTCGTAGCAAGAGGGTTCGAATACAAGAACAAGGATGTCTTGCTACAGTTGTACAGGGCCTTGGTGAGACCGCACCTTGAGTATCGTGTGCAGTTTTGGTCGCCTTACCTGAGGAAGGACGTTCTTGCCATGGAAGGAGTGCAGCGAAGATTCACCAGGCTGATACCTGGGATGGCAGGAATGACGTATGAGGAGAGATTGGGTCGATTGGGCTTATACTCACTGGAGTTTAGAAGATTGAGAGGGGATCTCATCGAAACCTATAAAATTCTGTCCGGCCTGGACAGACTAGATGCAGGAAGGATGTTTCTGATGGCCGGGGAGTCCAGAACCAGGGGTCATAGTCTAAGGATAAGGGTAAGCCATTTAGGACTGAAATGAGGAGGAATTTCTTCACCCAGAGAGTGGTGAACCTGTGGAATTCTCTGCCACAGAGGGCGGTGGAGGCCAGTTCATTAAATATATTCAAGAAAGAGTTGGATATAAATCACAGAAACCCCACAGTGCAGATAGAGGCCATTTCGGCCCATCGAGCCTGCACCGACACATATCCCACCCGATCCCCGTAACCCCCACACCAACACATATCCCACCCTGTCCCCGCAACCCCACGTATTCAATCCCCCTAACACCAAGGGTCAATTTATCATAGCCAATCATCCTAACCTGCACATCTTTGGACTTTCTTAAGGCTAAAGGGATCAAGGGATATGGGGAGAAGGCAGGGACAGGGTACTGAATTTGGATGATCAGCCATGATCTCATTGAATGGCGGAGCAGGCTCGAGGGGCCGAATGGCCTACTCCTATCTTCTATGTTTCTATGAAACATCCTCCCTGCATCTACCCTGTCAAGCCCTGTAAGAATTTTGTATGTTTCAATTAGATCACCTCTCATTCTTCTAAACTCGAGAATATAGGCCTAGTCTACTCAATCTGTCCTCGTAGGACAATCCTCCCATCCCAGGAATCAGTCTGGTGAATGTTTGTTGCACTCTCCCTATGGCAAGTATATCTTTCCTTGGGTAAGGAGACCAAAACTCTACACAATGCTCCAGGTGTGATCTCACCAGGGCCCTATATAATTGCATTAAGACGTCTTTACTCCTATACTCAAATCCTCTTGTAATAAAGGCCAACATACCATTTGCTTTCCTAATTGCTTGTTGTACCTGCATGCTAACTTTCAGTGATTTTTGTACAAGGAGACCCAGATCCCTCTGAACACCAACATTTCCCAATCTCTCACCATTTAAAAAATATTCTGCTTTTCTATTTTTCCTACCAAAGGGGATAACTTCACATTTCTCCACATTATATTCCATTTGCCATGTTCTTGCCCACTCACTTAGCTTGCCTATATCCCCTTGAAGCCTCTTTGCATCCTCCTCACAAATTGCATCCCCACCCAGCTTTGTATCATCAGCAAACTTGAATATGATGGTCCCCTCATCCAAATCATTGATATAGATTGTGAATAGCTGAGGCCCAAGCACTGATCCTTGTGGTACCCCATTAGTTACAGCCTGTCAACCCAAAAATGACCTGTTTATTCCTACTCTCTGTTTTCTGCCCATTAACCAATCCTCAGTCCATGCTATTATATTACTCCCAATCCCATGAGCCCTAATTTTGTTTAATAACCTCTTGTGTGGCATCTTATCGAATGCCTTCTGAAAATCCAAATACACCACATCCACTGGTTCCCCCTTATCTATTCTGCTACAGGAAACTTTTTTTTATCTGGCACCGACTGGACCGGCGTGGTGCCAGTTGATCAAAAAGTCCGGATTACAGAGAGGTATACTTACCAAGGTACGAGAGCCCCGTACACGGCCACAGGTGCAGGAGCCCCGGTTACCCGGCACTTGTGCAGGAACCCCGGTTACACGGCCACAGATCCAGGAACCCCGGTTACACGGCCACAGGTGCAAGAACCCCGGTTACACGTCCACAGGTGCAGGAACCCCGGTTACACGGCCACTAATATATAGTAAAACTTACCTGAACCTACTCCTGAATTTTGCTGTTTAAGAGAGATTTCCGGATATTTAGGTGCCAGTTAAAAGTGAGTTTCCTGTAGTTACAACCTCAAAAAACTCTAACAGATTCGTCAAACATGATTTCCCTTTCATAAATCCGTGTGGACTCTGCCCAATCCTAATATTATTTTCTAAGCGCCCTATTACCATGTCCTTAATAATAGATTCTAGCATTTTCCCGACTACTAATGTCAGGCTAACTGGTCTGTAGTTCCCTGTTTTCTCTCTCCCTCTCTTAAATAGTGGGGTTACATTTGCTACCTTCCAATCCACAGGAACCGTTCTAGATCTATTTATTTGGTTTTATTTTTAACTTTTTAAAATTATTTTTATATTTACTTAAAAAAAAACGCCTCTGTCGCCTCCTAGTTAAGTTCGGAACTATTCACCACCTCTGCTACATGCCAACACAAATCTGGTTCAGTGAGGCTCAGAGACAGAAAGATAGAGACACCAATTATGGAAAGTGCCTTAGAGTCATCGAGAAAAAGAGGGAAACATTCTGGAAGGCAGACAGAGGGGGAGACAAGGAATTATGGAGTAAAAGGCAAGCACGTCGTTTCTCTTTGTCAGAACAGAGGAATGTACACACATTTTTCTCTTTATTTCAGCGCTAAAGAAGGCCAACTGTTTTATCTGAATGTTAGAATTAGGACACACATAACAAGTTAATGCCAAATTCATTATCATCTGTATGCCAAACTTTGAACATACCTTGAACTTTCATTTATAAATAAGTTTTGTTTTCACATCTATTAATCCAACATTTTCCACTTTTTAATTGTATTGGGATTTGTCGTACATTTTGCTGTTTTGGAAGTTTTTTGTAACTGATTTGTATGAACTAACGGAGTTTGATGAAGGAGAGAGTATGAATCACTGAGAGGATGGTGAGAACATTGAATGTATATGCTTCCAGAAAGCCTTCAGTAAATATAAGAAATCAAAATGCAGGACATACTATTTAAAAACTTGTCAGTATTTTCAAGTGGCGATATTCTGGATTGGGTGTGTTGGCAACGGTCTGACTTCTCTGTTGCCCATTTATGCTATTTACCTGCATGTTACAGAGTTATGAAAGTCAACCGGAAAAGTCTCCACTTGACTTAATTACATTTTAAGAGTGTGAAATTAATTTAATTAAGATAGCAAGCTGGAGTTCTTCTGGTTAGAACTATCACAACAAGATAGGAAACCTTAAGATATGTATAATAACAAGAAAAGAATCTCCCAATGGGTGTATTGTATTTTACCAGGAAAGCTGAGACCTTTGCCCTTTTTTGGAAAATTCTTTATTACGGAAATAATATGCACCAGCAGAAATGTATTTCTGCCAACTTTAAATTTGCAGGAATGCTTGCTTTCTGCAGGCATGGTGTGTTCTTGCTGAATGTTCTATCGTGTCCTTGAAATGGAGTAATTCCTCAATTTGTATGCTGGGTCTTTACTGGTTCTCTTTGGCAGTGTACATGGTCTTATAGTACAGTATCAGCAGGTTGATATATGATCTCTATTGCAGGTTCAATTGATTAAACAAGGTTGATGGTGTTTGAATTAGTCTGTGGTTGGGTTGGGATATTGTATTCACACTGGCGTCAGACTTTAAGAACATAAACCAATGCCAAATTTGATATCTTATGTCTGCAATTAAATTACAGTAAGTGTGAAAAAGGAAGCGAGCATGGGGCATTGTATCTCAATACAAGTCCTCCAGTTCAAGTGTAAGGACTTGAAACGCTGAAAATGGGAGAAAAGGGCTTACTTTACCCACTCTGTTCATTTCCCGATATGAGTTTCAAGAACTCTTCCACAATAAAATTTAGAATGATGTATGCCACCTGGCATGACCTTAGTCTTTCCTTCGTAGATTTTTGAAAGCTCAACTTTCTGGTCTGCCGCCTTCCTTAAACTGAGCTTCTCTGTCTCCCAGCACGAGAGAAATGGAGACCCAAATCTTGACTCTGTCCATTCATATTCTCCTGTGTTAACAGAACAGTAACACATTTTAACATGCATCAATTTTACTTTAAAACAAAAGAGCCACCTACAGATCTATCTGCATAATTTTTTGTCTCTCGGGTAATTTTTCTCTGTTTTAAATGCCAACCAGTCACATTCTATTAAAATTTATCATATTCCACCAAAAATAGTTTTCCAAGCTACAGTTCCCATTACACTTCCCCGGTTGACTAAACCTCTGCCTTGATCTCCCTCCTAGGCCATCATCAGCAGAAGAACATGGGTACTCTCTGGTACAGCAGGTTTTGACTGGAGAGGGAATGGATGCCCCTGGTTACAGCAAGCATGTGTGTTCCCATTGGGAAAACACTGGCAGCACCATCTTTGTTTCTGCCCAATAAGCAAAACAGCTATTTTTGTCTTTTTTTTAAAGAGGCAAGCACTTTTTAATAGTGTTCACTGATCTGTGGCTTTGCTTGGAACAGCAGCGAAGGTTGCTGTGAGAACTTGATGGGGCTCAGTTTACAAATACGGTGGAAGATGTACTGGTCTATTTAATGCAAGATAGTTGCATAAATATGATGTATAACCACATAATATTCCAATTTCCTCCTTTATCCAGCTCAGTGGGATTGCCATAGCTTGGTTCCATTCTATCTGTCCAATTGTAACCAGAGCATATCCAGCAACGGCTTCTCTTCCCGCCCCCACACCATTACTCCAGAGTCTCGCAAGGATCTATCTTTGGCCCCCTCCTCTTCCTCATCTTGGCAACATCATCCACAGATATGGGGTCAATTTCCACATGTATGCTGACAGCACCTAATTCTACCTCTAAACCATCTCTCGCGACCTCGCCACTGCCTCAGATTGTCAGAATACTTGCATTTAATATTGCACGTGTGGCTTCAGCAGTGATCTGCACACAGTCAGAATAGCTTATTTTGATGTGCAAAACATGCACCTTGTGTATCTCAGCACATGATTAGCTTGTTTAGGAAGAGCAAAACTGAGAATGTTGAAAATAAGAATCACATTTTCTTTTTAAATACTGGTCAAACAGCAACTGAAAGGAATACAAGTTTAAAGTTTCTGAAGTGACTGTCAGAATTGTTCTCTCTTTCTCTTTCATTAGCCTTGTTGATGACTACTTTGCATTGAAAAGGACATGGATGATTGAGCAAGCCCAATGTGCTGAAGGGGCCTTTTATCATTCCTACAATCTTGTGTTCTTAACTGAATTCATTTGTGTTTAAACTCTAGCAAGATTTCATTTTATCTCTGCTGCATTGTATATCTTACTTATAGATCATCTGCTGTACAACAGCATCCTTCCAATCATTTTAAGTACAAAATAATTTTAAACTTTGCAAAGAAAGATGACCTCAATAATCCTTTCAGAAATGTGGCTAGCTGCCACTTAGATGGAATAACTCATGCTATTTAGAGAATAATGAGGAATAAGAAAAATAGATTTGCTTTCCTTTAATGTGTAGTATTTCTCATTCTTCATTCTTCATACTTCATTATTCAGATTTTTTCTTTCTTGGACCTTTGTGGACCTTTCTGTGTAATGGGGTTGAGTTTCTTTTGTCTGGATTCTTTGTGTTATGCTACACCTGCATGGCAAAAAATAAATATAAAGTAATTAATAAAATCATAGTTTATTATAAATCTATTTCATATTGGGTTTGTCTTTTTTAGAAGAAGTTTTGTAAAAATTGTTCTCTATTTGGGGTTCCTTGCATAAACCTATGTTACTTAGCTTCCATGGAGGGTGGAATGGAACTAAAAGTTAAACAGGGGTCTGTATGAAAGGTCTGATTTTTGGGGAAGTAATGTAGTGCAGATTGGAAATTTCCTTAATGCCCTTGTTACACTTAACTCGCGAATATGAGTGAGACTTACTAAATAGTACTTGCTCTGCCATGCTAGACAGGTTATACATGGTTATGAACATTTGTGTGCTCACGCCACCATTTTTCATGTGCAGGTATGTAAATTTCTGATCATTTGTCACATACATACTAATTTTCTACTGCACAGGAAGCCACAGCACCCAGTATGTGCAGTTGATATAACCTGGTTGACCCATATTATATCAGTCGGCCCACATCATTTCTGTTCATCAGACTCGCTTAAATGGTATGGGACTGTAGTAAAGTTGTGTTGATTCCATTAAAAAGATTAATACATTGTACAATTTAAGTTGACCAAAATTTGCATAAGTGAATAATGACCAACAGTTACCTAACAATATAAGTGTAAAACTATGACCACAGATGCACCAAGACCTGTACTATTGCAAGTGCAGTGGTTGACTCACTTCTTGGTGTTTGTTATATATCTTTATATTAACTGCACATACTGGGTGCTGTTGGCTTCCTGTGAAGTAGAAGCTACGCATGAAATATAAAAATCTTAGAAGTTGATGGAGTAACCTATTTCCTGCTCTAATTAAGTACCTTTATGCATAGAATCAGTCAATACAGCACAGAAGGAGGCCATTTGGCCCATCGAGTCTGCGTCGCTCTTTCAAAGAGTAATCCAGCGAGTCTCGCTCTTCTCCCCCCCCCCCGCCCCGCCCCACTCTTTCCCCATATCCCTGCAATTTTTTCTCTTTCAAGTATTTACCCAGTTCCTTTTTGAAGGCTACTGTTGAATCTGTGTCCACCACCCTATTTATTTATGCATGTCAGATCTTCAGCATCAAGCACAGACGTTGGTAATGCACATACTTTTCAGCATCATTGGATTTTGAAACAAGAGTTAGGACAGCTGACTGCAACTTGGTCAAAAGAAAGGGTTTAGTTAAGTTTTGAAAAGTGGAGAGAGAAAGAGAATGCTCAGCCTCAAATGGTAGGGTCAAAGGAAGAGGGAAATGCATAGAAGGCCAGCGACTGAGTCCTGAAAGGTGCAGATGACGACACAAAACTGGAAAAGGTAGCAAAGGCACTGTAGCCTGTAAATTGATTAAAAGATGAAGCTTTTAAATTCAGTGTATTGGAGGACAAGGAGCCAGTGTATATCAGCAAGGATGAGAGTGATGGACAAGTGGAACTTGTGCATGTGTGTAAACTCACAAAGCATGGTAAATAAGTTTGGTGAACTGCAGGAGCCACACAGGGAATATGATGTTGTGGAGATAACGGAGACCTGGCTCAAAAAAGGACAGGATTGGGTGCTAAATATTCCTGGGTATAAGGTGTTCATGAAAGATAGGGAAGGAAAGAAAGGAGGTGGGCTGGCAGTATTGATTAAAGAGTGTGTGCTGGCGAGAGAGGATGTCCTGGAGGGCTCAAGGACAGAATCTATTTGGTTAGAGTTAAGAAACAGTAGAGGTGCCATTCAACTACTAGGTGTATTCTATAGGCCACCAGGTGGCATATGACATACCAGGTTGAGAATGCAACTAAGAACCAGGCTGAATATAGAAAGTTCAGAGGGGAAGTGAAAAAGGAAATAAGAGGGACAAAGAGAGAGTGTGAGAATAGATTGACAGCTAACATAAAAGGGAATCCAAAAGTCTTCTATAGGCATATAAATAGTAAATGGGTAATAAGAGGAGGGGTGAGACCAAAAAGGAGACCTACGCATGGAGGCAATGGGCATGGCTGAGGTACTAAATGAGTAATTTGCATTTGTCTTTACCAAGGAAGAAGATGTTGCCAAAAGTCACAGTGGAAGAGGAGGTAATTGAGATACTGGATGGGATAAAGATTGATAAAGAGGAGCTACTAGAAAGGCTGGCTGTACTTCAAGCAGATAAATCATAAGGGATGCATCCTAGGATGCTGAAGGAAGTAAAGGTGGAAATTGCGGAGGTACTGGCCATAATCTTCCAATTCTCCTTAGATACGGGGGTGGTGCCAGAGGACTGGAGAATTACAAATGTTACATATGCGTTACATCAGTGGGTAGTACTCTCGCCTCTGAGTCAGAAGATTGTGGGTTCAAGTCCCACTCCAGAGATGTGAGCACATAAATCTAGGTTGACACTCCAGTGCAGTGCTGAGGGAATGCTGCACTGTTGGAGGTGCTGTCTTTCAGATGAGACGTTAAACCGAGGTCCCATCTGCTCTCTCAGGTGGACGTAAAAGATCCCATGGCACTATTTCGAAGATGAGCAGGGGAGTTATCCCCGGTGTCCTGGCCAATATTTATCCCTCAATCAACATCACTTAAAACCGATTATCTGTTCATTATCACATTGCTGTTTGTGGGAGCTTGCTGTGTGCAAATTGGCTGCCGTGTTTTCTACATTACAACAGTGCCTACACTTCAAAAAAAAAAAAAAAGTACTTCATTGGCTGTAAAGTGCTTTGTGACGTCCGATGGACGTGGAAGGTGTTACATAAATGCAAGTCTTTTTCTTTTTTCCCCTACCCTTGTTCAAAAAAGGGTGCAAGGATAAACCCAGCAATTACAGGCCAGTCACTTTAACCTTAGTAGTGGGGAAGCTTTTAGAAACAATTTTGTCCCGGGTTATCAACAGTCACTTGGACAAGCAAATTGTGTTTAACTAACTTGATTTAGTTTTTTGATGAGGTGTACATGGGCTTCCAAAAGGCATTTGATAAAGTGCCACATAATAGGTTTGCCAGCAAAGTTGAAGCCCATGGAATAAAAGGGACAGTGGCAGCATGGATACAAAATTGGCTGAGTGACAGGAAACCGAGTTTATCGGACTGGAGGAAGATATACAGTGGTGTTCCCCAGGGTTGGTATTCGGACCACTGCTTTACTTAATATATGTTAATGACTTGGATTTGGGTGTACAGGGCACAATTTCAAAATTTGCAGATGATACAAAACTTGGAAGGATAGTGAACAGGGAGGAGGATAGTGATAGACTTCAAGAGGACTAGTGGAATGGGCAGACACATGGCAGATGAAATTTAACGCAGAAAAGTGCGAAGTGATACATTTTGGTAGGAAGAATAAGGAGAGGCAATATAAACTAAAGGGTACATTTCTAAAGGGGGTGCATGAACCTGGGGGTATATATGCACAAATCGGTGAAGGTGGCAGGGCAGGTTGAGAAAGCGGTTAAAAAAGCATACGGGATCCTGGGCTTCATAAATAAAGGCATAGAGTACAAAAGCAAGGAAGTTATGATGAACCTTTATAAAACACTGGTTCGGCCTCAACTGGAGTATTGTGTCCAGTTCTGGGCACCGCACTTTAGGAATTATATGAAGGCCTTTGAGAGGGTGCAGAAAAGATTGACAAGAATGGTTCCTGGGATGAAGGACTTCAGTTAAGTGGATAGACTAAGGAAGCTGGGGTTGTTCTCCTTGGAGCAGAGAAGGTTGAGAGGAGATTTGATGGAGGTATTCAAAATTATGAGGGGTGTAGACAGAGTAGATCGAGAGAAACTGTTCCCATTGGCAGAAGGGTTGAGAACCAGAGGACACAGAATTACGTTGATTGGCAGAAGAACCAAAGGTGACATGAGGAAAAACTTTTTTATGCAACGACTGGTTAAGATCTGGAATGCACTGTCTGAAAGGGTGGTGGAGGCAGATTCAATTGTGGCTTTCGAAAGGGAATTGGAAAAGTACCTGAAGGAAAAAAAATTGCAGGACTATGGGGAAAGGGCGGAGGAGTGGGACTAGCTGAAGTGCTCTTGCAAAGTGCCGGCATGGGCCGAATGGCCTCCTCCTGTGCTGTAACCATTCTATGATTGGTGTCGGACATGATATGGGCAGCTGATCTGTGAATGAATTGGAGTTTATGGCGGGAGGTGGATGGGAGACCAGCATAAAGGATGTTGTGAAAATCCTACCTAGATTCAGATGAATGTTACTTGGGCTCCAAGGGTTAGATTACAAGGAGGGATTGCATAAATTAGGCTTTTATTCCATGGAATATAGAAGGTTAAGAGGTGATTTGATTGAGGTTTTTTAGGAGTTTGAAAGGAATTGATAGGGTAGATAGCGAGAAACTCTCTTTCGCTGATGGGGGGAGCCCAGGGAAGGGGACATAACCTTAAAATCAGAGCCAGGCCATTCGGGGGAGAAATTAGGAAACACTTCTTCACACAAAGGGTGATAGAAGTGTGGAACTCTCTCCCACAAAAAGCAGATGCTAGCTCAATTAATAATTTTAAATCTGAGATCGATAGATTTTTGCTAGCCGTGCGTATGAAAGGATATGGAGTCAAGGCAAGTGGATGGAGTTAAGATACAGATCAGTCATGATCTCTCTGAATGGTGGAACAGGCTCGATGGGCTGAATGGCCCACTCCTGTTCCTGTGTTTCAAAAGTGTGGATCAGGGTTTCTGTGGCAGTGGGGATGAGATAGGGGCAGAGTCAGGCAACTTTACAGAGATAGAAATAAGTCAACTTGGTGATGGATAAGGTGTGGGGTTTTAAACACAAATGAGCTTTTTTTAAAATTCATTCACGGGATGTGGGCGTCACTGGCAAGGCCAGCATTTATTGCCCATCCCTAATTGCCACCTTCTTGAACTGCTGCAGTCTATATGGTGAAGATACTCCCACAGTGCTGTTAGGTAGGGAGTTGACCCAGGACAATGAAGGAATGGCGATATAATTCCAAGTCAGGATGGTGTGTGACTTAGAGGGCAACTTGGGGGTCATGGTGTTCCTATACACCTGCTGCCCTTGTCCGTCTAGGTGGTAGAGGTCATGGGTTTGGGAGGTGGTGTCGAAGAAGCCTTGGCGAGTTGCTGCAGTGCGTCGTGCAGATGGTACACACTGCAGCCAGGGTGCGCCGGTGGTGGAGGGAGTGAATGTTTAAGATGGTGGATGGGGTGCCAATCAAGGGGCTGCTTTGTCCTGGATGGTGTCAAACATCTTGAGTGGAGAGTATTCCATCACACTCTTGATTTGTGCCTTATATGTGTTGGATAGGCTTTAGGGAGTCGGGAGGTGAGTCACTCGCGACCGAATACCCAGTCTCTGACCTCCTCCTGTAGCCACAGTATTTATGTGGCTGGGCCAGTTAAGTTTCTGGTCAATGGTGACCTCCAGGATATTGATGGTGGTGATTCGACGATCGTAATGCCATTGAATGTCAAGGGGAGATGGTTAGGCTCTCTCTTGTTGAAGATGGTCATTGCCTGGCACTTGTGTGGTGTGAATGGTATTTGTCACTTATCAGCCGAAGCCTGAATGCTGTCCAGGTCTTGCTGCGTGAACTCCTGCAGCGATTTCCTGGGGCTGAGATGATTGGCCTCCAACAACCAAAAACATCATCCTTTGTGCTAGATATAACTCCAGCCAGTGGAGAGTTTCCCCCCTGATTCCCATTGCCTTCCATTTTACTAGGGCTCCTTGATGCCACCCTCGGTCAAATGCTGCCTTGATGTCGAGGGCATTCACTCTCACCTCACCTCTGGAATTAAGCTTCTTTTGTCCATGTTTGGGCCAAGGCTGTAATGCGGTCTGGAGCCGAGTGGTCTTGGTGGAACCCAAACTGAGCATCGGTGAGCAGGTTATTGGTGAGTAAGTGCCACTTGATAGCACTGTTGACGACCCTTTCCATCACTTTGCAGATGATTGAGAGTAGGCTGATGGGGCGGTAATTGGTCAGATTGGAGTTATCCTTTTTGTGGACAGGGAAAACCTGGGTGATTTTCCACATTGTCTAGTAGATGCCAGTGTTGTAGCTGTACTTGAACAGCTTGGCTAGAGATGCGGCTAGTTCTGGAGCACAAGTCTTCGGCACCAGAGCAGGGATGTTGTCGGGACCCATAGTCTTTGTTGTATCCAGTGCGCTCAGCTGTTTCTTGATATCACGTGGAGTGAATTGAATTGGGTGAAGACTGGCATCTGTGATGGTGGCTCCTTCATCACCATCCCTGGGTATGTCCTGTCCCACCGGCAGGACAGACCCACCAGGGGTGGCGGCACAGTGGTATACAGTCGGGAAGGAGTGGCCCTGGGAGTCCTCAACATTGACTCTGGACCCCATGAAGTCGTATGGCTTCAGGTCAAGCATGGGCAAGGAAACCTCCTGCTGATTACCACCTACCGCCCTCCCTCAGCTGATGAATCAGTACTCCACGTTGAACACCACTTGGAAGAAGCACCGAGAGTAGCAAGGGCACAGAATGTACTCTGGGTGGGGGACTTCAATGTCCATCACCAAGAGTGGCTCGGTAGCACCACTACTGACTGAGCTGGCCAATTCCTGAAGGACATTGCTGCCAATCTAGGCCTGTGACAGGTGGTGAGAGAACCAACACAAGGGAAAAACCTACTTGACCTCATCCTCACCAATCTACCTGTTGCAGATGCATCTGTCCGTGACAGCATTGGTAGCTGTGATCACCGCACAGTCCTTGTGGAGACGAAGACCTGTCTTCACTCTGTGTTGCATGGCACTACCACCATGCTAAATGGGATAGATTCAGAACAGATCTAGCAGCTGAAAACTGGGCATCCATGAGGCAGCAGCAGTAGAATTGTATTCCATCATAATCTGTAACCTCATGGCCTGGCATATCCCTCACTCTACCATTACATCAAGCCAGGGGACCAACCCTGGTTCAATAAGGAGTGTAGAAGTGCATGCCAGGAGCAGCACCAGGTGTACCTAAAAATGCGGTGCCAACCTGGGGCAGCTGTGACACAGGACCACATGCATTCTAAAAAGCGGAAGCAGCATGCTATAGACAGGGCTAAGTGATCCCACAATCAGTGGATCAGATCAAAGCTCTGCAGTCCTGCCACATCCAGTCGTGAATAGCGGTGGGCCATTAAACAACTAACGGGAGGAGGGGGCTCCATGAATATCCTCATCCTCAATAACGGTGGAGCCCAGCACGTGAGTGCAAAAGACGAGGCTGAAGCGTTTGCAACCATCTTCAGCCAGAAGTGCCGAGTGGGTGATCCATATTGACCACCTCCTGTAGGCCCCACCACCACAGAAGCCAGTCTTCAGCCAATTCAATTCACTCCACGTGATATCAAGAAATGGCTGAGTGCACTGGATACAGCAAAGGCTGTGGGCCCCGACAACATCCTGGCTGTTGTGCTGAAGACTTGTTCTCCAGAACTAGCCACGCCTCTAGCCAAGCTGTTCCAGTATAGCTGTAACACGGGCATCCATCCGACAATGTGGAAAACTGCCCAGGTATGTCCAGTCCACAAAAAGCAGGACAAATTCAATCCGGCCAATTACCGCCCCATCAGTCTACTCTCAGTCATCAGCAAAGTGATGGAAGGTGTCGTAGACAGTGCTATCAAACGGCACTTAGTCACCAAAATCCTGCTCACTGATGCCCAGTTTGGGTTCCGCCAGGACCACTCAGCTCCAGACCTCATTGCAGCCTTGGGCCAATCATGGACAAAAGAGCTGAACTCCAGAGGTGAGGTGAAAGTGACTGCCCTTGACGTCAAAGCAGCATTTGACAGAGTGTGGCATCAAGGAGCCCTAGTAAAACTGAAGTCAATGGGAATTGGGGGGGACAATTCTCCACTGGCTGGAGCCATACCTAGCACAAAGGAAGATGGTTGTGGTGGTTGGAGGTCAATCATTCACAGCCCCAGGACATCGCTGCAGGAGTTCCTCAGGACAGTGTCCTAGGCCCAACCATCTTCAGCTGCTTTATCAATGGCCTTCCCTCCATCATAAGGTCAGAAGTGGGGATGTTCGCTGATGACTGCACAGTGTTCAGTGCCATTCGCAACTCCTCAGATAATGAAGCAGTCCATGCCCGCATGCAGAAAGACCTGGATGACATTCAGGCTTGGACTGATAAGTGGCAGGTAACATTCGCGCCACACAAGTGCCAGGCAATGACTGTCTCCAACAAGTGAGCATCTAACCACCGCCCCTTGACATTCAACGGCATTACCATCGCCGAATTCCCCACCATCAATATCCTGGGGGTCACCATTGACCAGAAACTTAACTGGACCAGCCACATAAATACTGTGGCAACAACAGCGGGTCAGAGGCTGGGTTTTCTGCAGTGAGTGTCTCACCTCCTGACTCTCCAAAGCCTTTCCACCATCTACAAGGCACAAGTCAGGAGTGAGATGGAATACTCGCCACTTGCCTGGATGAGTGCAGCTCCAACAACACTCAAGAAGCTTGACACCATCCAAGACAACGCAGCCCACTTCATTGGCACCCCATCCACCACCTTAAACATTCACTCCCTCCACCACCGGCGTACCGTGGCTGCAAAGTGTACCATCTACAAGATGCACTGCAGCAACTCGCCAAGGCTCCTTTGGCAGCACCTCCCAAACCCGCGACCTGTACCACCTAGAAGGACAAGGGCAGCAGGCGCCTGGGAACACCACCACCTGCAAGCTCCCCTCCCAGTCACACACCATCCTGACTTGGAAGTATATCGCTGTTCCTTCATTGTCGCTGGGTCAAAATCCTGGAACTCCCTACCTAACAGCACTATGGGAATACCTTCACCACATGGACTGCAGCAGTTCAAGAAGGTTGCTCACCACCACCTTCTCAAGGGCAACTAGGGATGGGCAATAAATGCTGGCCTTGCCAGCGACGCCCACGTCCCAGGAACGAATAAAAAAAAAAAAAACGTAGTAGAGCCTGGATGCCAGCAGCATATGTATGAAAACTGACCCAGTGACTACAGAGGGGAGCAGACATGTATATGTATAGGCAGAAATGTAAACTGCAGCAAGTTGTCCTAAGTAATTGTATGTTCAGTAGGATTTGCCTACATAAAAGCCACAGCACGTCAAAGTAATTCAGTTTATGTGAACTGCTTTGAGACATTTCTGAGAGACGTGACAAGGCCCTATATAAGTGCAAGTCTTTCTTTTCGGGTTACAAGTCCAGTATTGTATGAGAGACTTACATAGATACATAGAAGATAGGAGCAGGAGTAGGCCATTCGGCCCTTCGGGCCTGCTCCGCCATTCAATGAGATCATCCAAATTCAGTACCCGGTCCCTGCCTTCTCCCCATATCCCTTGATCCCTTTAGCCTTAAGAAATATATCCAACACTTCCTTGAATATATTTAATGAACTGGCCTCCACCGCCCTCTGTGGCAGAGAATTCCACAGGTTCACCACTCTCTGGGTGAAGAAATTCCTCCTCATTTCAGTCCTAAATGGCTTACCCCTTATCCTTAGACTATGACCCCTGGTTCTGGACTCCCCGGCCATCAGAAACATCCTTCCTGCATCTAGTCTGTCCAGGCCTGACAGAATTTTATAGGTTTCGATGAGATCCCCTCTCAATCTTCTAAACTCCAGTGAGTATAAGCCCAATTGACCCAATCTCTCCTCATACGTCATTCCTGCCATCCCAGGTATCAGCCTGGTGAATCTTCGCTGCACTCCTTCCATGGCAAGAACGTCCTTCCTCAGGTAAGGCGACCAAAACTGCACACAATACTCAAGGTGCGGTCTCACCAAGGCCCTGTACAACTGTAGCAAGACATCCTTATTCTTGTATTCGAACCCTCTTGCTACGAAGGCCAACATACCATTTGCCTTCTTAACCGCCTGCTGCACCTGCATGCTTACCTTCAGCGACTGGTGTACAAGAACACCCAGGTCTCTTTGCACTTCCCCTTCTCCCAAACTATTACCATTCAAATAATAATCTGCCTTCCTGTTTTTGCCACCAAAGTGGATAACCTCACATTTATCCACATTGTAGTGCATTTGCCATGTTTCTGCCCAATCACCCAACCTGTCCAAATCGTGCTGGAGTTTCACGACATCCTCCTCACAGCATACCCTCCCCCCCAGCTTTGTGTCGTCTGCAAATTTGGAGATATTACATCCAATTCCCTCGTCCAGATCATTAATATATATTGTGAACAGCTGGGGCCCTAGGACCGATCCTTGCGGTACCCCACTAGTCACTGCCTGCCACTCGGAAAACAACCTGTTTATTCCAACTCTTTGCTTTCTGTCCGCCAACCAGTTCTCTATCCAAGTCAATACCTTGCCCCCAATCCCATGTGCCTTAACTTTGCACGCTAATCTCTTATGCGGGACCTTATCGAAAGCCTTCTGAAAGTCCAAATACACCACATCCACTGGTTCTCCCTTATCTATTTTACCAGTTACATCCTCAAAAAATTCCAGTAGATTAGTCAAGCATGATTTACCTTTTGTAAATCCATGTTGACTTTGTCCGATCCAGTCACTGCTTTCCAAGTGCTCTGCTATTACATCTTTTATAATGGACTCTAGCATTTTCCCCACTACCGATGTCAAGCTTACCGGTCTATAATTCCCCGCCTTTTCTCTACCACCTTTCTTGAATAGTGGGGTAACATTAGCTACCCGCCAATCCATGGGTACCGTTCCAGAGTCTATCGAGTTCTGGAAGATGACCAGCAATGCATCTACTATTTCTAGGGCCACTTCCTTAAGTACCTTGGGATGTAGATTATCAGGCCCTGGGGATTTATCGGCCTTCAGTCCCATCAATTTTCCTAACACCATTTCCCTACAAATACTGATTTCTTTCAGTTCCACCCTTTCATCAGACCCTATGTTCCCTAGCATCTCTGGGAGGTTATTTGTGTCCTCCTTTGTGAAGACAGAACCAAATATGTATTTAGTTGGTCTGCCATTTCCTTGTTCCCCATTATAAATTCCCCCGATTCTGACTGCAAGGGACCTACGCTTGACTTCACCAACCTTTTTCTCTTCACATATCTATAAAAGCTTTTACAGTCAGTTTTTATGTTCTCTGCAAGCTTACTCTCATATTCTATTTTCCCTTTCTTAATTAATCCCTTTGTCCTCCTTTGTTGAATCCTAAACTGCTCCCAATCCTCAGGGTTATTGCTTTTTCTGGCCAATTTATATGCCCTCTCCTTGGACCTTATGCTATCCCTAATTTCCCTTGTTAGCCACGGTTGGGTCACCTTTTTTGTTTTATTTTTATTCCAAACTGGGATGAACAAATTCTGTAGTTCATCCATTCGGTCTTTGAATGTTTGCCATTGCCTATCCACCGTCAACCCTTTGAGTGCCATTCCCCAATCAATCCTACCCAACTCGCTCCTCAGACCATCATAGTTTCCTTTATTTAAATTGAGGACCCTAGTCTCCAAGTCAACGACTTCATTCTCCATCTTAATGAAGAATTCGATCATATTATGATCGCTCCGACCCAAGGGGCCTCTTACAACAAGATTGCTAATTAATCCTTTCTCGTTACATAATACCCAGTCTAAGATGGCCTGATCTCTGGTTGGTTCCTTGACATACTGGTCCAGGAAACCATCCCGTAAACACTCCAGGAATTCCTCCTCCACAGTATTGTTACTCATTTGGTTGGCCCAATCTATATGTAGATTAAAGTCACCCATGATGACTGCTGTGCCCTTATTGCACGCTTCTTTAATTTCTCTTTGACTGCCATCCCCAACCTCCGCCTTACTGTTTGGAGGTCTGTAAACCACTCCCACTAACGTTTTTTTCCCCTTAGTATTTCTCAATTCTACCCAAAGAGATTCCACCTCATCAGAGCTAATATCTTTCATTACAATTGTGTTAATCCCTTCTTTAACCAGTAATGCTACCCCACCTCCCTTTCCTTTTTGCTTATCTTTCCTGAATATCGAATACCCCTGGATGTTGAGTTCCCAGTCCTGGCCTTCCTTGAGCCACGTTTCCGTAATCCCAACCAAATCTTATTTGTTTACTTCTATTTACGCAGCCAATTCATCCACCTTATTACAAATGCTCCTTGCATTAAGACACAAAGCCTTCAGGCTTGTTTTTTTAACGCTCTTAGACCTATTAGAATTATTATTTACTGTGGCCATGTTTGATTTAAACCGTTGATTTCTCTGACTGCCACTTTTGTTTTTCTCCTTCCTATCTTTTGCTTTTATTCTTGTTTCCCTTTCCTCTGTCTCCCTGCTCAGGTTCCCAACCCCCTGCCATTTTAGTTTAAACCCTCCCCCACAGCACTAGCAAACACTCCCCCTAGGACATTGGTTCCAGCCCTGCCCAGGTGCAGACCGTCCGGTTTGAACTGGTCCCACCTCCCCCAGAACCGGTTCCAATGTCCCAGGAACTTGAATCCCTCCCCCTGGCACCATTCCTCTAGCCACGTATTCATCTGAAGTATCCTTCTATTTCTACTCTGACTAGCACGTGGCACTGGTAGCAATCCTGAGATTACTACCTTTTGAGGTCCTGTTTTTTAATTTATCTCCTAACTCCCTATACTCCGCTTTTAGGACCTCATCCCGCTTTTTACCTATATCGTTGGTGCCTATATGCACCATGACAACTGACTCTTCACCCTCCCCTTCCAAGATGTTCTGGAGTCGCTCGGAGACATCCTTAACCCTTGCACCAGGGAGGCAACACATCATCCTGGAGTCTCGTTTGCGGCCGCAGAAACGCCTATCTATTCCCCTTACAATTGAATCCCCTATTACTATAGCTCTACCCCTCTTTTTCCTCCCATTCTGTGCAGCAGAGCCACCCCTGGTGCCAGGAAGTTGGCTGCTGCTGCCTTCCTCTGATAAGCCATCCCCCCCAACAGTACTCAAAGTGGTGTATCTGTTGGAGAGGGGGATGGCCACAGGGGACCCCTGCACTACCTGCCTGCGCCTAGTACTCTGCCTGTTGGTCACCCGTTCCCTTTCTTCCTGTCCAACCTCTACCTGCGGTGTGTCCAACTCCGTAAATGTGCTATTCACGTTGTCCTGAGCATCGTGAACGCTCCAGTATGTGTCCAATCGCAGCTCCAGCGCCGCAATGCGGTCTGTCAGTAGCTGCAGCTGGATGCACTTCCTGCACATGTAGTTGTCAGGGACACCGGAAGTGTCCGAGTTCCCACATCTCGCAGGAGGAGCAGATCATGGGGCCCGGCTGTCCTGCTATGACTTACCCTTTAACTAATTGAATTTAAATTAAATCAATCAATCCCACTAATTACACTACAGTTAACTGGTTTACCAACAGTCCCTGCTACACCAGAGAGACCTTAGAAACTATAAACCAGAGTTAAAGTTTAAAAAAAAAAGATATACTCACCAACCAAATACTCACCAACCAATCACTTACCTGCTTCCTGGTGACGTCACACTTTGATTACTTTTTACCTCTCTCCCCTGCTGTTGAACTAGTCGGGCTGCTCCTGACTCACTGCCACCGGTTTGAACTGCCGCCGATGCTGTGTTCCCACACAGGCCCGCTCTGGTCGGGCTGCTCCTGACTCACTGCCACTGGTTTGAACTGCCGCCGATGCTGTGTTCCCACACAGGCCCGCTCTAGTCGGGCTGCATATGGCCCGCTCTAGTCGGACTTGTCTCCATGTGACTGGTATTAAGGTACTTTAAACACTGGTACCTGAGAAAGTTGAAGTGCATTGGTTAAGCCCAGTATTTTGAGTTGAGATCTTGTATTATTTATTGAGAAGGATTTGGTATAATATAATTTTAAAAGGTTAATATTTTCATTGTACATCTGTCGCTACAGTTCAGCTCTTCAGCCTTGTAAGTGGTTCAGCTGAATTAGCATACTGTAGATTTGAAAGTCTGAATGCATGAGGCCAGAATCAAATGTTTGCTGTGGTTGCTTGATGGTTCTTGATTCTTACCATCCGAAGCATTGTGTAACAATATAGGTGGCCATAATGCACTATGATTTCAGCACTCATTATTTTTTGTAGTAGCATAGGGTGATGGATGCATAAAGCATTTCGCTTTGCAAGAGTAAAAGACATAATAAATCAAATCCCTAATAAGAACACTTGGCTGTTGATGGGTAATACTTCATAAAACATGTAATAAGTATTTGTGATTGCTTGAAAAGAATATTGCATGCAGAGCCAGGAAGATCTGTGCGTGTTGGATCCAACAGTATTAGGTGAGAGGGTTGGGAGGAATGTAGCAATAATCTGTCCAAAACTGAAATAAAGAAAACAATTTGCAGATAATTAATCAGCTGTTGAAATTAATTTTCCAGTGTGACTGATAATGTAAATAAAATTTTCAGTTGCATATAATAAACACTTGGTATGCAATATTCTATTTCCAGTACAGTATTCTAAGAAGTTTTTAATATATCTAATTTTGGTTTACCTACCTGGAGGGGGGAAATGAGTGTAACAGAGCAACTAGGGTGATTTCAGATTTAAATTCAGTTGATCTAAAGGTGTATCGGAGAGATCTAAAGTTAAAATAAGAGGGTGGAATTGCTAATTACATATTTGTTTAAAAAATAATGGGAGTTGATAAAGTAGATATTAAACTCGTTCTTGTTCGATGTTCTGCATCTAGTATTATTGAGAGATCTGGGCGAAGGAAAGGCTTGACAAAGTATTTTAGGTATAAATTCTTACCACAGAACTGTCTTCAGAAATGCGAACACTAGGTTCCTTCAACAGTAATCTAATTTCTGACACCTTTACTCATGGCATTCTATGAGAAGAGGACAAGTTCTGGCTTCTAACAGTAGTTCTTAAACTGATTGCCTAGGTTATGAACACGGTTGCTTCTCTCCTAAATTTTGAAATTATTAAATAATTATAAAGCAGTGGATCTCCCCCGGCATTACTTATGGAGAGTCCGAGGATATGCTGTTTTATAATGATTGGGGCTATACCATGTAATAAAGTATTGTAGTTGCTCTCCCATGACAATGCACACTCTTATTCTTTTAGTCTCTTATTCTTTCTTTCTCTCTTTCATATGTGTGCACTCACACACACGTGCGCACCCCAGCCTCATTGTGGTGTCTGTATTGCTCTGCGCCTGACACTTTTTTCATTGTTTCTGTTTCACTGTTTAAGACTGTACTCCTATCTGTCTCCTCTTTTGTCTTTGGTTTCTTTTGCACATGTTGCTTTAATGAAGTACGCTGTCTAATTTTTTACGGTATGGTGCAAGATGGGAAGCAATACTGGGAGGCTGATGGTGAGTAGTGGGATTGGTCTGAGAAAGGCAGTCAGCGAAATGCTGCAATATGTTTGGGTGAGAGATGAGGTGGGGTTGTAAAATGGTGAGGATCAGGTCAGGAAGGTCTAGGGTCAAAAGGAAGCAGGAGTGTGGAGTTGCCATGTAGAAGGGAGCAGGTAAAGGGACCCAAACCCTTGGAAAGAATGACGAGGTCTGAACTTGAGAGTAATCATGGAAGATGATGTATGGGAGCATTGGGTTCTGGGAACAGTCAGTGGTGTTATGCTGCGTCTCTGGGAAGACTTTGGGGAAGGCTGGGAGCACTCTTGCCATGTTGGGGAGGAGATCCTGGGATATGCTAGTACTTTTCTGGTGGAGTGAGATACGGGATAACTGCAGCGTGACTGTGCCTGGAAGTAATCAGAGGATGCAAGCACCCTCTGTAGTCTGTTAGCTGAGGAAACAACATGGTTTCTCAAAGAAATTGGAATCGTTTTAGTGGCTGGATTGGCTAATTTTGTGGCACTTGCAGAATTTATAGTTTGACAAAAGAAGAGCAGTTTGTTTTTGTGTGGGTTACTTGTTGAATGCATCAGGTGCAAGTATGACGGGCATTTTGCATGTGTGAAGCATTGCATGTGTGACGGTCTATTATGGATGCATGCTAGACTAACAAATTATTTTACTGGTGAGAAGCACCTTTACCCAAGTAGATTCTGTATTGATTAGCAAAGATCACTAACTAACATTAGGGGAGTGGCCCAGTGGCTGGATTTGTGGGAGAAGCTGTGAGATAGCTGATCAGCTGTTGCAGCATCAAGTGATCTTGTCAGACAGCATAATAGAGATGAGTGCTGCCGGAGAGGGCTGGGGCGGGCGGGTGCAAGGAAGCTGAGCAATCAGCAGTGCACAGTAATTTGGGAACCTGATCTATCAAAGGGTTGCACTCTGTTACGGCAAGTAACTGCGCTTCCACTGTACAGATAATTCAAATTTATCAAACGTTAAATTACAGCCTGAATCAAAAGACTTGAGATTTTTTTTTCTCACCGTGTGATTCATTATGGTATAAACCCCCGAGAGTATGGCAAGTTCCAGTAACATGAATGGATTGAGAAACTACTTACAATCCCACTGCATGCGTACCCTGGTTGCATAACTGAACAGTTTGCTGCAGAGCTGCCTGTGCCTGCACATTCTTCAACAGAGTATCCTCCACCCCAGGTAGGCTCTCAGGGCATTTGTTCTTTTGAAATTTGATAATGGTATTGAGAGACCTTCATGGCAGAAACTGGCAAGAGGCTCAAATTTAACAGATTATCTGTCGAATGAAAGGTCGCCAGACCTCTTGTTATTGCTTGCTGTCAAAGATGAGACTACTTGCCTTTTTCCTTTTGTCTTTGTTTTTTTTTCCTTTTTCATTAGCTACTTGTAAATGCTGCAGATTACTAATGCTGCATTTATGATAACCTAATTGGCTGTTTTATTCCACCAGCATTTCGGTGTACTAAAATTAAGAATTTTGCATTCTCTGCACAGTTTTTAAGGACTCAAAATATTTTCACAGGATTGCATTAGCAACTCTAGAGTTGGAATGGTAGCTAATTTGCCCTCTGGAGTTATTTTTCTGTCATTCTTTGTCTTTTTTTTATTATTGGTTATATAGAATGTTACAGTGGTTAATAAAGGATTCTGTGTGCTGGAGTTGGCAGAAATAGCTTCCTCTGTGGGTTAGAACGAATTTATTCAGCTTCCATACACTTGCACAGTGATTTATTCGTAACCCAGACATTTCATCTATCCATACACTAGGAAAATGGAAGACATCTAAATGATTAGTTTCCTGCAGAAGGATTTTGAAGAATTTTTGTTATTTTTCAAAAAAAACATTTAAGTGCAAAGTGGATATTTTTGGAGTCACTGAACATTCAATCCAGCTGTCTTCATTTTCGAGGGTGGAGGTGAAGGGTGCATGTTCCAAAATTTACAGTTTTTGTGTTCGTTGGGATGAAGAATATCAGGTGAAACCGATTTACTTTTACTTGCAATTTAGTATACTGTATTCGCCGCTCATGATGCGGGAGACCAAACACAGATTGGGTGACCGCTTTGCGGAACGCCTCCGTTCAGTCCGTAAGTGTGACCCCGAGCTTCTGGTCGCCTGTCACTTTAATTGTCCGCTCCGCTCCCACTCTGAGCTCTCTGTCCTCGGCCTCTTACACTGTTCCAGCGAAGCTCGAGGAACAGCACCTCGCCTTTCGATTAGGCACTTTACAGCCTTCTGGTTTCAGCATCGAGTTCAACAATTTCAGACCATAACCTCTGCCCCTATTTTTTCACATGGCAGCTGTTGATGATTCTGCCATTCCGATTTATACCTCTTCTAGACTTACCTTTTTTGTTTCTTTACTTGTCCCATTACAATCTCCTTTTGCTTTGTACTATCATACCTTTTAACATTTAATCACTCCTGCCTTCCACCCTATCGCAGACCTTCCATTTTGTTCTTTTCTTTCCTCTCCTCCCCCTTTCCCTGCTTGCTTAAAATCTGTTACATCTCTAACTTTTTCCAGTTCTGATGAAAGGTCATCGACCTGAAACGTTAACTCTGTTTCTCTCTCCACAGATGCTGCCTGACTTTTCAGATTTCCAAGCATCCGTGGTATTTTGCTTTTGTATTGTTGAAGAATATCAATGTTGGGAAAGGAACATTTAATGAGTTTGTGAACCCAGCATCCTCATTGAGCCACGTTTGGCAAGATATTTAACCAAATGCAGCAGTATTCCCTCTACTCAGAGGCAGCAGTGTGCATTAACTTTAGTCTTGGGAGACGAGCCCTGCTTGCAGCAGCTTGAAGTTTCCCATTTTTTTATGTCTCTGAATAAGATTGCCACTTGTTACCAAATTTACGTCCAGTTCTATGTTGCAGGCTCATTGTCACGAGAAACTAGATTAAGTTTGACCAAACTTGTCATTTAGTTACCTTTACAGTGAACAAAGCAAGGAAACTTCCATCCGATCAGTTTCAGTGAGATTCAGTGTTAAAAAGCGTTGAAACTCACTGAGGCAGAAATTCCGATCCCTACGGGCTGTGTGCTCACCCGTAGGGACATCGGAAATGCTGGTTTCAGGCATGCACTGCGCATGTGCTGGAAACCGGCATTTCCGATCTGTCAAGAAAGCTCTTGACAGATCCTCCGGCTGCCCTGGAGAAGGGCCTCTGCGGGCGGAGAGTTCCGTTTTTTGGAGACCCTCCGCCTGCAGAAAAGACTTACAATTCTTGCGCCTGGTAAAAGCAGGTGCAAGGCCTGCTCTTACCAGGATGAGTTGAAAAAAAGTTTAAAAATTTTTTAAAAAATTTCCACTGATTTATCATTTAAAAATACTTTAAGGAAAGGTGTTTATTTTTAGCCCCATTAAAAACTTCAATTATTTTTTCAAAAATTTAAATTTTTGTTTAAAATAGTTAATTTATGTAATTTCAAGTCATTTTAAAAATGTGATTTAAAAAAAAATGTATTGAAAGTTTTAGTATGTTTTGGGGGTGATCTCCATTCATATATTTGACAGGTCTTCTGATTGGCTGCCCATGGCCCACGTGATCCCAGGGACGCTGCGAACCGCCTGCGCCTCTGGGATACGTGGGCCCTGCGCACCGGCAGTTTGGAGATGCCCAGGAATGGAACTCTGTGCTTCCTGGTAGCCCTCCGGTTTGGCGCAGACTTTTCCAGATCGCAGCCCTCTACCCGCGGGAGGCTTCCGAACGGAATTTCTGGGCCACTGTATTGGTGGCTCTCAGTATTTCATTGATTTTCATTTGATTAACTTAAGACTTATAAAGTTTATCTGAAACTCAAAAGTGACTTCCAGTCGTCATTTTTTTACTTTTTTTAATGATGGGCATGGTATGAAATGAAAAGATTCTGGGCATGTTTTAACATACCACAAAACCCAGTTCTTTTATGGGAATGTATTTCTGTACAGATTGTAATTTTATTAGTATTGATTTCATGTAACTCAGAAAGCAGAGGTTCTCTTTTTCATTTAACATCCATATAAAAATTTAAACTACTTTCATCCCTGAAAGGAAAATCACCTTCTCTACTGTCCCTTCTGAAACCTGATACCTGGGCAGCCAGAGCATCTTCCCTCCACTCTGCTGTATATAATGCTTAATTGTGAAGTGTGCCTTTACTTTTTTCTTCTGTCATTGGCAACAGATCTGTCTATTATTTCTCACACCAGAAAATTTATAATAATTATTCTGTGAAATTCTTTCCTTTTTATTGACAGCAAATGGGTAGAAAAACTTGATTGAATTGATCCTGGTCATTTTTACTATGGGCACATGAGCTCCTTGCTTAAAAATTGCATAGATCATTTTCAACGCATGATTCCCAAGTGGGGCTTGCTCTGCACTTAGTGCAAGATCTCTACATAACTAACTTATTTCACTGGAAGACGATCTGGCTACATGAATATGGAAACTCCATTCTTCTCTGCACAAACCTCAAGGATCACCTTGGCACAGAGGCACTTCTTCATTCCAAGATGGGGAATGGAGCTTGGGCAGGGAGTATGTGTAAGACCTGTTGCTTAATAATATACCAGTGAGGTTTTGTGTGGCATACAGAAGGAGTTGAGGAGGGAGGGTGGGTGGGTGGGGGTTGCTGTAGGCAGCCATGTACAGGCTTCAGTAATGTTATCCAAAATTTTCACAATAGAATTTTTATTTAAAACTAGGCCACCTCATTCTTTTATTACGGTAGGCCTCCAGGACTGCCATAGCGCACTCTGCTGGTGTGTCTCCATGACAAAATTGGGAAGCCCACTTTCCACGTGTAAATGACCTCTGGGCCAGGAATATGGCTGGGGTCAGTCTTCTTCTTTCGTATGGTAGTAACAAAGCAAATCAAATGTCAATATCTAAGTTGGATATCCAGGCCAAAGCTTCCGGTGTAACAGCGTGGATATCTTGTAGGCTGCCTGCGAATTTCCTCTGAGGGCAGTGCTCCGTGAAGTGCTCCAGGGTCTGATTAGGAGCCGCACAGTCGCACGATGGGGATGCATTAATCTTCCATCTATGGAGAAGGTGGCAGCATCTACCATTGTTGTATCCGTGTGTTAATAGAGACACTGAAGGCAGGAGTTGGTTTCACAGGTGTTTACTGAACAAAGTCTGGAGGTGAACTAACTGATACAACACAATATACAGGCTTATATAGCCCGAGTGGCCATTACCGGCATTACAGTACACGGGGCTCTTAAAGGCACATACACTACAATTCCTCCCCTTTTAGCCAACCAGTACATAATATTTTAAGTAATCATTAATTACATGTTATAAGAACAATAATCTACACATTGCTGCAGTTAATCAATTATAAGTCAGTCTCTCTGGAGGCTTCCTGACTCGGTCCGGATAATGCCTCGGTGGTGTAGTAGTTTCTGGTGGTGTAGTAGGTTCTTTTGGCAAGGCTGATTCGGCTTGAATGCCAGTGTCGGGTTCATCTGGTTCCAGTATCACCGGATCGGAGGTAGATATTATGGGTATCTCTACTTCATCATTAGGTGTATAGAGTTGTGGTGTAGGTTGTCCCTTTTCGGATGACTCTGATCTGGTCAGCATGTCGCCTTATTATGCTTGCTCCAATGTCCACGGTATACATCAGCGGTCCTAGTCATGTGCAAATAGTTCCAGGCTGCCATTTCTCGGTACGGTAGTCCCGGGCCAAAACTTGTTGACCTATCTGGAAGGTTCTAGTTGGCCTTTCATTCATGCCTTGAAATTGCCAGTTCTCCACGTCCCTTCTGATGTTTGGCTTGATCAAATCCAGCCGGCATCTTAGGCTTCTATTGAAGAACATCATGGCGGGAGTTTGGTTTGTAACCATATGTGTTGCATTCCTGTATGCAAACAAGAAGTTATCTACCTTATGCTGAAGTTTTATGTCTTCATTACCCATGGCCTTTATGGCCTTCTTGAAGGTCTGGACAAATCTTTCAGCCAATCCATTGGTGGCGGGATGGTATGGGGCAGACGTGTAGTGCTTAACCCCATTGTTTTTTAAGAACTTCCCTGAATTCTTCGGACGCAAATTGCGGTCCATTATCAGAACAGATCTGTTCAGGCAGCCCATTCCTGGCAAATATGGTCCTTAATACTGTGATGTTTTTTTCCGTGGTGGTGGAGGACATCTTTATTACCTCCGGCCACTTGGAGTGTGCATCAACCGCGATTAAGAACATTGAGTCCATAAATGGACCAGCAAAGTCGATGTGTACCCTTTGCCATGGAGATGAGGGCCACTCCCATGGATGTAGAGGGGCTTGTGGTGGAGCGTTTTGGACCTTCTGGCATCCTAGGCAGCTCTTGGTCATTTCTTCGATGTCTCCATCGATACCTGGCCACCATACAAACGCCCTGGCTAGGTTCTTCATTTTCACTCCACCCAGGTGCCCCTCGTGATGCTCCTTTAGCACTTTATCCCGGAGTTTGGGTGGAATCACCACTCTGGATCCACACATCAAGGTTCCTCGGCACACTGACAGCTGTTCTCTTCTTTGCGAGAATGCTGGCAACAGTGGTTCGCCATGTGCTGGCCATCCCTTCACTGTTAAATCGTAGACTCGTGAGAGAGTCGGGTCATTTCTCGTTTCCCTTTCAATGGCAGAATTTGTTACTGGTAGACATTCCACTATGGTAGAGTGGAACATCTCCACTGGGTCTACTGTAGGTGCCTCTTCTACCGTTGGCAACGGTAGGCGCGATAAACCATCAGCATTCCCATGCTGTTTTCATCCTTTGTATTCTATGTCATATTGGTGTGCCCCTAGAAAAAGGGACCACCTCTGTAGCCTTTGCGCTGTCATAATGGGAACACCCTTTTTAGGGTTGAATATGGAGATGAGGGGTTGATGGTCAGTCAACAAGGTAAATTTTTGTCCGTGTAGGTAATGGTTGAATTTCTTCACTCCCCATACCAGGCTGAGTGCTTCCCTGTCGATTTGGGCATAGTTACGCTCAGCTGAGTTCAATGAGCGTGACGCAAAAGCTATCGGCCGCTCCGAGCCATCAGGGAATCTATGCGATAATACCGCTCCTACGCCGTAAGGGGATGCATCGCACGCCAGTCTGATTGGCAGTGATGGGTTGTAATGAGCCAAAACTTCCTTGGACGTGATTAAGTCTTTGCATTTATGGAAGGCACGTTTACAGTCTTCGCTCCATTTCCAAATTACTCCTGTTTGTAGCAGTTCATTAAGAGGGTGCAGAAGAGTTGATAAGTTCGGTAAAAATTTATGATAGTAATTTATCAATCCCAGGAACGACCTTAATTGTGAAACATTTTCAGGTGCTGGGGCTTTTATGACCGCTTCAATTTTTTCAGGTGACTTATGCAACCCTTCCTTATTAATGATGTGGCCACAATATGATATTTGTTTCTGGAAAAATTCGCACTTGGGGCGATTTGCTCGTAGGCCCTGTTCTCTCAGCCTAGTGAGCACCTGCTCCAAATTGGCAAGGTGCTCGTTGTCGTTTTCTCCTGTTACAAGGATGTCGTCTAGGTAGCATTGAGTCCCCGGAATCCCTTGGAGGACTTGCTCCATAGCTCTTTGCCAGATAGCTGGAGCTGATGCTACTCCGAAAACCAGTCGATTGTACTGGTACAGGCCTTTGTGTGTATTTATCGTGAGATACTTTTTAGAGGCCTCTTCAACCTCCATCTGTAGATATGTCTGTGCCAAGCCAATTTTGGTGAAACGTTTCCCTCCGGATAGTGAGGCGAAAATATCTTCTATCCTCGGAAGAGGATTCTGTACTGTGTGAAGGGCCGGGTTTACAGTCACCTTGAAGTATCCACAGATGCGAATTTTTCTCTGTTCTTCAGATTTATCATTATTCAACATTTTCTTCATGACCGGGACGATGGGTGTTGCCCACTCGCTCCAATCTATCTTGGATAACACGCCTGTCTTTTCCAAATTCTCCAGCTCTGCCTCGACTGCTGGACGAATTGCGTATGGCACCGGCCTTGCCTTAAAAAACTTGGGAATTGCCGCATCTTCCACTTTTATTGAGGCGGTGATGCCTTTCAAGGTTCCTAGTTTCTCTTGAAACACTTCTTTGGCGTTGGCCAAGATGTCTTTTAATCATTCAGGTATGACGTCATCATCATTTTTTTTCTTACTGGTCCCTGTCAGTGCCTGAGTGGAGTGCCAGTCTAAACGTATCTTCCTGATCCATTCACGTCCCAACAGCGGTGGACCACCATCTTGTAGAACGTATAAATACAACTTCTGTATTTCCTTGCCATTGTATACAACAGGCACCCTTATTTTTCCTTTGGGGTATACTTTCTACCCCGTATATGTTTTCAAGATAATGGATGTGTCTTTTAAAGGTATATGCGGAAATAGCCACTCATAATCCCGTCGATTTATGGCGGTCAGAGCTGATCCTGTATCTAGCTCCATTTTAACTGGGGACCCTGCTATCGTGAGGGTAACCCAAATGGTCTGGTAATCTTCTTTGGCAATTACATTATGTAATTTGAGACAGCTTAGTCTCTTGTTTCTGGAGTCGCTATCGCTCTTCTGGTCTTCGGAGCTACTGTCCGTCATCATTTGTACCTTTCTGTACTTTTCTTTATTGAGTTTTTTTCATGTCCGTGGATTTTTTTTGTCCAGATCGGCATACCCGTGCAATGTGTCCAATCTTTCCGCATTGCCTGCATGCTTTGTCCTTGAACCAGCAGCCCCTCTGGTCATGGGTGGATCTGCCGCAGCGATAACATCTCTCGAAACCGTGTCATTTCATGGGTGCCGAAGTCCTGTGTCTTTTGTTGTATCTCTGCAGCTCCTCTTGCGGCTGCTTCGTATGATACAGCCATACGGAAAGCCTTGTCCAGTGTCAAATCTTTCTCAGAAAGCAGCCTTTTCTGTGTTCCTTCACTTAGGAGACCGCAGATGAATTTGTCTGGAAGAGAATCTGCCAGTCCTGCCCCGAATTGGCAGTGCTTTGATAGCTTTCTTAATTCGGTGAGGTAATCAGCGTTACTTTCATTCTTGTGCTGATTCCTCTTGAAGAATTTGAATCGTTCCGCTATCAGCAGCGGTGTTGGGTTTAAGTGCTCCTGTAGGGTATCAACAATCTCCTTAAAATTCTTGTCCTTTGGTTTGGCTGGAGTGATTAAGTTTCGTAACAGCCCGTATGTCTTTGCGCCCATTAGATTTAGAAGTACTGACGCCTTTTTATCATTTTCTATTCCATTTGCTGTGCAATATACCTCCACTCTTTCCACATGTGGTCCAATCCTCTATATTGTTATCGAAAGCATCAATATTGCCAGCCTTAGGCATCCTGCAGAAAAAAAATGGCGCTTCCCGCGCTTTCCCGCCGCTGCTGCTGACAACGCTGTTTTCCGCGTTTTTTAAAATTTTTATTTACAGGTGGAGACTTGTTCCCGCCGGACTCTCTGGGACCTTTTTCCCCCCCCATCTGCTAGGTCCGAACACCGACCTGCTTTGCAGCGCCGGCCGTCTCCCGAGTGCTCCCCCCGTCTGTTTCTGTTTGCCTCCGCCTTCGCTGCTTGGCCTTGCTGCAGAGCCAGCCGATGGAACCCCAGTCCGCCGCCCAGGAAGGATTATTGCAGTACCTGCCACCAGCTCGGCTCGCTGGTGAAACCACAGTTTTTTTGGGGTTTTTTTTCTTGCTTTTCTTCGACTTTGGACGTCTGAGGAATCGATGTCCTTGAGGTGCTGCCGAATTGCAGGTAAGTCTGTTTCCAATTTGCCGCCACTGTTGTATCCGTGTGTTAATAGAGACACTGAAGGTAGGAGTTGGTTTCACAGGTGTTTACTGAACAAAGTCTGGAGGTGAACTAATTGATACAACACAATATACAGGCTTATATAGCCCGAGTGGCCATTACCGGCATTACAGTACACAGGGGGCTCTTAAAGGCACATACACTACAACCATGACCAGTTCTGAGGCGGTTGATGGTTGTCCACTGTTTGAGAAGAAGGTTTGATCCTTCAGGTTGTACTGTGGGCTCCTCTATAAGGAATCAATTCCGTATGTCGCAGTTCTTCCAAGCATGATGATGGCCTGTGAAGGAATAAGCCATATAACCTATTCAGAAAAATACACTATCTTATGAAAGAATTCTGGTCTTATTAAAACATGACAAACTGTTGGAAATTTAGAAACCTAACTATGAAATAGCTATGGACGCATTCTGACTATTGAGATAAGACGGTTGTTGACCCTGATTAAATAACCTTATTGAAACAGAAGGTGAAGGGCTCTGACAGGCTGTCCTTTTGGGAAAAAAACAATGATTCACCCTGGATAAGGTGTTCTAATTTAAACTTCGTAAAGATAGCACATAAGATAAGGAACATCTGCCCTCGTAAATATGACAAAGTAAGGAACACCTGTCGTCACACCATTTTTACATGGTAAACTTAGAACACCTAGAGATGAGACGAGATTCTGGCTGAGGTGGCAGTAAGAGTTGCAGAGGTCAGCAGAAAATTGGCTAGAGATAATTAGCTTGCATCAGCAGAAAACCTTAAAGGAAATACCACTGGAAAAGGGTATAAATATTGAACTCTCAAATAGGATAACAGACTCGCTTTAATCGGGCAAAGCGATTCTCAGCTACAGAGGTGGCCCTGTAGTCTACCACTCTTTGTACCTTGGGGATCAAAGGTATTTGATATTGATGGATATCTTGTATAGAGAACTTTAAGAACTGTAATACTGTAGCGAAGTTAAGATTTAAAAGTAAGATTCTCTGTTAATATAGCATTTTTTCTCTTTTAGAATGGTTAATGTTGCGATTGACTGATTCACCCACTGTAAATTGCATGTCGGTTCTTTAATAAATCTATATTTTTAGAATTGTCTCACACAAGACTTCTGTATCAAAAACTCGCAAACTCAATCTCTGTATACACTCTTTGGTGAGGAGTTGCAGAATTCTGAGGGAGTTTTCCGGACCCTCATATAATCCGGAACGTTACAGTCTAGCTAAACTTATTAAAAGCGCTATCTGGAGGTCGGTAACATTCTCAGGTTGTTCCTTTCCTTTAGGGAGAGATAGCCTGGACCTTTAGACCCAATTAAGCGTCTTTAGGATTCGGCTACCTCAAACTTTAGTTGAAAGTGAATATCTGAGAAATACACCTGATCTGGGGTAGCCCTAAAGGGGCTAGGACTAGTAAATATCCCTTCAGGCCCTGCTGTGTGTTTCCAGTATTTTCAAGTTTTATTTTAGGTTACACAATGTTGACCTTGTTCTCACCATAGCTGTTACATCAAACCTTGCTGCCCCTCTCAATGAAAACAATCTGCAGCTCTATTCCTGATGAGACGGGACTCCAGCCTTATTTTTGTCTTTTTTTTGAGGGGTGGGGGGGGGGGGGACAAATGAACCTTTGAACAATTGAATAAAATAAAAATTTGAAGAATTGACAGTTGTGCAGTTTATACATCTCGAGCAACTACTAAGTAAAACATCTGCTGCAATGCTTAAAGCAACATTTAAATATTTTATTTTGTTACCAATAGGAGAAAGCACAGAATGGGTAACAGATTTTCCACTGCTACTGGTGGTAGACCTGATGTAACTTCTCCCCAGAGTAATCACTTTACGACAATCTCTCTTCTTTCACTGTTGTATGAGCATCATGCTTTGGGATTTATTTTTTTTCTGACCCATTTTCCACAGAAAAGATTTGGAAAGCAGCTAATTTAAATGATGCGTTTTTGAGCAAAATGCATTCAATTTTATTTTAAAGAAATACTTAGATGAAAGGTGGCTAAAAAGCTAATGAGCTCGGTAGTGAAATTATTTGACAGAGACCAAAATCAATTAGCAATTTTTTAGCCTGTCTCAGTAAATGATAAATACCTCGCACCCATTATGTTATGGTCCTGGGCGCTTGACGAGAGGTGCTGGCATAGGCTGTCCACTCTGTTTCTGAACAAAGGGAGATAAAATAGGAACAGAGCATACAGAAAATCTGATTTTTAAATAGAAAGCTGCTAGAGCAGGCTTTTGCACAGACTCAGATGGTTAGGGTGTAGGAGGGTAGTTAGACAAACAGTCAGGGGGAGATAGAGGAACAGATATGTAGGTAAATCTCAGAGAAGTATAGAAATAATAGGGTAATAATAGGGGATTTCAACCTCCCCCAATATTAACTGGGATAGTCAGAGTGTGAAAGGCTTAGAGGGTGTGGAATTCTTAAAGTGCATTCAGGAGAGCTTTTTGAGCCAGCATGCAGAAAGTCCTACAAGAGAGGGGGCGGTACTGGACCTAATTCTAGGGAATGTAGCCGGGCAAGTGGTAGAAGTGTCAGTAGGAGAGCATTTTGGTGACCGTGACCATAATTCGGTGAGATTTAAGGTAGTCATGGGAAAGGACAAAGATGGACCGGAAATAAAGGTTCTAAATTGGGGGAAGGCCGATTTTAATATGATGAGGCAGGATCTGGCCAAAGTGGACTGGGATCAGCTACTTGTAGGCAAATCCACATCAGAGTAGTGGGAGTCATTCAGAAAGGAAATAGAGAGAGTACAGTGCCAACATGTTCCTGTAAAGGTCAAGGGTGGGACCAACAAGTCCAGGGAGTCCTGGATGTCAAGGGATATACAAGAATAGTTTAAAAAAAAAAAGGGAGGGTTTTGGCAGATCCAAAGGACTAAAAACAGTGGAAGCCCTGGAGGAGTATAGAAAGTGCAGGGGGGTACTTAAAAAATAAATTAGGAGAGCGAAGAGAGGGAATGAAAAAACACTGGTGGGCAAAATAAAGGAAAATCCCAAGGTGTTTTAGAAGTATATTACGGGTAAGAGGATAACCAGGGAAAGAGTAGGGCCCATTAGGGACCAAAGTGCCAATCTGTGTGTAGAGCCGGCAGATGTAGGTGAGGTTTTAAATGAAAATTTTGCATCTGTGTTCACTATGGAGAAGGACGATATAGGCATAGAAATCATGCAGGGGGGATTGTGATATACTTGAACAAATTATCATTGAGATGGAGGAGGTACTAGCGGTTTTAGCAGACTTAAAAGTGGATAAATGCCCGGGCCCAGACGAAATGTACCCCAGGCTACTGTGAGGCAAGGGAGGAGATTGCAGGGGCTCTGACACAAATTTTCAGAACCTCTCTGGCCACAGGGGAGGTACCAGAGAACTGGAGGACAGCTAACGTAGTACCATTATTCAAGAAGGGTAGTAGGGATAAACCAGGGAATTACAGGCCAGTGAGACTAACATCACTGGTAGGGAAATTTAGAAAATATTCTGAGGGACAGAATTAGTCTCCACTTGGAGAGGCAGGGATTAATCAAGGATAGTCAGCATGGCTTTGTCAGGGGGAGATCATGTCTAACCAATTTGACTGAATTTTTTGAGGGGGTGACTAGGTGTGTGGATGAGGGTAGTGCAGTTGATGTCGTTTACATGGACTTCAGTAAGGCTTTTGACAAAGTCCCACATGGGAGACTGGTCAAGAAGGTAAGAGCCCATGGGATCCAGGGCAATTTGGCACATGGATCCAAAATTGGCTTAGTGGCAGGAGGCAGAGGGTGATGGTCGAAGGTTGTTTTTGTGACTGGAAGCCTGTGTCCAATGGTGTACAGCAGGGATCGGTGCTGGGTCCCTTTCTGTTTGTAGTGTACATTAATGATTTCGATATGAATGTAGGAGGTATGATCAGTAAGTTTGCAGATGACACGAAAACTGGTGGAGTGGTAAATAGCGAGGAGGGAAGCTCGGGCTACAGGACGATATAGACAGGTTGGTCAGATGGGCAGAACAGTGGCAAATGGAATTTAACCCTGAAAAGTGTGAGGTGATGCATTTTGGGAGGACTAACAAGGCAAGGGAATACACAATGAATGGTAGGACCCTAGGAAGGACAGAGGATCAGAGGGACCTTGGTGTGCATGTACATCGATCCCTGAAGGCAGCAGGACAGGTAGATAAGGTGGTTAAGAAGGGATACTTGCCTTCATTAGCTGAGGCATAGAATATAAGAGCAGGGAGGTTATGATGGAGCTGTACAAGACGCTAGTTAGGCCACAGCTGGAATACTGTGTGCAGTTCTGGTCGCCACATTATAGGAAGGATGTGATTGCATTAGAGAGGGTGCAGAGGAGATTCACCAGGATGCTGGAGCGTTTCAGCTATGAGGAGAGACTGGACATGCTGGGGTTATTTTCCTTAGAGCAGAGAAGGCTGAGGGGGGACCTGATTGAGGTGTACAAAATTATGAGGGGCATAGATAGGGCAGATAGAAAGGAACTTTTCCCCTTAGTAAAGGGGCCAGTAACCAGGGGGCATAGTTTCACGGTAAGGAGCAGGAGGTTTAGAGGGGATTTGAGGAAAACTTTTTCACCCAGAGGGTGGTTGGAATTTGGAATTCACTGTCTGAAAGGGTGCTAGAGGCATGAACCCTCACAGCATTCAAGAAGCATTTTAAATGAGCACTTGAAATGCAATAGCGCATAAGGCTACGGACCAAGTGCTGGAAAATGGGATTAGAATAGATGGGGCTTGATGGCCGGCGCAGACACGATGGGCCGAGGGGCCTCTTTCTGTGCTGTATAACTCTGACTCTATTTTCTTTTGTTTAAGTGAAGCAAGATGACCTGTTGATGTGGGAAGCATAGTCTGTTCCTTATTTAGTATTATTACACAAAGACAGCTTGTCCTGATTGAGTTAAGTAAATCTGATCATAACTTGTTCTGTGTGTTTACTTGTTGTCTGAGAAGTAAAAGAACTTAATGATTCATTCTGGTGTAATCTCATTAAAGTGTAAACAGCCCATCTACCGAATGATTGGAGAAGCACACGTGAGGGCATATATGAGAGACAGGATATCCAGTTCGTATGTCGAGGGGTTGTTACAGCCCCTGGGTTATGCTATCATACAAGTAGATATTAGGCAGTATGAGTCAACTCCTTGCTTATGGGGTGGACTGATGCCACTGAACCTGAGAAGCTATCTAGGGCAAACCCAAAGTTGTAATGATGAGTGATTGATGTAGTGGGACAGAGTGAAACTCTATCCTGCTGCTTAGCTGTATATTTCCTTTGCAAAAAATATCATAATTGTATTTTATTGGACTCTTTAAAGAAAATTGTTGGTAACATTTCTCACATTGGGCATCAACGAATCTGAAGAAACATGTTTACTAATGAATAACTCAACACTGTTCTGCATATAGGCTTTCAGCATTTGTGTCTCCTTACACTGACTCGTACGCTCCACTTTTGGAGCTGGGGGGCAAGATACTCATGTTAAGATGAGTGGGTGGACTACAATTTTTTTAGAAATGTGAGCACTGATGCATAGAAAATTAAAAAATCTCCTGATGCACAAAAAGTTTGAGACCCCATGGACAAAAAAGAAGCAAAACTGTTCATGCACAAATATGGCACCATATGTATACACAAATCTAGACATCCCTTGGACACAAAAAGCCAGACTGCTCTCTATACGCAAAATGCAAAACCCTCCTGCACAGGAAAAAGTGCACTGCCCATACAAAAAGACCACCTATAGTGAACAGGAAGTGAGGCTCCTGTACATATATACATTCCAAGCCCTCGTTGCATTGTTTTTAACCTCATCGTTATCTCTCTCTTCCTCTCTCCTCTCTTCCCCCCCCCCCCCCCCCCCCCCCCCCCAAATCACCTCAATACCATCCTCCTCCTCCCTGAAGCTTCAAAATGAGCGCTATTAGCGTCCCAAGCTGCCCGGCTGTTTTGAGAAAAAGACTGCTTCGAAGGAACATAGATATTGCGAGATGAAAAAAACCCACTGTCCATCTAGTTTGCCTTCTACAATCCTGGGTTCCAACAAATAGTTTCTGGCCTTTTCTTAAAAATTCACTTAATGTCATTTTTAACCCTAATATTGTGCCAACCCTTAATTCTGGCTAATATTTTGTTTCTCATGAGTTAAATAAATCATGTTGGAAATTACATTCATTATGCCATACACTTGGCCAGTAACACTGCGTGTAAGATAGTTATCTCCCATATTTGGGATGAAATTTATCTCCGATCTGAGATAACTGATTGGCACTACTTTCCCATGAATCATTGGCTGTTTAAAATTGTTCACTGGTCCTCCGTGCCATTGAGCACAACCTGTAACTAGTAAATCTGTTGGGGAGTGGAGAAAGTGTTCCAAGGGGGTTGGCTCATGCTGAAGTCTTAAATATTGCACAGTTCTAGAGGTAGGGAAGAAGAAAGAGCAAACTTCCATTTATGTAGCGCCTTTCAAATCCTCAGGACACCCTACTTCGTAGCCCCTGAATTAATTTTGAAGTGTGATCATTGCTGTTTTGTAGACAGACCCAACAGCATATTGCACACAGCAAGCTCTCACAAACAGCAATGTGATAAGTGACTAGCATATTTGTTTGGTGATGTTGGTTGAGGGAGGAATATTGGCCATGGAAATGGGAGAACTCACTACTGCTGTTTGAAAAAGTATCCGAGGATCTTTTGTGTCCATCTGAACAGACATACGGGTTTAATCTGTCGTTTGAAAGATGGTGTCTTTAGCAGTGCAGTACTCCCTCAGTACTGAAGTTCCACTCTAGAGGATTACCCAAATTCTGGAGTGGGAATTGAACCCACCACTTGCTGACTCAATCACATACTTAAAAAAAAAATACAGATAAAGCCATGTACCCAGTGTTTACTTAACAGCAGTTACACTTTGTGGCCTTAGCAGCAGAATAAAATATTGTGCATTACATGGCATAACGCTCCTGGCCTTAAGACAGTATATGTCATCTGACTTACTGTGAGCATCACCATGAGACACCTGCTAGTGTATGTGCAGTTGTGTCTAGTGCCTAGTTTTGTCCACACACTTGTACATTTTTGTCGCACTTGCATCTGGGGTTCATAAAAGAGCAACAGGTCACAACTGAGCAGGTAGGGATGGTGATAAGTAGCCAGCAGGAATGAAAACAATCAGATGTGAATTTCGAAAATACAAGAATGAAAAATTGGCAGGCAGCAAACAGGAACAAAAGAAAGTCAGTGAAATTGCTCCAAATATTTTTGGAAAATCCTTGCTTTCTCCACTAAGTTGACAACTTATTACTGGAAATGAAGTTTGTAATTTCTAACAGACATGAAAGGAATGTTTACCCAGAACACCAGGTGTGAGATTGCTGACTTAATAGAGCGCGTGCCAGTATGTTGCCTGAGGATAATTTTTTGAGGCATTTGTGGAAATACTATAATTTTATTGTTAAAAAGGCATTCTTCAAGTGTGCGCTCATTACTGTTGATCATCATTTAGAGTACATTCCCTGTCATTTTTCCAGTATCACAGTGGTCGCATTGAGTTTACTTTATGTCTTTAGCACCTTGACTTATCTGAGCATTCTGTTCATTTTGCTCATAAGGAGAAGTGTTTTAATGCATCATTGGGAAAGTTCACCAATCATAACTTAAATAGATAAATTGTCTGCTGGAACCTTTTATTGCCACTTGATGGTACCAGTGTGCTTGAATACATTGTACCTGAAGGTATTCACTAGGCATGCTAGTGAAACCTAATGATAGCAAATTACTATTGCATGATCAGAATGGGTGTAAGGACACAGAATAATTTGTTGATAAGATTTAAAATTGTATTTGTGCTCATTTTAAACTCTATATATAGCACACTATATATTTCAGTTACATTTTGCATGTCCAATTTGTGTACTTCAAATGCATAATGCAATGTCCCAGTTAGGAGTGTTTCAAGAACCGATGTGGCTTCTAACTATGAGTTGAATCCATGATTACAGGATCACAATTTGAGCACCATAACTGCAGTACTGCAAATGTCTTATTTTGGGAGCTTAAATGTCTCTTTATTTTTCACTCTGTCTTCTGTTCCCCTCAATATTTTGCACATCCAGTTATCATTACATTTCTTTATATAGTGCATCATTTGGCTTGCTTTTCAAGGAAAGTGAAACTTAACATATCTTCTTAGGCAGTCGCTCGGAACCGAAGATGACTTGCTTCCACATTAAAAATGAGTTCTCAGGTGACTGATGAGCCCAATGCGGGACCTACAGTCTCTGTCACAGGTGGGACGGGCGGGTGGGTGGGGTGCTTGGGTTGACGTGCGCTGCTTGTACTTGGCTTCCGCTTGCTCCTGACGAAGAGACTCGAGGTGTTCGGCGCCTTCCCGGATGCTTCTCCTCCACTTTGTGCGGTCTTCGGCCAGGGATTCCCAGGTGTCGGTGGGGATGTTGCACTTTTTCAAGGAGGCTTTGAGGGTGTCCTTGAATCACTTCCTCTGCCCACCTGGGGCTCTCTTGCCGTGTTGGAGCTCCGATTAGAGCACTTGTTTTGAGAGTCTTGTATCGGGCTAGCGGACGATGGAGCTGATCGAGCGTGGTCAAAGCTTCGATGCTGGGGATGTTGGCCTGAGCGAGAACACTGACGTTGGTGCGCCTATCCTTTCAATGGATTTGCAGGATCTTGTGGAGGCAACGTTGGTGGTACCTCTCCGGTGCTTTGAGGTGCTTGCTGTACATGGTCCATGTCTCTGAGGCATACAGCAGGGCTGGTATCACTGCTGCCCTGTAGACCATGAGCTTAGTGCCGGGTTTGAGGTCCTGGTCTTCAAACACTCTTCTTCAGACGACCGAAGGCTGCACTGGCATACAGAAGGCGGTGTTGGACTTCGTCATCAACATCTGCCCTTGTTGACGGTAAGCTCCCGAGGTATGGAAAGTGGTCCACGTTGTCCAAGGCCTTGTCGTGGATTATGATAATCGGGGGGCAGTACTGTGTGGTGGGGGCAGATTGGTAGAGGACCTTTGTCTTATGGATGTTTAGTGTAAGGCCCATGGTCTCGTACGCTTCAGTGAAGGTGTTGACGATGGTTTGGAGTTCGACCTCCGAGTGAGCGCAGACGCAAGCGTCGTATGCATACTGTAATTCGACGACAAAAGTTGGGACGACCTTGGATCTGGGCTGGAAGCGAAAGAGATTAAACAGTTTCCCATTTGTTCTGTAAATTAGCTCCACTCCAGTGGGGAGCTTACTGAGGATGAGATGGAGCATTGCAGCAAGGAAGATCGAGAAGAGCGTTGGTGCGATGACACAGCCTTGCTTGACCCCGGTCTGTACGTGAATTAGGTCTGTGATGGAACCGTTGGTCAGGATCACGGCTTGCATGTCGTCGTGAAGCAGATGGAGGATGGTGACAAACCTTTGAGGGCAGCCGAATTTGAGGAGGACACTCCATAATCCCTCACGGTTGACAGTGTTGAAGGCCTTTGTGAGGTCAAAGAAGGCCAGGTACAGCGGTTGGTGCTGTTTCCTGCATTTTTCTTGTAATTGACGTGCGGTGAAGCTCATGTCCATTGTGCCCCTTAGTGGGCATCATTTGGCTTGCTTTTCAAGGAAAGTGAAACTTAACATATATGTCTTAATTGTCTAGCTCCATGGGATTACCCTTGCATGATTTTGTTTCTACCTATCTGAATGCAGCCAGTGCATGTCCAGCAATATTTTCTCTTCCACCCCTGATTGAGCTTTACATCCGCATCCTACCCATCATCAAGACTGCTTACTTCTACCTCCACAGTACTGCATGCCTCTGCCTCTACCTCAGTTTCTCTACAGCTGAAACTCTTTTATATATGCCTTTGGTACCTTCAGACTGAATTATGTTAATGCCCTCCGAATAAGCCTCTCATTCACCACCCTCTATAAATGCTAACTTGTTACCCTTTCCCACACTAAGTCCTGTTCTTCCATCACCTCATCCTCACTGACCTAGACGAGCTCCCTGTTCCCAACACATTGAATTCAAAATCCTTGTCAATTAATTCATCCATGGTTTTGCCCCACTCTATCTCTGAAATCTCTTCTAGCTGTAAAACCCCTGCCAAACAATGTTGCTCTGACTCTAGCCTTTTTTGCAGCCCCCTCCCTTTAGTCCACCATTGGTGGCAGTGCTTACATTCTACGGTCGTAGTCTTTGGAGTTACTTTCCTCAGCCTCTCCATCTCTTGCTCATCCTTTAAAAACCTCCTGAAGACACATCTCTTTGATTACGCTTTCAGTCATCCCTCCTAATCTCTCTCTTCCTGGCTCAGTGACTATTTTTCATTTGCCTATATGTGACCAGCCTTGGGATGTTTATTCACATTAAAAAGACCAATATAAATGCAAGTTTTATTTTAAAGGTAAAGAAACCAGTTTTGTTGATGCAAGGGCCGCGATTTTCTCCTCGATGTTGGGATGGGTGCGGGTCAGCTGGTTTCCAGGTTCCAGTCCCGTCCCCAGCTGCTTCCGCTCTACAGATGTGATTTTCCCTTGATTGGCCTTGTTAAGCCCGCCCTTACCGGCCAATTAACAGGAAGCGGGTCTGATGACATCATTTGATGACGCTTCATCTGCCGGTTTCCTTAAAGGGACCATGCACAATTTTATTTTGACAGTCGATTTTTCAGTGTTTGACAGCATTGAGGTGCTGAAAACACTGACAATCACTGCACAAAGGTGAACTTTTACACCCAGGCTCTCCAATGACTCAATCCATATGCTTATGGAGGGAGTCACAGCACGCAGGGAGGTTGTCTTCCCTTCCAAGAGCGGAAGAGACCTCCCCAGGACACCAACTTACCTTGAACCTCCACCCAACCCCTTCTATCTATGTTATCACTTCCCCATCTCACTAGCCACCCCTAACACTCCCCTTCATTCTACTGCAAGCATACCAACTAACAACATACAAGGGTGGGCACTTGAAAGGTTAGCCAATGTCCATGTGAAGTTGTCATACAGTGAAACCTCTTTTTCAAAGAGTACCCCTTATTGGACAGATCTGAGCGCACATTGAAAAGTGTCTTACTGAGTTCCAGTGATTGTTCAATCATAACTCACCCCCTAACCCCGCCCCGCTATAGTGATGAGCGTGCATGGAATGGTTTGGACATTAAAGGGATGCTTCACGGTGCTGGTGTGGGATGGTGTCAAGCTGGCGCATCCTGTGGCAGCCACGGTTTACAGCATCAAGGGAAGAAAGTCTGGCCATGGTGATGCCATCGCGGGCCTCCAGGCCAGCAATTTTTTCAGGGGCTGATGCCCTGTGCTAGTGCAGCATCAGGTGATGGCGGCGAAGGTTGGCGATGTTGGTGTTGGGGATGATTGTGGAAGGATTGGGAGGACCAAGGTCTGATTGTTTCATTGGCTGCAATGTTGCTGGAATAGATGGCAGCTGCAGCTAAGATGACAGAAGCGATCTGTCACTGGTGAGAGAGGTTCTCCCAATGAGGTGGCACTGGACATACAGTTGGATTAAAAAACTTGTAAGCTAAAGAAATCTGTATATGTATTAAAAATGCAGTACCCAACATTTTCTTTGCTCTGAAACTCACCATGTGCAACATTGCATCCTTGACACCACTTCTGTAGCTGTCATCTTTTCACAAACATCAGACCAGACTCACAACACACCACACTTACCTGCCGTGTTGTCCGGACGTCGTAAAACCCGACACAAACTGGAAAATCGAAAAAGAGCCTGAAAAATGCTCCCAAGTATGTGTTAATAGGCAGTTAACTGCCTTTAATCCGTTTCCCGCCACTAGGTGTCTGGTCCATTCGCAAATCGGGGACCCGACACTTGGGAAGGTTGTGTGGAGGCGGGTTGATGGTGGGTGCTGAACCCGACGTCAATCAAAACGACTTTAATCTCTGACCCGCCTCCAAACCCGCCCTCTGAGCGCCGGCAAAATCGCGGCCAAGCTGTTTCTTTTGCCTCAATTTCAATTATTTTGGTTTCAAAATATCAATTAATGTAACAGAACTATTGCTTCCCATGTTGGAAAAGTTTTTTGTGTATAAACCTAGTGGAGATTGTCATTGGTATGTTTGAGAGAACCATATAGAGTAACCACATTAAAAAAAAATCAATTTGAAAACGATGTTTTAAAACATTTGTGGGAAATAGTATTATCCACTCAGAAATTGTACCAATGTGACAGAAAACACAAAAGCAAAACTATTAAAGAGTGGGCATTTTTGTTAAAATCGGTGCTGAATGTATATTGACAATTACCATGAGTGTGTCTCATTGGAGAGTGCGAATGAAGGGTTTCTTTGCATTGCAAATACTAAAAGTAATGAAAACGTTGGAGGGAAGACTAAAGAATTAATTATCCCAACAGTTAATATTGCCGATAGAATATTGGGCAAACTAAGTGCTATAGTTGGAACATAGTGATTAAATTAAGGATGTGTCGAGACGAGCCATGGTATAAGAGGGAAGAATTTCACTGGTAAGGCTAATCGTGTAAATCTTGAACAGGAACCTGTGAGTGAATAACAGACACATCATGAATAGAGTTATTTTTCTTATGTAATTGGCAGTTAAATATCTCTTACTTATAATGTCTGTATTAGATTCTCAACTGAAAAAATAATTTTAATGAGTATTTTATTCCCCTCCCCTCTTTTTCCCCCCCCCCCCCCCCCCCAAAAAAAAAAATAGTTTAAGTAAATTTGGGCTATAAATTGTCAATTTTGATGTAATTACAACAACATCTTGCACTTTTAATGTACAAAAAATGTCCCAAGGCACTTCATGAAAACGTAAGGTGTGGATGGGGGAGGATGGACGCCGAATCAAAGATAATATTGGGAGAAGTATTAAAAATCTTGGTCAAAGATGCAAGTCTTATGGAATATTTTAGAGGTGGGGGGTGGGGGAGGAAAGGCGGGGAGGTTTAGTGATGAAATTCCCATGGGTAGAGCCCAAGCAGCTGAAGGCACAGCTGCCCATGGTGGGGAAAGCAAGGGGGGATAGGTCGGAGATTGGAGCAAGAGGAACGGAGAGTTGGGTGGGATTGTAGCGCTGGAGGGATTCGAGCACAAGCATGAGAATTTTAAATGAGAGAAGTTGGGGAACCGCGAGCCAATCTGTGGACGCAAGGTAAGGGTTGAATGCAGCATAGGGTACGGGCAGCAGTGTTTTGAATGAGTTGAAATTTATGGAGGATGAGAGGCTGGTTAGGAGAGCATTGGGGTAATTTAGTCAGGAACTGCCAAAGGCATGGATGAGGGTTTCAGCAGCAGATGGGCTGAGATACGGGCAGAGGTGGATGTTGTTACAGAGACAGAAATAGGCAGTCTGTGTGATTGAGAGGATATTGGGCTTGGGGTTGAACAGGATGCCTAGGTTGTCAACAGTCTGGTTCAGCTTGAGACGGTGGCCAGGGAAGGGCATGGAATTTGTGGCGGAAGCTGAAGGCGATGGCCTCGGTCTTCCCAGAATTTAACTGGAGGAAATTGTGGCTCATCCGTAACTGAGTATCAGACAAGCAGCCTGACGACACGGAGGCAGTGGAGGGGTTGAGGGAGATGGTGTAGAGGTAGAGGTGGGTGTTGTCAGCATATGTATGGAAGCTGACCCCATGTCTGTGGATGATGTCACCAAGGAGCATCTTTAAATGGGGAGAAGGAGGGGGCCAAAAATAGATCTTTGGTGGATTTGTGAGATGGATGTGTCGGGGTGGGAAGAGAAACTATTACTTGAGTCTGCTAACACTCCTATATCTCTTAGTCAGTTCAACACCATCCATTAAGTATGTAAGTCATCCATTTTTTCTTTTGTGTATAGAACCTATCCATATTCAGTGTCATCTGCCACCTTAGATTTTAGCAAGCTCAGTGTGTAAAAATCAAAGCACAGAGGAAGAGAAAAAAAGTAAACCGAGAGCAAAAGACTTTTCCTTGTGTACTTACCAGTACCAGCATCCTCAGCCAGAGATGCATAAGAAGTTCTGAGAACATTTAGGAATGCCTATTCTGAAGAAGTCTAAGCACCATTGATCTAACCAACACTGGCCCCGGTATGTGCACATGCATGAGTCCTTTTCAAATAAACAAACCTGATTGTCTTTCAGGTGGAGACTCAGGAGGGGAGAGATAAGAGTGGTTGACTAAAAATGCCCCCATGTGGCAACTGGGAAAAATGATGGGTGGGTGCAAGAGTTGGTGAGTTTTTTCTTTGCTTATAATTTAATTGTACTTGAGCAGTGGGAAACAATATGAAAGGGAAGGAGATCAGGTAAAAGTTAGAGATGGGCAAAGGCGAAAGTAATGAGAAGAGACAGGGATTGAACATGTAGGAATCCAGAGATTGGAGAACATCAGAGAAACCAGAGAGAATGCCTACACAAGGGACTAGAAGTAGCTACTGAAAGAGGAAAACTGCAGGCAGAGACACAAAATGAGAGGGGGAAAGAAAATATTACAGAATCTCTGGAAAGAATAAGAGGGAGAAAAACAGACAACTGCCAAAATGCTGAGAAAGTATTACAGAAATTGTAGAAATAGAGAAAGGAGGAGGGGGAGGGAAATTTATAAAAATCACAAGTAGAATATATTTACAGAGTATATTTATCTTTCTTGGTCTTGCTCCAGCTCCCTCGCTCTCCCTTTCTCCTCTTCCTCACCCCTCCTCCTTGTCATATTTTTGGTACACTTCTATATCAACTTTTTTTTACCTAGTTAAATTTTGGATCCACATTTATAATGGAACTGTATGTAACCTATTTATGCTGTAATTACACCTTCCCACCAGTGGTGACACTTTAGCACCTCAGTCTTGAATATCCCAGTTCCTCGGCCTGTACTGCAAAGTAACTCCAGTGCTCTAGCCAACTCTACTTCAAAGTATTTTCAAATTGCTATAACTTTTTATATTGTTTAAAATACCAAATCTGAATTATATAAAAATAACAAGAATATATGACTGTAAAATGGGGACTGAATCATGTTTGCAAGCCCTCGCCTCCCACCCTGTAAACCCACTTTATCTGAAGACTACACATGGCCTTGACTTCCCGTTTGCTACGCCATGGGAGATTGTTTAATATATTAAAATTCTTGCATATGCCTGTACTTCCTGTTATATTTTCTATAATCAAGATTTTTTATGTCAACATTTATGATTGAAATTGCCTACATAAAATTTTATAATGGGAATTTCCAATGTAAACACTTATTTATGGTTGTAGTGGCATGCCTCCCACCACTGGTGGCACTGTGGTGCCTCATTATTTTCCATCTCCCAACTCCTTGGCACTTTGGTCTTCTCAGCTTCCAGCTCTGTTCCTTGATCTGTTGCCCGATCTCTCGCCAGCTCCCTTTCACCCTTGTCCTAATTATGCTTGGCCCTGATTATTCAAGGTCCCGTGCCGGCCACCCTGTCCAGCTCGCGATATTAAAACATTTTCTGACCCCCTCCACAGGACATGCCCTCTGGTCCATCCCTTCTCCCAAGAGTGAAGAAAGAGGCTGACAGACAGGTGGAATGAGAAATTGAAGGGCAGGTATGAGGGTGAGAGAAATGGGACAGAGAAAGATTGGGAAAAGAAAGAAAGATCAGTGAGGTAAAATTATATTGAAGGTATGGGGAGAGTGATGGGTTAAACGATTGGGGAGAGGAAAATGGAGAGAAGTGATCATGGTGAGAAAGTGAGCAATGTTGGAGAGGGGAGAGATTGCATGGAGAGATCAAGAGGGGGCCGGAGACTGGGGAAGGTAGAGAGACAGACAGGTTGGAGGCACAAATGAGAAAAACACAAATCAAAGTAGCAGAGGAGTCCACATGAGCTTCAAATCCTATGTTCTATCAATCACCTCAAACGTCACCTACCTCTGCTCTTGTGCCATGCACACGACCTCTGAAATCTTCATGCTTGCTTCATTGCCTGTAGACTTGACATTCCAGCTCTAGATTTGACTTGCCCAAAGCTGTTCTCTTGAGCTCTTCACAATATAAACTCCAAGTCACTCAAAACTCTATTGCCTAACATCCTATCCTGCACTAAGTCCTGCTCCCCAATCATCCCTGTCCTCACCAACTTTATTTTCAAGAATGTTGAGTGGGGTGGGGAGAGGAAAAAGTGAGAGAGAAAACCGTATCTGCTCACCCTGTGTCCTATATCTCTGGATCTGCTGGGAGTGGGCAGAATATATAAAGTGAATAACATCATGGAGCACGCTGGCGTTGTGAAGCACCCTCATGGTCTGGCCAGGAACTGACAAAATTGATAATGAATGTTCATTGATGCTGGTGTTTAATTTTAGACCCTCTTAAATAAAAGCTCATTGGAGCTGCTGAACTATTCAGGAATATGCACATAAAGGCAATCGAAGAACAATTGGACCCCGTTTCACCTGTTTTTCACATCTAAAATAGAGGTAAAAACAACAAATCTTGAGATGCTATTCCTGCAGCCAAAGGGCACCTGAAATACATCCGAAGCCATATTGGCTCGGGTGATAATTGGGTCTCCCTGGCAGCCTCCTGAAGCGGATGTTGGGCTGCTTGCATATGCTAATGAGGGGCGATCGCCTATTTCAGGACTCCTCAGAAATTAGTCAGCACAGGCATACTTCCCATAGTTTTTCAGGTCCTCGCTGCAGCCTAACCAGAAGTCCTTAGAGGCTGCCAACAAATTAGCAATTTTTCCATACCTTAATGTTGAACCACAAGGAGCAGGCGTGCTCCTCATGGCTCCATAGTGCTACTGCGGGACGCTTCTAACCCGCGCTTGCCCATTCCTGCCCCCCACCCCCGGACCTACATGAGGACCACAGCTGGCCAAAATTGGTGTGCTGAAAACTGGTGAGCTGCCTCTGGACATCGAATTGGCATCCACAGTACACCAGAATTATGTTGGCTTCTGGCTTGCGCTACGAGCACGCTGATCAATTCGGGCTTAAAACAGCCCTAACAAATGTTAGCCTCAAGTGTAAGCATTAAAGCATCATATTACCTTTGACTGCAGAAGATGTACAAAATAATATTTTTTTAAATTAAAAAGTTCAGCATTTCATTTCAGTCTAAATAATCTATTGAGCTGCAGTATTTTGGGATAGTTCATTATTCTGTGATTTTCATTGCAACTACTTTAGTGTGGTGCAATTGTGTAGATGATGGATCCCATTTAGTTAAAAATCAGACTTCATTTACTCTCTGGAAATCCAAATTATTATAGTAATAAAAGTCTACTATTAAAGCTTCCAGAAAGCATTGATTCATGCTATTATTGCAAAGAATTGGTGCTGTAACTTACTGTTTTTTGACATGCAAGTTATTCTGAAGCAGTTTTAAAGCATTGTGAAGAAAGTACTGCTTCCATGCTGTATGGTTGTTAAAGCGATCAACTTTTATTGATAATTCTCCATATATTAATGAAAATGTGGTTCTTACATAGAAAACAATAGATGGCTGGAAGTGAGTTTCAAGGCTGTAGCATGCTGAGCTGTTCAGATAATGCAATAAACCTCAAATCAAAGCTAGGAGCAGTTTATCAATATCACTGAAACCCTTCAAAAGTGTTGAACTTATTCCTAGATAGCTTTTATTTATTTTCCCACCAGTTTTCTTCCCTCCTCTTTGACGGCATTGGCGTCTTGCTGGAATACAGTTCTGAGAGAATCAGGTACCCGCTTGTATTTTCTCAAGTGGTCATTATTCTTGGGTAAGGCTTGAGGGTAAACCTCACAGCCAAGTCTGGTCCTATCCTCATCTGTTGGCAATGAATGCACATAACATGGACAGAAGCCAATTGAAATATTACTATTGCCACCCTAACTGAGATCAGCTAGTTCAGCACGGATGGGGATATGAATCTGGGACTTTCCTGCTCTATAGGCCTCAGCTTTTCATTCCATGAACTCATTGGGCCATAGAAGAGAGCTGACATTTTTATTTGTGATAATGTATACATATTATAGGAATTAGTTTATTTTTGTGAAGATTTGCTGTTGTAGTTAATGTCCTCCATTACCAGCGTCAGTATAACTGGTAGAATTATGCATACTGAGTTTAGTGATATTACTTTGTGGGATGTTAAGGGAACAGTGTTTGCTTCTAATTTTTTTAAAACAGCATGGGGACTGATATGAGACCAAAGCTGACATAACAGCTGACGAATTGTTTAATTTTGTAACTATACTTTTTAAAACTGTTAGAATACATATACAAATTGTACCTACAAACAATTCACTGTTTACCCCATTTAATAAAATATTTAGTGGTATCATTTATTATTTTTTATCTGATAATACCAATAGGATGTCTATAGTTCTGACAATATAAAAAAAGTCAACACAGGTCAAACCTACTGCCAACAATACCTTGTTAGTTAAGGGTATCGAGGGGTACAGAGCTAGGGCGGGTTAGTGGAGTTGAGGCACAGCCATGATCTCACTGAATGGGAGAGCAGGCTCGAGGGGCTGAATGGCCTACTCCTGTCCCTGTGTTCCTAACAGCAAAATCAAAACCGAGGTTCTCATTTTAATAAAAACAGATTAAACATAAAGCTTCCTTCGCAATTATGTTGAGAGAAATTTGATGCATAACCTGATCTACTGATTAGAAAATAACAAGTTGGACAAGCCTGTTCAGTAGTGGGCCTCCTGAAAGACATTGTTCCTGGGGAAGTCTGCCTCTCATAGTATACTCTTGCCTTACAGACTTGTCATTCTCACCAACACTGATATGATGTGATTCCTTAAGTGCTTTTTACGTATGTTGTGATGCAACTCTCTTGTGAAACAGCAACAAGGAAAATCCATAGATTAAAACAAGAGATTTGCGCAATGATATAATCACTGTGTCAGCAATTACCTCTTTATAAAATGCAATTGATTAGCACATTAATATTAAATAGATAAAGTGGTTGACTCTTAATTGCCCTCTTAAATGGCCCAGCAAGCCACTCAGTTGTAGCAAACCAGTACAACAGCAGTTCAGGAAGAAGGCCCACCATCACCGTCTCAGGACACTAGGGATGGGCAATAAATGCAGACCTTACCAGTGGCATCCACATCCCGAGAATGAATTCAAAAAAGAAACCAATTATAAGCTCATTAAAAATTATAGTAATGTTACTCTTGGTTGCTTAAAAAAAATTAGTGAGAATCATTTTTGGCTGTTCTGAGTAGGATAGGGTTAATTTGAACACAAGAGTTTCACTGTGGTTTTTTTGATGGCTAGTAATGCTGGCACAAGGTTTTGCTGTTTGTTGCCTAATGGAGTCCTTGACATTAACTCTGAGGGATCAACTGTGCAAACAAGACATGGCTGTCCGCCTGTTCTCATTTTAAAATAGCTATACCACGTCAGCTACAAAAGTACACACTGTATAAATAGCTTGTGCAAAAAATTGGATTTTTTTTTAAAGGGGAACTCTCTACGTTTTAAAATACTGTTTTCTTATTGCAATCAAAATATAGTGTTCTGATCTGTGTACTACCATCTGGTTTGTAGTATTGATTTTTTCCATCCTCTGGGAAATGCCTGTGTATTTTGCGCTATGTATTTTAGGAAGGATGACCTCACTGTGGTGGGATGGTGTTCTGCACTTGTATTGCAGAAACTTCTCGGGGATTTTGGTCATAAAAAATATGACTTTTGTTTAAATGTACAAACTCTCTGAAAGGTATTAAAACAGTTATAAAAAAACACAAATATGTGGACCCTAAACTTACAGCTTGCTATTAAGCAATAATTTTGTTAGAAAAAGAATTCTAAAGAATTGGAACTTGACCTTGTCTAAAACTGGAACATTTAATGAGTTTGTTGCCAGTGTTATCCTCTCTCTTGAGTTTTCTAAACCATATGCTGCTGTAATCTGTAGAAATCCAGTTTGCAATGTTGAATCAGTAAAGCATTTTTCCTTTCACTTTCTGCAATGAATTATGGATAGGATTACATCATTGTGCACTGTTTCTCCTGCAGACACTGTTATACAGTATAACTTTGCACAAAATTTTGATCAAGAAACCCAAGTGATACATTATATCAAAAATAAAATGGTAAAGTAAAATACCCTAGAGTTGAGAGAACGCTACCTCTTGAATAAAATTCAATAATTTACTCTCAACAAAATCCTCGGTTACATGTTTTCAAACACTTGCTGCTGAAGAATTCAACGTCAGGCTCCATAGGAGAGCACTATTGCATTTCCTTTATGCAATGAATTATGGAAAGTATAATCTTACTATAGCCAGCTTGTTCTATGAAGTTGCGCTGTAAAAGTTTCCAGTGTTTTGGCCTCTAAGCACTTTTTAAAAGAAAAAGCCAAATCTCTGGGAAAGGTTTATATAGTACATTATCATGACCCTTAATCTTTCCTTCCTCCTACAATCTTGAAGCTTTGAAAACCTAAACTTGGCTATTGAACGAGAGAAATGATTGCTCCCTCTGTAGTGTCCGAGTATAAATAATACACGGACTGCAGGAGAACAATAATAACAGGTATTTACTGAACAGAGGGTAACTTAAGACTCAAGTACAGAAGCTTGCTATGGCTTTATATACAGGAGTGGTCACTGCCAGTACTGCAGTATAGAATCAGTTCTTCTCTTAAAGGTACATACACAACAATTCCTCCCCTTTTAGATAAACAGTACATAACACTCATTTAACAACTAAATAATAACTAATTACAATTACAATTTTCTCTGTACTATATACATCAACTGAAATAATCATTTATAAGTTCAGTCTTTGAGGAGGCTTCCTGATCCTGACTGGATAGCGCCTTTCTCGAGTATCCTGTTCTTGCGGCGGAGTTGATTCTGGCTCATTGTCATTGGTTGGTTCGTCAGCTTCCAATACCACTGCTTCTGAGGTAGACGCAATCTGTACTTCGGGTTGATTACCAGGTGCACCTGCTCGTGGTATGGGTTTGGCTTGTTCCTGTGACTCTAGAATCTGGTCAGCATGGCGTCTCACGATGCTCTCTCCAACGTCCACTGTGTACATTAGTGGTCCCTGCTGTGTGCATATCGTTCCTGGCTGCCATTTTTCTGTTCGGTAGTCGCGGGCCAAGACTGGTTGCCCTATCTTGAAGCTCCTGGTTGGCTTCTCATTTATGTGCTGGAACTGCTTATCCTCAACATCTCGTCTTCTGTTTGGTTTGAGCAAATCCAGGTGACATCTTAGCCTTCGGTTGAAGAACATTATGGCTGGAGCTTGGTTGGTGACTGCATGTGTCGCATTCCGGTAAGCAAACGAGAAATTATCCACCTTGTGTTGTAGTGGTATGTCGTCATTATGCATTGCCTTTATTGCCTTTTTAAAGGTCTGAACAAACCTCTCAGCCAATCCATTTGTGGCTGGATGATATGGGGCAGATGTGTAATGTTTCATCCCATTATTCCTCAGAAACCTCCGGAAATCCTCTGACACAAACTGTGGCCCATTGTCGGAGCAAATCTGTTCTGGCAAGCCATTCCTGGCGAAGATGGTCTGTAGGACTGCAATAGTTTTCTCCGTGGTGGTGGAGGACATTTTGATGACCTCTGGCCATTTCGAATGGGCGTCCACAGCGATTAGGAACATTGAGTCCATAAATGGACCAGCAAAATCAATGTGTACCCGTTGCCATGGAGATGAGGGCCACTCCCATGGATGTAGCGGGGCCTGTGGTGGAGCGTTTTGGACCTTCTGGCATCCTGTGTATCTCTTGGTCATATCCTCGATTTCTTTATCGATTCCCGGCCACCACACAAACGCCCTGGCTAGGCTCTTCATTTTTACCCCTCCCAGATGACCCTCATGAAGCTCACTGAGCACTCTATCTCTCAACTTGGGTGGAATTACCACTCGGGATCCACACATCAAGGTCCCCCGGCACACTGACAGCTGTTCTCTCCTTGGCGAGAATGCTGGCAACAGTGAGTCGCCATGTGCTGGCCATCCCTTCACCGTCAAATCATAGACCCGAGAGAGTGTCAGGTCATTTCGGGTTTCCTTCTCTATACTTGAGTTTGTAACAGGTAGACATTCGACTATGGTCGCATGGAATATCTCAACAGGGTCCACTGCAGGTGCTTCCTCTACCGTAGGCAACGGTAGGCGCGACAGCCCATCAGCGTTTCCATGCTGTTTCGTACCCTTGTACTCTGTCGTACTGATGTGCCCCTAGAAAAAGTGACCATCTTTGCAGCCGTTGCGCCGTCATCACCAGAACGCCCTTCTTTGGGTTAAAAATGGAGACCAGAGGCTGATGATCAGTCAGTAGGGTGAATTTCTGCCCGTGCAGATAGTGATTGAACTTCTTCACCCCCCACACCAGGCTGAGGGCCTCCCTGTCAATCTGGACGTAGTTACGCTCGGCTGAGGTTAACGAGCACGACGCAAAGGCTATTGGCCTCTCTGAACCGTCAAGGAATTTGTGTGACAGCACCGCTCCGATGCTGTAAGGAGACGCATCACATGCTAACCGAATCGGTAGTGTTGGATTGTAGTGGGCCAATACTTCTTTTGAAGTGATTCGGCATTTACATTTCTGAAAGGCACGCTTACACTCATCACTCCATTTCCATGTTACTCCAGTTTGCAGTAGGGCGTTCAGTGGGTGCAGAATTGTAGATAAATTCGGCAAGAACTTATGGTAGTAGTTCACCAACCCGAGGAACGACCTCAGTTGCGACACATTTTCCGGTGCTGGAGCCTTGACTAGCCTCGATCTTGTCCGGCGACTTATGCAACCCTTCCTCATCAATCATGTGGCCACAATACGAGATTTGTCTCCTGAAGAACTTGCATTTGGGGCGGTTGGCTCGTAGCCCATATTCCTGTAATCTCGTGAGCACCTGCTCCAGGTTGGCAAGGTGTTCACTGTCATTTTCGCCCGTAACCAGGATGTCGTCCAAATAACACTGGGTCCCCGGGATCCCTTGCAGGACTTGTTCCATCGCCCTCTGCCAAATAGCCGGGGCTGATGCTACCCCGCATACCAGTCGATTGTACTGGTAAAGGCCTTTGTGAGTGTTTATCGTGAGGTATTTCCGAGATGCTTCTTCCACCTCCATTTGTAGATGCGCTTGGGCCAGATCAATCTTTGTAAAGCGTTTCCCTCCAGATAGTGAGGCGAAAATATCTTCTATCCGTGGAAGTGGATATTGTACTGTGTGCAGGACTGGGTTCACAGTTACCTTGAAGTCCCCACCGATGCGAACCTTCTTCGGTTCCCCAGGCGTGCTGCTCAATGATTTCTTCATTACAGGAACGATGGGTGTGGCCCACTTGCTCCAGTCCACCTTGGACAGCACACCCGAACGCTCCAGACTCTCCAGCTCTGCTTCAACGGCTTGGCGGATCGCGTAAGGTACCGGTCTGGCCTTAACAAATGTTGGGTTTGTGTTATCTTCGATTTTTATCGTTGCCGTAACTCCTTTTAGAGTCCCAAGTCCTTGTTGGAACACCTCTTTCGCATCAGTTAGAATTTTTGACAGTCGTCCAGGTGTGACGTCATCATCCTTTTTATCAGTCACAGTTAGCGCCTGAATGGAATGCCAATCCAATTGTATTTTTCGGATCCATTCACGTCCCAATAGTGGTGGTCCTCCATCCGGTAGTATATATAGGTACAGTTTCTGTGTTTCCTTGCCGTTGTATTCAACTGGCACCCTTATTTTTCCTCTGGGGTAGACTTTTTGCCCCGTGTATGTCTTCAATACAATGGACGTGTCCTTCAAGGGTATGTGTGAGAATAGCCGCTCATAGTCTCGTCGATTCATGACAGTTAGGGCTGATCCTGTGTCCAATTCCATCTTTACTGGGGACCCTGCTATCATGAGGGTGACCCAAATGGTTCGGTGATCCTCCTTTGCGATCACGTTGTGTAACTTTAGACAACTTAGTCTCCTGCTCCCGGAGTCCTTATCACTCTCCTGATCTTCCGAACTACTGTCAGTCAATTTCTTTACTTTCTTGTACTTTTCCTTAGTAGTTCTTGTAGTGTTGGTTTTCTTTCCCGACCTGCAGACTCTTGCTATGTGTCCCATTTTCCCACATTGCCTGCATACTTTGTCCTTAAACCAGCAGTCCTTCTGATCATGGGTTGTTCTGCCGCAGCGATAGCACTTTTCCGCTCCATACGCCATTTCGTTAGCGCTGTATTCTTGTGGTTTCTGTTGTATTTCCGCAGCTCCCCGTGCTGCTGCTTCGTAGGATACTGCCACGCTGAAAGCCTGTTCTAGCGTCAGGTTCTTTTCCAAAAGTAGTCGTTTCTGGGTTCCTTCACTCTGGAGCCCGCAGACAAACTTATCCCATAAGGTGTCTGCCAGTCCTGCTCCAAACTGGCAGTGCTTCGATAACTTGCATAGTTCCGCAAGATAGTCAGCATTGCTCTCATCTTTGTGCTGGTTTCTTTTATGGAACTTGAATCTTTCTGCTATCAGCAGTGGTGTAGGGTTTAGGTGTTCCTGTAAGATATTAACAATCTCTTCAAAACTTTTCTCCATTGGTTTAGCTGGGGTAATTAAATTGCGCAATAGGCCGTATGTTCTCGCGCCCATCAAATTTAATAATACCGATGCCTTCTTTCCATCGGCCACCTCATTTGCCTCGCAGTACACTTCAATTCTTTCCACATACGTGGTCCAGTCTTCTACCTCGTTGTCGAAAGCAGTGATACTGCCACTTCTCAGCATCTTGGGTGATTTAAAATGGCGCCTCCCGCGCTTTTTCTTCTTCAATGGATTAAAATGGTGCCTCCGCGCTTTTCCTTCTTTCCCAATGGAATAAAATGGCGCCTCCCGCGCTTTTCCTTCTTCCCCTGGCTGCCACGCTGCTCCTAGCGTTCTGCAGGGTAATGGCGGCGACCCGCGGCTTCGGCGTGTCTCACTTTTCCTTCCCCTTGTTTTATTTTCGCTACGCTGCCCGTTTCTTGAGCACCGACCGCGCCCTGTGCGCTCCACCCTCTCTCTCTTTTCCTCCCGACGACGCTGCACGGCCCCTTTGCAGAGCCGCTCGATTGAGCTCGAGCCCGCCGCAGTCCGGAAGGGTCAGCGCACTACCTGCTACCAGCACGATTTGCTGGAACACCTTGACTGGGGAGCCAAGCCCAGCTCTCCACAGCCTCTCCTGCAACTCTCCAACCTCCGATGGATCCTTGGGCGGTTGCCCGCGGTCGACGCCTGTTCTGACTTCGACCTCCAAGAAGCTCCTTCTCAGGGAAAGATCCCCGTGAGGTGATGCAGTACTGCAGGTGAGTTCGAACCTGTTCGTCGCCAATGTAGTGTCCGAGTATAAATAATACACGGACTGCAGGAGAACAATAATAACAGGTATTTACTGAACAGAGGGTAACTTAAGACTGAAGCACAGAAGCCTGCTATGGCTTTATATACAGGGGTGGTCACTGCCGGTACTGCAGTATAGAAACAGTTCTTCTCTTAAAGGTACATACACAACACCCTCCTAGTGCTGTAATATAGTATTATACATGCAGGATTTCTTCCCAACACAGGAGTATATAGTTTGTAATATTTGGCAGTAGATTTTATTTGTGAGTAAAGAAATAGTAATCTCCCAAGCATTCTTCTTATCTATATTTATCTAATTCCTAAAGAAAAGAAACTCTTTTTTACCTTTTTCTCTTTGTTTTTCTTTTTCCTTTTCCTTTTTCTCTGTACTTTGTTTTTCTTCCTTTCTTTCATCCATCTGTATTTATCTCATTCCTAGACTTATGTTTTATATTTCCGCAGTTTCGGTCGTGTTTTGTGCTCATCAAGGTGAGAGATTTCCATGCGAGTGAAACGATTATAAAAAAAAACCTTTTTGTAGCCCGTTAATGTCTCAACACCTTATGTTAGGTAACAAAAGACGTGCCAGGTGGAAGGTCCGCAATAGGGTGCAAGGCAGGAGTGATTAGATGACAAAAGAGATGATGGTGCAAGACAAAAGGGGGTGGTAATGGGACATAAAGTAACAAAAGATGGGTCTAGAGGAGCTGGATGGCCCCAAACACTCCTTCCAGGTGAAACAGTGATTTACTTGTACGGCATCGAATCATACAAACTTCCAAGCACAGAAGGAGGCCATTCAGCCCATCGTGTCTGTGCTGACTGAAGGAGCAGTCGAGCTTAGTCCCACATCCCTGCTTTTTGTCTGTAACCCAGTAAGAACCTCATCCTCAAGTACCCGCCCAACTCCCTTTTAAAATTATTTCTGGACTCAGCTTCCACCACCTTTTCAGGTAGAGCGTTCCAGATCCCGAGAACTCGAAGTGAAAAGATGTCTCCTCATCACCTCTCTATCTTTTGCCAATGATTTTAAATCTATAATCTCCAGTTATTGACCCACTTGCCAGAGGGAATAATTTCTCTTCATCTTGAAAACCTCTATTAGGTCACCTCTTAACCTTCTCTATCCCAAGGAGAACAGCCCTAACTTTTCCAACCTCTCCCCATAACTGAAGTCCCTCATCCCTGGTAACATCCTGGTAAATCTCCTCTACCCTTTCTGAGACCTTTATATCTTTCCTGAAGTGTGGTGCTCAGAATTGTCGACAATACTCCAGTTGAGGCCTAACCAATGATTTATAAAGTTCTAGCATGATCTCTCTGCTTTTATCTTCCATTCCTCTGTTTATAAATCCAAGTTACCCATCTGCTTTTTTAACCACCTTATCAACTTGTCCAACCACCTTTTAAGGATTTGTGTATATGGACACCAAAGTCTGTCAGCTCATCTACACTTTTTAAAATCATGCCATTTATAATATACTGTCTTTCCATATGAATCCTCCCAAAGCGCATCACTTCACACTTTTCCGCGTTGAACTCCATCTGCCATGCTTCTGCTCATTTCGCCATCCTATCTATGTCATCCTGAAGCCTCATCACTATCCAGTACTTTGCCAAGTTTCGTATCATCTGCAAACTTTATAATGCTGCTCCCTACACCTAAGTCTAGGTCGTTTATAAAAATAACGAAGAGTAATGGACCCAAAACTGACCCTTATGGAGCACCACAGCAAGCCACCTCCCAGTCTGAAAAACATCCATCCGCCACCAACCTTTGTTTCCTGTCACTGAGCCAATTTTGTATCCATACCGCCACTTTCCCCTTAATTCCATGGGTTTCTATCTTCTAAATAAGCCTCCTGTGTGGCACTTTGTCAAATGCCTTCCAAAAGTCCACATATACAATATCTACTGCACTACCTTGTTCAACCTTTTGTTACCTCGTCAAAGAATTCAATCAAGTTAGTCAGACACGATTTGCCTTGAACAAATCCATGTTAATCTAACTTCTTTCAATTTAGTGTACTGCATTTGATGTTCATGATGCAGTCTCCTCTACATTGAGGAGACCAAACGCAGATTGGGTGATCGTTTTGCTGAACACCTCCATTCAATCCGCAAGCGTGACCCTGAGCTTCCGGTCACTTGCCATTTTAATTATTTGTCCCACTCCCATTCTGACCTCTCTGTCCTCTGCCTTCTACATTGTTCCAATAAAACTCAATCGAAGCTCGAGGAACAGCTTCTCCTCTTTCGATTAGGCACTTTACATCCTTCCAGACTCTTTACATCCTTCCAGACTCTTTACATCCTTCCAGACTCAAGTCGCGTTAGAATCATACAGGACAGAAGGAGGCCATTTGGCCCGTCGAGCCCGTGCCCGAGTTCAACCATTTCAGATCATAACCACTGCTTCTATTTTTTTCGGACAGCAGGTGCTGGTAATGATTCTACTGTTGCCATTTACAGCTCCTTAAACCCGTCTTTTGTTTCTTTACTTGTCCCATTACCACCCCCCTTTGCCTTGCACCATCACCCCTTTTGTCATTGAATTACTCCTGCCTTGCACCCTATCGCAGACCTTCCATTTAGTTCTTTCCTCCCTACCTCCCCCGCACCCCCCCCCCCTTTGTTTCTCTCTCTGGAGGCTGCCTGACCTCTGAGTATTTCCAGCATTTTCTGTTTTTATTTATACATTTAAGCGTTGTACTGCCTCACTAAAGCTGATGTGTTAATCCCTTTTTTGTTAATCAATGTGTTAAGCTCTTTTTAAAAGTGTTTTTGTTGCGGTTTGAAAATTGCCTAGTAACCAATTCAGTGATGTTTTGGAGTCTTTTCACCTAATCAGATGCCAGGGCTCAAGCACTTTCGGCAATTAATGTGAGGAGCACTTTTGTGCAGGGGTGAAAACCGCCTCATCACGTGATATTGCTCCAGCTTTCTGATCCATATAACTTACCCATACAAACCCTTCGCCCACAAACTTTGGCCGTAACTCTGTCGTTTTAAAGATTTTTTTAGTCCTTTAAAAAAAAAAAAAATTGTGCTGCAATGTAATTTGTATATTACAACGAAGCAAATGGCATAAATACACTTTCAGTTATCCATAACAACTGTTGGTGACTGTTTTTTCAGTATTGTAATTGTACTCCAGTTTGCATTCCCTTAGCTTCTGGCCAAACTTGATACAACCATTTAAATGGATAAAAGAATAGACTGGTTAAATGAATAAAATTACTTGGCAAAATCACACTTCATTTAACTGTTTTGCACTGCACTGTAATCTGTTCTTGTCAGTTCTTAGAACCAGTGATCCGTTGCAGCTGGCATCATGGAGTGGCATGGTCTAAGGTGCATATTTTGCCATGAGGCATTCAGTGTGAAAGACAGAACTGAAATGGATGAAAAAGATGTCTGCTTTTGATGCAATATTAGCCAGAATTAATAAGTGTTCACCGATTTCTTGGCCACCTGGTAAATCATACTACCTTTGGGATTGAAGTAGTCCACATTGTTTAACCTATGGGGATTGTCAGTGTGATGGTTAAATAGTTCTGAAGGCTGCTTCTTGTTGCTAAGTATTAAAATGCTTGACACACTTGTAATAGGCTATGCTAAAATTGGAAAGAGATATAATTCTAAATCATTATATAAATGGAATACTCAATGGGTAACTATGGAATAGTACCAGTAGCTCACCAGTGAAGAAAGTGTTCATCGCTTGTAAGTTATGTAGTCTTTCTCCTCCTAAGATGTAAATGGAATTGCAGTTATCCAGTGAGTATTTTCTGTTTATATTCTCTGGAACTCTCTCTCTAAACCCTTCTGCCTTTCCACCCCTATGCCTCTCCACTCCGTCTCTGCCTTTAAAGCTCTTCTCGGAAGTTACCTTTTCTACCAAGCTTTCAGTTATCCCTACATGGCTTAACGTCCATTCCATTACTCTCTGTAAAATGCTTTGGCATGCTTTCTACGTTATATAAATGCAAGTTGCTGCTGTTATTTGGCATTATTGTCACTTTACCGCCATAAGAAATTAAATAGCATTGTTTTTGAATTAAAGGGTTAATATAAAGCACTGGTCTTGCCCACTGTAAAAAGAAAATGCTTTTTGCTTGGAAACGTTTTAATCAACAGATGGTTTCAAACTTTGTGACAAGAATTAAAGTAGCCGTGTCGGTGGTGAACTTGTGCAGCTGTTTACCTATGCCAGAAGATTGTGTGGACAGAAGTTTCTTGTTTGTATACACTGCTTCTTGTAGACCAACCTGAGTTACTGATTTTTACTGTCGCCATTGGGAGGTGTGGAGTGTAGTAGCGCTTAACTACAAGAATTAACCCAAACTGTTCTATGCAACTTTGGCCATTTGGTTTTATACATGACTCTATGGGGGTGAAATTCGGTAGCGCCCCATTTGGGGCGCAATTATCGCCTCCGACTGCAAACTTGGCTTCTATCGCCCCTGGAAGTGATTGGAGTGCTAAATCAGTTGCTACACATCTCTCTTAAGGCGCTAACGCCGAGGAGCGAGGCACTATCTCAGAGCGCTGGCGAAGCTCATGTGATTTCAGTCAGCAATGGAACACTAGCGCCGGCCAGTTCTTAAAGGGGAGGGTCGATCTTGCTCTCCATCCACACCCTGCTCATTGCAGCCTTAAATCTTGGCCTGGAGAGACCCGTACATCAAATCTGCTGGAAAGAACAATGGAGAGGCCCAGGGAAAGAGCTCAGAGTGCAGCCCCCATAGTCTCTTCTAAGTCAATGCAAGGAAGGTCAAATCAAAATGAGCCTGCAAGGTGCTGCTCAGTACCCAAAACTCCTTCACACAGCATTGAATCTCTCCAGAAGACTCTCTCTCTCTCTCTCTCTCTCTCTCTCTCTCTCTCTCTCTCTCAGAATGCGTGGTGCAAAAATGTCGCCGACAAAAAAAGTCAGTAAGCAGTCGCCTTTAAATAGCGCTCCCCCAGTCTCTTCCCGACTACAAAAAGTTCCCCTCAACCTGTTGTTGCTAGCGGCAGGCGGAAAGGCAGGGGGCGCCACTCAATATCCGGCCCGGGGTGTTGCATGCTCGACTGACGTCACGATCTGTGGGCGCAGGAGATTGTGGCGGTAGTGTTTAGCGCCACCGCAAAATGTCTGGTCAATTTCGCGATTGGCGCCAAACATTGCCGCGCCCGGGCGCTAGTTGCTTTGCGCCCCACGCCAATGGGAGACACAAAGCAACCAAATTTTTCCCCCTATGTGCCTTTAGCTAGGAATGGTGCATGGCCACAGGAAGAGAAAAGAGAGAAAATAATTAAGCAGGTATCTTGCAGTAGAAAAAACATTGGTGGCAGACAGTCTGCTGCAATTTGTAAGCGTTTCAAACTGCAATTATCTTATAAATGTGTTATGAAAGAACTCACTATTGAATCTCTTGAAAAGAATGTATTCATTTTAAGCTGCAGCAGACTCAATCTGTCTGCTGTAAATTTGCTTCTAAACTGATCTGCAAGTAAATATTAGACCTGCTTGTTTGTCAATGGTTGTTTCTCGTGATTCTTCAAAATGAACAGCATTCTTTTGTGCATGAGCTTTGTCGTAGTCATAAAAGGCTGTTAAACAATCTCTGGATAGCAATATTTAATAGTTAAAATATTTGCTGTGAAACTACATTAAGATTATTTTTATTTCAATTCCATGCCATCATAAGCTTTAGTATGACAAAATCTTGTATGTAAGTAACACCCCTAATTTTAATTATTTTAGTCGGAAGCCCTGTAAGTTGGATCTCCCCATTCTGAGATCATAAAACATTGTATGAAAGTGCGATTTTTATACCCGATTTCGTGGTCGTTCTAGTTTTAGACGTCTTCACTATAATGTTTAAGTTTGTGCTACCTTGTGTTTTTATTATACAGAATGAATATTTTTTTAATGAATTTTTTCATGGTCTTTCCAAATTAAAAGACTTTTTTTTAAAACCTAGTTTTGTTTTGACTTTCAGTACACAGTCGTGATTGAAGAAGCATCTACAGATGTTTTCAATGCATCTGTTCTGAGACAAAGTTCACTGAGCTATTAGGCCTATTAATCAAGCTGGCCAAACACAGGTATTCCAGAATGCAGGCCATGAAAGGGGTGCAAAAATCCCTTTCCCCCTTCTATTTCACATCTCAGACAGCATGGCCATGTTTGTACACAGACTTGTGGCCATTATTTTCCCTCCATAAACTTGAGCTCATTCAAAACTCTGCTGTCCATATCTTAACTCACACCAAGTCCCGTTCACACATAACCCCTGTGTTCGCTGACCTACATTGGCTCCTGGTCCGGCAACACCTCCATTTTAAAATGCTCATCCAGGTTTTCAAATCCCTCCATGGTTTTGCCCCTCCCTATCTCTCTAACCTCCTCCAACCCTACAAGCCTCGGAGGTCTCTGTGCTCCTCCAATTCTGGCCTCTTGCGCATCCCCTATTTTAATCACTCCACCATTTAGGGCCTTGCTTTCAGCTACTTAGGCCCTAAGCTCTGGAATTCCCTCCCTAAACCTCTTCGCCTCTCTCTCCTACTTTAAGATGCTCCTTAAAACCTACCTCTTTGACCAAGCTTTTGGTCATCTGTCCTAATATCACCTTATGTGGCTCGGTGTCAAATCTGGTTTGTTAATGCTCCTGTGAGGCACCGTGGGACTTTTTACTATGTTAAAGGCACTATATAAATGCAAATTGTTGAATTTTGCAATAAATGCAATGCATTTTATATTTTTGCTTTCTTGTAGTTAGGTTTGGTTAGGAGTTGGATGAGTCAGAATTGATATTGGGTATCCAACCACACACTCTGCAAAGCTAATTTTCACTTTAGTATAAGTGAAAATAGATGAGATTCATTACAACTTGACCCAGTAGTATACGAACTTGATGTGCTCAGTGATGGGACTCAATTGTAGCGATGGTGAGTTAGCAAATTCAACCAGACTGTATCGGAGGAGGTGCCATGCGGAGGTTCGGTCTTTTTCCATATAGGAAGAACGGAACCGAAGGCCAGGTCTGTCGACTCTACTGTCATGCACGTTCTCGCAACCAGTTCAAAGCCTTATTGGGAGAGGCTTGAAAGACAGCCTTTTTCTTGCTTCTGCTATTGATCAGGGAATGGTAAATAGTGCAGAAGGACCAAAGAGGGAGAGAAATAATCAATGTCATGTGTGATCTGTGTGCACTGGCCCTATTTGTCAGTTTTCTTGGGGAAGATAAGAATCCTTTTTATAAAAAAAAAAAAAAAATTGGAAGGAGATCCAATTGTGGGATGTTTCAAATCCATCTGCAATCGTGAGGAGTGGATACTTCTCTTAGAATTACAATTGTTGAACCGATCGAGCCATATGCAGAATCATTAGTAACTGTGGACCGTGTTCCACTTTTTTAGTGTGAAAGAAGCAAAGTATTGGGAGGGCAGTTGTACTTAAATATAAAATGCACCCAATGGCCGAGATATTCCGATCCCTACGGGCTGTGTACTCACCCGTAGGGACATCAGAAATGCCAGTTTCAGGCATGCGCTGGAAACCGGCATTTCCGATCTGTCAAGAATGGTCTTGACAGATCCTCCGGCTGCCCTGGAGAAGGGCCTTTGTGGGCGGATAGTTCCGCTTTTTGGAGACCCTCCGCCCGCAGAAAACCCTTACAATTCTTACGCCTGGTAAGGCCTGCTTTTACCAGGATAAGAGTTGAAAAAGTAAAAAAAAAAGTTAAAATTTTCACTGATTTATCATTTAAAAATACTTTAAAAAAAGGTAAGTTTATTTTTAGCTCCGTAAAAAAACTTTATCTTTTTCAAAAAATTACATTTTTGTTTAAAATACTTAATTTATTGTAATTTCAAGTCATTTAAAAAATGTGATTTTAAAAAAAATGTATTTAAAGTTTTACTATGTTTTTGGGGTGATCTCCATTCATATATTTGACGGGTCTTCCTGTCAAGTGTATGAAGGGAGATTCCCTTCTGTGATTGGCTCCCCATGGCCCACGTGATCCCAGGGACGCTGCAAACCGCCTGTGCCCCTGGGATATGTGGGCCCTGCGCACTTGGAGTTTGGAGAGGCCCAGGATCGGAAGCGTGTGCGTCCCGGGAGTCCTCAGGTAAGGGCCTAGATTTTTCCAGATCGCAGGCCTCCGCATGCTGGAGGTCTGCGATCGGAAAATACGGGACATTATCTCTCTCCCTGACTTCTCCCCAACCCATTGTGGGAATTTTTAAAAAATGTAACTTTTGTGATTTTCTTCCTTTTTAATCTGCTGATCCCTACAGATACTTGCTATTTCAGATCAGACCTCAGTTGGGAACCATCGTATAATCTGTCAGAAGACAGTTCTGTAAGAAATTGTATTGGTTGAAAATGGTGTTACTCACGCATGCGACAATTATAATTCTCCCTCCTCCCCCAATTTCTCGAGGCTATTTTTTTCTGATAGTCCTAAATTGCTGTGCTGAAAACTAAAGATACGAATTTGCTCTTTGTAGATCCTGAGCCACAACCTTTGAATTTGCTGCTACACTCACCATTGTCATTGGCACGGATTTTGCTGTGAGCGGCGAAGGAACAGCTTTCGCAGTTCACCTCGCGTACAGTTGCCCACCGACTTTTAGCAGGCTTGTCAGCGGAGACTTCCTCTCTTCCGGCGTCAATTTGAATTAGGCGCCCTCTTCAAGGGACCTGTGGCGTCTGTGAGCAGGGCAAGCAGCAGGGAAACTGTTTAACCAAATCGGATTGAAGAATCCATACTATTCAAATTATTTTTTCAGGGCCAGAGATGTTTTTCACCAGTAATTATCCCTACGCCATTAAAAACTCAGTTACTCCTGACTGCACGAGCCCTAACTTTTTAGCCATATTTAAAGCAAGAATAGTGGGTGATTAGCCCAAGTTCACGCCATGACGATGATCTCTGCAGATTCCAGCAGCGAAGACTGCAACAGCGCGCCCTGTGGAGGAGCAGGGCATCACTGACAGCAACTTCTGGATTTCTGCATTTAACTGCGCATGTGCGGACGCCAGAAGTTGCTCTCAATTTTATCCTGTAATAACAGCGTTATTAGTACAGCAAAATCTGGGCCATTAATTTGAAACAATAAACAACAAAAGCAACAGAAACTTCCATTTATGTTGTGCTTTTAACAAAGAAAAATATCCTACGGTGAAGCAAAGAAATGGATGTCAGGCCAAGAAGCTATTCGGAAGGGTGACCAAGAGCTTGTTCAAAGAGGTTGGCTTTAAGGAGGGGAGGTGGAGGGGTTTAGGGAGGAAATTCCTGATCATGAGGACTAGGTGGCTGAAGGCATGACTGCCTATGGTGGGACGAAGAGAGGGGAGGGATGTTGGAGTAAGAGGAATGGAGAGTTTACGGTGGGTGGGGGTTTTAATGCCGGAGCTGGTTACAGAGAGAAAGAGGCTAGCGAGGGATTTAAACACAAAGATAAGAATTTAAAATTTGAGGCACTGGAGTATCATGGGCCAATAAAAGTCAACTAGCACAGGGGTGATGGTGCACAGGATAGGCTAATGGCAGCAGAGTTTTGGATGAGCTGAAGTTTACAGAGGATGGGGGGATGGAAAGCTGACCAGGAGACCGTTGGAATAATAAAGTCTAGAAGTGACAAAGGTATGGACAAAGGTAGCAGTCGCAGATTGGGTGAGGTTAGGGTAGAGAGAGACGATGTTGTGGAAGTGGGTAGTGTTTGTGATGAAGAGGATATGGGGTGGGTTGCTCAGCTTGGGATGGAATAGGACCCCAGGTAGTACGCAGTCTGCTTCAGCCTGTAACAGTAACCAGAGAAGGGGGGTGGCATCATTGGCGAAGGTACAGAGTTTGTGGTGGAGGACGATGATGATGGCTTCAGTCTTCCCAATGTTGAGCTGGAGGAAATTGAAGCTCATCCAAGACTAGATGTCGAACAAGGAAGTCCGGGGTGGAGAGAGGTGGTGAAATGGTATAGGTACTTTGAGGCCATCAGAGTGCATATGCAAGCTGAACCTATGTCTGCAGATAATGTCCTCATGGGTCAGCATGTAGATGAGGAAGAGAATGGGGCCAAAGATAGATTCTTGGGGGATTCATCAGGTGGCTTTGAAGAGAAGTCACTGAAGCTGGACAGTGCAGTTTAAGGCATTGGAGGAGGATGGTATGGTCAACCATGTCAAAGACTCCAGAGAGATTGAGGAGGAAGAGGAGGGATACTGCACCAAGGTCACAGCCACAGAGATTGTCATTTGTGACTTTGGTTAATGTTATTTCACTGCTGTGGGGATGGCAGAAACCTGAAAGGAGGAATTCGAACAGAGTGTTTCAGGAAAGACTGGCATGGATCTGAGATGTGACACGATAAGTCCTGTTGAAGAGGGAACTATTTACAATGCTAGTTAGCTAGGAAAGGAAGTTGTGAGGTCAGCAGTTTAATGGGAAGAGTGTTCAGGGAGAAGGAGGTGGGTCTCTTTTATGAGATGAGTTCAGGAAGAGTATGCGAGGAGGTGGGAGAGAAACTGGAGGTTTAGAGCTAGGATAGGGAGGGGCCTGAGAGGAAGTTTGGCTTGGTGGACAATAGGAAGAGGGGGGTGGTGGGAAGTGTCAGGCAGCCAGATAGATGGACTCTTGGTGACAAAAAAAATCCATGAGCTCTTCGCACTTGTTAGAGATGAGGTAGAATAGGCAGAAGAGAGGTGTTTAAGGCAGTTGATCGTGAAGAAAATATGCTGGGAGTTATTTTTGCTTTCCTGGATGATCCTTGAGTAGTGGGTGGTTTTGGTGAAGGAGTGCGAGACCCAATAGAGCTTAATAAGAATCTATGAATCATGCCCTAAAATTGATCACAGTATCCCTGGTGTGGTGGGATATTCCAGCTGGGAAGCGCATGGGACTGCCATAATCAACATCCCACCAATGGTAAGGGCCAAAGAAATTAATGGTGTCATGTTTACTTCATAGGATGTGCTTCTGTGGCCTAAACCATTGATGACATGTTTTGAAGGGAGCTTGGGGCAGCATCACGTTTTTTGAGGGGGTGGGGGGAGGCAAATATCAAGACAAGGGAGTCAAATTTCAGAAAAGTCCTTTAAAAAGAGGTGTGACACAGTGGTGCTGTGGTCGGAGGTGCAGTCGGACCCGCAAAACAATTACGAAAGTACCTCCTGGCGCCCAGGCTGCGAAAAGTTGCAGTCCCTGGCCTGGAGGCGGAGGGCAGCGTAATGGCCCACAGATTCCAGGGATGCAGGTGGTTTGGAAGCGTTCCTGGGACCTACGTCTGCTTGCATCAACCGTAAGACTTACGTGGACAATTGCTGGGCAAATAGCCCAACTCTGCGCCAGCGATTGCTTTTTCAGGACCCCTGCAGATGGCCTGTTGACGTGTACGTTGACGGGCCACAAGTTCTGGAAATCCTGAACTTGTGGGGCTTTTCAAAGGGAATACGACGGTGCACTCGTACACTGTCACAGACACCAATTTCAGGGCCATTGAGATGCTCTGGTGGATAGGGAGGTCCTATAAGGTTTACAAAACAGCTTTTGATTGAAGAATCCAGTTGTACAGGAAACTTTGTGCTATCCGGCACCGACGGGACCGAGCTGTTGCCGTCCCATCAAAACTGCCGGACAAACCAGCGCTAATGTTGAAACATACGGAGATTTTGAGCTCCGTATCTGGCAACAAACCCTGTTGCTTACAGCTTCTAAACAGTCGGCCGTACCTTGCAAGCGTCTCTGTAGCTTAGCAACAGCTTCAGCGAGACCTTGCAGAGCCTGACTGGTGGGAAAAAAAGCAACGAAAAGAAAAAAAACCTAACGAAACGGCTCCTGATTTTTGCCAGTGGCTCGAGCAGTTAACCTCTGGATAAACCAAAGTTTCCTGTAATTGTATATTCTCTCTGATTTACACGAACACAATTTAAATTAAAAACAAAAACCCAGCTCTCATACCTCAAGTTTAATATTCCACTTAAAATATTTGATCTTGTGTATCTATCTATAATATATACACAGGATCGTAAACAACCTGGTACAGCGCAATGCAAAATAAACATTCTTGCAACTTATTAGCTCATTGCTGCACTTGCTGCATAATTTGATGCGATCCTTAGTGGCACATAATTTCACTGGTGTATTCCAAACACAGCACTAAATGGCTGTTCAGTATTTTTATTACAATTCAATTTAATACATTTATTCAGATGTAAGTACTTTAAAAAAAAAAGATGAATGAATTTTGTTACTGGAGACGATTATTTTGTAATTTTGGGGTTGACGAGACAAACTGTCTTGCCCTTTTCTGAGTTGTCATCAACATTGTTTCAATCTTGAGAGGGTGTAGAACAGTTCCAGGGTTAGTTTTTAAAGTAACAATATTTAATTTAATTTAAATTTAATTTTGTGATCGTGTAGGAGGCATTGGCTTGTTTGATTTAGAGTGACTCTTGTGCAGTTAAATAAAAGTGCCAACAATTTTTGGAAAACCTTTTTAATTTTTAAACAACAGGGGACTTCAAACATCACAGCAGTGATGCTTTAGTTCTCACAAAGAGCTTTTTAGTAAACACAACAGGAGAGTGTAAGAAGGTGTTAATAACAGGGAATAAAGCAATGTACAATTTCCCCTGCAGAAGAGGCATTTACTGTAGTTATTTGTAGTCCAGTGTGGGTGTAACACTGACAGAAGTGATTGGATCCACGTGTTGCCAGAAGGCACTTATTACAGTGTTTATACAAGTTCTTTAACGATACTTTTACAGTATTTTTCCACTTTGGAAATATACTTGTGCTTTTTTTAGTTCAAGCTAAAGCTACCCACTCTAATTAGTGGAATCACTGTTATGTAAGGTAGATACTAGTGGAGGAGGTGCTTTATACTTTTATGTTGTATGTAGTCTCAGGGGCACTTTAACAACAGGACGACTGAGGAGCTGTGGTTATGTTGTCTGTTCTCATCAGTGTGAGACTGGGGAATGCAAAGCTCCATGTAGGTGTGGTTGAATGCAGCAACTAGTGCTGCTCTTCGGTGTCGACTTGCTGCGATTTTTAGGGATAGAAAACAGCTGATGTAAAAGGGGGATGCTTTCAATTATTAGAATTTAAATGGTTACACAGCAAGCTGCCAGAGCTTTGTGAGCTTCCAGGTGATCTTAGTCCATTGCATGTTTCAGCATCACCTATGTACCTGTGTTTTAGACTGTTCCACTTGTGTCAGGTTGGCACCCAAGAGAACACAATACAGTGCTCACACGAATATAAAAGTAGCATACTCTAAAAACAGACCACTCAAACTGTGCACCAGCCAATTAGGGTTATACTCAACAACAAAAAAATTATGGACAGAGGATCAAGCTCAGGGGCACCACTTCTTGCTGCATGTGGCTCCTCAAATTTGCCATCAACATCAGTGCAAACATTTGCTGTGTTGTGTTTTCCTCTGGGTTTTGTACACTTTGTTAATTTCAGAATTGTGTGTATAGCTTTAGTTGGGTGATGGGTGAGATGGCCAGAGGCAAGCACGGTACCTGTCCCCAAAGTATTGCAAATATCAATTCATAATTGTAAGAAAAGGAATAAAAGCATGCATTGGCGATACTGTTTACCTCCCAAATTTGTCGTCTTTCTCCGTGACAGTCTTGCATTCTTCCAAAAATCACCAGTGAGTAAATGCAAGCTATACTGAGGATTTGTTAATGAGATATTCTTGATTAATTCTAAAACAAATGAACAGTCAACAAATTCAGATTGGTAGACACAAGAATGGGAATATGGAATGCACAAAATTTAAACAAGTTGAAATGAATTGAGGACTTTTGGAAAAACTTGACTTAAAAGGGTTCGATCACTGTAAAAGGTGGGCTCATTGGAGTGGACAGAGTACATCTTTTAATTACATAACTCCTTTATCCTACTTTCCTTTAATCACTAAGGAAAATAATCCTCTCTTTTGTGATTAATGCTATATAATAGATTTTTAAAGAATAATTTGAATGTTTTCCAATAAAAGGGAATTCTACATTAAACTAGGTGCAGGTGCAGATTTTCCCCCCCAATAATGATTGCCTTGGCAATCCTGGTAATTTATCCGAGGCAAATATATGGACATGCACTTTGTCCCTCAATCCTCTTGTGGATTTAGCAGTTGCTTACTTTTATCAAAACCACGAAAGAAACCTGCAATCTTCCAACTCACTTGAAGCTGTCATGAATATTTGAGGTTTGGGGCTTTAAGTCAAGAGTGATTTCTCTTCTTCCCCAAAGGAAGTAGCTTCTGTTGAGACGCAATATGACATTGTTGCAAAGCCTGGTCACAAATTGGGAGATCTAAAAGAATCATTATTTTAGAAAGGCTGTTTGGATCTGACTGATTTAAAACGCATTTGAATACTCTACGTATAATAAACAAGCATATAATAATGTTACATATAAGACTTTTAAAATATCTTTTTGACAGCTTCGGGGTTGTTTTTGACATTTGAGAGTTTTTGCTGTTATACTTTTTGTACCCGCTTTGTTATCTCATTGCATTTAAGCTGAATATACAGTAGAGTTTAGCTACTCTTGGCAACAACATTCATGGAGTTAAAATGTGCACGAGCTAGGAAATGATATTTTAAAGCTGCTGATTGGTTGCCTGTGTTTGTATGAATGTTCCTCGTTCCCCGAGCGTGCATGACCTATTTATAGCTGGCTCCGCCTATCGTTCTATTTCAGTCTGCTTCAGGCTGTATTATTGTTGACTTGTATGTAAATGTGCTAGCTTTTATTGCAGTAGGCAGCTTGTATGGTTGCTTACTTCCATTGCCAGTGAGAGGATTCATATTTTCATGCTGAATTGTGCCTGTCAGTGCATTTAAGGTTCCTTTTCGGTAAACGGCTTTCCCTCTCTAGCCAAGATGTTGCATGTTGTCTGATTAATCTCTTGCTAAAAGGAAGATGACTGAATGTTTGCTGTAGCGGTTGGATTGAAAATCCCAACGTTAATTAGGGATGTTTGTTCCACTGTGCATTTCACCAGGCTTGACTGTGTTAAAAAGGATCTGGGGATTTTTGTACACGGCTTTCAGCAGCAACGTTTAAAGGATAAGACTGTACTCAGCCGTTTAGAAGTTTTAAAAAAATCTTTGTAAAAGAAGATCTGGAAATTATTCAGTATTTGGTGACTTTGTTATGTTACTGAAGCCCAAAGTGCCTGGACTGAAAAAGATGTTACAGACTATTTATGAAACTGAATCGTGTTTCTCCTCAGATGGTGTATCTGGCCAAGAGCAGCCCCTAGAATTGTTGCCACAAAGTCGGATGCACACTATGCCAACCTCAGGTAAGCAGAATGATTCATTTGGTGATAGTTCCCCTGGCATCTGAAAAATATTTCAAGTGCAGTATTTTTAATATTAAACCAAGTAGTGTTAATGATCCTGATATCTTTTATATACCAGATACTATTTACATCATGAAATACATTAAAAAATACTTTAGGTGAATAACTTCTCAGAAATGAGAGTTTATGAAATATAATTTTTTAATAACTTTGAGTATCTTAGAATCACAGTTACTTACTTCATTACTTTGTTGCTGCATGTAAGTGTTTCTTGGTTTCTTTTTAAAAGATGGATTGCTGGAGATTGGTGCTTTAATGTGACCACTTGTTTTCAGCACTTTAATACTGGTGTTATTTTTAAATCGTTCTAGCCATAAATTTTTGAACATGGTTATTTCTGGGACCTGTTTATTCAGCACGTGGTAGTTATCTGTCAGCACTAGATAGCTATGTGATACCATACTGCTTTTTGAGGTATGCCAAAGCTAAGAATATTGGGATATTTTTAGCTATGGAAACTTAAGCTTCTTAATGTTGCCAGCACAGCTTTAGCAGTTTAAAACAAACAGTTGGTTAATCCAGCTCCCCTGATTTTAATTCACTGCAGTTATATTTAGCATGTTAAATGGGTGGTCTTATGTTTTTCAGACTTAAAATATAGTGTCAAGACCCTGGAGTAATAACTCAAGACAGCACTAGCAGGAAGGGCCATAAATGTTTAGAGTTACCATGCTGGTACTGTACAATTTGTGTACAACCACGTTTAGTGTTATGTCAGAACACTGATAATGTGTAGTGCCTCCCCCATCCTCCATATTCTATTAAGATTGAAAATGTCTGATTAGGAAGCTTTACTGGGATTAGTGCTGTACATCATCATGAGTTCAGAGTGCAATCCTACTTCATGCTTTAGAGAGCAACAACATTTCCTGTTAACACTAGTATTGCCGGAGTTAACTTTTTTTTACTTAAACAACACGTAAGGATAATTTGAAATGAATCACTTGTGACTAATCCCTGTCCTCTTACAAATAAGTGGTATCATTTACTGTTCAGTTGTTTTTAATAAGAACATAAGAAATAGGAGCAGGAGTAGGCCATTCAGCCCCTCGACCCTGCTCCACCATTCAGTAAGATCATGGCTGATCTTGTACCTGAACTCCACTTTCCCGCCCGACCCCCATATCCTTTGATTCCCTTAATATCCAAAAATCTATCAATCTCTGTCTTGAATATACTCAACGACTGAGCCTCCACAGCCCTCTGGGGTAGAGAATTCCAAAGATTCACCACCCTCTGAGTGAAGAAATTTCTCCTCATCTCAGTCCTAAATGGCCGAACCTTTATTCTGAGACTGTGACCCCTGGCTCTAGACTCCCCGGCCAGGGGAAACATCCTCCCTGCATCTACCCTGTCCAGCCCTGGAAGAATTTTGTATGTTTCAATGAGATCACCTCTCATTCTTCTAAACTCTAGAGAATATAGGCCTAGTCTACTCAATCTGTCCTCATAGGACAATCCCCCCATCCCAGGAACCAGTCTGGTGAACCTTCGTTGCACTCCCTCTATGGCAAGTATATACTTCCTTCGATAAGGAGACCAAAACTGTACACAATACTCCAGGTGTGTCTCACCACAGCCCTATATAATTGCAGTAAGATGTCTTTACTCTTATACTCAAATCCTCTTGTAATAAAGGCCAACATACCATTTGCTTTCCTAATTGCTTGCTGTACCTGCATGTTAACTTTCAGTGATTCATGTACAAGGACACCCAGGTCCCTCTGAACACCAACATTACCCAATCTCTCACCATTTAAAAAAAATACTCTGCTTTTCTATTTTTCCTGCTAAAGTGGATAACTTCACATTTCTCCACATTATATTCCATTTGCCATGTTCTTGCCCACTCAATTAGCCTGTCTATATCCCTTTGAAGCCTCTTTGCATCCTCCTCACAACTTACATTCCCACCTAGCTTTGTATCATCAGCAAACTTGGATATATTACATTTGGTCCCCTTATCCAAATCATTGATATAGATTGTGAATAGCTGAGGCCCAAGCACTGATCCTTGCGGTAACCCCCTAGTTACAGCCTGCCAACCGAAAATGTCCCGTTTATTCCTACTCTCTGTTTTCTGTACATTAACCAATCCTCAATCCATGCTCGTATATTACCCCCAATCCCATGAGCCCTAATTTTGTTTAATAACCTCTTGTGTGGCACCTTATCGAATGCCTTCTGAAAATCCAAATACACCACATTCACTGGCTCCCCCTTATGTATTCTACTAGTTACCACCTCAAAAAGCAGTAAACCTGAGGATTGGGAGCAGTTTAGCATTCAGCAAAGGAGGACAAAGGAATTAATTAAGAGGGGGAAAATAGAATATGAGAGTAAGCTTGCAGAGAACATAAAAACTGACTGTAAAAGCTTTTATAGATATATGAAGAGAAAAAGATTGGTGAAGTCAAGCGTAGGTCCCTTGCAGTCAGAATCAAGGGAATTTATAATGGGGAACAAAGAAATGGCAGACCAATTAAATACATACTTTGGTTCTGTCTTCACAAAGGAGGACACAAATAACCTCCCAGAGATGTTGGGCAACATAGGGTCTAATGAGAGGGAGGAACTGAATGAAATCCGTATTTGTAGGGAAATGGTGTTAGGGAAATTGACGGGATTGAAGGCCGATAAATCCCCAGGGCCTGATAATCTACATCCTAGGGTACTTAAGGAAGTGGCCCTAGAAATAGTAGATGCATTGCTGGTCATCTTCCAAAACTCGATAGACTCTGGAACTGTACCCATGGATTGGAGGGTAGCTAATGTTACCCCACTATTCAAAAAAGGTGGTAGAGAAAAAGCGGGGAATTATAGACCGGTAAGCCTGACATCAGTAGTGAGGAAAATGCTATTATAAACGATGTAATAGCAGAGCACTTGGAAAACAGTGACAGGATCGGACAAAGTCAACATGGATTTACAAAAGGTAAATTGTGCTTGACTAATCTACTGGAATTTTTTGAGGATGTAACTGGTAAAATTGATAAGGGAGAACCAGTGGATGTGGTGTATTTGGACTTTCAGAAGGCTTTCGATAAGGTCCCGCATAAGAGATTAGCGTGTAAAGTTAAGGCACATGGGATTGGGGGCAAGGTATTGACTTGGATAGAGAACTGGTTGGCAGACAGAAAGCAAAGAGTTGGAATAAACGGGTCTTTTTCCGAGTGGCGCGCAGTGACTAGTGGGGTACCGCAGGGATCGGTCCTGGGACCCCCAGCTATTCACAATATATATTAATGATCTAGATGAGGGAGTTGGATGTAATATCTCCAAGTTTGCAGACGACACAAAGCTGGGTGGGAGTGTGTGCTGTAAGGAGGGTGCCGAGAAACTCCAGTATGATTTGGACAGGTTGGGTGATTGGGCAGAAGCATGGCAGATGCAATATAATGTGGATAAATGCGAGGTTATCCACTTTGGTGTCAAAAACAGGAAGGCAGATTATTATCTGAATGGCAATAGTTTGGGAGAAGGGGAAGTGCAATGAGACCTGGGCGTCTTGTGCACCAGTCGCTGAAGGTAAGCATGCAGGTGCAGCAGGCAGTTAAGAAGGCAAATGGTATGTTGGCCTTTGTAGCGAGAGGGTTCGAGTACAGGAACAAGGATGTCTTGATGCAGTTGTACAGGGTCTTGGTGCGACCCCACCTGGAGTATTGTGTGCAGTTTTGGTCGCCTTATCTGAGGAAGGATGTTCTTGCCATGGAGGGAGTTCAGCGAAGATTCACCAGGCTGATACCTGGGATGGCAGGAATGACGTATGAGGAGAGATTGGGTCGATTGGGCTTGTACTCGCTGGAGTTTAGAAGAATGAGAGGGGGTCTCATTGAAACTTATAAAATACTAACCGGACTAGATGCAGGAAGGATGTTCCTGATGGCCGGGGAGTCCAGAACCAGGGCTCACAGTCTAAGGATAAGGGGTAAGCCATTTAGGACTGAGATGAGGAGGAATTTCTTCACCGAGAGAGTGGTGAACCTGTGGAATTCTCTACCACAGAAGGCAGTAGAGGCCAATTCATTAAATATATTCAAGAAGGAGTTAGATATATTTCTTAAGGCTAAAGGGATCAAGGGATATGGAGAGAAGGCAGGGACCGGGTACTGAATTTGGATGATCAGCCATGATCGCATTGAATGGCGGAGCAGGCTCGAGGGGCCGAATGGCCTACTCCTGCTCCTATCTTCTATGTTTCAACTGTAACAGATTCGTCAAACATGATTTACCTTTCATAAATGCGTGTTGACTCTGCCCAATCTTTTTATTTTCTAAGTGCCCCGTTATCACGTCCTTAATAATAGATTCTAGCATTTTCCCGACTACTAATGTCAGGCTAACTGGTCTGTAGTTCCCCATTTTCTCTCTTCCTCCTTTCTTAAATAGTGGGGTTGCATTTGCTACCTTCCAATCCACAGGAACCATTCTGGAATCTATGAAATTTTGGGAGATGACAACCAATGCATCCACTATCTCTATAGCCACCTCTTTTAGCATGTAGGTGATCAGATCCAGGGGATTTGTTGGCTTTCAATCCCATTAATTTCTCCAGTACTATTTTTACTAATGCTAATTTCTTTCAGTTCCTCATTCTCGCTTCTTGGTTCTCCACTATTTCCGGGAGGTTTTTTGCATCTTCTTCCGTGAAGACAGACACAAAGTATTTGTTTAATTTCTCTGCCATTTCCTTATTCCCCATTATAATTTCTCCTGTCTCAGCCTGTAAGGAACCCACATTTACTTTCGCTAATCTTTTCCTTTTTACATACCTATAGAAGCTTTTACAGTCTTGTTTTTATGTTTATCGCTAGTTTACTCTCGTATTCTATTTCCCCTTTATCAATTTCTTGGTCCACCTTTGTTGAATTCTAAAATCCTCCCAATCACAGAATCTACAGTGCAGATAGAGGCCATTTTGGCCCATCGAGCCTGCACCGACACACATCCCACCCTATCCCCGTAACCCCACGTATTTAATCCCCTAACACTAAGGGTCAATTTATCATAGCCAAATCAACCTAACCTGCACATCTTTGGACTGTGGGAGGAAACCGGAGCACCCGGAGGAAACCCACGCAGACACGGGGAGAATGTGCAAACTCCACACAGACAGTCACCCGAGGCCAGATTTGAACCCGGGTCCCTGGCGCTGTGAGGCAACAGTGCTAACCACTGTGCCACCGTAGCCTAATCCTCAGGCTTACTATTTTTGGCAACATTATAAGCCTCTTCCTTTAATCTAATACTATCCTTAATTTCTCTTGCTAGTCACGGTTGGACCATTTTTCCCGTGGTGTTTTTATTACTTAAGGGAATGTATATTCGTCGCGAATTATGATTTATTTCTTTAAATGTTTGCCATTGCTTTTGTACTGTCACATCTTTTAATCTAGTTTCCCAACCTACCTTAGCCAACTCGCCTCTCATACCTACGTTGTTTGCTTTGTTCAGGTTTAGGACCCTAGTTTTGGACTTGACTAAATCAATCTCAAATGCCACTAAATCGTTCTCAAACGCAACATAAAATTCTATCATATTATGACCACTGCTCCTCAGAGGCTCCTTTACTACAATAATATTAATTAACCCTGTCTCATTGTACAGTAATAGATCTAAAATAGCCAATTCCCTCGTAGGTTCCTTGACATACTGATCCGGAAAACTATCTTGAATGCGTTCCATGAACTCTTCCTCTGCACTATTTCTGCAAATTTGGTTTGTCCAGTCTATATGAAAGTTAAAGTCCCCATGATTATTGTATTACCCCTGTTACATGCATCTCTAACTTCCTGATTTATACTCTGCCCAACACTACAACCACTGTTAGGGGACCTATAGACTACTCCCACTAGTGTTTTCTGCCCCTTGTTGTTTCTTTGCTCCAACCAAACTGATTCTACGTTTTGTTTTTCCGAGCCAAGATCCTTTCTCTCTGTTGTCTTTATTCCCTCCTTTATTATCAGGGCTACCCCTTCTCCTTTTCCATTCTGCCTGCCTCTTCTAAAAGTCAAATATCCTAGAATATTTAGTTCCCAACCTTGGTCATTCTGCAACCACTTCTCTGTACTGGCTATTAAATCAAACCCCTTTATTTCTATTTGCGCTATTAATTCATCTATTTTGTTGCGAATACTTGGGTACGAGTGATCATCGTATCATAAGATTTAGATTAGCAATGGAGAGGAGCAAGAAACAATCTAGAGTGGAACTTCCAAACTGGAATAGGGCTAACTTCAATGGGATGCGAACGGACCTAGCCAGGGTAAAATGGAACCAAAGACTGACAGGAAAAACTGTAATGGAACAATGGGTAATCTTTAAGGAAGAGATGTTCCAAGTACAGGCTAGCTACATTCCAATAAGAGGGAAGGGTAAGGGAGCCAAAGCAAAGACTCCTTGGATGACGAGGGAGATAGAGCAGATGAAACAAAAAAAAGGGGGTGTATGATGCATGTCAGGTGAATTCTTCAAGGGCGAACCAGACCAAATACAATAAGTTGAGAGGGGAAGTGAAGTTGAAAATAAGATTGGCAAAGAGAGAACATAAAAGGGAGCCCAAAAATCTTCTACCAGCATGTAAACAGTAAGCGGGTAGTAAGAGGGAGGGTGGGGCCTATTAGGGACAAAGATGGTGATATATGCTTAGAGGCGCAGGGCAAGGCTAGAATACTGAGTACTTTGTATCGGTGTTTACTAAGGAGGTGGATGCTGACAAAATATCAGCAGAAGTGGAAAAGGTAGAAGCAATGGAAGGCGTGAAAATTGATAGGATGTACTAAAAAGGCTGTGTATGCTTAGAGTGGATAAGTCGCCAGGTCCAGATGGCTTGCATCCCAGGTTGCTAAGGGAATTGGGGGAGGAGATAGGGGAAGCGCTTGCCATAATTTTCCAATCTTCCCTAGACACGGGGGAGGTGCCTGAAGATTGGAAAGTGGCAAATGTGACACGATTGTTCAAGAAAGGGTGTAAGGACAATCCTCGTAACTACAGGCCAGTCAGTTTAACATCAGTGGTGGGTAAAGTTTTAGAAACAATAATCAAGGAAAAAATTAATGGGCACTTGGAGAGGTTTAAGCTAATTAGGGAGAGCCAACACGGATTTGTAAAAGGCAGATGGTGTTTGACTAATCTACAGGAAACTTTCGATTAACCGGCCCCTAAATAACCGGAATGCTCTATCCACCGGCAAAATTCAGGAGTCTGTTCAGGTAACTTTTTACTTTTAGTTACTTTTTTTACTCCATTTGTTGCTGTGCAAGGGTGTAGCTGAAGCTGTTGCTAAGCTACAGAGACGCTTGCAACTTGTGCCGATTGTTTTGAAGCTGTGCAACAGGGTTTGTTGCTTTATACGGCGCTCTGAGCTCCATATCTTTTACTATAGCGTTTGGTTATCCGGAATTGTTGATGAACCGGCAACACGTCGGTCCCGTCCGTGCCGGATACCAGAAAGTTTCCTGTAATTGAATTTCTTGACGAAGGAACAGGGAGGATTGATGAAGGGAATGCAATGGATGTTGTCTACATCGATTTTAGGAAGGAGTTTGTCAAAGTACCACATTGAAGGCTGGTTAACAAAATTGAGGCTCATGGAATAGGTGGGTCAATGGCAGCTTGGATAAGGAATTGGCTTAAGGATAGAAAACAGCGAGTTGTGGTAAATGACTGTTTTTCAGACTGGAGGCTGGTAGACAGTGGTGTTCCCCAAGGGTCAGTGTTGGGGCCACTGCTTTTTTTGATATATATAAATGACCTGGATATTGGAATACAGAGTAGAATCTCTAAATTTGCCGATGACACCAAACTTGGAGGTGTGGCAAACAGTGAAGATGTTACCAATCGACTGCAACAGGACATAGAAAGGCTAGCAGAATGGGCAGACAAGTGGCAGATGGCATTTAATAGAGAAGAGTGAGGTGATGCATTTTGGCAGAAGGAACAGGGAGAGGCAATATACACTTAATGGCACAGTTTTAAAGAGTGTGCAGGGACAGAAGGACCTGGGAGTTGATGTGCATAGGTCCCTGAAGGTGGCAGGACATATTAAGAGAGTGGTTAGCAAAGCATATGGGATCTTGGGCTTCATAAATAGAGGTATTGAGTACAAAAGTAGAGAAGTTATGCTGAACCTTTATAAAGCGCTGGTTAGGCCACAACTGAAGTATTGCGTCCAATTCTGGTCACCACACTTTAGGAAGGATGTGAAGGCCCTTGTGAGGGTACAGAGGAGATTTACCAGAATGGTTCCGGGGATGGGGGAATTTTAGATACAAGGACAGGTTGTAAAAGCTGGATTTGTTTTCATTAGAGCAAAGGAGGTTGAGGGGTGATTTGATAGAGGTGTACAAGATTATGACGGGTTTGGATAGGCTAGACAGGGAAAGGCTGTTCCCAATAGTTGATGGTACAAGGACATGGGGACACAGATTTAAGGTTTTGAGCAAGAGATACAGGGGAGATGTGAGGAAAAACCTTTTTACGCAGTGAGTGGCGAGGACCTGGAACTCGCTGCCGACGGAAGTGGTGGAAGCGGAGACACTCGATGTTTTCAAGGGGAGACTGGATAGGCACTTGAGGGAAATAAACTTGCAGGGCTACGGGGATAGAGCGGGGGAATGGGACTGACTGGATTGCTCTACAGAGAGCCGGCACGGACTCGATGGGCTGAATGGCCTCCTTCTGTGCCGCTATGACTCTTATGAATGCTTTGTGCATTCAGGTATAGCACCTTTAGCTTCAACTTTTTTCTATTTTTTTCCTGATGTCACTTTAGTCACCCTATTACCTTTGTTAATCTTTCTGTCCCTTCCTGGGGGATTTTTAACTATATGTTGATACTGGCTGTAGTTTTTAATAGCTCTAAAGTGGCACTTCTACTGTTAATACTTTTTTTTCCTTTGTTAATAATCGGTGCATGGTTTTAAATGCACTAAATAAACAAAACCCAGGATGTATCCAAATATTGTGTTGGAATTAAAAGCAAATAATTTAACATTTTTCAGTTACCACAGAGGGAAGAAAATATCAAAACTACAAAAATGTTAAAAGTTAACCATTGTACATTATTTTTCTTTAAGAATAGTGTCACCAAAATAGAAATTCTGAATTTATATAAATAATAGACCAAAAAGGCTTTCATAGTATTGGGATTCATATAACTTCTCTGTTCCTTTAATAGTATTAGAAGTTTGCATAAACTTCTATTGCCTCTTTTTCCACTCAAAATAATAGTACTGTGGCGGTTCCACCGGGTGTCCCTTACATATATAATGTACAGAATTCACTTTAACCTAACTGTATGTATATAACTTACCTGTTTGGGCCGTTGCCCCTTTAAGAATGCGGCGTGACGCGCTGACGTCACGTCACGCATCACGTGATGCACCCGCGGCCGCCGGCCCGGCTCGGCCTCCCGTAACGGCGGGCCTACCGCGACATCGGCCAGCTGCAGTGCCGGGTGCCTCCCGCTCTCGCGACTTAGGCCGCAACGGCCAGCAACGCAACGGCGCAGGTCATGTGACCGCCCAAGCGCGGGCAAACGCGCTAACGTCACGACGCGGTCACGTGACCACCCAAGCGCGGGAAAACGCGGCCGAGCGTGATGACATCATCACGCTCTCCACAGGACTGCGGACTCAGTCCTTGTGGCGTCCCCGCTGGGGAAAGACCTACTTCACGGTGCTCCTGCATCCAACCGCCTTACCTGCTGTATTTCGTCTGTTCTTGTAAATAAACAACTTCTAGATTGTTCTCCTGAAGTCGAACTCGATTATTTAGTAGTCATTCGTCCGATACCTACCTAGGTGAACACGAACTGCTACAGTACTTTATTTTTGTCAAGTCTGTCGCATGTATTAACTGAGGTGCAGCATCCTCTGTTTATAACTAAATGATTTTAGAGATATTGCTTTTCTTTGGTAAGTTCATTTACTCCACACCCAAGTAGATAACCTGTCCTAATCTAAACAGGAAGCCTGAGAGATGCAGCAATTCAGCTGTTTTGTGCATGGCATACTAATTTGCTTGTCATGGCAACCACAGAACTGCAGATCTTGCCAAGTCATTGAACTTTTATTTCAGGATGTTTGTCCTTGAGCGAAAATGTTTCAAAAAACAAATTTTTAAAAATCTCTTTACCTGGTTTGTACAAGTTGTACATACTGTAATAGGTTCTTGTATACTCCAGTACTTCACTCTTAGTAGCTTGCGAATTGTACTAATCCTACAGATTGTACTATTCCTGGTAGGTGCTTGCTGGTTAGTTTTTTTATGTTGCATGTCATTTACAAAACATTTGCTATGATTGGCAACTTTACTTTCTATGAGAGTTTTTCCAACTGAAAAATCTAATGACATTATAATGCAATTTTGTGGGGAACAGAACTTTGAACTAAATTTTGTACAAGTACATCCATGTGTGACATCTGTAAAACACCACTATATAGAAAAATTGCCGAGGAATAAATCTCCTACATTTTATATAATATAACCCTGCATTTCTATAATTATTAATTTTAGATGAATTATGTTAAAGTTCGAGTTACTGCTTAATAATTCTAGTTTCTGTTTAACATCTGTGCTACATGTCTTACGGAACATAAAGGCTTCCTGTGCAATTTTGTGGAGGTGACATATAGTGCAAACATTGCACATTTAGAGATGTTGAGCATCTAGCTTATTAATGAATGTAATTTTTGTTTTATTTTACATGCTTGTATAGCAGGTAGATTTTACAATGAGCTGGCCAATTGTATTGATAGACTGTTTAAAGCTTGCCTTTTTTAAATGATATTTCACTAATCAGCAAACATCGAGTTTATATTTTCAATGTTTTAAAATAATTTTTTGAACTACTTTCTAATTTCTGTTCCTTACCTTTAATTTTCTTTCTATCTTATCCTACTCTTTCATTTATGCAACATGCCCTATCCTTCATTCATCTACTCCTTTCTTCATGCCTTCCCTTTTCCTTCCTTTCTCATGTTTTTTCTTTCATCCCTTAATACCAATTATTTTTGTTCATAGGGCAAATTGCTCTGCCAAGAACATAGAGCAATCTTCTCTACCTTGTGTTTGGGGTATATTGTTTTAATTGAAGTATTTCCACCATGACTGATAATCATGGTCAAGTCTACCACCATTTTGACTAGCACACTGCAACTGTAATTTAAAAAAAATATTCTCCTCTCCTCCGCTTGCCTCTCTGGACAAGTGTAATATAATTTTAGTTTGTAACTAAGAACATAAGAAATAGGAGCAGGAGTAGGCCATGTGGCCCCTCGAACCTGCTCCACCATTCAGTAAGCCTTAACTCCACTTTCCCGCCCAATCTCCATATCCCTTGATTCCCTTAGAGTCCTAAAATCTATCTATCTCAGCTTTGAATATACTCAATGATTCAGCATCCACAGCCCTTTGGGGTAGAGAATTCCAACAATTCACAACCCTCTGAGTGAAGAAATTCTTCCTCATCTCAGTCTTAAATGGTCGATCCCTTATCCTAAGACTATGCCCCCTAGTTCTGGACTCTCCAGCCAGGGGAAACAACCTCTCGGCATCAACTAAATTACTTCTATATTGTTGATCATGTAAAATTCACAAATATAGATGCCAATGGTATTATGGAATATGATGAAACGTGAAATTTAATCTGGAATTGAAACCGCTGCTCATATAACAATATTAATCTTCCCAACTATTTCCTTTAGGTTTAAAAAGTCATTGTGATTTTTATGCCAATAGATATGAGGTCACAAAAGAAAACTTGTCATTGTTACCGTTTATACGCATATAATAAATTTGCATGATCTTTTTGAATAAACTGATCTATGCTCTTACAATGACTTAATTTTACAACAGCCCAAAGCAGTCTGCTGTTTTATGCAATTTATTCTGTAAACTGATATAGTAATTTTATTATCTTGCAACAGCTTCTCTTCCCGCTCCCATATCGTTACCTCTGGTGTCCCCCAAGGATCTATCCTTGGCCCCCTCCTACTTCTCATTTACGTGCTGCCCCATGGCGACATCATCCAAAAACACAGCGTCAGTTTCCACATGTACGCTGACAACACCCAGCTCTACCTCACTACCACTTCTCTTGATCCCTCCACGGTCTCTAAATTGTCCGACTGTCTGTCCGACATCCACTTCTGGATAAGCAGAAATTTTCTCCAATTAAATATTGGGAAGACCGAAGCCATTGTTTTCAGTCCCCACCACAAACTCCGTTCCCTAGCCACCGACTCCATCCCTCTCCCTAACATCTGTCTGAGGCTGAACCACACTGTTCGCAACCTTGGTGTCATATTACCCTACGTAAACTTGAGGTGATCCAAAACTCGGCTGCCCGTGTCCTAACTCGCACCAAGTCCTATTCGCCCATCACCCCTGTGCTCGCTGACCTACATTGATATTCTTCCACCTGCATGGCCATTGTACCTTTTTTTTCTGCAGCAGTCATAACTTTAACAGGGAAAAATAAGCAAAATCAATTGAGTAGATGTAATGGAAGTGAGAAAACATTTACGGAGCAAAGGGGAGACATTAGAAGGATGTATTTGTGCATCCAAAACTCTAATGTTAGGAAAATGTGTATAAACTAAAAATAAAATTGAAATAATTTAATAAAAATTCAAACCTACCTGTATGTATTGTGGAGGTAGGCAGGCTGTAAGGTTAGTTGTGTCCTGGGTTGTGAACACCTTGAAACTGTATAATGGTGGTTTAGCAATAGTGAAGTGGAGCTTCTGAAGCTCCATCTAGAGGTAGAAGTGGAGCTGCTAAAATGACTGACACAGCTAGTAGCTGCTCACTTAATAATGGGCATTCCTATTGAGGTGCCAAGTAGAGGCATTGTAAAGTGTGCATGAAGAATGTGCCAATTTTAATGTATTAATAGATAGATATAGTCAGAATATATATTATAAGACCATTTATGCATTGACCGCTTCAGATCGTAAACCACAAGAACAAAGCCCGTGTAAACCAGAACCTAAAATGCGGATAAATAAAATGGCATTCGGCCCTTTTAAGCAATTCCCCATCATGGACCATGTCTCATTCACTTAGTCTCCTCAGGAAGGCAACAAACCACAGCCAAACCGCCAAGTAAATAAACAATTTTTTTTATTGCTCCCCAAAGATAATTGGACAAAACTGCAGAATATTGTTCCAGCCTTACAACTCCAAGCAGATGCATTTCACCTGTGACTTCGTAGTTGCAGTACATGAACCACCTTCTATAGATGAGTGACTATCCTCCTTTTGCCCTCGGTATGATGACCGGGATGAGGACCTATCGTTATGAGCAGAGACTTGAGATACTGGGACTAAGGAGCTAGCACATACATGATAGGACAAAGGGGCTTCCTTCTGTACTGTAAACCTCTGTGCTTCCTCCTCTTAAACAGATTTTGTTAAGCATTGTTCAACCTACTGCAAAAGGTTTCATATCTACAGCTCAGTGGAGGAAAAAAAAATCACTTGTCTCACTTGAAACTTTCTAAATTCGCATTAATTTCTTCTACTTCTGGAATCTCAGTCCAGCTTTAATAACCTGTTTATTGCCAAGTTATGCATGTCTGTCACCATTTTGCACATCAAAATTAGGGAAATCAGGACATGTCACTTTCTAAAATCCCAGTTCTAAATATTCTTGTTATTTGCAATGAATATAAAATCTAAATATTTAATTGAAGTACTGAAGTATAGCAGATAATGAATCTGAGAGGTAGGTTTGCACATTTGAAATTACGAATGTATCCTGTTAAACTGAAAGGATATTGCATTGTACAAGTGATGTGAACCCATAAGAAGCCATGTTTTATAGCTATATATGTAGCTGTTGATATCTATGTCTGTAAATATATGTAGATAGATAAATAGATATGTAGATATATATATCCTTATCTGGTCTAGATAATTGAGACTGAGATCAAAGTTTCAGTTAGATTAAGATAATATTAACACTTGAACAAACCCCTAATAGAAACAACTTAAGCACACTTCCTGCAAATTGTTTCCTGGAAACTGCTTTCTAGGATTCCACAGAGCATAATGTACAACTGAAATCCAGAATCTTGAGGTGAAATTGCCACTGTAGTTTTTCTAATCAGTTTCTGGAAAAGGGGCACATTAATGCAAATCTAACAGTGGGTAATTTTGTGTAGATTATATTTTGCAATAGTGAAATAGTATGCAATAAAGCTGTTTCATATTTTATTGATTTGATCAGTCACCCAAATTTTTCATGATTGAAAATTCAAGATAATTTCAGGAAATTGCTTCTCTCATCCATTCTCTTTTCTTGGCTGAGACTTTCTAATAGCTGCTCTCTGGCTAATTTACCTCCCATCCACTTGACACATGCCATTAGCTGAGGCTCATCTGCTTGTTTCTCCCAGATCCATTTATAGGGTGTTTATGGCAGTTAATTAAATGTCAGTTTACTGCGATCTCCGCATATATAAGCCAAGGATGGAAAAAGGCTATTCGGTCCAGCGAAACCCATCCTTTTCATATCCTAACTCTCCTGTTATAACATTCAGCTAAATTTTGAATGTGTTTAATATTTTTGCGCCTCGTACATCACCTGGCTGATTATTCTAATTATTTATCATACTTTTCAATAAGGAATATTTTCTTGTGAGATCTGTTTTAAGTTTGCTTTTCACCAATTTAAAATCTTCATATTGCATCTGCCACAAACCATAGGAGTGTAACCCAGCTGATAGCAGCCATGTACATGAAAATGTTGTAATATTGCAGATAAGGGATGCCATATGTGTGCTCCTACTTCTACGCCATATGAAGCCCCATGATCTGCACCATAACATCAGTTTATTTTTTTCCCAGGTGAAAGTATTCACCTCACTTTGGATCTCTGATCACCAAATGTTTGAGACAAGGTCTCCAGGAGACATTTTGATTAGATCAACATGAGAGTATTCAACATTCTGTTAATTAATTGGCTTCCCTGGGTTTTTGTGTTTCTTTTCCAAGTATGTCAGGAACTTGTGTTCTCACAATCGGTCGGCATCAGGCAATGAACCTCTGGAAAATATCCATGTAGGCTGTCTTTTTCAGGACAAACATTAAAAAAGGAAAAGCTGTATTCTTTAGGACTTGCAATAATCAGTGACCAAACCTGTGCTCCCAAAATGGCCACGTAGCAAGCAACGAAGCACACAAAAACAAACAAGGGGCTAAAGCACGTATTTCATATGCTGCAAATGGGCTGTGGATGTATGCTGCATCTTTGGCACTGACCCTTGCAATACACTGCCTGTATCGAAACAAGCTAAGTGCCTGCGTAATAGGCTCAGCATGTTAGAATCAACATCCGCCAAAGGCTTGTAAATATTATGCTAAATGTGATAGTCCATTGTGGTCACTGTTATTCATGATTGTTGCCTAAAATTGTTGTTGCCTAAACACGGTAGTGCAATTTGTCAAATTTGGCTGGGGTTCACAAAATGCACAAATAAGGACAGTTGCACCAGAACAAGATAGACAAGAAATTAAGTCACTCCTGGTTGAATACACCAACTCTGACCATTGTCAAGGAAGCACAATGCTGAGAATTTGACTCAGTTGAAGCTGGGGCAACTCCACTGTTTGACTATACCAAGAGCCCTTCTAGGGCATTGGCACTAAAAGAATGTTGGCACCAAGACATTGCCAGTAATGACCACCAAATTCTATGTGGAACAGATTGCACCCAATTCTACCAGCGATAACTGGTCTAATAAGGTCCCCCTCGGCTCATACAGGGACCCCTCAGCTCAGAGATCCCAGCATTGCCAGGAATGGGTTCCAGTGAATCAACCTGGGTATTGTTCAGCAGTGGATACTTTTTTGACTAAACTCCTTCAAGGATAGTGAAATAGCCTAGGTATCCCCCAAGGCACATAGGGAGGTATACCAAAGAACGTTTATCAAAACAAACTGGCATTGCCCTTGCCATCTCCCACAGTGGTGGATAAAGAATCTGCCTCCTCTTGCTTGGGTATGGTTTTTATCTATACTATTTTCATTAGTGGCAGGGGGTCTCCTCCTCCAAAGAAATTTACAGATGCCTTTGCAGAGGAGGATTCAAGGAAATCTGCTGCCTTTCACCAGGCAGTGAGGCACCGAGCATGCTCTATGACCAAATTGACCCCCTGAACAAGACAGACACTGACTTGATGGAATCAAAAGCAGGCACTCTTTAGCCAGCAGATACTCAAAAGCCCACTTGGAATTTCCCCATCTATCTACAACCAATTGGGGGGAATGACATTGCCTGAGTCTGCATTTGTTACACCAAAGATCAAAATCATCTGTAAATCTTTTGTTGCTTTCTCTCGTAATGTCCCTATTTTAGTGTTGTCAGCAGATTTGCATATCTCTTTTTAAAATCTTCCATTGCTGAACATTTCAAACTGCACCAAACTGGTAAAATTTGAGAATCATTATAATAACTAACACGACGTTTGATATAACTGAGCATTTCATCTTACACATAATGTGCTGCTAAAAACGGAGGTGCTTTTGAAACTGTCCAATCTATATTTATTGTGGACTGGTCAGATTTTTACAAAATTTTCTGCTGTATTATCTGAAACAAAAATACAAAGCCTGAAAGGCCCAAAAGCTGCACAGTCACACAAGTTTTATTTGGCATTTCAAGACTCCTCTTAAAATGATCATCATGACTGATCCTGCATGTTACCCTCTTTTCCCTCCTCCTGTTCCCATATTAGCTCATCTCTCGTGTATGCTCATTGGCTATTTTTATTTTTGTTGATACTACTGATTAATATTCAATATCTGAAAACCATCAACTGGTTCTGTGGAGTGATTGACTTTCATAATCCATATAAACGTGAAAGAAAGACTGAACCTATATAACATTTTAAACTGCAGTTTTTCAACATAGCTGTAACCTGCTGCTTCACCTATTTATTTGTAATATATTAAAAACCTTGAACCTGTGGGCACCTACTGTCGACTATTTTCATTATAAATTTGTATGTCCACATTTATGTTGGATTCTATTAAAGTAAACTTGTCACATTGCAATTATACTTTCACACCAGTGGAAGGCCACCATTGGCGAGAGACTACAATTATAGCATAACAAGTTTACATAGGCAATTACCGCTAGAAATGTGGACATACAAATTTATAATAAAAATAAGGACAAAATGTATATATCTATAAAATGGGGATTGAATTATCTCCATATGCCCTGATCCATTATGCCCTGCATTCTGTAACCCTGCTTCAGCAGAAGACTACAATTAGTCTTGTCTTCCCATGTGCACGCCACAGGACATGGCCTTATGTCTGTCTAACTTGACTTCCTGTTGTCACATTTTTGCCATCTTGTGTCATCTTTTTCTATTATATTTACAGTATCTGCATTTTTGTGTAATGTGGCTACTGGGTTTTCACAATTGTTCAAAGTACTTTCTGAATTTTCTTTTAAAAATGCTATTTTTTGCAGCAACTGAAATTTATATGTTCAAAACAAGGACTTAAACAAAAAAATTAAATACATATTTTCCAATAACATAATTAAATTTATCTATTGACTTCTTTTGTGCTTTTAATTCCTTCATTAAAGTATACTTGAAGTCTCGGACTCTCCCGAAAGCCTGGGCTTGGGGGTTGATATTTTTGCCCAGAGCTGTGACTGAGTCGAATTTGGATTGTGCAATCTGAGCATGTGCAATGTGCCTACTTTCACAGCATGGACCATTCAGTGACCTGTATTGATAGAATATTTTTTGTTAGCTCAGTAGTTTTTATGCAATAAATTTTCTTCAAATAATTTTGAAATCCAAGAGGACAAATTTCAAAAGCTTTGAAATAAAAATTATATTGTGTACTTTTAAAGAACAGAGAGACGGTGTGTGAAGAAGATGATCGTGTTTTAATACAACTTCTTATTTTGTGTTCTGTAAACTTTAGAAAGTATATTAAACTGAGGGGGGAGAGAGAGATGGGCACTGGGAGAGATTGAATGTTACTTCAATTTTCAAAAAGAAAACTGTTGAAGTTGAAAGCCAGCTAATTATCTAATTAATTGTCAGTTAGAAAAGGTCAATGATAATTGCTTGCACCTGTGAGACAATTTCTAATTTCTAACACCTATGAAGCAGAAAAAATCTCAAATTGAGGGAAAGGCATACAGGCTTTCTAATTTGATTTCTTTATTTAATGAAAAGTTGAAATTTAAAAGCAAACAAAGTCTCTTTGAGGGAAACATATGGAAAGGGAGAGGGGAAACTGGTTGAAGTTGAGGGGACTCCTGGCATCTTACCATCTGGTCTTGGGAGCAAGTGGGAGGGTTAAGCGTACGGTGCAAGGGAGAGGGGGAGGATACATGGTTTGAGCAGCTCGTTCAGAGGAGAAAAGGTAAGTGGACTGGATAGTGGGAAGGTGAGGGGTGTTGATGAAGAGGTGGAAGAAGCATGATTTACTGGGGAAGGAGTAGAAAGGCCTCATTTTCTTCTCGACCCTTGCCCCAATTGCAATCTACAGCCATTGGTGGTTCCTTTTCCCACCACTTTATACCACCTCCCGCCCAAGAGGAAAGAAGGAAAAAGCAGAGAAGCAGAAGATGATGCAAAAAGAGTTAAGGGCAACAAGCCAATGAGAAGAGAAGAAAAAGGCAGAAGCAAAAGAGGAGGGGTGGAACCAAATAGCAGCATGAAGACAGCAAAGAAATGCAAGAGTGAGACCCTATTTCCCATTTGAATGACCCACTACTGTCATCAGACACTGCTACAGTATGGAATTGGAGAACAGAAGAGCATCCTACAGAAAATAGATTTTCATGGATTTTCTATGACTGTCATCAGTGCTGCTTTGAAATCAGTTTTGTGCTGCTATGAGTTGGACATAATCCTGTAACTGTAGTTTCCTTCCCTGAAATGGGACTACTACATTACACCAAAGTAGCCTAGGAAGGAACTTGCGACAGGAGAATGACTGTTGAGACTGGGATTTGAGCTTGGTGCCTCAGAATTGTAGTCCAGTACACACCTAATTGAAAAATATAGTTGCATTATTTTAAAATGGCTGTTGGCTATAATGTATGCCTAAAGCACACCAGTTTCTATGAGCATTCAATTCAAATTTCTCAATAAAATAAATGTGGAATTGCTTAAATGTACCAATGATTTCATACTGATGCCTCACTTGATTGAAATTGTGCCTTTTATTTTTTTAAAAAAAAGGTTATTTGATGTTAATTTGGTGTACAGTATGACTTGGAAATGGAAATGAAACAACTCTTTAAAAACATTGCAAAGTAGACGTCCATAAGGGGGAACAACTTGCTCAAGATAAGAAAGCATGACAAAAATCAACCATGAAGACACCTCCTACTATGTGGCCTGTCGCATTGTTAATGCTGAATGTAAATGCTAGCTGATGAAGTCTTGCCTGAAAAATCACACTCGAGACTGAATTTTATTAGGAATGAACGTCCAATCAGTCATCAAAGAACTCACTGCAGAAAATGAGATGATATTCTGGCTGTCTTCAATGTTGAAGGACAAAAGACCTTGAAATAGAATACAAAGCGTTGGGAGTACGAGACATGTCAATCCTGGAAGCCAAAATTAATTTTGACAATATTTAAAATCATTCTCGGGCATCGCTGGCAAGATCAGCATTTATTGCCCATCCCTAGTTGCCCCTGAGAAGGTGGTGGTGGGCCGCCTTCTCGAGCTGCTGCAGTCTGTGTGGTGAAGTTTCTTCCACAAATCTATTAGGTAGGGATACAAAGATTATTGAAAATGTGTTCATATTTCATATATCATACCAGCTCTAATCTTGCCATGTAATCCTCTTCATCTTGTGTCCTGGTCATTATTTTCCCCAGTGCAACTTTTTTCCAATATTGCATGTCTCTCAGGACCCCAGTGTAAATGAGATTTGCAATCTTCATTGGCTACCCTAGTTAAATAAATGTAATGATAAGCTCATATTTAAAAGTTTGTGATAGTTCCATTGGTTTCTCTATTTCTGCTTTATGATATTGAGCACTCTTAATTTACAATAGAATAATTTTGCAGCTGTTTATAATGTGCGCTTGCTGCAAAAGTTATAGATAATACTCAGCATTCAGACGAGTGTAAATGCAACATTTTTTCTAATTTTATCAGTTATTGTCAGCATCAAGCACACCCAGGTCAGGTATAACAGGCAGTTAAAATACTATAAACCCAACACCAGAGAAGCTGCTAAAACTGCACCACGGTGAAGCTTTACATTTTCCATTCTTATGACCACTGTCAGTCAGATTGCAAGTTAGGAACAATTTTCTGTTTTGGGATCACCACCTAGAAACTGAGTTGAATCTACACAAACTAATTTCATGCAGAACTTTTATGGTCAACAGATAAAGTAGAGCTTTCATCTCATCAGTTTGAGCTATATTTAAACCTTGACCCCACAAGTAAATGTTTAATGCATTGTGCCATCTTGTTCTCGGTGTTCTTTGTTAATTTATTAACATTTTCTGGTAGATACTTATGATTGATTTTAATTTTGAAGCATCAATTATTGTTTAAAGTTATTGGAAGTAAAGACATTATAATTTTTGGTATGGGTGAATATCATAACAGGTTGAAAAGTTAATTTTTTTTATTACAGGAAACTTTCTGCTATCCGGCACCGACGGGACCGAGCCGGTGCCGTTAGATCAAAATTGCCGTAGAAACCAGCGCTAATGTTAAAACATACGGAGCTCAGAGCTCCGTGTGAAGCAACAAACCCTGTTGCTTAGCAACAGCTTCAAAACAGTCGGCATAGCTTGCAAGCGTCTAGCTGAAGCTGTTGCTTAGCTACAGAGACGCTTGCAGAGCCAGGACTGGAGAAAAGAAGCAACGAAAAGAAAAAAAATTATCTGAACCAACTCCTGAATTTTGCTGGTAGCTAGAGCTTTCCGGGCTAACCTCCGGATAAACGAAAGTTTCCTGTAACTTGGTGAGTTCAGTTGCACAAAACCCTGAATGACATCAGTTTGGTCACTGATGAATATCGTGGAAGTGAGTGATAGCTTCATTCACATTGTTCACTTTGGTTCTAGCATGTGTAGTTCTAATCTGAATTAGTGTTAGTCAGTACATTGTGGAGTTTTACTTGGAACTGGTGTACTTGGTCACTGCCTTTGTCCTTTCCAACATGGCTTGCTTGGCCAACTCCCCAGGCACCAGCAGGCCCACGGCAGGCTGGATCTCCCGGGAGCTGATAGTGTGGCGCTTGTTGTAAGGGGCCAGGTGGGAAACCTCACCCACGACGCACTCAAAAATGTTGCTCACAAAGGAGTTCATGATACTTATGGCCTTGGAGGAGATGCCAATGTCAGGGTTAACATGCTTCATCACTCTGTAGATGTTGACGGGGTAACTCTCCTTTCTCAACCTTCTCCGATTCTTGACACACTTGCTGGCGCTTTATTCAAGGTTTTCTTTGAGCCCTTCTTGGGAGCTGCTTTCTTCTCCTCAGGCATTTTCAAACTCAATTTCAGACACACAACTGCTATTGATCTTGCTCAGTCTGCCAGAAATCCAAACGCTAGCTGGTTTATTCACCACTACTATTTAGGAACATAGGAACAGGAGTCAGTCATTCAGCCCCTCGAGCCTGTTCCGCCATTCGATGATATCATGGCTGACCTGTGACCTAACTCCATATACCCACCTTTGGCCCATATCCCTTAATACCTTTGGTTAACAAGCTACCAATCTCAGATTTAAAATTCGCAATTGATCTAGCATCAATTGCCGTTTGCAGAAGAGAGTTCCAAACTTCTACCACCCTTTGTATGTAGAAGTGTTTCCTAATTTCACTCCTGAAAGGTCTGGCTCTAATTTTTAGATTATACCCCCTAGTTCTAGAAACCCAACTAGCGGAAATAGTTTCTCTCTATCTACCCTTTCTGTTTCCCATAATATCTTGAAAACTTTGATCAGATCACCCCTTAACCTTCTAAATTCTAGGGAAAACAACCCTAATTTGTGTAATCTCTCCTCATAACTTAATCCTTGAAGTCCAGGTATCATTCTGGTAAACCTACGCTGCACTCCCTCCAAGGCCAATATATCCTTCCTAAGGTGTGGTGCCCAGAACTGCTCACAGTGCTCCAGGTGTGGTCTAACCAGGATTTTGTAGAGCTGCAGCATAACTTCTACCCCCTTGTATTCTAGTTCTCTACATATATAGGCCAGCATTCCATTAGCCTTTTTGATTATTTTCTGTACCTATAGATGACATTTTAATGATCTATGTACCTGAACCCCCCAAGTCTCTTTGGACTGCCACTGTTTTTAGCTTTTCACCATTTACAAAGTACCCTGTTCTATCCTTTTTAGGTCCAAAGTGGATGACCTCACATTTGCCTACATTGAAATCCATTTGTCACAGTTTTGCCCATTCACTTAATCTATTAATATCCCTTTGTAATTTTATGCTTTCATCTACAATACCGCCTATCTTTGTGTCAACGGCAAATTTGGATATATGACTTTCTATGCCATCATCTAAGTCGTTAATAAATACTGTGAATAGTTGAGGCTCCAACACAGATCCCTGCAGGACACCACTAGTCACATCCTGCCAATTTGAGTACCTACCCATTTTCCTTGCTCTGTCTCCTGCTGCTCAGCCAATTTTCTAACCAGGTCAATAATGTGCCCTCAATTCTGTGGGCTTCTACCTTAGTTAATAGCCTCTTGTGTGGGACTTTATCAAATGCCTTCATATATAAGTTCATATAAATAACATCCATAGACATCCCTGTCCATTACTTTAGTCACTGCCTCAAAAAATTCAACCAGGTTTGTCAAGTGTGACCTACCTTTCACAAATCCATGCTGGCTCTCTCTGATTAACTGAAAATTTGAGGTGTTCAGTCACCCGATTCTTAATTATAGACAAGCAATTTCCCGACAACAGATGTTAGGCTAACTGGTCTATAATTCCCTGGTTTCCCTCTCTCGCCATTCTTAAATAGCGGAGAGACCTGTGCAATTTTCCAATCTAAAGGAACGGTTCCTGAATCGAGAGAACTTTGGAAGGTTATAGTTGGGGCATCTGCAATGTGCTCACCTACTTCCTTTAAAACACTGGGATGGAAACCATCTGGTCCTGGGGATTTGTCACTCTTTAGTGCCATTAGTTTCTTCATTACTGTTATTTTACTTACGCTAATTTTATTGAGTCCCTGTCCCCAATTCAGTATTCGTTTCCTTGGGATTTCCGGAATGCTAGCCTGCTCTTCTACTGTAAATATTGGCGCAAAGTAATTATTCAACATGTCCGCCATTTCCTTATTATCATTGACAATATCACCGCTTTCAGTTTTTAAGGGGCCAACATTGTTCCTGACTACCCTCTTTTTCCTAACATAATTGTAAAAATTCTTAGTATTGATTTTGATATCCCTTGCAACTTCCTTTTCATACTTTTTGTAGCTCTTACTATCTGTTTTGTGACGCTCTGCTGTTCTTTGTATCTTTCCCATTCACCAGGATCTGTGTTTTTTGCATTTTTGTATGCATTTTCTTTCAGTTTTATGCTGCCCCTCACCTCTTTATTCGTCCATGGCTTTTTTTGGGCAAGTAGAGCTCTTGCCCCTTGGGTATAAACTAGTTCTGTATCACATTACAATCATTTTTGAACATCTCCCACTGATGATCTGTCATTTTATCCATTAACAGATATGCCCAGTTACTGTGGACAGTCTCTGCCTCATCCTGTTGAAGTCAGCCTTATCTAAATCTAGAATCTTAGTACAGGAAACTTTGTGATATGCGGCACCGACGGGACCGAGCTGTTGCCGATCTATCAAAACTGCCAGACAAACCAGCGCTAATTCTGAAGGATACAGAGGTTTTCATCTCCGTATCTGACAACAAACACTGTTGCTTAGCAACAGCTTCTAAACAGTCGGCCCGTACCTTGGAAGCGTCTCTGTAGTTTAGCAACAGCTTCAGAGAGACTTTCCAGAGCCTGACTGTTGGGGGAAAAAAAGCCACGAGAAGGGAAAAAAAGCCACGAGAAGAAAAAAAAGTCACAAGAAGAAAAAAAACCTAACAAAACGGCTCCTGATTTCTGCTGGTGGATCGAGGTTTCCGGACATACAACCTCCGGATAAACCAAAGTTTCCTGTAGCTGTTTCGCATTTCTCCCTTGCAAACGCTACATTGAACTCGATCATGTTATGATCGCTATTGGATAAATGTTCACACACAATTAGGCTGTCAACTAAATCTGGCTTATTACTCATTATTAAATCTAATATGGCTTGCCCCCTTTTGCCTCTAGGACATATTGTTGTAGAAAACTATCCCAAACACACAAGAAATTCACTACCTTTCTGACATTTGGTATGTTGCTCATGTTTCTAATCGGAAGTCATTGCTTTGATTGTTTCTATTACATTTTGGGGTAAGAAGGCCAATAGAAAATTTCAGAGATAGTAATGGATGACAATAAATACTACTTGTGTTGAAAATCAGGACAGTGTAAGTTGATGGTCACTGTGCAGCACCAGAATTGTGATACTTTTAATAAAAAGTTAAGTCCTGTAGCTGAAGAAATAAGTGTGCTGTGATTCACAACACTTGCTCATCAACCTTCAAATTATATCCTCCAAATATCTTATTAGGTTCTATTAGATCTTAACTCAGAAGTACTGACTGAGCATAGTCTTTGTCTCAGTAGGACTAACTACGTGCAAGATGTTTTATTCAGAACAGTTTAACTCCAAGAAGAGCTATTTTTGTGCATTAGCAAGTATATGGCAGATATATAAAATATTGTACACTACTTCACCTTTCACATCATGGAAAAGTGGTGGAGGGGTAGATATCACTGATGAGGCCATATTACTGTGGATAGAAACCTGAAATCATCAGGAAAAATACATCCAGGTGCTGGAAGAAACTCCTTTCAAATACTTGATTTATTTCAGAAATATAGCGTTTTTGGTTTACAAGATTGCACTAGTTATATTTAGATAGCATGCTTATAGCAAGCACCGCAGTGTTTATAATACGATAGCAAAATACTGCAGATGCTGGAAATCCGAAATAACAACAGAAAATGCTGGAAAAACTCAGCAGGCCAGGCAACATCCATGGAGAGAAAATAGAGTCAACGTTCCGGGTCAAACCCTTTGTCTTGACAAAGGGTTTGACCCAAAACGTTGACTCTATTTTCTCTCCACAGATGTTGCCTGACCTGCTGAGTTTTTCCAGCATTTTCTGTTGTTGTTCCGCAGTGTTTATAATCTAGACAGCAGTTTCACTGAACTTCTATGATGGCTAAGGGAGAAAAATGGGTATTCAATTTGAATTTTCAATTTCAATTTCAATTTTATTTGTCACATAACCAAATACAACAAGTGAAATCCAGTCAGTGAAATGCTTTTTCCTTAACGAGCTGAGCGCACCAAGCAGCAAAGGACACTTAGCTGCCTGGTACACACGGAGCCCGCAAGGACGGCAGCCATCTTCATCGGCGCCATCACAATAGGGCCCGCTCTCGCCTCGCTCCGCCTTTCCCGCACTCCTGCCCGACAATCTTCAGCCGCCATGGTACCGACGTCTCGGGGCCTGCTTCTCCCTGGCTCTCCTTCCACCCAGTCTGACCTCCGAGCCTCCCGCGGTGTCCGACCTTCCAGGGCCTGCTTTTCCCGCCCTCGGTCCGCTGGCCGCCTCCCTTCCTACCGGTTCGACCTCCGAGCCTCCCGCCGAGGAGCTGCCGGCCACCGTGCTACAGCGGGTCGTCGTGGCCTCCATCGCAATAGCAACTGTGTGAACAGGATATCACCGCCATCGTATTGTGTTTACACTTCTGTGAACACTTCAGCTCAAGTTCCAGTATGTGTATGGTGAATGCTTTCAGCTAACTTGGTTTAAAAACTGACATTGTTTGTCATATCCCCAAAATACTGAAAGATTGCCACAGAGAACAGCATTGGTGTAAGAAGTTGTGGAGCAGCCTCCGGCCACTTGGTGTGTGAAGATGAGTGGTCATAAGCAGAATTGGAAAAATTTTGAAATGGCAAACGGGATGTGAAAGTTTGTGTTATCCATCCCAACCCCCCAAAAAACTTTTATTTTACATATAACCATTGGCCAAGACAATCTTGTATAGAATTTTAACTGAAACAGTGCCTTGGTGAGACCACACCTGGAGTACTGTGTGCAGTTTTGGTCTCCTTACCTAAGAAAGGATATATTTGCCATAGAGGGAGTGCAGCGAAGGTTCACCAGACTGATTCCTGGGATGGCAGGACTGTCTTATGAGGAGAGATTGGGTCGACTAGGCCTGTATTCACTAGAGTTTAGAAGAATGAGAAGGGATCTCATTAAAACATATAAAATTCTGACAAGGCTAGACAGACTGGATGCAGGGAGGATGTTTCCCCTGGCTGTGGGGGGGGGGGGGCGGTCTAGAACGAGCGGTCACAGTCTCAGGATACGGGGTAGGACATTTAGGACTGAGATGAAGAGAAATTTCTTCACTGAGGGTGGTGAACCTGTGGAATTCTCTACCACAGAAGGCTGTGGAGGCCAAGTCACTGAATATATTTAAGAAGGAGATAGATAGATTTCTAGACACAAAAGGCATCAAGGGGTACGGGGAAAGAGCGAGAATGTGGTATTGAGCTAGAGGATCAGCCATGATTATATTGAATGGCAGAGCAGGCTCGACGGGCCGAATGGCCTACTCCTCCTGTTTTTCTATGAAACATGTAGTACTGCTATGTTTAATTCTTTCAATGTTGTCCTACTACATGTAATATTGTTTCTCTTGTGCAATTCCACGTTACACCTGCCCAAAGCTTTGTCACCCATGCAGCACTGCTGAGTATTGAATTTTACTGGTTTTGCATTTAATATGTTACTTTTTGTTGGCTGATCTCCATATCTTAAAAATGTTAAAAATTGAATGAACTGGGTTACAAAACCACTAGTCTGGCTGAGGACAGGTTTTTAAATTGAAGCTTAAGCACAAATGATTTATTTGTATTTGGGTAGATCAATTAAAATAGTCTTCTGTTAATTCAATCATTTTTTTTACAAAAAAATGATCGAATAATTTGAATTAAACAACCTAAATAACACACTAAAGTGGGAATTTAGTGCTTAAAATTACAAGCTAATTTGAATGACGTGACTTTGAACCAAGAGTTATCAGTACTGTTATATTTAATTCCTGGCACGATGAATGTTTGGCGTCATGAGCATTTTAGGACTGTGCCTTTTGGGTTAAGTTTTAAAGTGGTGGTTAGCCAGATTAGAGCCAAGTACAGTGGTAAATGGCCTTTCCTGAGTTCTGCAAGCATAATAGTTGTAAACTTGCATGTTCTTTTTACATATACAAGGTAGTTCCTCAACCTCCTGAACTCCTCTTGTGTTAGGTGGGCAACCTGCTCCTAAGCGAATGTCTGGCTTGATCTAAAACCCAACAGCTAAAAAGTATGCAAGAACAGTCCAGGGTGACTATCTTTCATATTTTCCCTCTCTCCCTGTGGAGAACTCGCAGCATGACTGCACAAATGGAGAATAATGGTTGCACACGCTGCAGCATATTATACTCCCAATATGCTTTGCCGCTGTCTAGATCACATTCTTTGTATTTTTGAATGTAATTGGCCCATAATTTGCTGGAGCGGGGCATCTTGCTGTGTGCCCTGTTAGACATTTTCACCTCGAAAAATGTTTGCACTTCAAGTTATTGGAAGTGCGAGCTGATAATCGCACGGCAAGAGGCACTGGGCATTTGGTGAATGACGGAACCAACAGTCTGTCTCCTTAACCAATGAAATTTAAGGATTGAGAAAGAAACAGGAAGGACGGAGACGGAAATATCGTGAATTAGAGTTAAATCGGGTAAAGAGAGAGGGAAAGAAAGATTGAATTAAGAGAGAGAAAAAAAAGGAAAAGTAATTTTTAAAAATGTAAAATTTTAAATAGATAATCTCTAATAACAATTTACTCCCTGTAGGAATGATACTCCACAGATGCAATTGTTCCCTTTCTGAGCCAGAGGGGTTGAGTGGTATTGCAGGAACATCAATTTTGTCAATAGAAAGGTACTTGCGCTGTTAAGTACCAGCTTTAACTTTCTGCGGCTAGTTTAATTGGCAATTAATGTGATGATGCAGCAATTTTTTTAAATTCACGGGGCAGTTGAGGGCGAGCAGCCATTTTCTTGAGGCTATTGCCAGATCAGCGCAAATCCTCCAACAACTTGTGGCGGTTCGCAATCCACGGCGTATTTCTTCCTCGCCGCAAGTCACTGGATGATTTACACATTAATCATGGGATGTGCATTAAACTTACCATTACTTTGGCAGCAAATTCTGGCCCATTAAGGCTAATGGAGCATTGCTATGGAGGCTGGTTGGGCGCAAAATTGAGTCGTGCCCCCTTTGGGGCGCTAAATTCGCCAGGGCACTACTTTTACATCCCCAAAAAAGTTAGCGATCCACACCCGAAATTCACTGGTAGTGCCCCAAGAGGAAGGCAGGGCGCTACTGGAAGCACCCCACCGCCCTCTTAGGGCGCTGCGAGTGAATATCGCAGCGCTATGTGCCGCTGAGGCACGTCGAGCCGCGGTACTGCAGGCCTTCCTCCCCTTATTAAAGCGGAGGGGCCTAGCTGAGCCACCAGGAATTGGAGTGCCGGGCTCACGGAGCGCAGCCGGTACCCCGTGGGGGGGTGGGGGTGGGGGGGGGGAAACTTAGGAGGCCGGGGATGGCAATGGGTGCAGGTGCTGGCAGGCAACCAGCAACAAAAATGGCCACCCGGCACCGCCCCTTTAATTTGCACCGCCCCGGCCGCATGTAGGCCCCCCTGATCCTGTGGGACATAGCTCTCTGGCGGTAAGTTAGGGGGCGCTACCGAAGATCACGGCTGGGGCACGAGCGGGGTGCGGCGCATGGCGATGACGTCATCGCCGCGGGACGCTAACGGTTACCGCCGCCGCTAACCTCCCGCTGAATTTCGTGGGAGGTGTTAGTGGCCCGGCGCTGCGCCCGGGCACGAGTTGCTTTGCACCCCGTTGTAACGGGAGGCGCAAATCAACCAAATTTTTCCCCCGTTACCTTTCAGCACTTAACCATTTGGCCTTGTCTGGTTATATTCAGTCCAGAACTATGATCCAGTTGTAGCTGATTATTTAGGGTGTTACACAGCTATTTCTGTACTTCCATGACACACTTTATTAAAGGTTATGTTAAGGTACTCACTTGCAGCATAGATCTTTCTCAAATCGAGAAGTTCTGTATTAAGGCATACTATAGTTTAATCCCACTCTTTTGTATTAATCTAGTGTTGCATTACCCATTCAAAGCTGATTTGTGGAAAACTGTCTTAGACCTTTTAGCTTGGTTTATTAGAAGAATCTGTAGAGTACATATTGGACAACATACTTGAAAAAGAATTCTAAGCCACTATTTTGATGTCTCCTGGAATTGAGACCAGCAGTTAATGAGATTTTCTGGAATAAAATGTAAACTTCGTGGCCGCCCCCATCCCAGGGTCACTATAATTGTCGTATTTTGTTGAGTACAAAAGGTTAATTCGAGGCAAGTAAGAATATTTCTAGAAATGTTTTTTCTTTTTAAAATTATTCGAGTATGTAAATAAAAATATGTCCCTTGTTATGGCTCTGTACTTTGGACTTCTCGCAAATCAATTCCCAGGCTTGTGGAGGCCCAGGGCCCTTTATATCAGAGCAAAAGAAATAGGAGCAGGAGTAGGCCATTCAAGCCTGCTCTGCCATTCAATAAAATCATGGCTGATCTTCTACCTCAACTCCACCTTCCCGTACTATCCCCACATCCCTTGGTTCCCTTAGTATCCAAAAATATATCGATCTCTGTCTTGAATATACTCAACGACAGCCCTCTGGGGTAGAGAATTCCAAAGATTCACAATCCTTTGAGTGAAGAAATTTCTCCTCCTGTGCAAAAACAAACTGTCATGTTTGCCAACAAAATAACAGTGTCTACGTTTCAAAAGCAGTTCATTGGCTGTAAAATGTTTTGGGGCATCCAAAGGATGAGAAAGGCAAGTGTGTTCTTTCTTTTCAAATAAATTGAATTCTAGGCTTGCCCAGGTACTCGGTCTGCCATTTTATTCCTTGAAGTCTATTATCTCCACTTATCTCAAAATTCAAATTTAATTTCTGTGATCAAAGCCACCCTATTATAGAAATTATGGCATAGAAGAATGCTATTCGTCCTATACTGCCTGTACTGGTGGTAAATTTGATGGCATGTTTATCTCCAGTAGCTCTTCAACTTCCTCATCATGTACTCCTACAGTCCCACAGTCTTTCATTTGGTCAACCTTGGCTCAGTGGTAGCACTCTTGGCTGAGTCAGAAGGTTATGGATTCAAGCCCCACTGAAGAGACATGTCTTGTAATCTAGGCTGGCACTTCATTGGAGTACTGAGGGAGTGCTGCATTGTCATAGGTGCCACCTTTCTGATGAGATGTTAAACTGAGGCCTCGTCTGTCTTTCAGGTGGATGTAAAAAATCCATAGTACCATTTGAAGAAAAGCAGGGAACGTCTTCAGTGTCCTGGTCAATATTTTTCCCTCCGTTAACATCACTGAAAAACTATTTCTTTCACATCCTCAGGACGTTCCAAAGCACGTCACGGCCAATATTTTTGAAGTGTAGTCGCTGTTGTAATGTAGGCAGATATTGCAATCAGTTTGTGTAGTAAGGTCCCATAAACAGCAATGAGATAAATGACAAGAGAATCTATTTTTAGTAATGTTGGTTAGGGGATAGTTGTTAGCTAGGACACAGGAGAAACTCCCTGTACTTAACCAGTCAGAGAATAAATTACAGGCATTGTGCCAAACTAGCGGATCTCCCACAGCAGCGCTCACAGACTGAGATGGGAAGAGGTGCTACTAAAAAATGCTGAGAAGCAAAAAGATCAGTATTCTGAAAATCAGCTGATCTACCAGATCAGAAAAAAGCAAGCAACTGAGACCGCAGCATCACTTCCCTGGAAGCTGGGAGAATTTGGGAGAACATTGAAGAGGCAAATCCACTGTAGGAAGTAGAACAATTTTTTAAAAATTGCAATATAAATAACTAAGAAGAGCTTTTGGGGTGAGAAAAACAAATAAGCATGTTCTTATATCCATGATGCTGATCTTATTCAGTATCAGTAAGATGTATAATATTTTTACCCTCTAAGTTATATTTCTTGGATCTATTTCTTCTGTAAATTTGCTGTATGACAGCAATGGGCAGGCCACTGTTGTGTTTAGGTTGCTGTGTGACAATACTCATCAGAAACCATGCTTAAGGCCCTGAACCATCTGTGAGCAATACCACAGGTGATCTAATAATGCTATCTCTCTCTCTCTCATTCTCCCTCCCACTTATGTGTGTATGAGAGAATTTTTTTTTTTTTTAATCTGTTGTTTTCCTATAAAATTCAGTGACTTAAAAATATGTATCACTGCAGATAGATGTAGCACCGTCATGTGAGACTGCCATCCTTTTGAATTTCATGGCATATTTCTGATTTGACATTTTTAAGAATTCCACATTTTAGGTTGTATAGAATTATTTGGACTATATTTTAAGCAACTAACTTGTATCAGGATTCAGATACCGTTGATGAATCGGTGAAGCTTTGTCTTTGACCTTCATACTATCTTCTGAGCCCTTGATGTGCCACAGCCTTTCAACATGATTTGACTTTTGTGGTTGTGTAGATATTGCAAATCCATACTGCTTCCCTTTATTTTTAGAGCTGTTTATTGCACAACATTTATTAAGGTACTGGATTATGTTCTTTATAGTTTCTATTGTTCGGCAACAAAAATAATTGGATTAGCAGTTAGTGTACAGTTTTCGATTATTTCCCAGTAATTGTACTACAGTGCCAGCAATGTGACACCATTATCTTCAGTCTTTGTGATGTGATCCCATTATCCACTCAGTTACAGCACACATTGTGTACTGAACTCAACATATCTGAATATTACTTAGGAAAATTACCAAAACAATGTATTATAAAGAACAAATTGTAAATACATTTCAGAGTTATACTTGTGTTCATCAAAGAACTTTTAACTTTACTGCAGCGGTCTGTGATGTTGTCAGAACCAAGTGACTGGCAGTTACCTGTAATTTTAAAAGCCATCCATTAAGGTTTATTTTTTATTTTAAAATGTTAGTTTATTGTTGGCTGCTATTTTTAATGAATGAACTTTCTCTGTCCATGGGATTTCCCGTGTTCTACGCAGGTATATTGTTGCTACTTTTTCAAGTGGTTTTCTGACAATTGACAAAACCGGGAGACTTTTGTATTTTATTTCATACAATTTTAGGATAGCTAGAGTTAAAATAGAATCTATCTTTCCTTATCAAATCTCAACATGAATATCTGGAAATGAGTTGTTTATAGGACCAGTACAGGTTGATTTATCTGGAAAGTAGTCAGGATACAAGGGTTTTGCTCTTGGCGCTAGATGGTCAACTTATTAGCAGGTACTTTGCATCTCAACAACACGTGAACACCAGCTCAATAACATCTTTTGCAATCATTCTTAATATTGTGCCTTTAGTCACCGATGATTGACAGATCTGGTTTCAGTAACGTTTGGACAGGATAAATACTGGGGAATTCTTCTGTAGCCTTTAGTTATGGTAGGAAATCTGAACTTATGGTTGAAATTAGTTTTACTTCGTCCACGTACAACATCTCCGCTGAAAGGCCGATCTACCAAGGGATAAATCTGACTTGCATCCAAAAGTCTTTTCACTTATTAAACTCTAAGAAATATGTTCGAATAAGGGTATTTTAACCGTTGAAAGACTGATTACTGTTTTACTGTTTTTGCCTCTTTGCACAGCGTAAGGGGAGGGGGAATGAGAAAAAGTATAAATAATTATAAACAAACACACAAAAGCGCAGTGTATCAACGTGATTCTGACCTCAAGACTCGGTTGCTCACTGATTAATGATCTAAGCCATTGGAGAGCTGGCATGAAGGTATTTGTTTGCAAACACACCAGGTGCTTTTTTTCATGCACTACCTGTTGGTAGATGTGGGAAAACCAGTATGTTTGTGAAACAGCTGCCTCAAACAGCTTCTCCAGTTTTCAGATAGCCTAACTTTTACTAAAATATGTAGTTTGCAATTGTGTTAATATTTAGCTGGAAGTAATCAATAAGCATTTCTGAGATGTATTATGTTTAAAATTAACGACGTGATGTTGTAAATTTATTTGAGAATTTGGCCTATTTGAGCTGAAAGAGGTTCTTGGACCGTTTCCTATTGATCTTTGTTCGGGTTATTTGATTTCTCTTCCCCCTTGTAGCTAAATTAATCACCTCATACAGACTATCCATTGCAATGACATTAATTGAAATGTACTACACACCCGTGCAAAGTACAATCCAAGGTGAATGGGCTTTTTGTATATTTTGCAGGCCAGCTCTTTTAGGGCTTATATACAATGATTGCTTCTTGTGCAGTATAGTAAAGGCCAAAATATACTGTGCATCATCCATTGTTGCCTGGGACCTGCTGTCTTCACCCATTTGTCTGAAAATCCTAATTATTTTGCTTCAAATTATTTTCCATTATGTGTGGATTTTTCTGGAACATCTAACAACAGCCGTTTTTCAACCGGTCATTAAACGTAACCATTTACATCTTTGACTACTTTTTTTATGTCACTTTGGTTAAGTTGAACAATTTCTTAGTTAAATAAAAATAAACTCCTAAATTGCCTTGAGATAGTAGCACTGGGAGAATCTAACTAGGGGGGTGAGGGGGGGGGGGGCAAATGAAGAAAGACTTGCATTTATATAGCTCCTTATCTCAAAACATCTCAAAGCATTTCACACAAATTACTTGTGAAGTACAGTCACTGTTATGTAGGCAAATGCTGCAACAAATTGCTTACAGCAAGATCACAAGCAGTGAGATGGATAACCAGTTAATCCATATTGTGGTATTGATTGAGGAATGAATGTTGGCTAGGGCACCAGGAAAAACTCTTTGCTCTTCCTCAAAGTTTCATCTGACCTGAACAGTCAGAAGGGACCTCCGTTTAAGGTCTTATTTGAAATATTGTACTTCTAACAGTGCAGCAGTACATCAGTACTGCACCGAAGTGTCATTTTGTATTATGTGCTTAAATCCTTGTACAGGTTTTGAGCCCACGACCTTCTAGCCCAGAGGCAAGAGCGCTACTAACTCAGCCAAGCTGACCAGCAATAAACCAATCTACTTCCAAAAGCAAAATGTAAAAACAAAAACAAAATTGTCAATTTAATATAAAGTGGATCATAGAGCATTACTTAATATTTTGCTCTTGTGAGGCTGATAGTTGTGGTTAACCCTTCATATAGTTCTTGTCCTGTTGCTGCTATATGCTAGTTTGCATTTTGTAGTAACAAAAGCAGTTTTGGCTTCATATTGAAGCAAAATGGGTGGTTTAAGTCAGAAGTGAATGTGCTAAATTGACAATGCTTCACATTTTTGTGAATAGTGCCAAGCTATTTCGAGGAGCTGGCTTCCCACTAATTGCAGTTGGCACAACACAAACTTTAAATAAATTGCCAGCAGTCTAACCTGATTAACCTTTTTTCAATTTTAGTAGTCAACTGACAGTACCACCTCTTGTCGAACATTAAAATGTAATCAATATCTGCATGCAAATGCAGCGATCAAATTTCCTGGTTTGGAGTGATCTGGAGCAGAAAGTATCACTATTTCGTTGGCTACATATAGCAGATCTTCCACCAGTACCTGTGGTCTACCAGTCCCCTTAGGTTTTCCATAATTACTTCAAGCTACAATTAGTAAACAACAATCAAGTCACAACCTAATGTCCCAATAATGGCTAATTTATTTTTTCAGTTAGAGTTGACGTGCAAAAATATCATTTTGCAACTTTGGTTTCAGTAGGAACCTACAGTAATGATTCTTAATGTGAAGTGTATTAATTGTAGAGTGCAAAGACCTGGAATGATAGCTAGGCAGCATGGTTTGACTTTGGGAGCAGAGCACTTTTTTTTCCCCTTGAAGGCTATGGGTTTATAGCACAGTATAAGCATTATGAGTGTTGTAGTTGAGAGTTTCAGGGAACCTTGCAGCATACAGTGTTCTGGTCTCGAAGTACAATGGCAAATGTAAATGTTGTTCTTCAGAGAGTATGCACACGACGTTATGTATGTGAAATGAGAGGGGTTACTTTCCTACCACCTTGAGAAATAAATTCGAATGCACTGCTGGTCACTGTCTGTCTACATAACTACAGAATTCTGTTGTCCACACCTGTGTATTGCTCATTGAAGGTGTGCATTCTGTATGTCCGTAGACAGATAAATATAGAATAGAATCATAGAATCTTACAGCAGAGAAGGAGGCCAGTCGTGCCTGTGTCGGCTCTATGAACGAGCTGTCCAATTTAGTCCCACGCCCCAGCTTTACCCCATAACCCTGCAAATTAGTCCTCTTCAAGTACATGTCCAATTGCTTTTTGAAAGTTCCTATGGAACCTACTTCCACCACTCTTTCAGATTCCCGATCTTAACAACCCTCTGTGTGGAAAAAAAATTCTCCTCATTTCCCATCTAGTTCATATGTCAGTTATTTTAAATCTGTGACCTCTGGTTACCAACTCACTTGCCAGAGGAAACAGTTTCCCCCTACTTGCTCTATCAAAACCCCTCATAATTTTGACTACCTCTATTAAATCTCCCCTTAACCTTCTCTGCTCTAAGGAGAACAATCCAAGCTTCTCCAACCTCACCACATAACTGTAATCCCTCATCCCTGATATGATATCCTGGTAAACCTCCTCTTTACCCTCTCCAAGGCCTTGACATCCTTCCTAAAGTGTGGTGCCCAGAATTGTGCACAATACTTCAGCGGAGGCCTAACCAATGATTTGTAAAGGTTTAGCGTGACTTCCTTGTTTTACAAAGCCAAATGCTTTCTTAACCACCTTGCCCTGCCTCCTTCAAAGATTTGTGAATCTGTGTCCCCGGATCCCTCTGTTTTGAACTCCCTCAAATTTGTGCCATTTAGATTATACTGCCTTTCCATGGCCACATTAAATTGCATCTGTATGCCCATTTCACCAGTCTGTCTATGTCCTCCTATAGTCTGTTACGATCCTGCTCACTAGTTACTGTGTTGCCAAGTTTTTTATTATGCGCGAACTTCAAAATTGTACAGTACTCCCAATACCCAAGTCCAGGTCATTTATATATAATAACTAGAAAAGCAATGGTCCTAATACCGACCGCACTACATACGTCTCTCCAGTCAGAAAAGTATCCATTCACCACTACTCTCTGCCTCCCATCCCTTAGTCGTTACTAAGAGATACAAGCTTTTTATGATGCATTTATACTTTAGCTATGGATTCTAACCAGACAGTACCCACTTACATTGCCTGATTTGAATTCCAATTCTGCATAAGAGGTAGCTTTCCACATATGTGGCTACATACAGAGCTAGCAGTTAAAATTTAAATGATTAGAACGTGTAGGTTGCAGCATCCATACTCTGTAAACATTTTAATTAACTCCAGATAGGTTTAAAAAGTGTCCAGGAGATCCAAGGAATTCCTTGGGGCTCCTCTTCAATGCAGTTGCACATTGCACTGAAGTTACGATGCATGCAGTGTTGAACCCAATGGGTATGAGGTTACCTCCTCCAGGGAGTCTCCCACTGTTTTTTTTCCCAAGATGGATTCTGATTTCATAATTATAATGTAACTTCAACATCATTGTGAAGTGAAAACAATTTTGTAGCAATGCTTAAAGTTGCATTCAAATGATCTTAAATTCCTTTCTTCTGTAATAGCCTCTCTTCCCGCTCCCGCATTATTACATCAGTAGTCCCCCACAGATCTATCCTGGGCCCCTTCCTCATCTTAATGCTGTCCCATGCCGACATCATGCATGGGTCAGGTTCCACATGTACACTAATGACACCCAGTTCCACCTCTCCACTACCCCTGTTGACCCCTCCACTTCTTCTCTGTTGTCAGCCTGCTTGTCCGACATCCAGTCCTGAATGAAGTGTAATTTCCTGTGGTTGAACATTGGAAAGACTGAAGCCATAGTTTTCAGCCTCCGACACAAACTCCATTACATCACCACCAATTCCATGCCCCTCCCAACCACTGTCGCTGGTTGAACCAGACTGTTCCCAACCTCTGTGCCGTATTTCACACTGAATTGAGCTCCTGACCCCATAACTTTTCCATCGCAAAGACCGCCTACTTCCACTCCAATAATGTAACCTGTCTCAGCCCATCTGCTGCTGAAGCCCTCATCCATGCTTTTGTTACCTCCACACTCGACTATTCCAATGCTCTACTACCATCCTCCAGCCTCCATAAATTTCAGCTCATCCAAAACTTTGCTGCTTGTATCCTATCCCACACCAATTCCTGCTCGTGCATCATCCCTGTGTTCACTGATTTACGTTGGCTTCCATTCCTCCAGTGCCTCAAATTTAAAATTCTCATCCTCGTGTGTAAATCCCGTTATGGCCTCACCCTTCCCTTTCTCTGTAACTTTGTCCAGCCCTACAAGCCTCCGAGAACTCTGTTTCTCCAATTCTGGTCTCTTGTGCATCCCCCACTTCTTTCACCCCACCGTTGATGGCTGTGCTTTCAGCCATCTAGGCACAAAGGTCTGGAATTCCCTCCCTATCCCTTTCTGGCTCTCCACCTCCCCCTTCTCCTTTAAGACCCTCCTTAAAACACACTTCTTTAGTCATCCCATCTAATATCATCATCTTTGGCTTAGCATCAATTTTTGTCTGATTTATACGTTAAAGATGCTATATAAATGCAAGTTGCTGTAAAAGGTACAGATCTGCTTATTGAACCTTTAACTGTGTAAAATACAGTGAAGGTGTATATTCTCGCTTTAAATTGCTTTTAATACGCAAATATAAGGTAGCACAACAGCTGAGAGAGAGCCCATCTACTTCATTTATGATGCAAAATATTTTTACAGAAAAATGGCATGTTGAAATATGGTCATTTGACATTTTTCCAGTTGAATGTACTGTCTTTTTATGTAATCTTTTGACAATCATGCAGGATGAGCACTGTATTTTTCTTAATATTACTGTCTTGGCTGTTATCAGATTATTCCAAAGCTAAAATCATATTGTGTGTTACCATAAAATATAAAGCAAAGAATGCTTGATAATAACCTGTAGAGTAAATTATATTTGCTTGATTTATGTGGCCCGTAACACACTGCTTACAATGTTGCTGACGTGGAACAAGGAATTTATGCCACGTTTGTCAGGTAATCTGGTTAGAACTAATTGCCTGTGAGACACTGACAGTTGAAAACAAAAACAAGCAGATACGTGCTTCTCTTTACCAATAAGTTAGTGTTGTCGGCTGTCTTCGCGGCTTCCTTGCAGTGACTATCAATGGGCATTCTGAGGAATTCACAGTACAGGAAACTTTGTGATATCCGGCACCGACGGGACCGAGCTGTTACCGTCCCATCAAAACTGCCAGACAAACCAGCGCTAATGTTGAAACATACGGAGCTTTTGAGCTCCGTATCTGGCAACAAACTCTGTTGCTTAGCAACAGCTTCTAAACAGTCGGCCGTACCTTGCAAGCGTCTCTGTAGCTTAGCAACAGCTTCAGCGAGACCTTGCAGAGCCTGACTGGTGGAAAAAAAAGCAACGAGAAGAAAAAAAACCTAACGAAACGGCTCCTGATTTTTGCCGGTGGATCGAGCATTCCGGACAGTTAACATAGAAACATAGAAGATAGGAGCAGGAGTCGGCCATTCGGCCCTTCGAGCCTGCTCCGCCATTCAATGAGATCATGGCTGATCATCCAAATTCAGTACCCTGTCCCTGCCTTTTCCCCATATCCCTTGATCCCTTTAGCCTCAAGAAATATATCCAACTCTTTCTTGAATATATTTAATGAACTGGCCTCCACCGCCCTCTGTGGCAGAGAATTCCACACATTCACCACTCTCTGGGTGAAGAAATTCCTCCTCATTTCAGTCCTAAATGGCTTACCCCTTATCCTTAGACTATGACTCCTGGTTCTGGACTCCCCGGCCATCAGAAACATCCTTCCTGCATCTAGTCTGTCCAGACCTGACAGAATTTTATAGGTTTCGATGAGATCCCCTCTCAATCTTCTAAACTCCAGTGAGTATAAGCCCAATCGACACAATCTCTCCTCATACGTCATTCCTGCCATCCCAGGTATCAGCCTGGTGAATCTTCGCTGCACTCCCTCCATGGCAAGAACGTCCTTCCTCAGGTAAGGTGACCAAAACTGCACACAATACTCAAGGTGCGGTCTCACCAAGGCCCTGTACAACTGTAGCAAGACATCCTTGTTCCTGTACTCGAACCCTCTTGCTACGAAGGCCAACATACCATTTGCCGCCTTAACCGCCTGCTGCACCTGCATGCTTACCTTCAGCGACTGGTGCACAATAACACCCAGGTCTCTTTGCACTTCCCCTTCTCCCAATCTATTGCCATTCAAATAATCTGCCTTCCTGTTTTTGCCACCAAAGTGGATAACCTCACATTTATCCACATTGTAGTGCATTTGCCATGTTTCTGCCCAATCACCCAACCTGTCCAAATCGTACTGGAGTTTCACGACATCCTCCTCACAGCTTACCCTCCCACCCAGCTTTGTGTCATCTGCAAATTTGGAGATGTTACATCCAATTCCCTCGTCCAGATCATTAATATATATTGTGAACAGCTGGGGTCCTAGCACCGATCCTTGCGGTACCCCACTAGTCACTGCCTGCCACTCGGAAAACGACTCGTTTATTCCAACTCTTTGCTTTCTGTCCGCCAACCAGTTCTCTATCTCCGGATAAACCAAAGTTTCCTGTACTTGCCGGCATGACATTGCTGACCCACAAATAAAATGTAAACAACTCACATTAACCTTGTATATCATATCAATTTTTTTTTTTTAATTCCTTCAAACTTGATGTTACATCTTTGGGTTTTTACTCCAGATAATTTGCTCTGGTTCAGCATTTTGAAATACTGTACTCCCTCCAGCAGGCTAATTCTGGCTCTCTGTCTTTGTCGAAATGTTTTCACAACTGCTGTTTGCTATGCTTACCTTATATTAAATTTTTTTAAAGTTTGAATAGCCTATTGATCTGTAAGTGATACCCTGGTCTCATTTTTTGCGACCACCACTGTTACATTTTTGTATTTTTACTCCAGATACATTTTTTTCCCCCTATAGATGAACCCTCACCTCCAGCAAACTGGAGTATTTTTACCTGACCAGCATCATTGAATTATAGCAAGTCTAAAGATTGAAGAGAAAACCCTCATCACTGTATTTTGGCTCATGGGTTATATCACATGCTCTCACTTGATCTTCCTTAGCTTCAAAAGGCAGTAGAATAAGCACTGTACTCAACGGTGGATTAAGACGCACACCATCCTGACTTGTACATATTTCGCTGTTCCTTCAACTTCGCTATTAATAAGTGAACACTGCAGATTTGCAGTGGTTCTCAGTTTTAACAATGCCTCCTCAGAAGTTGGAGATTAACAATCGCATTTGTGGTACTAAACTTAAACTTGAACTGGGCCTGTCTCAAAGTTCCTGACCAGATCTTACATTGCAGTTTAGTCCTGACCAGATCTTACATTGCAGTTCGCTCCTGACCAAATCTTACATTGCAGTTCGTTCCTGACCAAATCTGACATTGCAGTTCAATCCTGACCAGATCTTACATTGCAGTTCGCTCCTGACCAAATCTTACATTGCAGTTCAATCCTGACCAGATCTGACATTGCAGTTCAATCCTGACCAAATCTTACATTGCAGTTCGCTCCTGATCAAATCTTACATTGCAGTTCAATCCTGACCAGATCTTACATTGCACTTCAATCCTGACCAGATCTTACATTGCAGTTCGCTCCTGACCAAATCTTACATTGCAGTTCAATCCTGACCAGATCTTACATTGCACTTCAATCCTGACCAGATCTTACATTGCAGTTCAATCCTGACCAGATCTTACATTGCAGTTCAGTCCTGACCAGATCTTACATTGCAGTTCAGTCCTGACCAGATCTTGCATTGCAGTTCAATCCTGACCAGATCTTACATTGCAGTTCGTTCCTGACCAAATCTGACATTGCAGTTCAATCCTGACCAGATCTTACATTGCAGTTCGCTCCTGACCAAATCTTACATTGCAGTTCAATCCTGACCAGATCTGACATTGCAGTTCAATCCTGACCAAATCTTACATTGCAGTTCGCTCCTGATCAAATCTTACATTGCAGTTCAATCCTGACCAGATCTTACATTGCACTTCAATCCTGACCAGATCTTACATTGCAGTTCGCTCCTGACCAAATCTTACATTGCAGTTCAATCCTGACCAGATCTTACATTGCACTTCAATCCTGACCAGATCTTACATTGCAGTTCAATCCTGACCAGATCTTACATTGCAGTTCAGTCCTGACCAGATCTTACATTGCAGTTCAGTCCTGACCAGATCTTGCATTGCAGTTCAATCCTGACCAGATCTTACATTGCAGTTCAATCCTGACCAGATCTGACATTGCAGTTCGCTCCTGACCAAATCTTACATTGCAGTTCGCTGCTGACCTTCCACAGAGTCTCGGACTGATCTATATCACTCTGATGGTTTCAGTCAGACTACTGAATTGAAACTAGGCAGGCTGACCCATACTTTCCAAAATTTCACTGTGACAAAAGAAATTTTAATATGTATCTTGTCACCTTAAATAGAGCTACCAATCAAACCTATATTCAAACAAAGCCCCCAACATGTTTTTATTGGAATTGAACGGCTTAGCCACTCCCTCGGATGCTTGTCACAGACATAACTTCTGTTCTGGAACAATTGTGTGTTAAAACAAGCTGGACCATTTTCTGTGCATAAACATGGTATTTCACCTTGTATGAACCATGATGGTTTGAGTGAACCAATAATGCTATACATCATAGATATAAATTTTTCATTTTTATCACATTTGAGCCAAAAGAACCATAGAGAGCATCTCTTACAATCTTTTCAAGTATCTTGCTTATGATTGACGTCAGGCTTAAAGGCCTGTAGTTGCCTGGACCTGATTTGTCACCTTTTCTGAAAATCGGCACATGAGCATCTTTTAATTCCAGGGGAACAATGTCAAACTTCAGCGAACTGTTAAAGATGAGGGCAAGGTGCTTTTAAATCACAATTTCCAGCTCCTTCATTACCCTCGGATGAATGTCATCTGGACCTGCAGCCCGATCTACATTCAGGTTCTTTATTCTATCTAAGATATCTTCCTCTCTTATTGTAATATTCTCAATTTTTCTGTTTACTGCGCAACACACGTCTGATAGTTGGACATTGTCCACAGGAGTGTAGACTGATTCAAAGCAATCATTGAACACCTACCATGCCCTGAAATTCCACTTGAGTGTGTCCTAATGTCTCTGTGGTCCGAAGCAGTCTTTATTGATACTCTGACTGCTTAAAAAAAACCTTTGCCATTACTCCTGCAATTATCAATGGTCTTTTCCTTTAATCTCTTAGCTGCTCTAATATTTGTTTTTGTTATCCTTAATTGTGCATGATATTTATCTCTATTTTCTTGGGAGTTGTTTTCCTTTAATTTGTAGAAGTTATTTTGTTCCATCCTAACTTCTGCTTGCACATTTTAGTTAGCCATTTTGGTTTAGTTTTGCCATGTGTCCTTTAGTCACCATTGGGATATACATAGCTTCTTTTTGTTTGAGAGTGGTTTTACAAACAACCCATTTATTCTCGGCATCTATTTCCCTACCCAATAAAGTTGTCCAATCAACTTATTCCAAGTCTTTAGCCAGTTTATTGAATTAGCCCTCCTGAAGCCAGGAACCAACATTAAATTGTTAATAGCCTTTGCTATTGAGATTAAATCTACAGTAATTAGATTATGATCACTGCTGCCCAAGTGTCCCCTTCCATGGAGTTGTGATACAACTACGAGGTCAGCATTAAAACTAGGTCAAGAATTTGAGAATCCCTAGTCACATCACTAACATGCTGAGTTAAAAAGCAATCATTAATTATATCCACAAATGTTTCAGCTAATTTACCCACCATCACCAGCGTGATGGTTTACCATTGCTTCCAAGAGGTCCTAGTCCTGGAGGTCTGTGACAGGTAGCAGTTAATAAATTAGAGCCATCAGCTTGAATTAATTGTACCCAGATAGATTCAGTTGCTGTTGATGTAACATCATCTCTTACCAGAGCAGTTAGATTATCTTTAACAAATAGGGCTATACCTCTTCCCTTCTAACCTAGCCTGTGTTAATTGTATTCAAGTGGTGGGATTATATATAGAGGAGTAGGCTGGGGAAGGGTTGCAAGCTTTTCTTGGGGGTGTACAGTATGTTATGTCTCTCTGTAAATAAAGGCTTGTCAGCAACTAAAGACAAGGCTCTAGTACTCTATCCTTCACCACCGGGCTATCCGACTTTTATAGCCTGTCCTTTCTGAAAACTGATAAACTTTGTGGTGAGACCTATGATGTCTCATTTCTCTAATAATACATAGGATGGTAATTCCATTTGTTTATTTCTAATATGTTAGATCCATGTATTTTGATGTTGTGTGTCCTTCAATAACTAGACACGAGACTGCAGGGAACAATCAACAGGTGTTTACTGGATGAGAGTCACTCTAAAACTAAACGTACAGATCCCTACTCAGGGTTTATAGACAGGTGCGGTCACTGCCGGTACTACAGTATACAGGAGCTGTAAAAAGTAGTTCTCCCCTTAAAGGTACATACACTACAATTCCTCCCCTTTTAGATTAACAGTACCATAACATTCATTTAACAATTAACACTTTTAACATGCACATTAACTGAAAATAGTCCATTTATAAATTCAGTCTTTGGGGCGGCTTCCTGATCCTTTCTGGATAGCGCCTTTCCTGAGTGTCTTGCTCTTGGTGCGGAGGCCCCCTGTCATCAGTTGGTTCATCAGCTTCCGATGCTACTGTTTCTGGGGTAGATGCTACCTGTATGTCGGGTTCATCACCAGGTGCGAGAGACATGGGGTTGACTCGTTCCTGTGACTCTAGGATCTGGTCGACATGGCGTCTCACAATGTTCTCCCCAACACCCACTGTGTACATTAGTGGCCCCTGCCGTGTGCATATCGTTCCTGGTTGCCATTTCTCTGTTCGGTAGTCGCGGGCCAAGACTGGTTGCCCTACATTGAAGCTCCTTGTCGGCTTCTCATTGATGTGCTGGAATTGCTTATTCTCAACATCTCTTCGTACATTTGGTCGGAGCAAATCCAGACGAGATCTCAACCTTCGGTTAAAGAACATCATGGCCGGGGTCTGGTTGGTGACTGCATGTGTCGCATTTCTGTAGGCTAACAGGAAATTGTCCAACTTATGCTGCAGTGGACTGTCGTCATCGCACATGGCCCTTACTGCTTTCTTAAAGGTTTGTACGAACCTCTCAGCCAATCCATTCGTGGCTGGATGATACGGGGCGGATGTGTAATGCCTTACCCCATTCCTTTTCATGAATCTTCGAAACTCTTCGGACACAAACTGTGGTCCGTTATCAGAGCAAATCTGCTCTGGCAAGCCGTTCCTGGCAAATATGGTCCGTAGGACTGCAATAGTTTTCTCCGTGGTGGTGGACGACATTTTGATCACCTCAGGCCATTTCGAGTGCGCATCCACGGCTATTAAAAACATTGAGTCCATGAATGGACCAGCAAAATCAATATGCACCTGTTGCCATGGGTGTAGAGGGGCATGTGGTGGTGCATTTTGGACCTTCTGGCATCCTGAGCAGCTCTTTGTCAGGTCCTCAATTTGCTGATCGATTCCTGGCCACCACACATAAGCCCTAGCAAGGCTTTTCATTTTCACCCCTCCCAGATGGCCTTCGTGAAGCTCATTTAGCACTCTCTCCCTTAACTTGGGTGGAATTACCACTCGGGATCCACACATCAAGGCCCCCTGGCATACTGACAGCTGTTCTCTTCTGGATGAGAATGCTGGCAACAGTGAGTCGTCAAGTCATATACCCGAGACAGTGTCGGGTCATTTCAGGTCTCCTTCTCTATATCAGCGTTAGTTACTGGCAAGCGTTCAATTATAGTCGAATAAAATATTTTGACAGGGTCCACTGCTGGTGCTTCCTCCGCAGTAGGCAGTGGCAGGCGTGATAGCCCATCAGCGTTTCCATGCTGTTTCGTGCCCTTATACTCGATTTCATATTGGTTCGCCCCTAGAAAAAGGGACCATCTTTGTAGCTGTTGCGCAGTCATCACCGGAACGCCCTTCTTTGGATTAAAGATGGAGACAAGTGGTTGGTGGTCAGTCAGCAAGGTGAACTTCTGCCCGTGCAGATAGTGGTTGAACTTTTTCACTCCCCACACTAGGCTGAGGGCCTCCCTGTCAATCTGGGCGTAGTTACGCTCGGCTGAGGTTAGTAACCGAGACGCAAAGTCTACCGGCCTCTCCGAGCCGTCTGGGAACTTGTGCGACAGCGCCGCTCCAATGCCATAGGGTGATGCATCACACGCCAACCGAATTGGTAGTGCTGGGTTGAAATGAGCCAACACCTCTTTTGATGTGATCAATTCTTTGCACTTCTGAAAAGCTCGTTTACATTCGTCATTCCACTTCCATGGTACCCCCGTTTGCAGTAGGGTGTTCAGTGGGTGTAGTACTGTAGACAAATTCGGCAAGAACTTATGGTAGTAGTTCACCAGCCCGAGGAACGACCTCAGTTGTGACACATTTTCCGGTGCTGGAGCCTTGACTACTGCCTCAATCTCTTCAGGGGACTTATGTAACCCCTCTTCATCAATAACGTGGCCACAATACGAGATCTGCTTCTGGAAAAACTCACATTTGTGGCGATTTGCTCGGAGCCCATATTCCTTCAATCTAGTGAGCACCTGCTCCAGGTTGGCGAGGTGATCACTGTCATTTTTGCCCGTGACCAGGATGTCGTCCAAATAACACTGGGTCCCTGGAATCCCTTGCAGGACTTGATCCATTGCCCTTTGCCAAATAGCCGGAGCTGATGCTACCCCGAACACCAGCCGGTTGTATTGGTAGAGACCTTTCTGAGTGTTGATCGTGAGGTACTGTTTCGAGGCTTCTTCTACCTCCATTTGCAGGTACGCCTGGGCCAGATCAATCTTAGTGAAGCGTTTCCCTCCAGATAGCGAGGCGAAAATATCTTCAATCCGCGGAAGCGGATATTGTACCATGTGAAGGACTGGGTTCTCCGTCACCTTAAAGTCCCCACAGATGCGAACCTTCTTTGGTTCCCCAGGCATATTACTCAACGACCTCTTCATTACAGGAACGATGGGTGTAGCCCACTCGCTCCAGTCCACTTTGGACAGTACTCCTGAACGTTCCAAACCTTCCAGCTCTGCTTCGACAGCTGGGCGGAAAAAAAAAAAAAAAAAAACTTTGGGCTTGCATTTTCCTCTATTTTGATCGTCGCTGTTATGTCTTTTAGTGTTCCAAGTCCCTCCTGGAACACTTGTGCGTCAGTTAGCATTTTTGACAATCGTCCAGGTGTGGCGTCGTCATCCTTTTTGGCATCTACAGTCAGTGCTTGTATGGAATGCCAATCTAGCTGTATCTTCCGGATCCATTCACGTCCTAGTAGTGGTGGTCCTCCATCTGGCAATACATATAGGTCCATTTTTGGTGTTCTCTTGCCGTTATATATAACATTCACCCTTATTTTTCCTTTGGGGTAGACTTTTTGCCCCGTGTACGTCTTCAAGACAATCTCTGTATCTCTCAAGGGTATATGTGAGAATAGCCGCTTGTAGTCCCTTCGGTTTATGACTGTTGGGGCTGATCCTGTGTCCAATTCCGTTTTCACTTGGACTCCAGCTATCTTGAGCGTGACCCAGATAGTTTGGTGATCCTCCGTTTTGATCACCTTATGTAGTTTCAGACAACCCAGCTCCTTGCTTCCGGAGTCTGTATCACTTTTCTGTTTGTCTGAACTACTCTCCGTCACCTTATGTACCTTCTTGTACTTCTCCTGTGGAGATTTCTTGCTGCTGGTTTTCTTTCCCGACCTGCAGACTCTTGCTATGTGTCCTACTTTTCCACACTGTCTGCACACTTTGTCCTTGAACCAGCAATCATTATGGTCGTGTGTTATTCTCCCGCAGCGATAGCACTTCACTGTTCCGTATGACATTTCATTTGTGCCATATTCTTGCGGTCTCCGTTGTATCTCTGCAGCGCCCTGTGTGGCTGCTTCGTGTGATACTGCCATGCTGAAAACCTTGTCCAGTGTAAGATCCTTTTCTGATCGAAGCCGTTTCTGGGTTCCTTCACTTTGAAGCCCACACACAAACTTGTCCCTTAAAATATCTGCTAGTCCCGTTCCAAACTGGCAGTGTTTCGATAGCTTGCGCAGTTCCGTTAAATACTCAGCATTACTTTCATCTTTATGCTGGTTCCTTTTGTGAAACTTAAATCTTTCTGCTATCAGCAGCGGTGTGGGGTTTAAGTGGTCCTGTAGGATTGACACGATGTTTCCAAAATCCTTTTTCTCTGGGGTTACTAGGTTTCGCAGTAAGCCATACGTTTTTGCACCCATTGAATTCAACAATACCAGCGCTTTCCTCATCTGGCACTTCATTCGCCTTGCAGTACACTTCTATGCGTTCGACATATGTCGTCCAATCTTCGACTTCATTGTCGAACGCTGTGATACTGCCACTCTTCGGCAGCCCTGTGTGTGGTTAGACTGGCTCAAAATGGCTTTTTCCCACGCTCTCCCTTCTTCTCCGCTGTGGCTCAAAATGGCGTTTCCCGCGCTCTCCCTTCTCCGCTGCGGCTGCTCGGCCCTTGAACACCGGCTGCGCTCTGCGCGTTTCCCTTTCTTCCCCGCTGATGCTGCTCGGCCCTTGAACACCGGCTGCGCTCTGCGCGTTTTCCTTCGCGCCTCTTCTGCCGTCGACGCCGTTTGGTCCTGAAAACCGGCTGCGCCCTGTGCTCTCTACCCTCTCTCTTCCGTCGACGCCGCTCGGTCCCGAACACCGGCTGTGCCCTGTGCGCTCTACCCTCTCTCTTCTCCCGTCGACGCTGCTCGGCCTTTTCTGTGCCGTCGGTCGGCTCTAGCCGCCGCTGTCCGGGAAGGGTCTGCGCCGTACCTGTTGCCAGCCCGTTTTGCTGGACCACCATGACTGGAGAACCAAGCCCAGCTCTCAACAGCCTCCCCTGCGATGCTCAAATCTCCGCTGGATGGTCGACGCCCGTGCTTCTAGACTCGGCCTTTTTTTTTCTCCAGGAGCGAATCCCTGGGAGGTAATGCAGAGTTGCAGGTAGGTTTGAATCTTCTCGTCGCCAATGTTAGATCCGTGTATCTTGATGTTGTGTGTCCTTCAATAACTAGACACGAGACTGCAGGGAACAATCAACAGGTGTTTACTGGATGAGAGTTACTCTAAAACTAAACGTACAGATCCCTACTCAGGGTTTATATACAGGTGTGGTCACTGCCGGTACTACAGTATACAGGAGCTGTAAAAAGTAGTTCTCCCCTTAAAGGTACATACACTACATAATACTCCTTGTATTTTCATAAATGTTTTAAGGTCCACCTGTTGGCTGAATTGAGGTTACTGTCTCGTTGTATCCTCGCCCATGGCTATAGAATGGCTGGATGTTCATTAAGGCTACCTACCCTAGAAGAACCAGACACAGAATCGTCTATTCTAACCCCAAATTTATTCATTTTAATGCTTGCTAATGACTGCCTTAAAATTCCAAGCCAACTTGTGAGCCACTGAAATGTTAAGATGGAAGCCATCCCGCCTAAAAAGCTTAGCTTTTCTTTGGCAAGCACTTCAGTTAACTATGACAGTCAGCTTTTCCCTCCTGCACAGCTCCTGTAGCCAGATGTTAAAACTGATGATACAACTACTTCTCTCTCATCACTGGCAGTAGGCTTGAGTTGCCTATCCCTTAACACATTGACCACTTCTCCTGTAAAACAAACAATTCCTATCCATGATATAATTTGTACCTAGGTGAAGTGCAACCACACTTCCAGCTCTCTCCTTTCAAAAGGTTGCCCACTCTGTCCTGGAGATATTTTACCTTTGCACCTGGAAAACAAAGAACTACGTGGGACCATGCCTTACCTTTACATAGCGTGCTATCCATGTTGGCTTACCTTTTTTCAGAGTTGATTCCTTCTTGGGAAGTTGGGTTGAGCTGCAGGGTGTGGCTGCTTCAGGCATGCTGTTTTTAATGTCAGATGTGTCATCCAGATCACTTAATGCTGCAAAGCTGTTGGCTGAGCAGAGGTGGAATCTAGGATAGAAAAGGGACCAGACCCTTCATTTGTGGCCTCAGACTTGCCTGAAAAGTAAAGGAAGCCATTGAAGTCCCTGAGGTATGCTCGGTCTGTCACCTGTTTCTTCAAACTGGAAGTTTCCTGTTTAAGAAACTCAATCCCCAGACATTTAGCACGAGAAGGAGTCAGTGGGCCTGAATTTGCGGTTGGAGGCTTCCCGTGGGCGGATGCCTCCAAACCACAATAAAACTACGCACCTACCTGATGGTACTGGATCCACGGAGACTCGCGCTCCTGGGCCTCTACGCGTACGCATGCATAGAGGCCCACATATCCCAGGGGCGCATGTGGTTTGCAAGCGCCCCTTGGATCACGTGGGCCGGCCCAACCAATCAGAAAGGGGATTCCCATTATGCTTATGGGGGATTCCAATTACGTACGGAATCCCCATAAGTTTAATAGGAATCACCCAAAAAATACATTTTAACAGCACTGAAATAAAAAAAAATAATTACATGTTTAAAATGAATTAAAATACAATTTCATTAAACATTTAAAACAAAAATTTAATTAAAAAAAAAAATTTAAACATTTTTCAAGGGGCCAAAAATAAAACAAACTTATTTTACAGGTTTTTGAATGTTAAAATCCCTATTAAGGGTACTGTAAAAGTGTGCACTGTGCACTGAAGCCATTCTCCTAAATTCAGGCTCCTGGGGTGGCCCTTGTGATACTGGTAGTGTTCCTGGGAATAGATAAAAAACCACAGAAAGAGGAAAAAATCCATAAAAACTCACAAACAGTGCAATGCACATTAGCTTCTAAAAGGATAGCATTGAAATGAGGTGAATATAACTAACAACATATATAAATAAGGTTCATAACTCTTTGTATTTGCCTTGAACCCTTTTTAAGTCCAGAATTTGAAAGATTATAGTTCAGCTAGCTTGTAATATTCATACATTATAAGAACTATAACCTTGGATTCTGTACACACCATATAGTAATTAGTCTCTTCCTTGATGAGACATGTAGCTAAAATTGTTTGTGGATTTGTAAGCTTATGTGGGTGAATAAATGTCATTCAGAGCAAAGCAATTTAGCTGAAATCTTGGAAGAATGCCGTGGGATTTCCCTCGATCCTAGCCTTGCAGTTCCATAGTCAGAGAAGCAAACTGATATTTGCATCCACCTATAATAAATGACAGCCAACACAGATTTGTTAAAAGCAAATCGTATCTGACAAACTTGATTGAGTTCTTTGATGAATTAACAGAGTGGGTTGATGAAGGTTGTGCAGTTGATGTTGTGCATATGGATTTTCAAAAGGTGTTCGATAAAGTGCCACAAAATACACTTGCTAGCAAAATTAAAGCCCATGGGATTTAAGGGGCAGTCGCAACATGGAAACAAATTGTCTAAGAGACAGAGAGTAGTGGTGGACTGTTGTTTATCAGACTGGAGCGAAGTATACAGTGGTGTCGCCCTGGGTTCAGTATTAGGACCATTGCTTTTTTGATTGATATATATTGATGACCTAGACAGCTATTGGGGCATAATTTCAAAGTTTGCAGATGACACAAAACTTGGAAATGTAGTAAACGGGGAGGAGGATAGTAGCAGTCTTCAGGAAGACAGACTGGTGAAATGGGCAGACACATGGTAGATGAAATTTAATGCAGAGAAGTGTGAAGTGATGCATTTTGGGAGGAAGATTGAGTAGAGGCAATATAACTAAATGATACAATTTTGAAGGGTGTGCAGGAACAGAGACCTGGGGGTTCACGTACATAATTCTTTGAAGGTGGCAGGATGAGTGGATAAAGTTGTTAAAGCATAAGAGATCCTTGGCTTTATAAATAGATGCCTAGAGTACACAAGCAAGGAAGTTATTCCAAACTTTTATAAATCACTGGTTAGGCTTCAGCTGGAGTATTGTGTCCAATTCTGGGCACCACACTTTAGAAAGGATGTCAAGGTTTTGGAGAGGGTGCAGAGGAGATTTACCAGAATTATACCAGGGGTGAGGGACTTCAGTTATGTGGAGAGACTAGAGAAGAAGCTGGGATTATTCTCCTTAGAGCAGAGAAAGTTAAGGGAAGATTTGAATAGAGGCGTTCAAAATTATGAGAGGTTTTGATGGAATAAATAAGGAGAAACTGTTCCTACTGGCAGGAGGATCAGTAACCAGAGGACACAGACTTAAGATAATTGGCAAAAATACCAGAGGGGAGATGATTGAGGAGATTTTTTTTTTACACAGTGAGATGTTATGATCTGGAATACACTGCCTGAAAGGGGTGGTAGAAGCAGATTCAGTAGTAACTTTCAAAAGGGACTTTGATATATACAAATTAAAAACAAAAAATTGCAGGGCTATTGGGTAAAAACAGGGGAGTGGAACTAATTGGATAGCTCTTTCAAAGCGGCACGATGGACTGAATGGCCTTCTGTGCTGTATGATTCTGATATTGTGTGAAGGTTGTTGTTGGATGCACCTGAAGTTATCCGCTTTTTCTGTAATTTTATCAGAGACCAGCTCTTCACTTTTTACTTGTGTTTTGGTACAGATCTCCTATTCATTTAAAAAAAAAAAAAAAAAAATTTGGTCTAATTAAGAAAAAGTAGAGCTGGTACTTTTCAACATGGCCAATTCTTATGTAATTGTTACCATTAAAATAGTTTGTATTTTGTCAGATAATGCTCATAAATGATGCCAGGTGTTGTGGAACTGATTGCACAATTTTCTTTACTTAGCCACATTGTCTAAATTGCCTTGGCTGACATTTCATTCTTCATCTGTTTCACATCGTGTTTTTTGTGATTAAATTTTTTTTCGCTCAGTTTTCTCCTCCTTTCTTGAAGACTGCGATACAGCTCCATAGATACTGGTAGCTTTCACTTGGGTAGCTATTCATTGTGAGCCTAAATAGTAAGGCTCATCGAGGACATTGCAGCCAAGTCTCATCTTGTTATCACTTGACATCTACATATGTATTTTCCAACAGAAATCTCACAGATGATGATTAAGAACCCTGGCTGATTCCCCTCCAATCCAAGGCATTGAGGCCAGCTATAGCTGTCCAACTTCAGCACCTTTTGAAATTTCTTAATTCCTAGAGTGCTCAGTAAGCATGTCATGTCTATGTAACCATGGTATGTATTTTAAAGGGAGAGTCTCACCGTTGAGCCTTTTCAAAATCAAACTACAGTATTACAAAAGCTTCTTGTTTTGTTCTGTATTTCCTTTCATTAGCTTTTGAGTTTGTACTGGTTGCCAGTGGCATAATTGGGAATTATTTGGTGGGTTTATGGCGTCTCACCATGTGAGGTAACTGAACAAACATGGTTAAAATGATCAGGATGCAGAAATGTCTTGGGTTAGTGATTGCAATCTATTGATAATTCAGCTATCTTGCTGTTGGAGATATAGTAAAATGAAAGAAGACAAAAAATCCGCAAAAAGAATATTGATTTATTTCAACAATTTAGAAGTGGTACTACTGTACTTGAGACTGTATTTAAACCAATTGTGTTGCACAGCATCTAACGTAAAATGAACAGCCGACATAATGGAATTGGCATCTTGAGTTTCCTACACAACTCTGCAAGTCTCGCTAATTGGTTCTACTGATTTGGTATTTTACCCATTTGTTTCAATATTGAAAATAATATGCCTCTTTGGCAGCACCTCCCAAACCCGTAACCTCCACCACTTAGAAGGACAAGGGCAGTAGGTGCATGGGAACACCATCGCCTCCAGGTTCTCCTCCAAGTCAAATGCTATCCTGACTTGGACATGTATCATCATTCCTCCATCATCGAGTCAAAATCCTGGCACTCCCTACCTAACAGCATTGTGAGAGTACCTTCACCACATGGACGACAGCGGTTCAAGGAGGTGGCTCACCACCACTTCCTCGAGGGCAACTAGGAGTGGGCAGTAAATGCTGGCCTTGCCAGCGACAATCACATCCCGAGAATAAATTTTTAATAAAATTTAGTGATCATGGTGCTCATTTAAGTCCTGTTGTGTTCTCTGTAAATCGGAGTCTTTTGTCATGTTGAACATGCAGCAGATAATACAGTATGTATGAAGGTGATTGCAAGACTGAAACTTCTGGACACTTGATCATTAAAAGTCATTGTGGCTGCTGTTTGAAATATGGTCTCTTATGGTCTTTGTAAACACCGCAAATTTTTTTTTAATGGCCTGGGTTTTGTGGTAGGATTAACGGTGAACCAACAGCGCTCACCATTATTATGGAGTAAATTGGACAGCAAATTCCGGCGTCCACACATGCACAGTTAAACACGGAAATCAGGAAGTTGCTGTCCAAATTGTCCTGCTCCCCCATAAGCTTCGCTACCCCGGTACTTCACCGAGAGATTTGGCATTAAAACACATGAAGCTGTGGTACTTGCCAACTAGGTACCCAAAACACACCAGACAAAGTTGGGGCTTGTCCATTCAAGTGTAAGTGAATCTTTAACACCGTGATGAGTCTTAATTATTACCAAACAACCTTTCTGGCACTGAAACTTTACTTCTCACCTAGTCCCGTTCACTCATCACCCCTGTGCTCGCTGACCTACATTGGCTCCAAGTTAAGCAGCGTCTCTATCAAAATTCTCATCCTTGTTTTCAAATCCCTCCATGGCCTCGCCTCGCCCCTTCCTATCTCTGTAATCTCCTTCAACCCCACAACCCCCCCCCCCCGGGAGATATCTGCGCTCCTCTAATTCTGCCCTCTTGAGCATCCCAGATTACAATCGCTTAACCTTTGGTGGTCGTGCCTTCTGTTGCCTAGGCCCTAAACTCTGGAATTCCCTGCCTAAACCTCTCTACCTCTCTTTCCTCCTTTAAGATGCTCCTTAAAACCTACCTCTTTGACCAAGCTTTTGGTCATCTGCCCTGATTTATCCTTATGTGGATCGGTGTCAAATTGTTTGTCTTAAAATACTCCTGTGTAGCGCCTTGGGACGTTTTACTACGTTAAAGGCGCTATATAAATACACGGAGTCTCAGTCCTTCAGATTTTAATCACTTTTGGAGGTTTTATTAAAATTAAAAAAAAATCTTTTTCTTTCTGTCTCTTATCGTTCTTAACCCCATCTTTCTTTCCCTCTCATTATCTCATTCCTGTACATGATTTTACATTGCATTAAATATTCTAACTTACACTTCCTGGTTTAAACTGCATGTCTCAGTAAGGATCCTTCAATCTGATTGGTTGAAGAGACACGCTGTTGCTTGCCCTGTTCACACAGGTCCCAGATCCCCCGTAGAGGCCGCCGCGCTGAAATGGATCGCTAATGACTGTAAATTGCCGCGTAAAAGCCCACATAAAGTCTGTGGGCAGCTGTAAGTGCAGTGAATGGCGTGTGCCATTAGTTCGCCGCTGACCACAAAATTGGGGCCAATATTTGTTCTTGGGATGTGACTGATGCTGGCAAGGCCACATTTATTGCCCATCGTGAGAAGGGGGTGGTGAACTTTCTTGAACCCCTGCAGTCCTATGTGCTGATCGTGCTCCCACAATGGTGTTGGATAGGGAATTCCACGATTTTGACCCAGCGACAATGAAGGAATGTCTAAGTTAGGATAGTGTACGACTTGGAGGTGAACTCGAAGGTGATGGTATTTCCATTATCTTGCTGCTCTAGTCCTTTATGGTGGTAGAGGTCATGGGGCTGTGAGGTGCTGTTAAAATAAGCTTGCCAAGTTGCTGCAGTGCATCATGTAGATAGTACATACTGCAGTCAGTGTGCCGACCGTGCAGGGGTGGCTATTCAGTCCAGTGGCAGGGGTGCCAATCACGAAGCCTGCCCTGTCATAAATGTTGTTGAGCTTCTTGAGTGCTGTAATGTTTCTCCTAGCTCTTAATTAGAAGGTGAAATTACGGACGTTATGAAAACCTGCCCCTGTTTATAAAAAAAAAAAATATATATATATATATATATATAAACTCTCCCTCCGTTCAGGTAATTATTTCTCTGGAGTTGCTACTAACCAAGTCTTGTGATGTATCTCAAGAACTCGTGTCCCCCTGGAGGGCCATTTTTATTCAACAAATCTACAGTATTCATTGATTCAATATTCTATATTCCAGTGACTTCAATATCAGAAAATTAACCTCTTCATATGTAATGCCAATATAATCATAGAAGTAACAAAATAGTTTGTATATAATTTATTTTTCTGCACACTTTATGCTATTTTATGGATTAATCATTCAGTATTAAAATTGTGTAAGCATCTTTCCCAAAGTTGTAAGTTTGCGGCTGGTCGTAGGATACCAGATGGAATGGAAAATTGCTTTAAAAAGGTGAGTAAGAATTCCTGGGTAAATAGGCTGTGTGGTATGATAATAAGTCACACAAACAAGAATGTTGAATTCCTGTGCATTACTAAGTGAATTCATCTTGGTTAGGGCATTATAATTGGTCTCAACAACTCTGGGCTAGAGAGAGGAAAAATCAGCCATGGTTCCCATTTTTCATTGCAGTCCAATGACCAAAGCTGGAATATACATGTGTATGTACATCAGGTGAGTACATGATCCGATTCGGCTGTAATGCCTTCTACAACAAAATCTATCTTCTTCTTCTTCTTAGGCAGCCCCTCGGAACCGAGGATGACTTGCTTCCACATTAAAAATGAGTTTGCAGGTGACTGATGAGTCCAATGCGGGACCTCCAGTCTCTGTCACAGGTGGGGCAGACGGTGATTGAAGGGGCGGGTGGGTGGGGTGCTTGGGTTGACGTGCGCTGCCTGCGCTTGGCTTCGGCTTGCTCCCGGCGAAGAGACTCGAGGTGTTCGGCGCCTTCCCGGATGCTTCTCCTCCACTTTGTGCGGTCTTGGGCCAGGGATTCCCAGGTGTCGGTGGGGATGTTACACTTTTTCAAGGAGGTTTTGAGGGTGTCCTTGAAGTGTTTCCTCTGCCCACCTGGGGCTCTCTTGCCGTGTCGGAGTTCCGAGTAGAGCGCTTGTTTTGGGAGTCTCGTATCGGGCATGCGGACAATGTGACCCGTCCATCGGAGCTGATTGAGCGTGGTCAAAGCTTCGATGCTGGGGATGTTGGCCTGAGCAAGAACACGGACGTTGGTGCGCCTATCCTGCCAATACTTGGCTGACCGCTCACTGTTCAGGCCTGCATATGAAGAATGGTCACTTCAACAAACTACTGCTCGCGCTTGCAAATCTGTATGTTAACAAGAACCATCACCTTATAGGAGAAAATTCTGGGAGGGTGTGGTGGGGGGAGGGGGGAAACGGGGCAGCAGTCAAGCTTGGCTCCTAAACAGAAATGCTTACTATATGGAAAGTTTAGAGATGAGGCTTGGAGCATAAGATAGACAAATTAAAACAATGATTTCCTTCGTGGACAAAGTGTGGTAATTTTAGGAGCTGAAAGTATAGTCTAAAGACTCGTCAGATTCCATCCTGCTATACTGTATGCGGTGTTAAAACTTTTGTTTCTGGTAAAAGTAAAAATTTGTGAAATGCCTAATCAGCATATTTTAGTGATGTGTTATGAAGCTTGTCTATTTGGTTATAGTAGCAAAAACGCAGGATATTGTGGTTTCCTTCCTTTGCTGCAATAAAATAATTACGGTTCAATTAACCTAATTCACCCAAGTGCAGACAGTTAAATCCCCAGCAGCCGAAGCACTGTGTGAGAGTCGCCCACACCAAGGCATTAGCAGCAGCTGCATTGGATAAATATACTTCATTTTGTGATAAATTATTGAACTGAAAGGGTCACCTGTCTCAATGTTGGTCTTTTGACGTCAGAACGCCAACCTAGTTGCCATGGAAAGGACAGATCACAAACTGGAGCAGAGCTACCAATCGAGGCCAAGCTGTTTGTGTTCGTGAATAGTAATCATGATAAGATTTGACTAATGTTTATTGAATTGTGAAATGAGTCAATCCTACGTTGCCATCATCTGCTGATGTAAGCACTATTTTTGGAGAGATAACCCATCTCCATCAACAGCTGCTGTTCAATACAATCTATATTTAGTGTAGCTTTTCAAGAGATTACAATTGTACTAAGATAGATAATCTCTGTGTGGTATGGTAATCTTGCTACGACAATTACATGTATTCAGAACAGTAATCCTCTTTTCAGTAGTTGCACTGCATTTTATTAGTCTTTCAAATATGCACAACAAGCACAGAGCACAGTTCATTTAAGTCGTCTACTTGCTATGCCGTTTCCCTCTTCAAAAAATGTGTGTTTTGCATCATGGCAAAGGCCTGATTTAGAAACTAGCCCCTCATATTAGTCTTGCCATTTTTTATATTATATTTTGCATGGCAACACCAAGTAGAAACCTGCAATCTGTGAGTGCCACTATCCCTGCTTTTCCTTTGCAGTATGCCACCAACCTTATTGTACCCCTTAGAGCACCAGTTAGACAGAGGCTTAAGTTTTGCATTGTCTCTAATGGCAGCTCTCGGGACCCATGAAGTTCAGGCCCGGATGCTGTTGGAGTCACAGTGTTAATCCCCTTTATATTGTTGAATTTAGTCAGTGGCAAGGCTAGTGTATGTATATTATCAATAGCATGTTATCATTTGCTGTCACTAGATCAAGTTCTTTGTAAATATTTGAAAAGTTCAGCTGTTCTTGCAGGACGACAGGAAACTCTTTTTTATCCGGCACCGACGGGACCGGCGTGGTGCCGGTTGATCAAAATGTCCGGATTACAGAGAGGTATACTTACCAAGGTACGAGAACCCCGTACACGGCCACAGGTGCAGGAGCCCTGGTTACACGGCCACAGATCCAGGAGTCCCTGTTGCACAGCCACAGGTGCAGGAACCCCGGTTACGCGGCCACAGATCCAGGAACCCCGGTTACACGGCCACTAATATATAGTAAAACTTACCTGAACCTACTCCTGAATTTTGACGGTTAAGAGAGATTTCTGGATATTTAGGTGCCGGTTAAAAGAGAGTTTCCTGTACTTGATAAATGTACCAACCATGTGCAGTTTTGTTCCAGGTGTTTGAAACCAATGTGTGGCTCTGTAGATTTTTTATCAAAACATAAATTAAAACCTAAGGTAAATATTGCAAAACACAGTCTAATTGCTACAACCGAGCTGCAGAACAGAGTTCAGAATTGATCTTTTTAGTAGTCTACTTTGACTATAGACTCTGCTGTATGTTTGAGTGCTACTGTATTATGCTGTGAAATGGCCACTTTAATCAATGGGAGTGAAATGAAAGGTAGGAGCTACTGTGCGGATTATCAACGTATGCATCTATAATTAAATACTTTCAAGAGTAATTATCTGAGGCCCAAGTTACTGGGAAAACACTAATATTTAGCAGTGTAATGATCTGACATTTGAAATGGTACAGTAATAGTTTCCTCTAATTTCAAGTCCTAATTCATGACATTTTTCAGTGAATATTGGCTGGGAAGAAAAGATAGTAATGTAATCAGATATGAAGATTAAAACTGTGATAAATTACTTGAGCCGTAGAAGGATTAGATTTCATCAAATGAAGATTAATTACACTTCGCAAATTATTGCTGTTAGAACAGAGCAAAAAGCATTCAACATGTTGTAAAATGGTTATTATGGTGTTTGTACTGTATTACTGATTTCTCCTAGCTTACATCATTTATGTATTTTGCAATTTGTTAACTTATTATTCTGTACATGCTTTTGTACATTCTCAGTTGTTTTCCCATTGGATTATACATGGTAATGAATTATAAATAAATAGCAGAATGGCTATTGTCAATTTAACTTCCCCTCTCCCCCCCCCCCCTCCCCCCCCCCCCAAAAAAAGTGTGGCATCAAAACTTTCCACAATTCACAAAGTGCTAAAAACAACCCAAATCTGCTGTGGCAGAAGTTAGCAAAAGTGTCAATACGCAAACTTGCTGACCTATGATTGTGTTCAGTGGTTCTTTTGCATTTGGATAGCAATTATACAGACAAAGCTTGAACACTGTTGATGGATCCAACTTGTATTATTACGAGTCTGCATGGGGTCCATACTTCCCATTGTAATGCCATATGATGACTTTTGTGTCAACATTGACCATTTGAACATTTTCCATTATGTTTTATATGATATGTATGGATACACTTGTAGCCCTTCCACCAGTGTAGCACCTCAGTTTCGGCGCTCAGCTCTACGACCACTGTAGCACTTCTGTCTTAAACTATTTTTTTCAGAATACTTTGCTGACCCTTTTCACTGGTTCAAAAACCAACCTTGTTGCTCTATCCTTTGGTCTTGTGCTGTCCTTGTTCAAACCCCCCCAGTCCTCCTCTGCCTGCTTTCTGTTAACACAGCCGTAGGCATTTGCTACCAAAAATAGCCCTCCTGCTCTTCGGGCTTTCGAGCTGTTCCATGCCTGCTGCAAAAATCATTCCTCTCCTCTCTTCCCGCCCCCCCCCCCCCCCCCACTGAAGAGAAATATTGGTCCAGCTTCTCGCCAACTTCCCACCCAATGTCCTTGGCTCTGCTCCAAATATTGGCACTATTCCTCTTCAAGACCCCTTCAAAAGTCAGCCTATTGTTTTATCAGGCTGCTGGAGGTAAATTAGGGGACTTGGGGAGAAGAGAAAAAAAACGAGTAACTGACAAAAGGATTGGGCAGCCAAGGAGAGGAGGAAAAGTGAACAGGCTGAGGAAAGGGGCAGTGTGAGGGAGGTGAAGAAAGGGGTGCTTGAGGGCAATAGAAAGGGTATGGGAGAGATTGACAGGTGATGAGGTGTGGGATGTGACGAGGGGCAACAGGGGTAACTGAATGGAAGAGAGCAGCTAAGCCTCCGAGAGATCGGGGAGGTAATTATGGCTATTGATATAGTATTTTAAAAATCTGAGGTCTGCATGCACTTCCTGCCTACAAAATCTTAATTTCCATGTCACATTTTTATTGCACTTGGGTGTTGGCCTTGGTTCAGTTGGTGGCACTCTCGCCTCTGAGTCAGAAGGTCGTGGGTTCAAGCCCCACTCCAGAAACTTGAGCACATAATCTAGGCTGACCCTTCAATGCAGTGGAGTGCTACAACGTTGAAGATGCCATCTTTTGGATGAGGCATTAAAACGAGGTCCCATCTGCTTTCTCAGGTGGACGTAAAAAATCCCATGGCAATATTCGAAGAAAAGCAGGGTAGTTTTCCTGGTGCTCTGGTCACAATTTGTCCCACAACCAATAACACACAAATAGATTATCTGGTTGCTTGTCTTATTGATGTTTGTGGGATCTTGATGTGTGCAATTTAGCTGCCATGTTTCTCTACAACAGTAACTGCAGTTCAAAAGTACTTCATAGGCTGTGAAGCTCTTTGGGATGCCCTGAGGTTGTGAAATGCAAGCTTGCTTTCTTAATGTTACCTGTCACTTGTAAGCCCAAGCCTGGATGTTATCCAGGTGCTGCTTAGGCTGGCATGGGCTGCTTCTTCATCGGAGTTCTGAATTGAGCTGAACACTGGCATCATCCGCGGACAGCCCCACTCCTGATCTTATGATAGAGGAAAGATCAGTGATGAAGCAGCTAAAGATGGTTGGACCAAGAACGCTTTCCTGAGGAACTCTGGCAGGGATGTGCTTTGGCTGCAATTTTTTGAACCTCCAGCAACCACAACCATCTTCCTTTGTGTCAGGTATGATTCCTGCCACTGGTGGGCGGGGTGGGGGGCGGTTACCCTTTGATTCACATTGACCTCAGTTTTGCTAGGTAGGGGAATAGAACTGTCATGGAGTAATAGAAACTCAGAGCAAATACAGAGTAAGTGAGGGGATAGGATGAGATGGATGTCAGAGAGAGGCATTGCAAAGATGGATGCAGGGTGAGAAGGACAGGAGGTTACAGGGGAATTAAGTGTATGGCAAGATAGAGTTGATGGTGAGAAGTGACAGACCAATCATTAGAGGCTGCACTGAGAGCAAGATGTTGGAAGTAATAGGAGTCAGAATGTGCAGTAAGTATGACACGGAGTGAAGGAGGGGAGATAAAAAGGACATGAGGTGACAACAAAATGAAGCCAGGGAATGATGCATAGGACAATTGGGCTGTCAGAAGGCAAATGAGTAGGTTACTGAGGGTTTACTAGGAAGCAGTGATGGATGTAACAAAGTAACAGGGTACACAGAGTTTCATGCTGCAACAGAAGACTTGCAACAAAGTGGTTACAGCTCCCCCTCCTTTTGCATTGCTTTCCTAAGCCACCCTTCACTGTGATTGAATCCCCCCACCACACCCATGACATGAAAGCCACCCTGCATTCTGTCTGGTTTCCTACCCCTACTTGCCCTATGTCCAGCAATCAGCAAACAGCCCTTTGTCCATGGCCAGGTCCCTCACCACACCCAATACCAAAGCCTTCTGGCCTATTACAGTACCTCAACCCCCCCGCCCCCCCCCCCCAACTTCCCAGCACCCCATTTCAAAAATAGCAGCCTGTGATCCTCACCATCTCCCTTTCCCACAACACCTCACCCACATCACTTCCCACCTAAAGGAAAAGAAGAAAAACCAAGTCAAAGAAGTGGCAACATGAGCGTGACAAAGCCACATTAGAGATCTTGGCCTAGAAATTCAGTGGGCCTTGCGCCCACTTAGCGCCTAAAGAGGCCTTTTGCGCCGGCGGGGTGGTAGCGCGGAAATTGAGTGCAGCGGTATTGGCGGCGGTAGCTGTTAGCGCTGCGCCGGGACCGATGACGTCATCGGTGTGCGCGGTGGCCCGTAACGCCCCGAAACCGCGCCGATCCCCATATTTATTTGCGGCCGCCTCCTCCGAAGCGGGCGCAAACAGCGACCAGAAAACGGGGCCGTCCTGCTGCCATAGTGGGGCGCTTTAAAGCGGAAGGTGCGGCCGGCCGCTTTTTCGGCGGCCGCCTGCCCGCACCTCCTTCCCCGGCCTCCTCCACAACCCCCACGGCATTGCCGGCTGGTTTCCGTGGAGCCCGGCACTTCTCCGTTGTGCCGGGCTCTTTTGCCGGCACTCGCGGATCGGGGCTCCGGCCGTTGCAGGCACCTCCCCCTTAAGAGAAGGAGGAGGCCTGCAGTACCGCAGCCTGCCGCACCGCATCGGGTGGCGCTGCGGCAACTAGCGCGCCGATATTCAGTTGCAGCGCCCCAAACGGAGGCGGGCACACCCTGGTATAGCGCCCGCTTCCGAATTGGGGCGCAGAAGACGAATATACGGCGTGCGCTAATGCCTCCTCGCCCAGCGCTAACTTTTGGGCGCGAGCGAGCTGCCCGCGCCCAAGTGAATTTCTAGGCCCTTCTACTTAAATTTCTTATGAGCAACACCATGGGAGATCCAATTTATAAAAATCCTGATTTAATATCTTTATGGCTGTTTAAAATGGTTTTGAACAGTTGATCAAATTAAGTTTGAATGACTGTTTTCATATCCGTATTTAACTAAACCACTTAATAGAATAGCCTGAACAAAAACTTTGTAGGATAATTAATACTATGGCAAAAATATTTTTTTCCATTTATTGAACTCTCATCAATGCAAAGAAATCGTTTGAGTTTTAGCCTTGACTGATGTTTCCAATCAGGTTTCCCCTAGGGTCTAAGGTTACTCATCTTAGCAAAGCATCTCCAAGAAAATTGTCTGGAGACGGATCCCTCCTTGCATTCCTCATTTGCGGAAGTTGGCAGGTCAAAAACATGTAAATTAATGACCTTCATGGGTTACTAGTAGGTTGGACTGTCCCTTCTCACCCTCCCAAAATAGAGAACCTGTATCATTTGGGGGTTGGCATAATGGGGTCTAATCTAAGAATGGAGGAAATGGGTTATATTTCAAAAACCACAATAAAAAAATGTCTCAACATGTTTAGGGGTCCTAGTATAGAAATCACTAAAAGCTAGTGGACAGGTGCAAAAAATAATTAAAAAGGCTATTAGAATGTCGGCCTTTATCTCAAGAGGAGTGGAAGTTCTGTCACAGCTGCATAGAGCTCTGGTTAGACCCCATGTGGAGTACTGCGTTCAGTTCTGGGCACCATAACTTGGGAAGGATATATTGGCCGTGGAGGGGGTGCAACGCAAATTCACCAGAATGATACTGGGCTAAAGGGTTAAATTATGAGGGCAGGTTGCATAAACTAGGCTTGTAGTCCCTCGAATATAGAAGATTAAGGAGTGATCTAATTGAGTTATTTAAGATGATCAAAGGAGTTGTAGATAGAGAGAAACTATTTCCTCTGGTGGGGGATTCCAGAACAAAGGGGCAAAGCCTTAAAATTAGAGCAAGGCTGTTCAGGGGTGATGTCCGGTAACACTTCTCACACACACACACACACACACACACACTCACACACTCACAGACACACTACACAGACAGACACAGACAGACACAGACACACTTCACACACACACACGCACACACGCACACACTCACACACACACACACACACACACACACACACACACACACACACACAGTTGTAGAAATCTGGAAAGCTCTGCCCTCAAAAAGCTGTTGAGATGAGGTCAATTGAAAATTTCAAAATTGAGATTGATAGTAAGGGTTAGCAAGACAGGTAGATGGAGTTAAGATACAGATCAGCCATGATCTAACTGAATGGCAGTATACGCTCAAGGGACTGAATGGCCGACTCTTATTCCTATGTTCCGAACTGCTTATTTTTACATCTTCTAGAAGGATTGCACATTGTTTCCATAATTAAAATACATTTTTAAAACTCTGATTTGGAGAATTATTAGGTTTGTAGAAATGCCCTGAAGATAAATAAAAGAAGTGAAGCATTTCTCCTCCGTACTTTTAGCTATTATTAGGGAGCTGACGTCCCAGGTTCCAATGAGTAATTCTGAAATGCCCAGAAGACGAGTAGTCTTAATCTCTGACTTTTTTTTGCCTGAAAATATAATTATGCACTCACTGTCTATTTCCCCTTTGAATTCAAAGATTTCTAAGTTTAGATTAGAGAATTTCAAATATATGTAGTAGTGGTGGAATTTTTATCCACTTTATTGAAAATGTGGTTCCCACTGTATGGGGTTAGGTAAGAGTTCTATATCATTTCCTTTAATTCCTTGGCCATTTTTTGTTAATATAACTTCCCAGCAGCAACTGCGTATGCAACATGCTACATTACTAAGTATGTCAGCATGCCAACGCTTCCTTTTTTCTCCAGGATATCTTATTACTAGCTGTATATTTGGAATCATAGAATTTTACAGCACAGAAGAAAGTCATTCGGCCATCATGCCTGGCCAGGTCTCCAAAAGAGCTACAGTGTTAGTCCTATCTGAGATTTCCTTTTTTATTACAGGAAAATCTAATTTTTGGAGATTCTGTTCAGGAAATTACAGCCTTAGATCCTTTTGGATTGTAGTAGCAAACCTTGCTTAATCTAATTTTAGTTTTCTGTAAAGTATGCAGTTGGATGCCTAACTGTTTTCTAAGCTGTAATACATTCAGAAGTATAAATTGCGTATGCAAAGCAGCCAGTTTTACTGGTAGATGTTCTCCATTTTTCTCTGGAAGAACAACATTGTGGCCTAGAAATTCACTATGGCCCCGCCAGCTGGCTAACGGCCAAAAGTTAGCGCTGGGCGCGGAGCCATGTGCGACCGTCCGATATTCACTTTTTGCGGCCCAAGTCGGAACCGGCCGCTATGCCAGGGTGTGCCCGCCACCGCTTGGGGCGCTGAAACTGAATATCAGCGCTCTAAGTGCCGCTGCGCCACCCGATGCGGTGCGGCAGGCTGCGGTACTGCAGGCCTCCTCCTTCTCTTAAGGTGGAGGTGCCTGCAACAGCGAGATCGCCGCTGGATTGTGCCGGCAAATGAGCCCGGCACCAAGCACAAGTGCCGGGCTCGCGGAAAGCAGCCGGCAATGCCGCGGGGGGGGCGGGGCGGGGGCGGGGTGGGGGGGGGAGGCCGTTTTTCAATCGCTGTTTGCGGCCGCAACTAAATATGGGGTTTGGGCCGGAAGCGGGGCGGAACCGGGGCACTGCGCACACCAATGACGTCATCGGTGTCGGCGCAGCGCTACCGGCTACCGCCGCCATTACCGCAGCGCTGAATATCAGCGCACCCTCTTACACTGGCGCAGAAACCCTATTTGGGCGGTAACTGGGCGCAAAGCCCACTGAATTTCTGGCCCTATATATGTTCTTTTACATAATTAGATCCTTCGGCAGACACGGCAGCTTTGCACATTAGTGCTCGCCCGCGCTTTGTGCATGGAGCATAGAATGTGGTTTGTGATTCCTATGAATTTGACGCTCTCTGACCACTTGTAGAGAGCGCCAGCAAGTAGAGGTTAAGAAAATCTGCACTTTTGCAACTTCTAATGACTGGTTCAAGAAGCATTGGTTAAGTCAAAGAAGCAGTTCATCTACCTGCCAACTCAGCCAGGAATTGTGGAGGTTATGTGACATGAAATTTAACAGATCTTGCATGACAAGCCGACTTCAGTCAGTGGTTATTTTCCACAGTACGTGCAGAACATTTAAGTTCCTGTGTCTGAGTTGCAGATGCAAAATGTAGTTTTTGACGTATGTTATATACCAGCTACAATATTCTGAGGTATTAAAGAGAAACCCAATTACTGTCAAAAATTAAATATTTAAGTGATTTGTCACCCCAACCAGAAAGTAGCTAGGGCAAAGGCCCTGACTGACTTCTGCTGGTGGTCTCGTTATCTGAATATCTTAGTAGTTATAAGTCATGGGGTACAATTTTGGTCCATTTTAGGTCTCATATGTTACCAGTTTTCTGAAAACAGTAACGACTTCTATGTATATTATATGGAATAATACATTCGGAGTTTAACACATCTTGGGGTTCAGATGATCTCAATGAACCACGAAGACTGTTTCTCTAAACCCCTTGAAGTGTTGTTGCCTTGTAACACCCTTCACCCAATGTATTGCATGTCATTATTATTTGTATTTATTTGACTATTTAAAAATAAAATAATTACTGTAAAGATGATGTAAATGTTAATCACTAAAAACATTGCTGTATTGCCAAGTGGATGCTACTAGCAGCTGTGTGTTTAGCTTGCATTCATTAAGCCCACAACCTTAGTTGTCACAACAGGGACTTGCAGATTACTGCAGGGAAAAACCTTCAAGTAAGGCACAATACATTTCTTTGCTGAATCAGTGTTAAAATGTTTTAATACAGTGCTTCAGGCTTCCCATTTCAGTAAAGATTGTTAAATAGTCCACTGCTGTAGTGCTCTTGTCCTGTTTTGTTCAAATATATGTATTTTTAAAAATCCATACTTTCTATTTCTGCAGTGCAGGACACTATCCGTACACACTGCTGTATTCCTTCCCGCAAGAGGGAATACTGATTTAAAAATAAACTACTGGCACCAATGTGATCATAGGCTTGAGCCCGTCTCCAGCTCTGCACAATGCATGATTCTGCCACTACACGTATAAGGAGTTTCATAACTTCTATTCAAATATTCTTAAATTTTCATACAAAATGTAAGATCCAAATTGCAAAGGTCACTTGAATAAATGGAATTGTTTCTGACTTGTGTGATCCGGGAGTGAATTGTTTTTTGTCTTCCCCTCTACTGGATAACTAAAACATTTCAAACGCAAACCTTGCCAGAATCTGTTGTTGAGCACAGTTCTGCTTATGGGTGGTCTGGTAGCTCCAGCAGGTTAGATCATTGTGTTTCCTATGATATGTTTGAATCTCTCATCCCTACTGACATTCAGATTTGCCTGTCCGCTTCCTGATCAAGAAGCAAACAGGACAATTACTTGATAGCTGAGTGGTCCCTCTTACAAATTGTACAAGACATATCCCACACTGCAGGAATTCATCTCCTTTTGGTTGATTATGAGCACTATTGGTGATTTCCAAGGAAATAATCCTACCCTCCCAAGTGTAAAAGTGTGGCAATGAGGTAGAAATATAATATGTCCGATGTATGCTCTGTGTGTTTGCAGCTGTACAGTACTGAAAAATCATTGTGTAACTTCCCCACAGGGAACGCTAAGTTCTTTTTTTACTCAAATATTCAGTAGTTTTCCATATATTTTTCAGTGAAAATCGCAATTTAAACTTAAAAATTCTGGAGGCACTTGCATAATGAAAAAGATTTATAGCAGACATTATTTTTGTTCTGGAGGGGAAGATGCCTATCATACATGCCCCAATGTTGTGATAACGCTTTTTTTAATACATCATGTAGCATGTTTGAAAACAAATTGAAAAAGCTTACCAACATGACTAAAGGTTATACATTAGGGGTCATTTTCTGATTGTGCTCCTGATGCACACCCTCGCCTGCTGGCAGCATATATTGGAGATTCGGGCACATTGCTCATGTTTTCCAAACCTATTTTTTGGAAAATCTTGCAGTACACCTGCTTGGAATTTTGACATGCGCTGCCGGCAGGTGAGGTCCCCTGCTGCAATTTGAAATGTTCCGCTTACATTATATACTTTCCCATCTGCACACAAGTGCATTAGCACGGTCACTTCAATACCCTTCATTGAAGGAAAACAACACGCAGTTTTGTATCCGATACCAGATTCAGAATGGTTGGACATGAAAAGATTTTATGCCATCTATCCCAAAGGCCCAATGAGTTTATCCAATGAGCAGCTGAGCCGTACAGACTAGGAATAATTGGGTTTGATCCTTGATCTGTGCTGAATTGGTTCATCTTGGCTGGGGTGGCAGTAAGGGCACTACAATTGGCCTCAGTGTCCCGAAGCTGGGGAAGAGCAAATCGGCCAGGTTTCTTGTTTCTGATCGCTATCGGCAACTCCAGTTGGAAGTGGGAGTATATAGATTTTGGGTGAGCACAGGATTGGGGTTGACTCTAATGCTCCTCTCTCTCTTCCACTCTCTCCCCCACCGCCCCCCCCCCCCCCCCAACCCCCAAATCATCAAATAGTTTGCTGGCACTCTGTCGAGACTCACACTTATGTCAGTTACCAGAGGGTGACCAGATAAGATGGAACTGAGAATTGATGATTTCAGAAAATGAAGGACTGGAGAAAATTGATGATTTTTTTGAAGAAGTTTTTAAGTTAATTGCAATTCTGCAATGCAGCAGTACAGTTCAATCATATCTGAGACTTTCCCTGTTCTGTCATATTGGAAAGGGGGAGGATCTGATGGTACAACTAGCGATTTTGAGAAGTGCAGAAAATGAATGCACATGTAATAAAAACTGGATCAATTCTTGAAATGAGCCACAATGTACCGATACTTATTGTAACTTTTTTGTTCAGTTTTGGTGATTTACCATTTCCCTCTGTATCCTTGAATTGATAATACTGTAACATCTCCAGTCTACTGACATCAATGGGTAATGATGCACCAGTAAGGTTAGCACCTACTAAAGAAAGAACTTCATATGGTGCCTTTCACTACCTCGGGATATACCAAAGCACATCACAGTCGATGAAGTACTTCAGCAGTGTACTTACTCTTGTAATGTAACAAACATGGCAGCCAGTTTGTTGGCTGAGGGACAAATGTTACCTAGAATTTACAGCACAGAAACCGGCCATTTGACCCAACAGATCTATGCCAGTGGCTATGCTCAGCACGAGCTTCCTCCCACCTTACTTCCTCTAACCCTAGCGACATAGCCTTCTATTCCTTCCTTCCTCATGTACTTATCTAGTTTCCCCTTAAAAGCATCTCTGCTATTCGCCTCAACCTGAATTCCTTATTGGATTTATGCGACTATCTTCTATTTATCGCCCCGAGTTTTGGACTCCCTCACAAGTGGAGACATCTTCTCTATGTCTATCCTATCGAATCCCTTCATAATTTTATAGACCTCTATTAGGTCAGGTATCATCCGTGTAAATCTTTTTTGCACTTTCTCCAGTGCTAATAAGGAGACCAGAACTGTGTACAGTACTCTTAAGTGTGGTCCAACCAAGGTTCTGTGGGGAACAAATTCGGTTGATTAGCGCCTCCCGTTAGCACCTTAAGAGGGTGCTAATGGGGCGCAAAGCAACTAGCGCCCGGGCGCGGCGATGTTTGCACCGCTCGCGAAATTGACCAGACATTTTGTGACGGCGCTAAACACTACCGCCACGATCTCCTGCACCCGCAGATCGTGACGTCAGTCAAGCGTGCAACGGCCCGGTAGCGTCCCGGACCGGGTATTGAGTGGCGCCCCCTGCCTTGCCGCCTGCCGCTAGCAACGACAGGTAGAGGGGAATGCTTTGCAGTCGGGAAGGGACTGGGAGAGTGCTATTTAAAGGCGACCGCTTCCTGACTTTTTTTGTCAGCGACATTTTTGCAACATGCATTCTGAGAGAGAGAGAGACTTCTGGAGAGATTCAACGCTGTGTGAAGGAGTTTTGGGTACTGCCAGCACTTTGCAGGTTCTTTTTGATTTGACCTTCCTTGCATCGATTTAGAAGAGAGTATGGGGCTGCACTCTGAGCTCTTTCCCTGGGCGCCTCCATTGTTCTTTCTAGCAGAATTGATGTACAGGTCTCTGCAGGCCGAGATTCAAGGCTGCAATGAGCAGGGTGTGAATGGAGAGCAAGATCGACCCTCCCCTTTAAGAACTGGCCGGCGCCAGTGTGTCTGTGTTCCATTACTGACTGACATCACATGAGCTTCGCCAGCGCTCTGAGGTAGCACCTCGCTCCTTGGCGTTAACGCCTTAAGAGACGTATTTAGCGCTCCAATCACCTCCAGGGGCGATAGAAGCCAAGTTTGCAGTCGGAGGCGATAATTAGCGCCAGGCACTAAACTTTGCACCCAGCTAATAATTGCACCCCAAACAGGGCGATACCGAATTTCTCCCCCTATATATTTAAAGTAACTTCTCTAGTTTTGGCCAAGGCACTGGGAGAACTCCCCTGCTTTTCTTCGAATAGTGCCTTGGGATCTTTTACTTGAGAGGGCAAAGGTGGCCTTAGTTTAACATCTCCCTCAGTACCTTATCGAAGTGTCAGCCTTGATGGCACTTTTCCTGTAAGACCTAGTGTTTTTTCAGCCCTTTGGGGCGCCAACTTTGCTACTTTTAGCGCCCCGAAAAAGTTAGCCCCCCCCCCCCCCACCCAAAATTCACTGGTAGCGCCCCAAGAGGGAACTACTGGAAGTGCTCCCCCTCCCTCTTGGGGCGTTGCGAGGGAATATCGCTGCACTACGATGGCGCTGTGGCACATTGTGCCGCGGTACTGCAGGCTAGGCCCTTCCCCTTATTAAAGGGGAAGGGCCTAGCGCAGCATAACCCGGGGCCCAGCTGGGCCACCAGGGATCGGAATGTCGGCAAAAGAGCCCAGCACTCGAGGAGTGCCGGGCTCTCGGAGCGCAGCCGGCACCCCGCAGGGGGGCTTCACAGGAGGCCGAGGACAGCAACGGGGACAGGTGCAGGCAGGCGGCCAGCAACAAAAATGACCGCACGGCACCTCCCCTTTAATTTGCGCCACACCGGCCGCACGTACGCCCCCCCCCCCCGACCCTGTCGGACATAGTGTCTGACGATAAGTCAGGGGGCGCTACCGAAGATCGTGGCCGGGGCGTTGCGCACAGCGATGACATCATCGGCGGAGGCGCAGCGCCGCGGGGCACTAACGGTTACCGCCGCCACTAACCTCCCGCTGAATTTCGCCTGGGCACTAGTTGCTTTGCGCCCTCTCTGGGAGCTAATGGTAGGCACAAATCAACCAAATTTTTACCCCATATTTCCTTCAGCAAAACATGCGTGAGCTCACAGGAGATTGATTAGTAATAAATTAGGGGATTTGTGCCGAGCATTCACTTCCTGTCATTAAACTCCTGTTGTTATACTTTCACTGTCTTGATATTTTGGCAACTGTAACTCTTTCAGCAGATTCTGCAATCTGAGCATGTGCATTGTTCACATTCACCCACGATGCATTAAAAAAAGACTTGCATTTATATAGCGCCTTTCACGACCACCGGACGTCCCAAAGTGCTTTGCAGTGAATGAAGTACTTTTTGAAATGTAGTCACTGTTGTAATGTAGGAAACGCGGCAGCCAATTTGCGCACAGCCAGTTCCCACAAACAGCAATGTGCTAATGACCAGATAATCTGTTTGTTTAGTGATGTTGATTGAGTCATAAATATTGACCAGGGCACCGGGGATAACTCCCCTGCTCTACTTCGAAATAGTGCCATGGGGTCTTTTACGTCCACCTGAGAGAGTAGACGGGGTTTCAGTTTAACGTCTCCTGTGCAAGATGGCACCTCCGACAGTGCAGCACTCCCTCAGTACTGCACTGGAGTGTCAGCCTAGATTTTTGTGCTCAAGTCTTTGGAGTGGGATTTAGTATTATTTTAGTTAGCCCAACCAATGTGGTGCTTCTCTTTAGTTTCTCGCAATACTTCTTTGGTTGTTTTGAAAAATTATTGAAGAAATAGAGATCAAGTTTTAAAAGCTTTATTCAGGTAAGGTTTATATTGAGTGTTTTTAAAAGAGGCTATCTCCGTTTGCACCTGAGAAAAGTAGATCCATTTCAAAAATGATATTGTATTGATTACACACTTGTAGCTTTTGTTTATATTCATATTAGAAGCGTTCTATTTTTTCAGTGGAGAACTTAAATTGTGTTTTGCTATTTAACAGTATTTCAGTTTCTGTGCTTTTGAAAAAAGTTACTGAATAATCAGTGAATTGGGTTTTCAACTAAAATTTTCAATAAAAGCTGTTGATTCTTTTTACTTCAAAAGCATATTAAGCTGAGAGACAGAAAGAAAGAGACAAAGATTGCTATTTCCCTATGCCCCATTTATATGGACGGTTTCATAACTCCGAACTTGCATAGGTGCCTAAATGACAACATCAGAGTCTCGTAAGTTTAATATCTGGAAGACTGACAGGTGCTTCTGGCACCACTGGAAAACCCAACCAAAAGATGATTGACAGCAATCTGACATAAGCAATCATCACCCATATGTCTGATCAGATACAGCCACTTTACACCCATTTATTGTGCATAGTTACATCATAAAATCTACTCTACTATGTCTAGCAATTTTAAAAATGTTGCTTTGTTTGCTAAAGTGTGTTCTGTCTTTCACAGCAGTTGAAGTTAAATCCTCCCTGCCTGTGACTATGCAGACTGCTACTCCAGTTGACCTGCGGACAGACCCTAGAATCCCAATCCCAACTGTGGACCCTCATCTTCGCGAGCAGCAGTTGCAACATGAACTGCTGATGCTGAAGCAGCAGCAACAGATCCAGAAGCAGCTATTATTTGCCGAGTTCCAGAAACAACACGAACACCTGACGAGGCAGCATGAGGTTCAGATTCAAGAACACCTAAAGGTACTTCCCATAATCTCAGTTTAGTTTGCGCACTAACACTCACTGTTAAACTCCATCCTTCACTGTAACACGCCACTATTGGCTATCATTTCCCAGAATAATATGTAAAGCACAGGCAGGGAAGTTCTGTATAATGTTTCCCATATCACTCCTCATTACTTTTGTACATGGAATGATTTGGATTGAGACAGACGAAGTGTTAGCATAACGAACTGTGGACTCATGCTACTCTTGCAGTGAAAGTTATAGTTAAACTATTTACTTTTCTAACAGCCCTTGCTTTTATGTTGCTTGCCATCAGATGTTTTGTTTGATTATTCCTCCTCTCACTACTTTTGCCCACGTTGTTTTTCTAAACCATATTGACACTTGTGAATTAGGGTAGAATATATAAATTCACAGTAACCGAAAAAGTTAATTGAAAGCATTGACATTATTGCATTATTAAGTGTGCAATTGTATTTGAACATTTTGCATAATAACGCAAGCTACCCTTTGCAAGTGAGTTTTTTTTGTGATGCAGGACCCTTCTCCCAGTCATTTGCGAGTGGTGAAATTTATTTTGGTAGACAATTTTTTTTATTGCTACTCTTGTCAAAAGTATTTACAGACTATTTCAGGCAATTATAACTTATCCCATGTAGGCCCTTCAGTATTCCCTGTGCCATTCTAAGGCCTGCAGTAATCACAGCACAGTTTAAAAATGCATTTTTATGAGTTCAAGCTATTTAGAGATCTAAGACTCATTACTTTGATAGCAGTACTTTGATCTCTCCATATAGTCAAAATAAGTTTACTCTGTAGGTATGGGAACAGGCCTTTTCTTTGATGTTCTTCACATGACTAAATAGTTGGCAAATTGGGCAGCTAACATTTTAGAGAGACGTAAACCCAAGTAAAAAATTTAGGAATTTGGGTCGTTGTCAATTTGAACTCTTGAATGACGTCCTTTTGACGATGGTAACTAAGGTGCAGAGTGTTCTTCAAATCATTTCATCTGAATGTAGCCAGACATCACATTCTTTATAAATAGGGATGCTCAATGATCTGAATAGTGACATAATAGTGAGACTGGATTGTTGATCATGTCCAGAGCTACAAATTTATTATTTTGATCTTTAACCTTGTTAAAAAGCTTGTTTGTATAATAAGCATAGTGTCTTCTGCAGCACAAATCTTTCATGGCAACAGCTGAGTTTTTTGAGCACACTATTCCAACAGTTGAGCTAATGAAGCATAATTCCATGTACAGAAAACGCGTTTAAACGGCACCTAATTATCCGGAATTTTCTAATAACCGGCAGAATTCTGGAGTAGGTTTTGAGGCTTCCGTATACTGTACATTTGTGGCTGTGTAACCGGGGTTCTCGTACCTTTTGCCATGTAATCATGGCTCCTGCACCTCTGGTTGTGTAACCTTGTAACCTGGTCCCCTGTACCTGTGCCTGTGGACCGGGGCTCCGGCCCCTGTGTCTGTGGACCGGGGCTCCGGCCCCTGTGTCTGTGGACCGGGGCTCCGGCCCCTGTGTCTGTGGACCGGGGCTCCGGCCCCTGTGTCTGTGGACCGGGGCTCCGGCCCCTGTGTCTGTGGACCGGGGCTCCGGCCCCTGTGTCTGTGGACCGGGGCACCGGCCCCTGTGTCTGTGGACCGGGGCTCCGGCCCCTGTGTCTGTGGACCGGGGCTCCGGCCCCTGTGTCTGTGGACCGGGGCTCCGGCCCCTGTGTCTGTGGACCGGGGCTCCGGCCCCTGTGTCTGTGGACCGGGGCTCCGGCCCCTGTGTCTGTGGACCGGGGCTCCGGCCCCTGTGTCTGTGGACCGGGGCTCCGGCCCCTGTGCCTGTGGACCGGGGCTCCGGCCCCTGTGCCTGTGGACCGGGGCTCCGGCCCCTGTGCCTGTGGACCGGGGCTCCGGCCCCTGTGCCTGTGGACCGGGGCTCCGGCCCCTGTGCCTGTGGACCGGGGCTCCGGCCCCTGTGCCTGTGGACCGGGGCTCCGGCCCCTGTGCCTGTGGACCGGGGCTCCGGCCCCTGTGCCTGTGGACCGGGGCTCCGGCCCCTGTGCCTGTGGACCGGGGCTCCGGCCCCTGTGCCTGTGGACCGGGGCTCCGGCCCCTGTGCCTGTGGACCGGGGCTCCGGCCCCTGTGCCTGTGGACCGGGGCTCCGGCCCCTGTGCCTGTGGACCGGGGCTCCGGCCCCTGTGCCTGTGGACCGGGGCTCCGGCCCCTGTGCCTGTGGACCGGGGCTCCGGCCCCTGTGCCTGTGGACCGGGGCTCCGGCCCCTGTGCCTGTGGACCGGGGCTCCGGCCCCTGTGCCTGTGGACCGGGGCTCCGGCCCCTGTGCCTGTGGACCGGGGCTCCGGCCCCTGTGCCTGTGGACCGGGGCTCCGGCCCCTGTGCCTGTGGACCGGGGCTCCGGCCCCTGTGCCTGTGGACCGGGGCTCCGGCCCCTGTGCCTGTGGACCGGGGCTCCGGCCCCTGTGCCTGTGGACCGGGGCTCCGGCCCCTGTGCCTGTGGACCGGGGCTCCGGCCCCTGTGCCTGTGGACCGGGGCTCCGGCCCCTGTGCCTGTGGACCGGGGCTCCGGCCCCTGTGCCTGTGGACCGGGGCTCCGGCCCCTGTGCCTGTGGACCGGGGCTCTGGCCCCTGTGCCTGTGGACCGGGGCTCCGGCCCCTGTGCCTGTGGACCGGGGCTCCGGCCCCTGTGCCTGTGGACCGGGGCTCCGGCCCCTGTGCCTGTGGACCGGGGCTCCGGCCCCTGTGCCTGTGGACCGGGGCTCCGGCCCCTGTGCCTGTGGACCGGGGCTCCGGCCCCTGTGCCTGTGGACCGGGGCTCCGGCCCCTGTGCCTGTGGACCGGGGCTCCGGCCCCTGTGCCTGTGGACCGGGGCTCCGGCCCCTGTGCCTGTGGACCGGGGCTCCGGCCCCTGTGTCTGTGGACCGGGACTCTCGTACCTTGGGCCATTGTCACTCCATGTCCCTTCTTCGTTATCCGGAATTTTTAATCAACCGGCACCATCCCGGTCCCGTTGGTGCCGGATACCAAAGAGTTTCCTGTATTCACTGTATTCCAAATGGTAGCATGTATGCCTGTGGTATGAAAGCTTACTTGTAATGGATATACTAAATTTGTAAAATAGTGTCTGCTTCATGTTTACCTGGCCCTCTGTCATTTGTGCAAGCAACAACAGGAGATCCTAGCAGTGAAGCGTCAGCAAGAATTGGAACAACAACGTAAGATTGAACAGCAACGACATGAAGAGTTGGAGAAGCAGAGACTGGAGCAGCAATTGCTGATGCTGCGAAACAAAGCGAAAGGCAAGGAAAGTAAGGAAGCTGCGTGTGAATGTGAGCGTTGGTTCATTCAGGAGCTGGCCCCAATTCAGCTGCTGCACATCTCAGAGTTACGGGGTGGAGAATCTCAGAAAAGGACCGAATATCTGATGCACCAAGAGTGTTTACTTCTGAGACTGGGATTTAAGTTACACTGACGTGGCAGTCTGGGAAACACATTGCAGCTGATTTGAAGCTAACCAGACCCTGGAGTATTTCACACTACCACATCAAAAAAGGAGACACTCCATTATTTCATGCAATAACCCCCAATAGGACACCCAAGATATCTAATAAATTTAAAAGTAAATATATATTGCAATAGTAATTTGTCTTTCTTTGCCCAAAATTTTAATATTGTTTTCTTCCCATCCTTAGTTCCTTCTGCATCATGCACTATTCTGTGGGGAAAAAAGACAGGCAAGTAACCTGATTTCAGTATTTGGGCATTACCCCTCTTGGCCACTACGAGGTACATAAGAGTGCTCTGAGATAACTCACTCTAATTTTTCCTTTGCTCCCATTTGCTCTGCGTGGCCTCTTGATGTTGCAGACAAGATAACGAATTTGCACTGGGAAATGCTACCTCTGAGATTTTGAAAACTGGTCTGTTGCATTGTAGTATCAGCATAGTATACAAAACTACATAGTGAGGCTAGTTAAACTTCATGCAGTTTATGAAAAATCCGTTGGGCATTATGATAAACAGTCACAAAGGAGCAAACTAAACTTTGGCTATTTAAAATACTGATGCTTAAATCTGTAATCCAGCAATGGATCATTGTACCACTGCTGGGTAATTTATCCATAAAGTACCAACATCAATCTAAATAGTTCCTGTAAATTATTGGTTCCTTCATTATTGTATTGTGTGTGGAATAAATTGTTCTTGGTTAAATAAATGTTTATTTTGAATGAATACTACCATTAACAGTGTTGGCATTAATTTGGGTGTACTATATGGCTAAAATTAATTAGGCATACTTTTTGTAATATAGGGTATTCCAAGTACATTACTTTTTATTTAATTTTTTTTTGAAATATTTCTGAATGTAATGTTTTAACACAGAAATCATTCTTCAGATTTGTAGAAGCTATGATGTAGAGTAATGCAATTTTTTCAAATAATTGCCCTGTATTTAATATCTAAAATCCAATATAATTTTTGATGCAGTTTGATAAGTGATGCAGTAAAACAAAGCTTGTGAAAATTAGTATTAAACTATTAATCTAACTAATACAGATTCTAATTTCATTGTAATATTTAGTGTGGCAGGAAGGAACAACTGCAAAAATAATCTGTCCGATCATTTAAAATTTGTGTTGAGTAAAATTAACCAGTGTTGATCAGTAAAACTGGCATGATATTCAATGTGCTAAGAACATTACAATTAACTATTACTCTAAGAAAATGTATTTGTAACCTGTGTATTCTCATATATGCTATCCTTCTGCTCTTCAGGTGCAATAGCTAGTACAGAGGTCAAATTAAAACTTCAGGAGTTCCTATTAAGTAAAACTGCTTCAAAGGATTCTGTGACCAGTGGACTGAATCATTCCCTCCCTCAGCACCCCAAAAGCTGGTACTGTATGTGCATATTGTACTGTAGGTTATGCCTGCCATACATGTGGTAACTTAATATCTTATGCCTTCATACTCCAGTTTTTGCACTGAATTTAAAAATGTCCTGCAAAGATCTCAATAAAGAGTAGCATAATCTCTATAATTTGATGATATAGTCTCCATTACAACCCACACGGGGTGACATGGTGGTGGAGTAGCTCTGCAAGTGGCATGACATATGGAAATCAATTACTACTGTAATCTGATACTGGCATCCCTTCTAAGTATGTTTTTCTGAATAGCATTTCTGCATCAGAGAAAATTGACCCAAGAAATAAATAAAAAGTTAAGTAATACATTGACATGTGACCACAAGACTGATGCAAGTGAGAGAGGCCATTCAGCCCATTTTAGCTTACCTGCCCAGAAAGACGCTATAGATTCTTTGGGGCGCTAACTAGCGCCCTGAAAAAGTTAGCGCCCCCACGCCCGAAATTCACTGGTAGCGCCCCAAGACGGAGGCGGGGCGCTACTGGAAGCGCCCTGCCTCCCTCTTGGGGCGCTGCGAGTGAATATCGCAGCACGTTGCGCCACGGTACTGCAGGCCTTCCCCCTCTTATTAAAGGGGAGGGGCCTAGCGCAGCGTGACCCGGGGCCCAGCTGGGCCACCAAGGATCGGAGTGCCGGCAAAAGAGAAGTGCCAGGCTCACGGAGCGTAGCCGGCACCCTGTGGGGGAGCTGCACAGGAGGACAGGGATAGCAACGGGGGCAGGTGCTGGCAGGCGGCCAGCAACAAAAATGGCCGCCCAGCACCTCCCCTTTAATTTGTGTCGCCACAGCCGCAGGTAGGCCCCCTTGACCCAGTCGGACATGGCGTCTGGCGGCAAGTTGGGGCGCGGCCGGGGCGCTGCGCACAGCGATGACATCATCGCCGGAGGCGTAACCTCCCGATTAATTTTGCGGGAGGCGTTCGTGGCACCGCGTCTAGGCGCTAGTTGCTTTGCGCCCCGTTAGCGCCCTCTTGGGGCGCTAATGGGAGGCGCAAATCAACTGAATCTTTTCCCCCCCTAGTATCTAACTGTTGAATGAATCCAGGGTTTTGCCACCACCATTGTACCTGGACGACCATTCTGTATGTTGATCGTGCTTTTAATTAAGAACATCAGACCTAAATTTTGTCCCCTTATTCGACTCTGTTTAGTTTGAATTAGTCGTCTTAGATCTACTTTTACTATACCATTTGCTTTCTTACTTACCTCTCAGTTGCCTCCTTTCAAGGTTGAAAAGCACTAACACTTAAGCTGTTTTCTCTTTATAGTGTAGTGGAATATTTTTGTATCGCAAACTTTTTTTTATACATTAAGAGAATGAGTTTAAAAAAGTGTTTTTAATCTCGCATCGAGTCTGACAGAAAACATACGTTGCTTATCTATATATATAAATCGGTACATCTGTCATTCTGTCTATCTGTCATTCTGTCTGTCATCGCCTGTGCGTCTGGCGGGCTATGCGCTCGAAAGTTACAGGGCGTACTTACGCGCGCGTTACCTCCAAAGAAAGCTTACGCTTCCGAGACGGTTTTAAGCGTATTTACGTTTCGGCCGGGCTAAAATTGCGCCCGCGGTATCCCAAAAACCTTCAACATTCCGCTCATTAGCATCTCATTATCCGCTCATTGGTCGACCTCGAGGTCACTCTGTCGCTAATCGTACGGCGGCTTGCTGCCGCGTGCGGCCGGGCCAATCGGTGCGTGTGTGGGCGGGCCTTATCGTTCTGAACCGAGGTGAGTCGCCGCCATCTTGATTCCAAACTTTTCCTTTCTTTTTCCCGCTTTCTGCGTCTTTAAAAAAAAACGTTGCTTTTAAAACACACATTGTTTTAAAAAAAAATGATTTAGAAACGAATTAACTTATCTAATCTCATTAATTTTCCTACCTTTCCCCGTTTTTCCAGGTAGGCCTCGAAGCCTCGGCTTCTCCTCCGCACCCACGCCCGAGCTAGGCACCTCCCGGCCCCACTCGAAGGCTGCAGGGGCCGGCCTCAGCCCAGCGCCGCTACCTTACTAAAGGGTGCGCGCGCAGCAGGAGCTGAGACGCGGCGTCTCTCTCTGGCTCGGCCGGGGGGCGGGGCTTGCTGAGCGTCAACGGTTACCCTGGCAACCGGGCCCGCCGGCCGTCTCGCACAGCCGCAATCGGCGGTCTTCACCTCGGGGGGGGGGGGGCCGCGACCCCCACCCCCCTTCCCCCCCCCTCTCTCCCCCCCGTCCTCCCTTCCCCCCAGTCGCGCTCTCTCTCTCTTCCAACAACAACATGCCCTCGAAAAAGCCTCGGCACCGCCGGGCACTTCAGCTAGTCCCTCTATATATCATTCTGTCAAACAAAATCCTGCTCTCTTTCTCACCCATTTTTCTCTTGCCAGTTTTCTTTCCACCTTTCTTGACTTCTGACAGTTCCACATGCTCCAGGTACCTCACCAAATGGACATTTATCTACCTGTTTTGATGCTGAGTGCCTGCGGGCCATTTGAACCATAGGAGTCATGGAAAGTGAGTCCAACTCGGACATTAACGACAATTGTAGTTCCCTTAATGCTAGTCCAGTTGATAATTGAACTTGGGGTCTTCCTGATCTGTGTTCCTCAGCAACTCACTAGATAAGCTTGATGAGCTATTTAAGGGAGCGCAGTATACTTGTAAATGTCTACAACCATGGTAAAGTGCTTATTACTTTGCTTTAAGTAAGGAGTCGAATTACAGTTGATTGGGATATAAATTGCTGAGTTTAAATGCTTTTATATCTACTTGTGGCCATGCAGCCAGTTCATGTAATGAACCACAGGCTGAACATGGCCACCATACACAGTCAGGTCATCTTTTGTTTCTTCACTTGTCCTGTTACCATCTCCTTTTGCCTTGCACCATCATCCCTTTTGTCTTTTAATCTCTCCTACCTTCCATCCTATCACAGACTTGCTTTATGTTCTTCCTCCCCTCCTCTCTTTCCTGCCCCTACACTTGCTTAAAAATCTGTTACATCTCTAACTTTTTCCAGTTCTGACAAAGGGTCATTGACCTGAAGCGTTAACTTTGTTTCTCTCTCTACAGATACATGGTAAAGCCTGACCTACTGAGTATTTCCAGCATTTTCTGTTTTTATTACACCATACACAGTATTCAGCTGTAATGATTTGTAGAAGAAGTATAAAAATTTGAAATGTACTGCATTTCTGAACCAGCCCTTAGCAATCAATTTGTCATAACACGGAGCACATCACAAGATACTCTGGTCTGACCTGCATATAACAACACATTGAATGGACTCCTGGATAGATAATGGAGGCAAAAGCCCTGGTATCATTTAAGAACAAATTGGATGCTGCAGTGAAGGAAGTAAGGGTAATTCTGGGTGGATAAACTAAAATGGACCAAATTACCTTCACCATCCACAATTATTTTGTGAATTTAGTCCTATTGAAATAAACTGTGTGAAATTCATTCATGGAATAAATTTACTTCTAAGTGGAATTTGCTCATATCAGGATTGCTCTTAAATGTATTAGCCTTTATCTATTTCTATATACACATTGAATGCACTGTTGTAAGTACAGCTGTATTAATGTGCTTTTCTCTTGATTCTACCAGGGGAGCCCACCATGCATCACTGGACCAGAGCTCCCCACCCCAGAGTACAACACCTCCCACCTACAAAGTCCCATTGCTGGGATCATATGATGGAAAAGATGATTTTCCACTCAGAAAAACTGGTGAGTAGTCAGCATATAATGAGATTTATTTTTAAACCACTTGGTAACAGCTGAAAAGTAAATACCCACCTTAATAGAGCCATGGGGAATAATGTTAGTATGATGTTGAAACTCTTGCCAAGTCTGAGTCCGCTAAAAAGCTATAATAATCTTTTTTTCAATCTATCTTGTGATTCAATTGATCAGTATCTATATCTAGATACAAAGAAATAAATTATTTGATTTTATGCATCAATTTAATTATTTTTGTCATGTATATGCAGGTATTAAACAGTGCTAAATAGTTAGAGAAGATATATTTTATAATTAACTGTGACGTACAATGGAGGCAACATTTTGAATACATAGAAACCCACACAAATGACTGTAGTGTTTGAATGAACATATTGCCACCATTGTCGAGTAGAAATGCTAAAATATTGTGATTGCCCTATATTTATATTTAACATAGGAAAATTGATGATTTAAAAAAAAAAATCAACACCACAATTTACATATTAATACTGCTTTGAGCATTCCAGGAGGATTATTGTGTCTTGGCCTGTGACTTGTGTCTATCAATATTTTGCATTCTACCACAGATGGGAATCTAGGGATTAGATAATAAACTGGAAAACTGATCATTTTTCACTCTGGAAATTTGAATCGATTCCGTCCCAGGTTCACATTCATTGGTAGTAAAGGTTGTCTCCTAAGATTTTTCATTTGCAGGCAATTAGAATTTATTTTTTGCAATGAGCAATTTTTACTCCCTGCAAGAAAATTTGGGAGTTACTGCAAAACAAAAGGGATGTTTTAGTGGTTACATCAATTAGATTGGAAGGGAATGTGTTATTGTTTTACTTATTTTATTCTTGGTAAAGAGAAGACATTGAAATGTACTGTCTATTTTAATGAATCAGAAATTTCATTATTTTAATAGTTGGATTATGTAAATCAACAAAAGCAATGCTGTGTCCCTCTATATATTGAATAAATCTTTTCAAATGGGTTGTATTCAACTGAGAATCTGTCCTCGGCCTAGTCAACATAACTAACTGTTCTATTCTTCACATTGATTCATTGGTTATGCCAGCTCCCGTCTGAAGATGATATATGCTCAAACTGCAGATAACATGTAAACAAGGGGAAAAAATTATTGGCTTTCCACACATGGCATGTGATTAGAATATTAGTAGTCCTACGAGCTTAGATTGATTTTGTGTCAGGAACAATCAGATGAAAGACCATTTTCTAAGCATGTAATTAACATTAATCACTGTATTACTGGTGCTGATAATTTACTGATTAAGCAGCAATAGTTAAGAAAAGGAACATTGGGCCCAGTTTTAATCTCATTATCCTACTTATGTTTGTATGGATAGGAAATGCATTTTATGTTAAACATGGATAGAAATGAGGTAGAAGGGGAATTAAAATGTTTGTTTAAGCAGCAGCATTAAGAAACCAGTATGATTGAGAGAGCATGTCACACACAATTGGGGTGGTCAGCGTTCTCGGACAACATTTTTAAAAATCTGTACTGCAGCAATGCTGACATTTTTTATTGTTTGTTCTTGGGATGTGGGCAACATTGCCAAGTGCAGTATTTATTGCCCAATCCTAGTTAGCCTGACAGCATTGAGAGTCAGCTATTTAGTGTGGGACTGGAGTCACATGTAAACCAAACAAGGTAGGGGTTCAGGTTCCTTCCTTGAAGTACATTAGTACACCAGTTGGATTTTCACACAATCCCGGCAGTTTTCATGGTCATTTTTCAGGTGCTAGCCCATAAATTGCCAGATTTATTTAGATTTAATTTCACAACTTGCTATTGTAGGGTTAGAACTTACAATCTCTGGGTTGATAGCTCTGTATGATAACCACTAGGTCAAAGGAAAAATAGGCTTTTAGCCCACCAAGCCCAGTCCTTTCAATGGAGGTTCACTAGATTGACCCCTGGAATGAGAGGGTTGTCCTATGAGGAGAGATTGAGTAGAATGGCCCTATACTCTCGAGTTTTGAAGAATGAGTGGTAATCTCATTGAAACATATAAGATTCTGAGAAGGCTTGACAGGGTAGATGCTGAGAGTCTGCTACCCTTGGCTGGAGAGTCTAGAACTAGGGGGCATAGTTTTGGGATAAGGGGTCAGCCATTTAGGACTGCATCTCCACATCTCTGCGACATAATCTTGGCCTGATTCCCTTCACAGACAACATCCGTATTATCTCTTCTCCCTCCCCCGCCTCACCCATCAACCATAGTGCTCCATAAAATATTGAATCAATCTGGTCTTTATTTGTTTGCCAGTTTGGTTTACACGGGGATCCTTACGAACTATGACAAGCCAGCTAACATCTTGTGTGGTTATCTAAAATTGAGCAGACAGGAAGTGGCGGAGGGGGGAGGAGGGTGTTGAACTTGCTTTCTCCCAGTTCTACCGAATACTCAAACACTCAGTATGTGAACTCCATGCCAAAAGACAAAAAAAACTGGCATGTTGTATGAGTGTACAAATTTTAAAAAGAATTATTTATTCATTCACTGGATGTGGGCATCGCTGGCATCCTGGGGCTTTGATGATTGGCTTCCAACAACCACAACCACCTTCCTTTGTGCAAGATATGACTGCAGCCAGTGAAGAGTTTCCCCCCTTATTCCCATTGACTTCAGTTTTACTAAGGCTGCTTGGTGCCTCACTTGGTCAAATGCTGGATTAATGTCAAGGGCAGTCACTCTCACTTCACTTCTGGAATTCAGCTCTTTTGTCCATGTTTGGACCAAGGCTGTAATGAGGTCTGGAGCCGAGTGGTCCTGGTGGAACCCAAACTGGGCATCAGTGAGCAGGTTATTGGTAAGTTTTGCCTGATAGCACTCAATGGCACCTTCCATCACTCTGCTGTTGATTGAGAGTAGGCTGATTGGGCAGTAATTGGCTGGATTGGATATTTCCTGCTGTTTGTGGACATGACATGCCAGGGAAATTTTACATTTTGTTCGGTAGATGCCAGTATTGTAGCTGCACTGGAACTGCTTGGCTGGAGGCACAGCTAGTTCTGGAGCACAAGTCTGTACTACAGCTGGGATGTTGTCTGGGCCCATTGCCTTTGCTGTTACAAGTGTGCTCAGTTGTTTCTTGATATCACATGGAGTGGATCGAATTGGCTGAGAACTGGCATCTGTGATGGTGGCGATGTCAGGAGGAGGACAAGATGGATCATCCACTTGGCACTTCTGGCTGTTTGTGCTTGCTGTTACCGTGTGGTGATTTCCTAATCCTGAACTCACCATTCAGCAGTCGGGGCAAGGGAGAAAAGAGAAAGAAGATAAGAAAAATAATCACTCAGGCTGGAGAGAACAAGTCAATCAAAACTGCTTTTGCATACCTCCGAGCAGTCGTCTTGAGAGGAATATTAATGACGTTTAGGATCACTTCTCCACTATTCTTTATCAGTTGAGGAATGATGCATGGCATGTGCAGAGCTGGAAAAAAAATTGGAAAAGAGGAATGGAAAGTAGAAAGAAAATTGAATCTAATGCGTTTGCTTATACAAAGGACTAATTAATGTAAATGAGTTGAGCATTTTTTTTCACAGTAAGGTAGAACTCACAGTTTATGAAAATGTGCAGATCATTTACCAATAAAATTCTTGCAGTTATTTACTAAATGCAGTACTTCATTTTGCATTTCATAGAAAACAAAATTCATTATCTGCTGCTAAATGTCCCAATCCATGTGCGTTTAGAGCTGTAAATGTACATTTCTTTCTTATTTAATCAAGCTCGTAAATGAATAATGCTTTGAAAATATTATTTAGGCTGCACTATGTGAAATCCTCAATTTTTAAATTGCTTCTCATATTTACTGTATGTGGCGATGCTTTATAATTAAAAGGCGCGAAAAAGATTCTTGATGTAAACAAGGGTGCAGTTCTAAATTTCACCACTGCTTTAATTCACTGTTGAGAAACCCATGACACTGACACTGGAGAATAGGTTTTTCCCCATGTGTACAATTGTGCACTGTTGTTTTGTGAGTTTCTGTGTTTGTTTTCGGTGTTGCATCAGTGTGAATAACATGGTATTGGTGAAAATGACACGTCAGTACTGCTGGTCGTTTTTCCAAGTTTTTGTTTTTGAATATTGGATCAAATCCAATAGTGGGTAAAATTAATTGTAGGTTTGTGACCGTTCTGCAATTGATGCCAGTCAATGGATATTGGTTGACCGACAGGCTTTGCGTTTTATGGGACGACGGATCAAGTTTGCCCATACTCCAGCAGTGATCAATTTGTCGTTAGCTATATTTGTATTGACCAGTAACGCTTTAACTACTTCAAAAGTGCCATCAAGAGCTTATAACTCACGACAAAAACACATTTTTGGGGCTACAATCTGGTGTCATTCCATCAAAGATAATTCAGTAACACTGTTCCCTAAACCTACATCCCTTGTTTATCCTAATGAATGTTAAACTCTTAGTGCTTGCTATTCAAGGCAAAAAAATAATCTTATCAAACCTAAGTTTTAATTTTTTTTTCTTCAAATAATATACACAGCTTCCGAACCTAATTTGAAGGTACGTTCCAGATTAAAACAGAAAGTGGCTGAGAGGAGAAGCAGCCCATTATTGAGGAGGAAAGATGGCACAATAATTAGCACATTCAAGAAGAGAGCTATAGAAATCACAGGTAAGATTACAGAATTGAACACACAGTATGCTGTGTATCATTCTATAACCATTTACGATCTGCAAATAAAATAAATGTGAAGTAGTAGCTATTTTTGGCTTCTGTGTATTCAATTTAATGCTCACATTACTATTTTTTTAAATTTTATTAATTTTTCCCCTCCCATTCTAAAATGTTAATTTCTGCTGGGGTATAGTTCCGCAGGTGCTAATTGCTCTCCAATGCCTGACCCAAGAAGTCACTATTCACGTGCGGGCCCTGCCAGTGAGTGTCACCGGGCTATTTGACTGCAGGGTCATCAAAGATAGACCCAATGCTGTCCTTATCTGATGTCCATAGAAGCACTTCTAGAAGAGGTCACTGGATAGCAATCAGGTGTGGTAATCTGGATGGTTTATTCCTCCCTAGTCCCAAGGATGGCGAGACCAAATCTGGGACATTCCTAGTCTATATGGCTCAGCTACTCACTGGATAAACTGGCTGAGGCCTCGGGGAGCCACGTATAACTGACTAATTCATGGAGCACCACACAAACTATGGAGAGTCAATTCTTCAAATTGTATTTGAACAGGTTTTTTTTTATATTATAAAAGGTCCACATTCTTTGTGCAGATCCAATGACAAAAAATATTACATGCATCCATTTTATTAAATCAAATGATAAATTGAAATCTAGATCAGCCAATGTTCTGGGGTGTATAATCTGATATTTAGTTCATTAAAATGCTGCTCAGAGCATGGTACTTTCACTGGTGTATTGTGCTGTATCTATTATCATTTTAGATTTCATTCCATTTTTGATGTATTCATATAACACAACCTGATCACAATAGGGCCATGTAAGTCAGTTCTAGTTGGTTAACAAGTCTCACCAGAATGGCCAGTGTCGCTCTGTTTGCATAATTACTCACAGCTATAGGTGCAGATTCTAATGGGTGCAGGGACCACACGAATGGTGGGAACGTAAATTGCAAGCTGGGGAAATTTAAAGGGATGCAGACAGTTAAAGAGAAGAGGCATAGTAGGGAGATTTAGTTTTTTACAACCTTTGGAAAATCTCAAAAGGTACCTGAACCCATTGTCTGCTTTTTGCCAAGGCTGGAGGCAGAGAAGGCAAAGAAATGACAGGCAACAATGAAGAAGGAAACCCAGTGTGTAAGCATGAGTCTTCAGACCATTGATGGAATAGTCCAGCAGACTGACCTCCTGTTTGGCCACTGAATGGAGGTAGTGCTGCGTGAGGAGATTTGCCCGTTTTGTCACTCCATCGCACTGTCCCCATAGGTTAGCATTGCTGCATCCCTTCAAGGAGGTGAGGCAGGATTTTAGCTGTAGCTGGCTTGTATTGTTGGCTGTGCCAGTCGTATGATGTATGGTTAGCAGTAAGTGACCTTGCAGCAGATGCCACAACTCTGCATCTGGCTCTCTGCTGACCCAGATTCACTAACGACAGTTCCCCATGGTCATTACCAGGTAGTTATGGCAATGTTTCCAAATATGGCTATAGCCAGTTGGTTTTACTGGCTGATGGCACCCTTTTTTCATCCTGGACCACTAGAAACATGATTGCGGTGTTTCCAGAGAATATCCAGCATAATGTTTAGTCAGGCATTCACATTTCATACCTGTGCCAGCAGGTCTGCTATCACAGCCTCCATTGGGAATAGAGCCTTCAGGGCACTGATCATCTGCCAAAGTGATATAAATGCACCTCTGTCTGCAGATGCAGGTACCAGCAGGTGGGCACAAAACACGTCTAGGCAGCTTGGCCTGACTTGCATCCCTCCATTGGTGGTCTCCTCTTCCTTCAAAAAGCTGAGATGGGGATTTTCCATTGGTGTAACTAATGGAGCTAGAAGAAAAAGTAAAGCAGCAGTGAAATTACCACAGAGGCTCACTATAGTCTATGGAAGCAGAACAAAGTTTAAAAAAAGTAAATCAGTGCAGAAATGGCTTTAACTTTGCTGAATCAATCTCCTTAGGGTTTTCAAATTTCTACGTATTGCTCAGTGCCTAGCAGCTATGGATTCCCATTATATAGGGGTGGTATTATAACCAGACCTGTACTGGTGTGAGGGTTGGAAAAGGCTGGAGGCAATGTGGCATTGCTTCCATCATCACCCAGCCCAAACTCCATTGGAAACTTGAGCAGCACGCACAATGATCAGATCCATGTGGACTGATCTCTGTTCAATTTTATGATCCATTGTGCCCCATCAGCCTCTGTTTCTGAGGCGAAGCTAATGCTATGATCAGCCCTAAGGTATTTGTTTAGAATGTTATATGCTAAGTATTAACCGTGTACATTATTAGCAAAATGCAAAATTTAGTTGGAAGGGTTTTGACACCTCATTATAGGGGAAGGAAAGTATTTTTGTTCTTGGTACTTACCCTCTTTGTAGAAGAAAATAACAGCAATACCAGAAATGGCTTTGACTTTTATTTGTAAAACATGAATTTTATTGGTGACACGGAGATCCTTGAGCAGGGCTCACTCTGCTCGGCTGCTCCAGTAATGTCAATCATGAGAAGCATCCCTGTAGATTTTGGAGCTGTGCCATTGCGATCAATGCAGGTGCAACTTCAAACTAATCTGACAGTCACTGCAAAGCTGTCTGATTTTAAGAAACGATGCAGTAAATGGTAAATCTGCATTCCCAGCCTGTAATGTGGTTTCCCAGGGTTGGGCAGCTCTGGACTGGTAATCAAAATAATTTGAAACCTCACCAGCCACAATTTGTACTGGAGCCGCTCAGGATAACAGCGACGCTTCCCATAATCAATGTGAACCAAGTGGCCTTACAAAGAGGAAATTCCTATTCAAAAGACTATTATAATGGCAATAAAATTCATGTGGTGTTTTAAATAGGTCCAGAAAATTCTCTTAAAATGACATGTAAGTTGAGCCACCCCACCAGAATGTTCTTTCAGCCATTAGGAGGTTTTCAGGCAGGCTCCAGATTACGACCAGCGTGCTCTGAAAACTCTGCTGCTTTACAGTGTTGGCCATCCAAGAAAGTTCACCTTGTGAAAGAAGCTATATCTGCTGCAGTATCACTTTTTAATGCAATTCTTATTGTAGATGAAACCAAGAAAAATTATTTGCGGCGTTTGTCAAAACAATAATATCATCGCATTGTATCTGGGGTTTTCTGCCTCTGCTCGCCAGCCTGTAATTTTCCACCCATTAACGTAAATGGTTGGAAAGTTGCTAGCTGGCAAGTGCAGAAGTGGAAAAACCTGGCCAGTGCGTCAACCAAGGTATTGCACCTCCTTACATTGAAAAATGCCAAACTGTCCCTTGAAATAATGTCTAAATATTGCTTGTTTTGGTAGTGGGGGTTAAACTATGCTTTTTTGTTCTTGAGCATTTAGCTAGAGTATGATGAAGCTGCTGTTTCCTTGATGCTAGTTTCTTTGTTTTGATTGTTTCAGTTTCCTCAGTCTGTAACAGTGCTCCTGGGTCTGGCCCTAGCTCTCCGAACAGTTCAAACAATATTCCTGCAGAGAACGGAACAACCGGTTCTGTACCCAATATTCATGCTGAGGTAATAGCTTGTACCTACCATTAAATCTTGAGACCCGTTATTTCCAAACATGTCATAACTAGCCTTTTTTAAGCTGTTGCTGTAAAGTCTACAGGCATTAAGCTTGAGTATTGGCTTTGTAAGTATTCACATAAATTAAGCTGTACCATTAAATGCGCTCCGATTGAAAAGTATTTGTCGTGGGTCTGCTCTCGGTATTGTAAGTTTAGAGAGCTGTAGAGTCACATTAAGATTAATGGAAGTCCTGAAGCTAACAGTGAAAAATAGAAAATATTCTGGATTGTACTGCAACAAGCTTCAGATATTTGTACTAATTTTATTGATTGTACTATTTAAAAGTAAGTGTTCTATAATAGTTTATTGTAGGTATTCAGTTTCTTCTCTCCCCTCCAAACATTGAGTCTGTGAGCAGTTGCTTTAAAGTAAAACTCTTCTCGATTCTGCCTCACCAATGTACTTTAACCCCAGCCACAGAAGACCATTGGTGATTGCACCAGTATAAATTTTCAGTTTGCAACGAGCTTTATCCTTTGGGATGGTGTCCCGTAGAAACTAGGTTGAGGCTGACCAAACTCATTTTAGAGGTCCTCTATCAGTCTGGGCTGAATTTGGCAGTGTGCTAACCTGCTTCCCAGATGCAGATATTTAATGTTTATGTGATATAGCGCTCCTTCTCTTCAGTTTGATTTGTATAGTCATATACATTGAGTGCACAATTTTTTGATATTTATTGAATATTAAAAGTAAAGCAAAAATGCTGAATAGCTTATGTTTAATTTGCCATAGATTAAAGTTCCTAAATTAAATGTTACCTGAGTAATTCTGTGTATCCTACTTGAATACTGTATAACTTTGGATCAAAATTGAGTGTTTTTTCAGTGCTGCTCTCTCCTAAAAAGACCTCTAATGCACCAATCTTAATTTCAGATACATATTTTCTGATTTATGATCAATAATTGATTTTCTTGAGTTGAGATTGTGTTACTAGATGTGTTGGTATTTTACTTGCGTTTTGGCAATTGAAGTGCCCAGTAGCATATTAGACCACAGTCAGATAAACAGATTTTATCTGCCTCCAGCTTACCACCGTTACCCGTTACACTAAACTGTTAAAGTGTTCAGCTCAATTATTTTTGGACTGCTTGCACTATAAGACCATTTACAAATAATTTAACCTTGAAACTACTGTAGAGAGCAAACATTTAAAAAATGAAGGAAGCTTTCTGAAATGTCAGGCATGCCATCATGCATTCTGACTAAGGATGACTCACTCCTGATATCCAGAATAACGATTTTGTGTCATAGCTTGTCATTATTAAGTGTTTATGATGTTTTTTTTTTGCTGCAGGGCATTAAGTACTGAATTAGAAAAAAAAAATAAAGGTCTTGTCAAAATCTTATGGAGGGTGGCTTTATTGCTTCCTGAAAAGGAATACTGGATAGATAAAAGCTGAACTGCAACCTAGGTGTGTGTGTATAAGCATAATAATAGTTGTTCAGAAGTTCTGCAAAAGCCTTCTTAAAATGAATAGCCCAAGTATTAGGCAGTCTCCTATTCTTTAGCTGGGCACCAACAGCTTTTATATTCTTCTCCCAAAGTATCAAGTAGAAAATTGTGGCTTGGGGGCATTGTATTGTTTGTACAGGATTTTCATAGCATATTTTAGTCTGAAAAATGTTGCTCAATGTAACATAGCTACAGTGTATTGAAATGAGGTGTGGAGAGTAACTGTTAGGCACTTGCTTTTAAACAGTGATTGAGAGAGAATTTTGAATCCAATAGTGCATTGTTGGAAGCAGTTATATGCAGTGACTGCTGCTAACGACCAGAAGCTGCGCAGAAGCGTACTGCGCATTAATCTGGAACCGCAAGCACGATGTTTCTGTTTTTTTCCCCCAGAGCCTGCTCCCTCACCGGCATTTTTCCCCAGAGCCCGCTCCCTCCCCAGCATTAAAAAAAAACCTTTTTAACGAGCCCGCTCCCGTAAAGAGTCGGAAGCGCGCATGCGCAGAACGCTTCTATGCAGCTTCCAGTTCGTTGGCAGTAGTCGCGTCCAAAATTATAAGGGGATGATCTGTGAGATGAACAATGAGCGTTCACCACAGAGGATTCTAGCAAATATATCCTTAATTAAGCCCAACCAAGATACCTGACAGACATGTACATAGAAATTAATGAGTTCGTACAGGCAATTGTATTCATTGGATCTTATTTTACACTGAGCACATGATACAAATCAGCATTTCAGTTGCCAACATTGCTTGAATTCTCTTATCTTTACCTATGTTGCTGGGATCGGAGTAATTTGATCATTCAATTGCTCTGCCGTATGATTTATTTTCTGTCTTTTATTCACCACTAAAATGTGTTTAACAAATCTTAAGATAAGACTAGCTTTTAAGGGTCTTACCTGTGGACAATGTTAATATTTATATTCATATTCAAAGAAAAGCACTCTATAAATTGGACTGCTGTCACTGAAGATTATTTGTTTCTGATTCCAAAAAGTTTGTTTAAAAATGCTAAATATAAGAAGATGGTGTACTCTAGTTGTATTTGGTTCCTGTGATCATTCCATTTGGAGCAGTCAATGGCTACTGATGACTGCAAGGCTACCGTATCCTAAAAAATGAATCTGTTTTGTTCTGCACACAAGCAAAAATCTACACAGATGCAGGTCATGTAAATTATACAACTGAGTTTATGCGTTTAAAAACAGGAAGATGAAAGTTGGATTTAGTTAATGTTGCCTATTTTTCTGTCATTTGCTAATTCCTCTTACTGAGTGCGTGAACTGTAAGGCTGTATTTTAACACTATCACAAACAGTGAAGGCATATCTTATTTTACAAATTGGTTGAGTTGTATAAAAATATTGTGTATGGTGGAGAATAAATTATATAGTTAGTTGTCTGACTTTTTAGTGTGGTGTATTTTTATGATGCAAGTTTGCTTTGAGTTAAAAGGTAAGGGTACCTCTCATTGGACAGAATTGAGGTGTAATTCTGACCAATAGAAAGGTTTCACTGCACATGATGACTTTAGGAATTGAGTTCAGGTTATCCAATGCAGGATTAAGTTTGATGCATTAATATTTGGACTGTATAGTTAAATAGTTACTAGGCAGGTGGCCTTTAAGACAGATTTAATTGTATGTTGAATATTAGACCACTTCAGAGATTCAGCCTTCAAACAAGACTGTTCAGATGTGTACAGTGAATGTACGAGCCGACAGAATTGGTGCAATCATTAATTTAGTTTGAATGACTTAAACCCAAATTAGACACCTAATTCCCTTTGAAAATAAGAAAATATCCCAGAATTCCTTGAAGTCAAATGTCAATATTGCATTTGTTACGGTCAGCCTATTGGGGATTGCGTACAACACTTCCAACTACTATACATTCCACATCTTTCCAACTTCAAAAGATCCACAGCTCAAAAAATATAAGGGGAGCTTAGCTTTGTTATTGTTCAGTGTTGGTCCTGAAGTGATAAACTAGTAATACGACTGGAAGAAAAAATGTCTGCATTAAATACTCAAAACTTGACTGAAAACTCGACTGATGTTATTTTTAGACAAGGAAATCCAGTGTATACCTGTTGGTAACTCCCATTAATGACAGCATACAATAGTACCACCAGTGAGAGCATCCTCACCTTGTGTGCACAATGAATACCTGTTACCATCATACCCCTCGCCAAACTGGTCAGTTATCAAATCATGAGTTGAACATGCAGTTTGTTGTACAGTACTTAGCTTGCCGAGTACAACAGTGAATTGTTGATGTAATTTCATGAGTTGAGAAAGGTCTCCTTCTTCCCAGAATACAATCATAATATTCTCTGTTCTTCTGCACCGTGATGTAGCTGGTTGTTATAAAAAGCAGATTCGAACCTGAGTGCAGAAAACAAAGCATTGGGTCAAGTTAGCTCATCAGTGAACAGAATATAAAGCAGCATTTTTTTTTATCCACAGCATATGCACCCACATCACAGAGCAGTGTACACTGATGGGTCAGCAAGTCAGCTCAGTCTCTACACATCCCCCTCATTACCTAACATTTCCCTGGGGCTCCCAGCTACGGTCACGACATCCAACTCACAGATCAATGTAAGTAGACATTTTTGTTTTTGAATCCTGCATCTATATGGTGCACTGCACTGAATAAAAAGGTGATCTCCTTTAGTTCACTTCTAGTCATTTTTAATTGATTGGAAGGGTTACTGTAGGTCATCAATTTATGAACTACAGCCAACTCCAAGAACATTTAATTTTGGGGTAAATCAGACTAAGAAAAAGTGGCTTAGCTCCATTGTGTTTCTGTGGTACCTTTGTCCATTGATTTGTAAGGACTACTGTTAAAGACTGCACAATGTGAGCTAGTCCCATGAGCCTTGAGCCATATGTGAGGATACTCCTCTAATGTAAGTAATTACCAAAAAAAGTAAAATTGAAAACTATATCTACTTTCCAATAATCTGGTTCAGTAAATTTCACGGCATTTGGAGGCACTTCCCTTTGTGTTGAAAATGTTTTTGCGAGACTACCTCTCAATCTAGAACATTCACTGAGCAGTTCTACACGTGCGGGACAAGAATAAAGATTCACTGAGTACGGAGGTAGGTGCCTCAAATGCTGATATTTTTATAACTCAACCCAATGAATATTTAGGTGAGGTGCAGTGGTAAACAAATCAATCACAGAATCCCCACAGTGCAGATAGAGGCCATTTCGGCCCATCGAGCCTGCACCGACACATATCCCACCCTATTCCCGTAACCCCACGTATTTAATCCCCTAACACTAAGGGTCAATTTATCATAGCCAAATCAACCTAACCCGCACATCTTTGGACTGTGGGAGGAAACCGGAGCACCCGGAGGAAACCCACGCAAACACGGGGAGAATGTGCAAACTCCACACAGACAGTCGCCCGAGGCCGGATTTGAACCCGGGTCCCTGGTGCTGTGAGGCAACAGTGCTAACCACTATGCCACCGTGCCACCACGGTAGACGTTCATGGCACCTTTCCGCTTGTGGAGTGCATGTACTGAGGATTGGTATGGATGCTCTTAATTGGTCAAATAGGCTATGTCAATTTAGAAACTTCTTGTTGTTGACTTTCCCATTTTGTTTCTTTTGCAGTCTTTTATTCTGGTCTTTGTTTCTGTTTTCTTTCATTCATTCCTCTTGCTTGCCTGCCTGCCGTAAACTAAGGCTGAAAACAATGAAACCAATGAAATAGCTCTTCGAGTAAAATTGAGTAAATAGGTAGAATGTTCTGTTTACAGAAATGCATTTGTTTTTGTTTTGTTAATGGTGTCATTACTTTTTTCTATTTATAGGCCTCTCAAAAGATGTCAGCCCAACAAGAAGCAGAGAGGCAAGCTATTCAGTCTTTGCGTCAGGGTGGTGCCTTAACTGGGAAGTTCATGAGTACCACCTCACTACCCTCCTGCTTGCCCACAACGGCAATTGAAGGAGAAACCAACGCTCACAGTCACCCCTCCCTTCTTCAACATGTGCTGCTACTGGAACAAGCTCGACAGCAAAATGCTTTGATAGCTGGTGAATAATTTTTACTGAGATGTTCACAGTATATTTGGAAAATATGTGGCAAAACGATAACCAGGGACAGTCAAACTCCCAAGTTGATGATGAAAACGGAAAATGCTGGAGAAACTCAGCAGGTCAGGCAGCATCTGTGAAGAGAGAAACCGAGTTAACGTTTCAGGTCGATGACCTTTCGTCAGAACTGGAAAAAAGCAGGAAATGGGACAGATTTTTAAGCAAGTGAAGAGGCTGGGAAAGGGGGGAGGGGAGGAAAGAACAAAAGGGAAGGTCTGTGATAGGATGGAAGGTGGAAGAGGTTAAGAGACATTAAGAGATATTCAAGGCAAAAGGAGATGGTAATGGGACAGGTTAAGAAACAAAGGATGGCTCGAGATGAAGTGCAAATTGCGCTGGCAGAATGAAAGACAGCTGCCATGTGGGGGAGAAGAAAAAAAGACAGTGTGGATAAAAAATATATATATATAGGGGCCGAGGTTATGATCTGAAATTGTTGAACTCCGGAAAGTTGTAAAGTGCCAAGTTGATAATGCTGGTTAGGTTTGTGATTAATGTACCATAGCTGTGCGCCATAAGATTTTTAAAGCTGGGCTCTACAGACCTGATCAGTCATGCAATCAATGCAGAATATGCTGAGAATCTGTTGGATGAAGAATTGATTTCACAGGAGAAGGCGATGTAACAACTTCCCTGTGTATTTATTAATGATACATCTCATAAGTAGATAAATTCTGTATTTCTCATTTGAGTATTTATTATATTAGGCCCCATGAGTTTCTTCTCCCTTCTCTGTTGAAGTGAGTGGCTGCCATATTGAAAACTTCTTCAAAGTGGTGAAGCATTAAACTCACTTTTTCGTAGCCCAGAGTAGAGCATGTTTCATACAATGAGTCACAGAGGTGCAATGAACATTTAGTGTATGTGTCTCTCTCAAAGCACAAGCAATGTAATAAACTACAGTACTTCAAATCTCTCTATTGCAAATTCAGGTCATTAAATTGTTTCAGTCACATTCAGTCTTCAATTTTGGAGGGTGTTTTATTATTGAGTCATGCAACTGAAACCTCACTTCTATTTTTGGCCAGATAATTTCATTTTTCATCTGTGAGGACTTTCAAAGTGGTATCTCAGACAACTCTCTACCAAATACCATTTTTAGAAACTGAACTCTAATTGGCTTTTACTGTAATTCCAGGTATTTCAGAGTATGGAGACACACTCCGTGGAAATCTGAAGTGGTTACACTGTATTACTAAATTAACATATGAGTATAAACGATCCATTGATTAAATATTGTGAACTAGCTATGTGGTGTACTAACTACAAAATATGGTCATGTGTTTCACAGGAGGTACAATGAAATTATTTGACAATTCTAAAGCAAAACATTTAAGAGCCTAGTACACTCTACTGCTGAATAAACTAATATGTAATAATATATATACAGGAAACTTTCTGGTATCCGGCACGGACGGGTCCGACGTGGTGCCGGTTCATCAACAATTCCGGATAACCGAACGCTATAGTAAAAGATACAGAGCTCTGTATAAAGCAACAAACCCTGTTGCTTAATAATCGGCACAAGTTGCAAGCGTCTCTGTAGCTTAGCAACAGCTTCAGCTACACCCTTGCACAGCAACAAATGGAGTAAAAAAAGTAACTAAAAGTAAAAAAAAAAAGTTACCTGAACCGACTCCTGAATTTTGCCGGTGGATAGAGCGTTCCGGTTATTTAGGGGCCGGCTAATCGAAAGTTTCCTGTATATTATGTCTTGTTAATGGAACATGAAAAAAGGGCAATTTTTTAAAAAGCTTGTGCGCAAAAGGTGAAGCATGTTACCGTCTACGTGCAAGTCCAAAATTATTGCATGAAACCACTTATATAAATAGTCCTAGATATTTTAAACTGTTATTATTTCTATATAAATGTAAAAAGGCCCAATGAACAGTAATGACCATATGTTAGAAATTACAATATATTAATCAAATATACAACTCTGCTATCATATTCATATGAGATATTATCAAGTATGTGTCATCTATCATGTTGAACTTTAATCCAACGTAACCACTCTGTGGGCTGCAGAATTGTGTCTAAATTACAGCCGTAAGAAAAAATAAGAAGTAGTTAAGATTTCCTTTCTCTGCCTATCAATTTGGTTTTATTAAAACAGAGATTGCTCTTTCAAGTAATATAAGAACTGCTTGTTAACTTGCACTTTCACCCATGCTGTTATACTCTCTAAATTTGGGGGAGCAACTTATACATAAGTATGACTTCTAGGCCTAGAAATTCAGTAGTGCCCCGTTTGGGGCGCCAGCCTCACCAGGGCGCTAAAAGTAGCACCCCGGAAGCATTTGCGGCCGCCCGCAGGAAATTCAGTTGGAGCGCCCCAAAGGGAAGCGCGGCGCTACTGGAGGCACCCCGCATCCCTCTTGGGGCGCTGCAACTGAATATCGTTGCGCAACGTGCCGCAGCGCCACACGCTGCGGCACGTCGCGCTGCGGTACTGCAAGCCTTCTTCCCCCTTCTTTAAAGGGGAGGGGCCTTGTTCTGCGCGATCTGGGGCCCAGCTGGGCCACCGAGGACCGCGAGTGCCGGCAAAAGAGCCCGGCACCGAGGAGAAGTGCCGGGCTCTTGCAATGCAGCTGGCACTCCGCCGGGCGGGGGGGGGGGGGTTAGGGAGACTGGAGCGCAAAGAGGTGCTGGCAGGCAGCCAACAACAAAGATGGCCGCCCCGCACCTCCTTTAATTTGCGCCTCTACGGCCGCAGGTAGGCCCCCCTGAACCGGTCGCACATAGCGTCCAGCGGTAAAGCAGGGGGCGCTTCCTAATATCGCGGCCGGGGCGCTGCGCACACCGATGACATCATCGGTAGCGGCGCAGCGCTAACGGCTAGCACCACCATTAGCGTCCCGCTGAATTTGGCGGGAGGCGTGACCAGTGGCTTGCGACCCACTTAGCGCCCTCTTAAGGTGCTAACGGGTGGCGCAGCCACCTGAATTTCTAGGCCCTAATGTTTTACAAAAATGTAAATCATAAAATGGGAGTGTGATTTATTATCCATGTTTTATGGTACTACTTTACCAATTTTTAACACATTGCAAATGACTGATTCTGTTTTAAAGCTAAAAGGGAACAGTACCTGGAATATTACAGAATTGGTCATGAAAAACATTCAAATGTGCAAACATTGTCGTGAAAGAATAACAGTAATATTCCTGTAACTTACCTTACTCAGTGCCACTCCATGCGCAATCGCCACTGGTGACAGGCGAGAGAGTTTCCACCAATCTTCGAACAGTGAACAAGTTGCCTCGGCACCGCCCACTAAGTCGTACCCAGTCGGCTCCTCTACCACAGAGTCCACAGGCCTTACAGCAGCTGGTGATGCAGCAACAGCACCAGCAGTTTTTGGAGAAACAGAAACAGTACCAACAACAAATCCAGCTTAAGGTAAGAGGAAGAAAAAAATTAAGATTGAACGGTCAGCACTTCCCACTCACATCTTGAGAATCTAAAATGTGCAAATAAACCACACACTTTTCATTGTAGATCTTATTTTTCAGGCAAATATTTGGAAAACTTTACCATAATGTTGCTACGATACAAGAGAAAATGCAGGATGGCATGACAAGATTTATATGTAGATATATTCTTGCAATAATCAATCCAGTAATAAGAAAACTTGCATTTATGGCATTTCTTTCATGTCTTCAGGATCATAGAAACATACAGCCCAGAAAGAGGCCATTCCGCCCATCATGCCTGTGCCGGCTCTTTGAAAGAGCGATCCAGTTAGTCCCACTCCCCTGCTCTTTCCCCATCGCTCTGCAATTTTTGGAGGGACAGAGGATGTCCCAAAGCACTTCACAGTTAATTAATTACCTTTGAAGTGTACTTGCTGTTGTGCTGTAGGCAAACATGGCAGCCAATTTGCACAATATGAAGTTCCACACACAGCAGTGAGATTAATGACGGTTCAGTCTGTTTTAGGGTTGTTTTTTGAGGGAAGAATGCTGGCCAGGACACTGGGAGAGATCCCTACCCTTTGAAAGAACGCAATGGGTTCTTTTACGTCCATCCTAACTGGCAGATAGGGCCTTATTTTAATGTCTTATCCAAAAGATAGCAACACAATACTGCTTCAGTATGGCACTGAAAGTGTCAGCCTCCGTTATGTGTTCAAATCCTGGAGTTTGCATTTACAATCTTCTGACATAGAAGTGAGTGCCACCCTTGAGCCAAGCTGACACATAATAGGTGCACTTGGATAGTTTGGTGGATACTTTAGAAGCACTTTAATTAAAAAAAAAAGATATAACAAGGGAGGAACTTTTGAAAAGAATTAGGATTTGAGAAAAATGATTACCACAGAGAAGATCATTTTAATTAATTATAGGTGGTTAGATGTTAGGAGCTGTGTTCTACAACACAACAATCATAGTAGACTTGAATTGAAAAAGTTAGAGGATCCATGTAAAAGTTGTAGAAAGAAACAAAATGGGTCAGAAAATGCCTAATATAGCTACAACTTCAATACCATAAAGGCAGTGAATGATATGCAGAATATCATAGAAAGTTCAGCACCGAGGAAGGTTTTTTGGTCCATTGTGCTGGTGCTAGCTCCACTCGAGCGCTATCGCCTCTAATCACTTTTCCCTGCTCTTTCTCCATAACCTTTCATATTTTTCTTCTCCTATCTAATTCCCTATTAAATCTCGTGATTGACTCAGCTTCAATAGTCACTTCTTGGAAAGCGTGTTAAATTTTAATAACCCTTTGCATAAAAATAAACTTCTAATCTCCACTTTTATACTTTGAAGACTAATCCTAAATTTATGCCCACCTCATTACCAATTTGCTGACTAGTGTTCGAATTTTTTTTTTCATAATTGTGCACACTTCTGTTCGGTTCCCTCATAATCTTCTCTGCTCCAATAAATACAGTCTTCATATTTAGCCATGCTCTAATTTGGAGTCCTCAGCGAATTATGATGATTTCCTTTCTGCCTATGTCCAAATCATCAAAGTGTATGGAGATCCTAGTATATGGCTAGCTACATTTGTCAATCTGATAAATGCCCATTAACTTCGACTGCCTGCTTTCTATCCTTCAGCCATCCCTCTGTCCATGCTGCCACTTTCCTTTTAATACCCATCTGGGCATGGTGACCATCAACTTTTAGTCCCATTAACCCTTTTATTAGCATTTCCTTGGTAACATTTCTGTCACCCTACATCCTCTTGTGTCCTTGCAGTTCAAATTACATATGCATAATTTGAATTGCAAACAAAACTGTTGTTTAATCTGAGGAAAATGATTTTACTTAACAATTTTGGTAGGAAGAATGAGGAGAGGCAATATGAGCTAAATGGTACAATTTTAAAGGGGGTGCAAGAACAGAGACCTGGGGGTGTATATACACAAATCTTTGAAGGTGGCAGGAAAGTTGAGGAGGTGGTTTAAAAAAAAAGGATACAGGATCCTTGCCTTTATTAATAGAGGAATAGAGTACAAAAGTAAGGAAGTTATGCTAAACCTTTATAAAACACTGGTTAGGCCTCAGCTAGAGTATTGTGTTCAATTCTGGGCACCACACTTTAGGGAGGATGTCAAGGCCTTAAAGAGGGTGCAGAAGAGATTTACTAGAATGGTACCAGGGATGAGGGACTAATTGAAAAGCTCTACCAAAGAGCTGGCACAAGTACAATGGGCCGAATGGCAGCCTCCTGCGCTGTATCATTCCATATTTCTAATTTTAGGATAAATTTCTGTTCACTTTATCAAAAGTTGCAAACTAAAAACTTGTGCTTTCTATTCATTTAACGTAAACCCTCTGGTGTTGGCTATGTAGATCCGACTGGGTGTTAATTGGTTTGTTTACGCATGTGAATGTTTGTCACAGATGCTTTCCAAGTCAAGTGAATCACCTCGGCAGCCTCCAAGTCACCTCGAGGAGACTGAAGAAGAGTTGTGTGAGCAACAGGACATGCAGGAGGATCAGGCATCTCCAAGCAGCAGCAGTATCAATACTGGAGGAAGTGAAGCAGCAAACGAAAATCTTGAACAGGATGCAATGCAGGTGAAGGATGAGCCACCAGATAGTGAAGAGGAAGATCAATTAGAAGATCAGAAAGAAGCTGAGGAACAAACTCTGCATTTCAATCAGGTAATTCCAATTCTTTATTAACTTCCATCTCGTATCTACAGTGACAGCAGTGGTCTCAGCCGATGACTCACAAGCCACCCACTTCTATTTTTTGTTTGTTTTTAGGTTGTTTTTTGCTGTAGTATATGAAATTAATTTTATTGTCCATGTAGGCTTGAACTTTTTAAAAACCATCAAAATGGCATTCCCACTGGAAATGCCAATCTGATTTGAAGAGTGGAAGTATAAGATCATTTTAATCATTACTGTGTAGAACTGTTTTTTTGGCATCCAAGTTCTTTGCGGCTTTAATACTTTTTTGATCAATTTACTGAAAGGGCTGAATGAAGTTTCTCCTGAATTCCCTATTAGATTTATTAGTGACTATCTTATATTTATGGCCCCTAGTTCTGGTCTTGCCCACAAGTGGGAAACATTTTCTCTACATCTACCCTATCAAACCCTTTCATAATCTTGAAGACCTCTATCAGCTCATCCCTCTGCCTTCTCTCTTCTAGAGAAAAGAGCCCCAGCCTGTTCAATCTTTCCTGATGGATATAACCTCTTAGTTCTGGTGTTATTCTAGTAAATTTTTTTGCACCTTCTCCAGTGCCTCAATATGATAAATGTGTTCTCTTAATTATTAGCACCCAGCAGAGTGAATGAAAAAATTAAATGTTAGATTATCGTAGTCATAATTTGGTTAAGGTAGAAGTTGGTTATGCAATCAAAACTTTACCAGAAACCAATTTCCATGCATGAAATGCTATCAAGACGAGTGGCTGAAAATAGGGAAATTGGTTTAAGAACATAAGAATTAGGAGCAGGATTAGGCCATACGGCCCTTCGGGCCTGCTCTGCCATTCAATCAGATCATGGCTACTCTTCGACCTCAACTCCATTTTCCCGCCCGATCTCCATATTCCTTGATTCCCCTAGAGTCCAAAATCTATATATAATTCAGCCGATTTACAAATAAAATCAACGCCAAAAAAGTTATACCATCTCAGGATATACAAATAGTTGTATATTACGGCCGAAGAAATTAAACCCAAGGGATCATCTAAAAAGTTCTTGCTTTAAACTTAATGTAGGTCAATGTGTGCCTTCTAGTACTGCCTCAAAATGTAAGAAAATCCAGCCTATAGATTGCTAGGGTTCTACAGGTTCTAAAACGACATGGGCCTGTATTTTTCGATCCCTACAGGTGTTTACGAGGTGTGTACCCACCCGTAGGAACATCGGAAATGCCCGTTTCAGGCATGCAAAGCGCTTGCGCTGATAACCGGCATTTCCGACCTGTCAACAATCCTCTTGATAGATCAGACGCCTGCCCAGGAGAAGGGCCTCTGCGATGGGAGAGTTCCGCTTTCTGCAGAACCTCCGCCTGCTGAAAACCCTTAGAAATCTTACGCCTGGTAAAAGCGTAAGGCCTGCTTTTACCAGCATAAGAGTTTAAAAAAAGTAAAAAAAAAAAAAATTTAAAAAAATTTCACTAATTTTTAAATACTTTAAAAAAAGGTAAGTTTATTTTTAGACCCGTAAAAAACTTTTTTCAAAAAATAAATTTTTGTTTAAAATATTTAATTTAATGTAATTTTAACTCATTTTAAAAATGATGGTTTTTTAAAAATGTATTTAATGTTTTGATGTCTTTTTTCAGTGATTCCCCATTCATACTTTTGACGGATCTATCTGTCAAAAGTATGAAGGGTGATTCCTTTCTCCCATTGGCTCGCCTAGCCCACGTGATCCCAGGGACGCTTGCGAACCGCATGCGCCCCTGGGATACGTGGGCCCTGCGCATTTCGTCGTGGAGAGGCCCAGGAGCGGAAATGGCCAGACCTCGGGAGCCCTCGGGTAAGGGCGAAGATTTTTTCCCGATAGGAGGCCTCCGCACGCGGGAAGCCTCCGATCGGAAATTACGGGTCTTGGTTAAAGTAAGCGTCCCAATTCAGTCTTTTATGCTGTGGGATTTGGAATTGGGGGTGGGGTGCAAGAGAAAGAAAGGAATAATCTCTGTTCTTTTTAGCTAGTCAGTAGTTTTTCATCTGACATAATCTAGTCTATCTTTCTTGAAGTTGTAGCAGAAAATAGAATGTAACCACATTTGCAAACTCAAAAGCATTATGGAAAAGGAAGTGGGTCGAGCTGCTGTATAGTGTTAGATGAAATGATTTATATTATGTTTTTCCTATTTAAGGTTTGAGGATTGGATTCTTGTGGGGGTTGGAAATGTCTGTTTTGAAACCATTTTAATGCAGGATTATTTGAAGTTTAAGTAGGATGCCTGGAGTTGATTATGTGATGATATCATTGGGCAACAGAGTAACTACCATTGCATTTGCAATATACAGAACATAAAACTTCCAAGGCAGAGCTCCAGCAGATATGGCAAGTGCTATGTCATTTTATTCAGCGCAACAGTTCTACAATTGTTTTTGTGCAGTATGCAAACTAGTTTACTTCTTTGATTTTTTTTGTGGAAATGTTTTTGCTGCTTCTTGCCATGTGTCAGTTTGGTTCAGTGGTATCATTTTAAGTTTTATATTTTATAAAATATCATTTAATGGGAAGTTAGATAAGTATATGAGAGAGAAAGGAATAGAAGGATATGTTGATGATAGAGTGAGATGAATTACAGTCAGAGGAGGCTCGTGTTGAACATAAAGAGCTGTTGGACCGAATGGCCTGTTTCTGTGTTGTAGAATTCTCTATCACTCTCGCCTCTTGAGTCAGAAGGTTGTAGATTCAAGCCCCTCTCCAGTACGAGCTCATAATTTAGGCTGACTTTTCAGTGCAGCACTGAGAGTGTTCCATTGTTGGAGGTGTTTTTTTTTAGGAGTTAAACTTTAAACCAAGGCCCCAACTGCCTGTCGAAGTGGACATCAAAAAATCACATGGAACTTTTTGAAGAAACATCGGGAGTTTTGCTGGTGTCCTGGCCAACAATTGTCCAGCAACAACAGAACGGATTAACCAGTCACTCATTTCATTGTGGTTTGTGGGACGATGGTGTATACAAATTAGCTGCCGCATGTGCCAAAAAATGACTGATTACATTTCAAAAGTAATTGGCTGTGAAGAGCATTAAAACATTCTGAGGATGTGAATTACGATAAATAAATGCAAGTTCTTTATTTCAGTCTCACTGCATCGTACACTTTCCACAGCTGAGAAGGTGAGCTTAGAGACCTCTGCTTGGGCCTGTATCAATACTAATGTATAGCAGCCACTTGGAGGTGTGCTAGAGCAGTCCTGGATGAGTGGCAGTCTGATTTTTTCCCCCACCCTGTATAGAAATGCGCATAGTGCCCCATGTTAACACTGTTGAGATTGGGTACTCTTGGTGTGGCGAAGTGCAGGCACAAGTCAGTATCCTATAGCAAATTGTATTGGAACTCTAGTACAATACAGCACGGTGGCATAGTGGTTAGCACTGTTGCCTCACAGCGCCAGGGACCCGGGTTCGAATCCGGCCTCGGGCGACTGTCTGTGTGGAGTTTGCACATTCTCCCCGTGTTTGCGTGGGTTTCCTCCGGGTGCTCCGGTTTCCTCCCACAGTCCAAAGATGTGCGGGTTAGGTTGATTGGCTATGATAAAATTGACCCTTAGTGTTAGGGGGATTAAATACGTGGGGTTACGGGGATAGGGTGGGATATGTGTTGGTGTAGGGGTTACGGGGATCGGGTGGGATATGTGTCGGTGCAGGCTCGATGGGCCGAAATGGCCTCTATCTGCACTGTGGGGTTTCTGTGATTTCTGTGATTCTGTGAATACACTCTTATTTATGCTACTGCAGTTAGGAACTCCATGTGCATTTCCATTTTACATCAAGATGTTCCAGGTTGCACATGCACAATTGTAGTAGACATTGACCGGAATTTTCCTTATCTTGGCGGGTCCGGTGCAGTCGGTGTCCCGACCCCGCTGTTGGCTGCATCCCGCTGAAGAAAATGAACTTGCCTCAATGGGGCCTATTCAGCCCGCCCAATACATTACCCGGCCCAATTGGATGAAGCGGGTCTGGTGACATCATTTATGACTCATTCTAAGCCGGGATCCTTAAAGGGACCCTGGCCACATTAAATTTTAAGATTAATCTAACATAGTGGGTGTTGAAACTTTACTGTACAATAATATAATAACAGTTATATATGAGTGACAAATATTTAAATAACATTTTCATTAAGTAATATAACTCCAGCTACAAATATGATCAAGAACATAATTTAAAAAGTACACTAATTGGGAAGTTATTGGTGTTTTAGTCACAAATCTATAGACTTTTGTATCAGTAACTGGTACAAATAAAAGATGGGTGTGTATAGGTAATACATAAAATTAAGCCGATTTTAAATGCAATTGTAAAGGGTGGATTTACAATCTTATGCAAGTTCAGCAGAAGAGCTGCAGAACCCCTGACAAACAGTGTAAGTGGTGCTTAAAATGTGTTTCTGGGATTTCTGCAGCTCTTCCGTTGAATTTAACAATGGACAAGTGAGAGAACCTCTGCAGAAATTCACCCTAAAATCACAGACTGAAAAATTAAATTAGTCATATTCAGGGACTGAAAGCAAATTGAACCAGTGGAATGAGTGATGAGAATGAAATTGTTATGGTTGATGACTTGATTTAATGTGTAACTGGACAATCACAGTATACTGTGAGAAAAACCTGACCAGAAACAACACAAAAATCTATTTAAATGGTATGTGTCATTTTTTATAGTGCAGATCAATTCACTGCAATTACTGTTCAGTTGGAAGGCAACAGCCAAGAATGGCCAGTGAAAAATTAACATTTACCAGTAGCTTTTCAAGTAGAACAGAATCTCCATCAATCTGTTAGCTGATGTAATAATCAACATGTTTTTATTTTGGTTTGTTTTCCGTGCTGTCAAGTAATCAATGGCCACGGAACTCACGCCTCAGGTTGACGGACGTGGTTGCCGCGCTGCATGAATCCCGTGGCCATGCAGGGAAATTTACAAAGTAGTGGGAGGAAGGTGTTTAAAGTGCCTGTAAAGTACCTCGTAATTATTTCAATTGGGTCCCCCGCCGCTGCAGGTCGGGTCGGCTCCACGATGACGGATGCGCCTGTGGGAAAGGCGTATGGCAGCGAGTTCACAGTGGGTTCCCGACCCGCTGTCAAAAAAAACAAGTTTCCCACCTGACCACACCTGCTACCACACTGTAAAATTCAGCTCCTTGAGTGCTGCAGAATGATAGTGTAAGTGTGCTCTATTTGAGGCGAAATTGGGCCAGGGAAGCTTATTTTTTAATTAAATTAAAGAAATATTAACATTTTTCAGTTAATTTTTTGTTCTTAATTATGCAGATAAATTCAATAAAATAAAATTAGAAGGCATAATTACAGAGAAAGTATTTCATTGACTTTGCAAAGGAAAGGGTTGGAGCTTTGCTTAAGCTGGGTACCAGACTTCCAGGGGCAATTGAGTTTACAGTAGTTTTAAAGAATAAAGAGAATCAGATTCAAACATTATATTCCTGAGTTTTAAAGTACAATATAGAGTCATAGAATTATACAGCACAGAAAGAGGCCCTTCGGCCCATCGTGTCCGCGCCAGCCATCAAGCCCTATCTATTCTAATCCCATTTTCCAGCACTTGGTCCGTAGCCTTGTATGCTATGGTGTTTCAAGTGCTCATCTAAATGCTTCTTGAATGTTGTGAGGGTTCCTGCCTCTACCACCCTTTCAGGCAGAGAGTTCCAGATTCCAACCACCCTCTAGGTGAAAAAGTTTTTCCTCAAATCCCCTCTAAACCTCCTGCCCTTTACCTTGAAACTATGCCCCCTGGTTACTGATCCCTCTACTAAGGGGAAAGTTCCTTTCTGTCTACTCTAACAATGCCCCTCATAATTTTGTACACCTCAATCAGGTCCCCCCTCAGCCTTCTCTGCTCTAAGGAAAACAACCCCAGCCTGTTCAGTCTCTCTTCATAGCTGAAGCGCTCCAGCCCAGGTAACATCTTGGTGAATCTCCTCTGCACCCTCTCCAATGCAATCACATCCTTCCTATAGTGTGACGACCAGAACTGCACACAGTATTCCAGCTGTGGCCTAACTAGCGTTTTGTACAGCTCCATCATAACTTCCCTGCTCTTATATTCTATGCCTCGGCTAATGAAGGCAAGTACCCCATATGCCTTTTTAACCACCTTATCTGCCTTCAGAGATCTATGTACATGCACATAAGGTCCTTCCTAGGGTCCTACCATTCATTGTGCATTCCCTTGCCTTGTTAGTCCTCCCAAAATGCATCACCTCACACTTTTCAGGGTTAAATTCCATTTGCCACTGTTCTGCCCATCTGACCAACCCGTCTATATCGTCCTGTAGCCTGAGGCTTCCCTCCTCGCTATTTACCGCTCCACCAATTTTCGTGTCATCTGCGAACTTACTGATCATACATCCTACATTCATATCTAAATCATTAATGTACACTACAAACAGCAAAGGACCCAGCACCGATCCCTGCAGTACACCACTGGACATAGGCTTCCAGTCACAAAAACAACCTTCGACCATCACCCTCTGCCTCCTGCCACTAAGCCAATTTTGGATCCAATGTGCCAAATTGCCCTGGATCCCATGGGCTCTTACCTTCTTGACCAGTCTCCCGTGTGGGACTTTGTCAAAAGCCTTACTGAAGTCCATGTAGACTACATCAACTGCACTACCCTCATCCACATACCTAGTCACCCCCTCAAAATTCAATCAAATTGGTTAGACATGATCTCCCCCTGACAAAGCCATGCTGATTATCCTTGATTAATCCTTGCCTCTCCAAGTGGAGACTAATTCTGTCCCTCAGAATTTTTTCCAATAATTTCTCTACCACTGACGTTAGGCTCACTGGCCTGTAATTCCCTGGTTTATCCCTACTACCCTTCTTGAATAATGGTACTACGTTAGCTGTCCTCCAGTCCTCTGGCACCTCCCCGGTGGCCAGAGAGGTTCTGAAAATTTGTGTCAGGGCCCCTGCAATCTCCTCCCTTGCCTCACACAGCAGTCTGGGATACATCTCGTCAGGGCCTGGGGATTTATCCGCTTTTGAGCCCTCTAAAACCACTAGTACCTCCTCCCTCTCAATACTAATTTGTTCAATTATATCACAATCCCCCTGCCTGATTTCTATGCCTACATCGTCCTTCTCCATAGTGAAGACAGATGCAAAATATTCATTTAAAACTTCACCCACATCTTCCGGCTCTACACACAGATTGCCACTTTGGTCCCGAATGGGCCCTACTCTTTCCTTGGTTATCCTCTTGCCCTTAATATACTTATAAAACACCTTAGGATTTTCCATTATTTTGCCCGCCATTGTTTTTTCATGCACCTTCTTCGCTCTCCTAATTTCTTTTTTAAGTAACCCCCTGCACTTTCTATACTCCTCTAGGGCTTCCACTGTTTTTAGTCCTTTGTATCTGCCAAAAGCCTCCCTTTTTTTCCTAATCCATTCTTGTATATCCCTTGACATCCAGGGTTCCCTGGACTTGTTGGTCCCACCATTGACCTTTACGGGAACATGTTGGTGTTGTACTCTCTCTATTTCCTTTCTGAAAGACTCCCGCTGCTCTGATGTTGATTTTCCTACAAGTAGCTGATCCCAGTCCACTTTGGCCAGATCCTGCCTTATTATATTAAAATCGGCCTTCCCCCAATTTAGAACCTTTATTTCCGGTCCATCTTTGTCCTTTTCCATGACTACCTTAAATCTCACCGAATTATGGTCACTGTCCCCAAAATGCTCTCCTGCTGACACTTCTACCACTTGCCCAGCTACATTCCCTAGAATTAGGTCCAGTACTGCCCCCTCTCTTGTAGGATTTTCTACATGCTGGCTCAAAAAGCTCTCCTGGATGCACTTTAAGAATTCCTCTCCCTCTAAGCCTTTCACACTCTAACTATCCCAGTTAATATTGGGGAAGTTGAAATCCCCTACTATTATTACCCTATTATTTCTACACTTCTCTGAGATTTGCCTACATATCTGTTCCTCTATCTCCCCCTGACTGTTTGGGGGCCTATAGTACACTCCCAGCAAAGTGCTTGCCCCCTTTTTGTTTTTAAGTTCTACCCATATGGCCTCTTTAGAGGAACCTGCTAAGATATCCTCCCTCCTTACAGCAGTAATTGACTCCTTCATTAATATTGCGACACCCCCTCCTCTTTTACACCCCCCTCTGTCTTGCCTGAAGATTCTATACCCTGGAATATTGAGCTGCCAGTCCTGCCCCTCCCTCAACCATGTCTCTGTGATAGCAACAATATCATACTCCCATGTGTTCATCAACACCTTCAATTCATCTGCCTTACTCGCAAGACTCCTTGCATTAAAATAAATGCCATCCAGCCTTGCCATACTCCCTTGTGCCGTTACATATTTGCTCTGCCTTCCAGACTGACTTGTTTTTTCCTCTATATTTGGCTGTGCATCACCCCCTACTATAGCTCCACTCCATATCCCATCCCCCTGCCAAGTTAGTTTAAACCCCCCCCCCCCCCCCCCCCCCCCCCACAGTACTAGCAAACCTCCCCGCAAGGATGTTGGTCCCGTTCCGGTTCAGGTGCAACCCGTCCGACTTGTACAGGTCCCACCTTCCCCAGAAGCAGACCCAATGATCCAGGAAACTAAAGCCCTCCCTCCTGCACCAACTCTTTAGCCACGCATTCATCTGCTCTATCCTCCTATTCCTATACTCTGCAGCACGTGGCACTGGGAGTAATATTTGTAAGAATTCAACTGATATTTTTGAAAATGACTATTTAAGAAAGATTCACGAGGAGTGGAAGCAGCAAACATTTTTTTTTAAAGGTTGGGACTTATACATATAAACTGTCAATTTAACATCAGTTGTAGGGGAAACCTGGAAAACCACAGCTCAATAAAGAATCATTCTCCCAGATTTAGGTAGGAGAGGTCATGTTTAATTAACTCGCAGGAGATTTCAACGATATTACTATCATGGGAAGGAAGTGAATGTTGAATACTAAAATTTTCAAAAGTTTTTGACAACTTTTCACAAAGTGAGAAAAATAGTGTCAAATAGAAATTTGGCGTGAATATCTAGGGTACCCTTAAATGGAAATTTTTGAATAGGGCAGGCCAGTGTTATGAATGAGGTGCACAGTCTGTCTACTCTGTCCAAACCCCTCATGATTTTGAACACCTCTATCAAATCTCCTCTCAATTTTCTCTGCTCTGAGGAAAACAACCCCAGCTTCTCCAGTCTATCCATGTAACTGAAGTCCCTCATCCCTGGAATCATTCTGGTAAATCTTTTCTGCACCCTCTCTAAGGCCTTCATATCCTTCCTAAAGTGCGGTGCCCAGAACTGGACACAATACTCCAGTTGAGGCCGAACCAGTGTTTTATACAGGTTCATCATAATTTCCACGCTTTTGTACTCTATACCTCTATTCATGAAGCCCAGGATCCCGTAAGCCTTTTTAACTGCTTTCTCAACCTGCCCTGCCACCTTCAACGATTTGTGCACATATACCCCTAGGTCTCCCTTTTCATGTGCCCTCTTTAGGATTGTAGCCTTGAGTTTGTATTTCCTATTCTTATTCTTTCTACCAAAATGTATCACTTCACACTTTTCTGCATTAAATTCTGTCTTCAGCCAATTTGATTCACTCCACGTGATATCAAGAAACAGCTTAGCACACTGGATACAGCAAAGGCTATGGGCTCTGACAACAACACGGCTCTATAGTGCTGAAGACTTGTGCCCCAGAATTAGTCGTGCCGCTAGCCAAGCTGTTCCAGTATTGCTACAACGCTGGCATCTACCCGATAAAGTGGAAAATTGCTACGGTATGTCCTGTCCAAAAAAAAAAAAGCAGGACAAATCCAAACCGGCCAATTACCGTCCCATTAGCCTATTCTCAATCATTAGCAAAGTGATGGAAGGTTTCGTCGACAGTGCTGTCAAGCGGTACTTACTCACCAATAATCTGCTCACCGATGCTCAGTTTGGATTCCGCCAGGAGCACCTGGCTCCTGACTTCATTACAGCCTTGGTCCAAATGTGGACAAAAGAGCTGAATTAGAGGTGAGGTGAGAGTAACTACCCTTGACATCGAGGCAGCATTTGATCGAGTGTGGTATCAAGGAGCCGAAGTGGAATTGAAGCCAATGGGAATCGGGGGGGAAAACGCTCCACTGGCTGGAGTCATACCTAGTGCAAAGGAAGATGCTTGTGGTTGTTGGAGGCCAATCATCTCAGCCCCAGAACATCGCTGCAGGAGCTCCTCAGGGCAGCATCCTAGGCCCACCCATCTTCAGCTGATTCATCAATGACCTTCCTTCCATCATAAGGGCAGAAGTGGGGATGTTCGCTGATGATTGCACAGAGTTCACTTCCATTCACAATTCCTCAGATAATGAAGCAGTCCATGCCCGTATGCAGCAAGACCTGGACATCATCCAGGCTTGGGCTGATAAGTGGCAAGGAACATTCACAACACAGAAGTGCCAAGCAATGACCATCTCCAACAGTAGAGAATCTAACCATATCCCCTTGACATTCAATGGCATAACCATTGTCGAATCCCCCACCAACATCATCCTGGGGGTCACCATTGACCAGAAACTTAACATAAGAACATAAGAAATAGGAGCAGGAGTAGGCCAATCGGCCCCTCGAGCCTGCACCGCCATTTAATAAGATCATGGCTGATCTGATCCTAACCGCCAATCTACTATCACAGAACCATCTCCTGAATCTAACAGAATTAGACACACGAAATAGGAGCAGGATCAGGCTACACGGCCCCTGGGCCCGCTCCGCTACCCACAGTGCCATGTCCGATCCGAACCTAGACTCATGTCCAAGTTCCTGCCCGCTCCCCGTAATCCTTAATTCCCTTTACTTCTAGGAAACTCTCTATTTCTGTTTTAAATTTATGTAATGATGTAGCTTCTATAGCTTTTTGGGGCAGCATATTCCATGGACCCACCACCCTCTGAGTGAAGTAGTTCCTCCTCATCTCAGTTTTGAAAGAGCAGCCCCTTATTCTAAGACTATGCCCCCTAGTTCTAGTTTCACCCATCATCGGGAACATCCTCCCCGCATCCACCCGATCCAACCCCTTCACAATCTTATATGTTTCAATAAGATCGCCTCTCATTCTTCTGAACTCCAATGAGTAGAGTCCCAATCTACTCAACCTCTCCTCATATGTCCATCCCCTCATCCCCGGGATTAACCGAGTGAACCTTCTTTGTACTGACTCGAGAGCAAGTATGTCTTTTCTTAAGTATGGACACCAAAACTGTACGCAGTATTCCAGGTGCGGTCTCACCAATACCTTGTACAACTGAAGCAATACATCCCTATTTTTATATTCTATCCCCCTAGCAATGAAAGCCAACATTCCATTGGCCTTCTTAATCACTTGCTGCACCTGCATACTAACCTTTTGAGTTTCGTGCACCAGGACCCCCAGATCCCTTTGTACTTCAGTACTTTCCAGTTTCTTGCCAATAAGATAATAACTTGCTCTACGACTTTTCCTGCTAAAGTGCATAACCTCACACTTTCCAGTATTGTATTCCATCTGCCAAATCTCTGCCCACTTACTTAGCCTGTCTATGTCCCCTTGCAGGTTTTTTATGTCCTCCTCACTCACTACTTTCCCTCCCATCTTAGTATCATCTGCAAACTTTGATATGTTACACTCAGTCCCCTCCTCCAAATCGTTAATATAGATTGTAAAGAGTTGGGGACCCAGCACCGACCCCTGCGGAACACCACTAGTTACTGATTGCCATTCTGAGAATGAACCATTTATCCCAACTCTCTGCCTTCTGTTAGATAGCCAATCCTCTATCCATGCCAGAATATTACCCCCAATCCCGTGATTTTTTATCTTAAGCAATAATCTTTTGTGTGGCACCTTGTCAAATGCCTTTTGGAAGTCTAAATACACTACGTCCACTGGTTCACCTTTATCCACCCTATATGTTACTTCCTCAAAGAACTCCAGCAAATTTGTCAAACATGACTTCCCCTTCATAAAACCATGCTGACTTTGTCCTATTAAATGATGATTATCCAAATATCCTGTTACTGTCTCCTTAATAATGGACTCCAAAATTTTACCTACCACAGATGTTAGGCTAACCGGTCTATAGTTTCCAGCCTTCTGTCTACTGCCCTTTTTAAATAAGGGTGTTACATTAGCAGTTTTCCAGTCTGCCGGGACCTTTGCTGAGTCCAGGGAGTTTTGGAAAATTATTACCAATGCATCCACAATCCCTACCGCCACTTCCCTCAAGACCCTAGGATGTAAGCCATCAGGTCCAGGTGATTTATCCGCCTTGAGTCCCATTATTTTACCGAGTACCACTTCCTTAGTGATTTTGATCGTGTTTAGCTCCTCCCCCCCTATAGCCCCCTGTTTGTCCAGTGTTGGGATATTCTTAGTGTCTTCTACTGTAAAGACTGATACAAAGTATTCATTCAGTGTTTTTGCCATCTCCATATTTCCCGCCATTAATTTCCCGGTCTCATCCTCTAAGGGACCAACATTTACTTTAGCCACCCTTTTTCTTTTTATATAACTATAAAAACTCTTACTATCTGTTTTTATATTTTTTGCTAATTTAATTTCATAATCTATCTTCCCTTTCTTAATCAATCTTTTTGTTATTTTTTGCTGTCTTTTAAAGTTTTCCCAATCCTCTATCCTCCCACTAGATTTAGCTACCTTATATGCCCTTGTTTTTAGTCGAATACTATCCTTAATTTCTTTACTTAGCCACGGATGGCTGTCTTTTCTTTTACACCCTTTTCTTCTCAGTGGAATATATATTTTTTGGAAGTTGTAAAATAACTCCTTAAATGTACACCACTGATCATGTATCGTCTTACCCTTTAATCTATTTTCCCAATCCACGCTACTCAATTCCGCTCTCATACCTTCATAGTCTCCTTTATTCAAGCTTAGCACGCTTGTTTGAGATCCAACCTTCTCACCCTCTAATTGAATATGGAATTCAACCATGTTATGGTCACTCATTCCAAGGGGATCCTTTACTAGGACATTTTTAATTAATCCTGTCTCGTTACACTGGACCAGATCTAAGGTTGCTTGCCCCCCTGGTCGGTTCAGTTACATACTGCTCAAGAAACCCATCCCTAATACACTCAATGAACTCATCCTCAAGGCAGCCCTGCCCAATTTGATTTGTCCAATTAATATGATAGTTAAAATCCCCCATAATTATAGATGTTCCCTTATTACAAGCCTCAACTATTTCCTGATTGATACTCCGTCCAACAGAGTTGCCACTGTTCGGAGGCCTATAGACTACGCCCACTAGTGTTTTTTTCCCCTTATTATTCCTTACCTCCACCCAAACTGTTTCATTATCCTGATCTTTTGACCCAATATCATTTCTCTGTATTACAGTGATTCCTTCCTTTATTAACATAGCCACCCCACCTCCCCTTCCTTCCTGCCTGTCCTTCCTGATCGTTAAATAACCTGGTATGTTTAATTCCCAGGCATTGTCACCCTGCAGCCATTTTTCTGTAATGGCCACAAGATCATACCCATATGTAGTTATTTGTGCCATTAACTCGTCTATTTTGTTATGAATGCTACGTGCATTCAGATAGAGAACTTTCAAATATGTTTTGTGACACTTAGTTCCTGCTTTTGCCCTTTTTATTACTTTACCTTTTACTCCATACCTTCTGCCCCTTCCTGACACGCTCTGGTTTTTAATTTCCCCACTGCTACCTAAGTGTATGACCTTCTCTGTTGTCATTTTTATTATTTGCTCTCTAGGAACCTTCCCCCCCCCCCCCCCCACCCCCCAACTAGTTAGTTTAAAGCCCTCTCTACAGCCCTAGTTATATGATCCGCCAGGACTCTAGTCCCAGCACTGGCCAAGTGAAGCCCGTCCCAACGGAACAGCTCCCTCCTGCCCCAGTACTGGTGCCAGTGTCCCAGGAAGCAAAACTCATTTCTCCCACACCAGTCTTTCAGCCACGCATTTAACTCTCTAATTTTATTTGTCCTAGCCAAATTCGCTCGTGGCTCAGGTAATAATCCAGAGATTATTACCCTTGAGGTTCTGTTTTTTAATTTGACCCCTAGCTGCTCATACTCCTTTAACAGAACCGGCTTCCTAGTCCTAGCTACGTCGTTTGTACAACAACTGGATCCACCCCCTCCCACTGCAAGTTTCTTTCCAGCCCAGAGGAGATGTCCTTAACCCTGGCACCGGGTAGGCAACACAGCCTTCGGGACTCTCGCTCTCGGCTGCAGAGAACTCTATCTATCCCCCTAATAATACTATCCCCTACCACTACAACATTTCTAGTTACTCCCCCCTCTTGAATGGCCCCCCGTTCCACGGTGCTGTGGCCAGGTTGCTCATCCTCCCTGCAGTCCCTGCTCCCGTCCCCACAGGGAGTAAGAACCTCGAACCTGCTGGACAAGAGCAAGGGCTGCGGCTCCTCCAGCTCTACCTCCTGGATCCCCGTACCTGCCTCACTTGTAGTCACACCGTCCTGTCCCTGACCATGGGCTACAGCTGAATTAATTAACTTCATAGGTGTGACCACCTCCTGATACACAGAGTCCAGGTACTTCTCCCCCTCCCTGATGTGTCGCAGTGTCTGAAGCTCAGACTCCAGCTCATCAACACGGAGCTGGAGTTCCTGTAGCAGCAGACACTTGTCACAAACGTAATCACTGTGAGCCTCAATGGGGTTCACCGGCTCCCACATCTCGCAACAGTAACACATCACCTCCATTCTATGTAATTAATTAAATTTTTTATTGTTAGTTATGGACACCCTCTGCCCGATTATAGATGCTAGTATCCCCTTTAATTAATTGGATTTAATTTAAATCAATCCCTCTAATTACACCAGTTAAATGGTTTACCAACAGTCACTCTGCACCAGAAAGGCCTTATTAACTACAACCCACATAGTTCAAGTTTGAAAAGAGCACCTAACACCCCACTTACCCTAACTCACACACTTACCCAAACTCTCAACACTCTTTGATGACTCGCACTAGGACTGGTCTTTTTATACTGTTTGTTTGTTTACAGCCAACTGAGTCACCCCTGCTGATTGGTTAGAAAACTGGTTTCCACTGCCTGCTGTGCCAATTTACTCCTACTGCAGTGTAACCTTGTTTTACTCTTCTTAAACCAACAGAATCCCAAATATTTAACTTTTCCCCTTTACTTAAACTGCTTAAGTAATCTTATCAAGAATGATTTAAAGAGAAATAACAATTAAAGAACTCACACACTTACCCAAACTCTCAGCACTCTCTGCTGGACCAACCACATAAATACTGTGGCTACAAGAGCAGGTCAGAGACTGGGTATACTGAGGCGAGTGACTCACCTCCTGACTCCCCAAAGCTTATCCACCACCTTCATGTCAGGAGTGTGATGTAATATTCTCCACTTGCCTGGATGAGTGCAGCTCCAATAACACTTAAAAGCTTGACACCATCTAGGTCAAAGTAGTCCACTTGATCGGCACCCCATACACCACCTTAAACATTCACTCCCTCCACCACTCGCGCAATGTGGGTGCAGTGTGTACCGCCTCCAAGATGCACAACAACACCTCCCAAACCCGTGACCTCTACCACCTAGAAGGACAAGGGCAGCAGGTGCAAGGGAACACCACCACCTCCAAGTTCCCCTCCAAGTTACACACCATCTTGACTTGGAAATATATCACCGTTCCTTCATCATCCTGGGTCAACTCCCTAGCTAACAGCACTGTGGAAGCACCTTCACTACATGGACTGTAGCGGTTCAAGAAAGTGGCTCAGCACCACCTTCTCGAGGGCAATTAGGGTTGGACAATAAATGCTGGCCTTGCAAACGATGCCCACATCCCGTGAATTCATGTTTTTTTAAAGGACAAAGACTGAGGTGATAGATTGGAAAAGAGCAAGTTATGAGGTAATGAGGGTGGAACTAAAGAAGGTAAACTGGGAGAAAATCTTGAAAAACAAAGACAGAAAAACAGTGGGAAATATTTTAAAGGATAATCAGTAGAGTTCAAGAGAAATGTATTCCACTAAAAACCAAAAACAAGCAAGCTAATTCTGGGGCATTGCGGATGAATAAAGAACTAAAGGAAAAATTGAATCTGAAGAAAAAGACATCCAAGAAGTACTTAGATACTAAAGGAGAGGAGGAGAAAAGCAAATATGGAAAACTTAGGCGAGAAATTTTTAAAAAAACATCAGGAAGACAAAGAGAAATTACAGAATCATATCAAGGAATATAAAAATAAATAATAAAATGTTCTATAGACACAGAAATAACAAAAGGAAAAACAAGGTAAACTCGCAGTTAATGACAGAAAAATGGCAGAAGTATTGAATAACTACTTTGCCTCAGTTTTACTAAAGAAGATAACGAAATAGACACTTTACACAAGGATGAGCTTAAAAAGAATATTAATACAGTTGGGATACAAGAAGACATTAGAAAACTGGCAGACTGGCCAGTTAAGTGGCAAATGAACTTTAACATAGATAAATGTGAGGTGATGCACTTTGGTAGGAAAACAGAAACATCTACACCTCAGAAAATAAGAAACTGAATGGGGTAGAACAGCAAAGGGATCGAGGGATACAGGTGAACAAATAATTAAAAGCAGCATCGCAGATCAGCAAAGCAATTAAAAATGCTAACAAAGCACTGGGATTTATTTCTAGGAGTATAGAATTCAAAAGTAGTGAAGGATTAAACTTGTTTAGGATCCTGGTCAGGCCGTACTTGGAGTACTGTGCACCAGTTTAAAAAATTAAGAAATTAAAAGTAGATCAGGAATTCAGAGTGATTTCACATGAAGGGTAATACGGAATAAGGTACCAGGGAACGCCATTTAATCGAATAATAAATAAATGGGTTGAAAAGGTAATGAAATGTGCTTGTGGAGGAAGTGAGGATCGAGGGAAATGGTGAGAAAATGGGGTTGAGATCAATTAAAATGAATAGATGTTTGGGTAAATGGCCTTTTCCTGTTCCTAACCTGCGTTGTGTCTGTGTGGATCAATTACAAAAGCAAAATACTGCAGATGCTGGAAATCTGAAATAAAAACAGAAAATGCTGGTAATACTCAATCACGGTAAAACTGAAACTAAATTTTTAAAAAAATAAACAAGCTTAAAACTAGAATTAATTGGGATTTTAGTTCATTTGATTACATTTAAAAAATATGTTTGGAGAAGTTTGCAAGCAAGGTCAGATCCTGAACCAGCCAGTTCTAAATATTCTGCTTCAAAGCTGCCGTGGTGGCCTTCCGAGAAAGTTCACAGTACACCAGTTGCTACAGCCTGGAAGCTGTATTTGCTGCGTGCTAGTCTTACATGCTGAAACCCACATGCAAAAAAGCAGCATTCGTCGGTATCCAGTCTCGGCCACAGTCTAGAAGTGAGTTTTTCTGTGTCTTGGACAAGTAATCGAAGCACATTATGGTGGTTGAAAGCTCCCTTTTGGGGTGTAGCATCACCAATGCGAAGGTCATCTACTGTAATCCAGTTAGGTCCCAACGTGATGCCGAAGCGAAGTAGAGTGAAAGCATCCTCCAGAAATGTCACTCCAATTCACTTTGGAGTTAGGTTGAGTCCTGACTCTGGATTGACAAAATGGCCCAGAAATTCCGACTGTAGGCCTCTCGCGGGCGGAGGGCTGCGATCTGGAAAAGTCTGCGCCAAGACCGGAGGGCTCCCGGGAGGCGCTGAGTTCCGTTCCTGGGCCTCTCTAAACTACCGGTGCGCAGGGCCCACGTATCCCAGAGGCGCAGGCGGTTCGCAGCGTCCCTGGGATCACATGGGCCATGGGGAGCCAATCAGCGAAGGGAATCTCCATTCATACATTTGACAGGAAGACCGTCAAATATAATAATAATTCAACTTTATTGTCATTGTACAAGTACATGAACAACGAAATGTGATCTTGCAAGCTCCCATGAGTCCAGTACAAATAACATTAACATTAAACGTAAATAGCACCGTCCTGGGAGAAGCAAAGCCGCTGTGTCTGTGCGCGCCGCCATTCCATTTCCACCATTCCTCCTGTCCGACAATCTTCAGCCCAACGCCCGGGCCTGCTCACCAGCCGCCCCTCCCGGGGCTCTTTCCGTGACCTCACCAACCGCCCCTCCTCAGGGCTCCTTCCGTGACCTTCTGCACCTGGTCTTCCCTGATGGTCACCCCTCCAGGTACTAACCAGGCCTGGCTCTGCTTAGCTTCTAAGCCTTAGCCAGTGACCCTGTCCCTAGTCCCAGGAACAGGAATATATGAATAGAGATCACCCCCAAAACATAGTAAAACTTTAAAAACATTTTTTTTTTAAATGACTTGAAATTACATAAATTAACTATTTTAAACAAAAATTTAAATTTTTGAAAAAAATAAAGTTTTTAACGGGGCTAAAAATAAACTTACCTTTCTTTAAAGTATTTTTAAATGATAAATCAGTGGAAATTTTTTTTAAAAACTTTTTTCAACTCTTATCCTGGTAAAAGTAGGCCTTGCGCCTGCTTTTACCAGGCGCAAGAATTGTAAGTGTTTTCTGCGGGCAGAGGGTCTCCAAAAAGCGGAACTCTCCACCCGCAGAGGCCCTGCTCCAGGGCAGCCGGAGGATCTGTCAAGAGCTTCCTTGACAGATCGGAAATGCCGGCTTCCAGTGCATGCGCAGTGCATACCTGAAACCGGCATTTCCGATGTCCCTACGGGTGAGTACACAGCGCGTACGCACCCGTAGAGATCGGCATTTCTGCCCCAATAACTTTAGTGTCAATGCAAAGCAAAGGATCCTTGCACTTGCACTACCACTAACATAAGTCACCATCAATTAGTTGAAAATACTGATAACTATGGAAAGTTCACAGTCCAGATTTTTCTGGGGCTTTGGCTATGAAAGCATGGAAGGGTGGAAATAGCAAGCATTTATTTTTTTTATCTGTAAGTGCCATTATTTTCTAGGTGGGGAAGGGTAAACTGGGGTTACAGTTCATTATGGGGAAAAAAAGGAATAGTATTAATATTCTGGGAATGCTGTCTCTAATTTCAGTTCTGATCTAGCCATGCCGTTTTCACAGGTTTGTTAAATAAGTGGTATTGTAGTTCTATTGCTAGATTTGTCAAGCACTTTGCTTTAAATGTTATAGAACAGGCGATAGTGTGAAATGGATTGTCGGATTTAGGCTAATTGTGGCCAAAAAGGGTAGTATCTTTAGTTATTGGAACATCAGCTCAGTGCTGTTCATTTTATTTCAACTTTGCTAATTTTTCTGAATGATGCTCATCAATAGATGTTATCTGAGTATTTTTGCCATATCTTGGAACCACACAATACCTATTTTAAAACAAATTGGTCATTACTGGAAAAAAAAACTTTAAAATGCTGAATTCAGATAATGGGCTTTGGAGGTAACTCCTTTTCAGTACATTTATAATCTAAAAGTAAAAATATATGCTTACTGTTGTTTTCATTCTTTGTCATCAGTAGTTCACCATCTTCCAAGGTGTTTCGTGTGTGGAGTGCAGCAGCAGCGATCCTCAGCAAGGAACTGAAGCTGAGGCAGGCCCAGTTGTTGACCGCAGCAGGCGAGCTGAGCACCTTGCCTGAGAGGCTGGGGAGGCCTGCTGCTGAGGTTGGGAGAGAATAGGGAGGCCATGGTCTGACAAGTGGAACACGTGGCTGAGCTCAAAGTGGCAAGGGACCAGGAAGAACAAGGCTGGGTCCAGAAGCATAGGGGCTGTGTCCAGAGTCAACTTGGGAATGGTCAATTTCTTTGTTCTAGTTCTTGGATCTGATTGGTCAGTGGGAACCATGCAGTATTACAAGCTACGTGATTAGCAGGGATAAATGAATCAACTTGATTAAAAAGTCACAAACAGTCAAGATAGTCAGTTATTTTAGATAGATAGATCTGGCAATAGGTGCCAACAAAAACTCAGACGTTAACTTTACAATGGATTTGAGCATTACTATAGTGGAAAAACACATGCTATTTTCATTAAGTGCGAGGTTTTGCCCTTACTGGAACTTTAAGGGCTGGATTTTATCAATGGAGGCGAGTAAGGGACGGGACTCCCACTTTTGGGGTTGTAGTCCCGCCTCCATCGAGTTGAGGCCAACCTACTTGATTTTCCCTTGATTGACCTTGTTGAGCCCACCCAGCGGGCTCAGCATGCCAATTAAGGGCCACCCGGCAACAGGTGACATCACAGATTGACATTTCATCTGTCAAGAGCTTTTGACAGATGAAATATCAGCATTTGACAGCTCTTTGAAGCTGTCAAACACTGACAATCTGTACTCTAAGTTAATTCCTTCCTCTCAGGCTGATTTAGCGATCTCTCCAGAACAGATAGCAGAGGCTGCAGCTTTTGACAGCTCGCGGCCATTCTGCTTTCTGTGCCGATGGGCTGAGGGACTCCCGAGACCTGAAGGAAGGAAGCCTGCATTAGTAAGTAAAGGTAAGTAAAACTTATTTAAACACATTACACACAACAAACACACTTACCTCTGCACTCATGCATCCGTCACTCACCTGAACACCGGACACCTCGAACCCGCCAAGTCCTTCAGCCCGACGGTCCGCCTCGTTAACTTGGCGTGGTTTGGAGCTGTCGGGAAGTCCACACTTAAGGGATAAAAATAGGGTACCCGCCTCCTGGGAAACAGGCATGGGGGCAGGATGGATTCGCGCCCCCCGATTTTGCGATTTTAACACCCCACACGCCTCCATTCCCACCTCCACGGCCCATGGAAATTCTAGCCCTAAGAGTTTGAGATACGAGTCTAATTCCTTATGTAGTCTAGTCAGTTATTTATGGTACCAATCTCCTTTACTAAACTTCACACTGATAACAATGATAATGGAATGTTGAAAAAGTGTCGTTTTCATCAAGTTAACCCAATAAACTATCGTTAATACTTCACAGTGAAAAGCAAGTGGCATTGTTAATACAAAGCACAGCCAAAATATTACTGAAGCGGCGCTTTGCTTTATGTATGATTGCTGCTTTTGAGGTAATTTTTACATTCACAAAGCAAGGGAGGAAATTTGTAATGACAATTACTTTGCAATTTAGTGCTACATATGTTTTAATGATCTCTGAAATCTGTTGGGAGGTGATCTAGTTTTTGTCTGGTGGGGGGGGGGGCCTCCCTATTCTCTCCTGACCTCAGCAGCAGACCTCTCTACTCTGTCTCGGTGCTTCTGCCGAGGTCAACAACTGGACCTGCCTCGGCTTCAGTTCCTAGGCCTTGGCTGAAGCCTGCTGCTGCTGCATTTCATGTAAGAAACACCTTGGATGATTAACTATTGAATACAAAGAATGCTTTACTTTTTTAGATTATAAATGAACTAAAAAGGATATAACTTTGAAGCCCATTACCTGAATTCAGCATTTTAGAGCTTTTTAAATCATCTGGTGGGGGCTATGCACCATATTCAGTGGCAGTGTGTCACAAGGGTACAAAATGAACTTTTTACCAGGAATGTGGAGCACTTCATGAAATATAGGGGAGTTGATTTTTTTCTTATTTAGAAAAAGGTTATTGTCAAACATGTCTGATGGTCTCATCCATTTTCACAATCTCATTATTCCCACGATTGTATACATAAGCTCTTGGATACAAAATATGTATCCGTGCTATGCCTAAAGATGCACATACTGATTTTTGAGATTAGCCCTGGAGCTATAGCACAAAGTTACAATGTTGTAGCTTAGAAAAATGTTTTGTAGATTGCCAGTTTGCTGTAAAATATCATGTAAGCTTTTGTGTGTGTTTTTTTTGTTGCTCCAAACAAAGAAGCTAGATATCATGGCCATCTTTCATTCCACAAAAAAATGTTGGTTGTCTGCCATTAAATAACTGGAAGCAGCTTTCCTTGCAACACTATGCCTAAACATGGGGATGTTTTAAATTCACTGAGAAGGGATAAACAATAATAAGTACCTTTACTTGCTTATCTAATAATTAAAAGATAATTTACTGAAATTGTACATAATTTTAAAATAAATAGTGAAATAACACCAAACAAGTATTTTTCTACATTGATGGAAAGAACACTTTTTTTTGGAAGTTTCTGGATTGAAGGAAGAGTTCCTGTTAACAAACACTGATGTGTGAGGCCCCTGATGCTGATCTAGTTAGCATGTCTGCATTGATAAAGATGGTAGTGGACTAATCAAGTGCCCTGTGATTTTGTAATTTTGCTGCCAAGATTATCATAAATACCAGTTTAGATTAAAGTTTTACTACTGGAATCCCTTAAAAGTTGATAACTAAATGTCTCCTTAAATACAGCTATCGCTGTTTCCAGTGCAGTTACAGTTCATGTGCTTTTGGTTACTGGAGAGTAGTGAGCCTTGGCTGTAATTTTGGAGGATAAGATGCAAATGCTGCAGATAAGTACAGGAAACTCTCGTTTAAACGGCACCTAATTCTCCGGAATTCTCTATTAACCGGCAAAATTCATACTCCGAAAACACCTCAATAACCAGAAATGTTGCTGAGTCCGAGTCTCCCGCGGTGGCCGAGTTAGTCAGTGGGGGTAGTTCTCCAAACTGCCACTACTCGGCTTCTTGGCGCTGTCAGAAGTCCGAACACCTCAATAACAGGAGTCTGACTCTTTGTTTGTTAAAAATAGCCTTGGTAGATAACCCTCTCCGTCATCCGGAATTTTTAATCAACCGGCACCATCTCGGTGCCGGATACCAAAGAGTTTCCTGTAAATGTACATAGCTGCCACCAGTTTTGATTTGCTAAAGGAAGAAAAGTTGTCATTGTTGATAAAGTAAATTTAAAAATTATTTTAAATTCCTGTCCTTCCAGACAGGAGTGCATTGTTTTATTTTTAATTCCAGACACTTCTCCAGCTGAGAAAGTGGTTCACAACCTGCTCTCAGGTCTTGATGACTCATCGTTTGGTTCACAACCTGCTCTCAGGTCTTGATGACTCATCGTTTAAGCTGATGGAAGCCATCCAGCTGCCTCAGATGCTATTTTCCCCTTTTCCAGAAGGGAAATGCCTGCACTTTACTTATCACCCCAAACCCCCTGACATCTCAAGTCAAGATTTGAAAATGTGTAATGTGGAGGCAGGAACCTACATCCGACCATATGTGATTCCGCATCTGGAGTACTGCGTTCATTTCTGAGCACGGCACCCCTGGAAGGACATTTGGCCTTGGAGTGGGTGCAGCGCAAATTCACCAAAATGGTACCGGGGCTAAAAGGGTTAAATTATGAGGAGAGGTTGCAGAGACTAGGATTGTATTCCCTTGAGTATAGAAGATTAGGAGTGATCTATTTGAGGTGTTTTAAGGTGATTAAAGGATTTGATGGGGCAGATAGAGAAACTATTTCCTCTGGTGGGGGGAGTCCAGAACAAGGGGGCATAACCTTAAAATTAGGGCTAGGCCGATCAGGGTGAAGTCAGGAAGCACTTCTTCACACACAGGGTAGTGGAAATCTGGAACTTTCTTCCTCCCAAAAGCTGCTGAGGCTAGGTCAATTGAAAATTTCAACACTGAGATTGATAGATTTTTGTTAGGTAAGTAAGTAGCACGGAGTCCAGTTCTACGGAGTACTGCTTCTACAGAGTGCTAAACTCAGGAATTCGGTGAGATTGGGGGTAAGAAGTGCTGCTTGATACATAAAAAAATAAATAAACAACTAGGGTTAAATTAGGACTGTGGGCTAAGTTTCAGTAAAGACCGAAAGCATATAACTAAATTTAATAAATTAAACAAGGCTATTACCTAGATTAAAAACTATTAATAGACAATTGAGCATTTCAAAACTTGAAAATCTAATTAGTTAAATAAAATACAATAGAGATGGCAGGGCAGGTGATGTGTTGTAGCTGTAGCATTTGGGAGCTGGTGGACCCCAGTGTGATCCACAGCAACCGCATCTGCAGTAAGTGTCTGCAGCTCGAGGAACTTTGGCTCAGAGTTGATGAGCTGGAGTCCAAGCTTTGGACACTGCGATACTTCAGGGAGGGAGAAAGTTACCTGGACACTTTGTTCCAGGAGGCAGTCACACCCGTTGGGTTAAATACTTCAGGGACAGGAGGGTGTGACTACGAGTGCGGCAGGTATGGGGATCCAGAAGGTAGCATTGGAGGAGCCTCAGCCCCTGCACTTGTCCAACAGGTACAAGGTTCTTGCAGCCTGTGTGGACGAGAGAAGGGAGGATGAGTAAACTGACCACAGTGGTACAGGGGGCCATTCAAGTTGGGGGAGTAAAAAGGAATGTAGTGTTGGTGGGGGATAGATACTGTTCTCTGAAGCCAAGAACGTGAGTCCCAAAGGCTGTGTTGCCTGCCTGGTGCCAGGGTTAAGGACATCTCCTCGGGGCTGGAGAGGAACTTGGAGTGGGAGGGGAAGGATCCAGTTGTCGTGGCCCATGTAGGTACCAACGACATAGGACTAAGAAAGAGGTTCTGCTGAGGGAGTATGAACAGCTAGGGGCTAAATTAAAAAGTAGAACCACAAAGATAATAATCTCTGGATTACTGCCTGAGCCACGAGCAAATTGGCATAGGGTCAATAAGATCAGAGAGTTGAATGCGTGGCTCAAGGATTGGTGTGGGGGAAATGGGTTTTGATTCATGGGGCACTGGCACCAGTACTGGGGAAAGAGGGAACTGTTCCGTTGGGACGGGCTTCACTTGAGCCGTGCTGGGACCAGTATCCTGGCGAATCAAATAACTAGGGCTGTAGATAGGGCTTTAAACTAAATAGTGGGGGGGAGGGTTCAGGTGAGGGGAAACTTAGAAGGTTAAAGAGAAAGGACAAGGCAATAGTGCAGGGTAGCAATAGGGGTAATGATAACCAGTGTGTGACAGGGCGGGACAGAGCGTACAAGCGTAAGATTGCGCCAGCAAAAAGGGTCAGAGTAGGGAAAAATGGTAAAAAGACAAAATTAAAGGCTCTTCTGAATGCACGCTGCATTCGTAACAAGATACAGGAAACTCTCATTTAAGCGGCACCTAAATATCTGGAATTCTCTATTAACTGACAAAATTCATACTCCGAAAACAGCACCTCAATAACCGGAAATGTTGCCGAGTCCGAGTCTCCCGCGGTGGCCGAGTTAGTCAGTGGGGGTAGTTCTCCAAACTGCCACTACTCGGCTTCTTGGCGCTATTGGAAGTCCGAACACCTCAATAACAGGAGTCTGACTCTTTGTTTGTTAAAAATAGCCTCGATAGATAACCCTCTCCGTCATCCGGAATTTTTAATCAACCGGCACCATCCCGGTCCCATCTGTGCCAGATACCAAAGAGTTTCCTGTAGATGAATTGACAGCACAAATAGAAATAAATGGTGTGATCTGATAGCCATTACAGAGACATGGCTGCAAGGTGACCAAGGCTGGGAACTGAATATTCAGGGATATTTGACATTTCGGAAGGATAGGCAGAAAGGAAAAGGAGGTGGGGTAGCTCTGTTAAGAAATGATCTTGGCTCGGAAGATCAAAATATAGAATCAGTTTGGGTGGAGATAAGAAATAATAAGGGAAATAAGTCACTGGTGGGAGTAGTCTTAGGCCCCCTAACAGTAGCTACATTGTGGGACATTGTATAAATCAAGAAATAAAGGGGGCTTGTAAGAAAGGTACTGCAATAATCGTGGCCGATTGTAATCTTCATATAGATTGGACAAATCAAATTGGCAAAGGTAGCCTTGAGGATGAGTTCATAGAGTGTATTCAGGACAGTTTCTTAGAACAATATGTTGTGGAACCAACCAGGAAACAGGTTATTTTAGATCTGGTAATGTATAATGAGACAGGATTAATTAATGATCTCATTGTAAAGGATCCTCTAGGGAAGAGTGATCATAATATGATAGAATTTCACATTCAGTTTGAGGGTGAGAAACTAGTCTGAAACTAGTGTCTTAAACTTAAACAAAGGCAATTGCAAGGGTATGAAGACAGAGTTGGCTGAAGTAGACTGGGAAAATAGATTAAAAAGTAAGATGGTAGATAAGCAGTGGCAGACTTTTAAGGAGATATTTCATGACTCTCAACAAAGATATATTCCAGTGAGAAAGAAAGACTCTGAGAAGGATGAACCATCTGTGATTTACTAAGGAAGTTAAGGAGGGTATCAAATTGAAAGAAAAGGCATACAATGTTGCGAAGATTAGTGGTAGGCCAGAAGATTGGGAAATTTTTAGGAACTTGCAAAGGATGACTAAAAAAATATTAGAGGGTGAAAATATATTGAGAGTAAGCCAGCAAGAAATATAAAAATAGACAGTAAGAGCTTCTACAAGTATGTAAAAAGGAAGAGAGTAGCTAAAGTAAATGTTGGTCCCTTAGAGGATGAGACTGGGGAATTAATAATGGGAAACAAAGAAATGGCTAAGACTTTGAACAAATATTTTGTTGTCTTCACAGTAGAAGACACTAAAAGCATTCTAATAATAGTGGAAAATCAAGGAGCAAGAGGGAGGAACTTAAAATAATCTCTATCACTAGAGAAAAAATAATAGGCAAACTAATGGGACTAAAGGCTGACAAGTCCACTGGACCTGATGGCCTGCATCCTAGGGTCTTAAAAGAAGTGGCTGCAGTTAGTGGATGCATTGGTTGTAATCTTCCAAAATTCCCTAGACTCTGGAAAGGTCCCAGTGGATTGGAAAACCACAAATGTAATGCCCATATTCAAGAAAGGAGGGAGACAGAAAGCAGGAAACTGTAGGCCAGTTAGCTGAACATCTGTCATTGGGAAAATGCTAGAATCCATTATTAAGGAAGTAGTAGCAGGACATTTAGAAAATCATAATACAATCAAGCAGAGTCAACATGGTTTTATGAAAGGGAAATCGTGTTTGACAAACTTATTAGAGTTCTTTGAGGATGTAATGAGCAGGGTGGATGAAGGGGAACCAGTAGATGTCGTGTATTTGGAGTCCAAAAGGCATTCAATAAGGTGCCACATAAAAGGTTACTGCACAAGATAAGAGCTCATGGTGTTGGGGGTAATATATTAGCATGGATAGAGGATTAGCTAACTAACAGAAAACAGAGAGTTGGGATAAATGGGTCACTTTCAGGTTGGCAAACTGTAACTGGTGGGGTGCCACAGGGATTAGTGCTGGGGCCTCAACTATTTACAATCTATATTAATGACTTGGATGAAGGGACCGAGTGTACTGTAGCCAAATTTGCTGACTATACAAAGATAGGTGGGAAAGCAAGTTGTGAGGAGGACACAAGAGTCTGCAAAGGGATATAGATAGGTTAAATGAATGGGCAAAAATTTGGCAGATGAAGTATAATGTGGAAAAATGTGAGGTTATCCACTTTGGTAGGAAGAATAGAAAAGCAAAATATTATTTAAATGGAGAGAGACTACAGAATGCTGCGGTACAGAGGGGTCTGGGTGTCCTCGTACATGAAACACAAAATGTTAGCATGCAGGTACAGCAAGTAATTAGGAAGGCAAATGGAATGTTGACCTTTATTGTAAAGGGGATGGAGTATAAAAGTAGGAAAGTCTTGCTACAACTGCACAGGACGTTGGTGAGACCACACCTAGAGTACTGCGTACAGTTTTGGTCTCCTTATTTAAGGAGGTACATACTTGCATTGTAGGCAGTTCAGAGAAGGTTCACTAGGTTGATTCCTGGGATGAAGGGGTTGTCTTATGAAGAAAGGTTGAGCAGGTTGCGCCTATACTCATTGGAGTTTAGAAGAATGAGAGGTGATCTTATTGAAACATATAAGATTTTGAGGGGGCTTGACAGGGTAGATGCTGAGAGGATGGTTCCCCTCGTGGGGGTATCTAGAACTAGGGGGCATAGTTTCAGAATAAGGGGTTGCCCATTTAAGACAGAGATGAGAAGGAATTTCTTCTCAGAGGGTCATGAATCTTTGGAATTCTCTACCCCAGACAGCTGTGGAGGCGGAGTCATTGAATATATTCAAGGCTGAGATTGACAGATTTTTGAGCAACAGGGGAGTCGAGGGTTATGGGGAACAGGCAGAAAAGTGGAGTTGAGGCCAAGATCAGATCAGCCATGATCTTATTGAATGGCGGAGCAGGTTCGAGGGGCCGAATGGCCTGCTCCTGCTCTTATTTCTTATGTAAGGGTATTGGGGGATATGGAACCAAGGTGGGTAAATGGAATTGAGATACAGATCAGCCATGATCAAATTGAATGGCCGAACAGACTTGAGGGGCTTAATGGTCTATTGTTTCTATGATTTGTACAACATTGAGCCATCTCTATCATTAAGCTAGCTCTGCAAGCAGAGTAAAAAAAAGATTATGTGCTGTTTTTAACCTCCTACCCAATCATTTTGTTTTGTTTAATGGTTAATTGTGTGCTTATGAAGGTGAGAATGCCACTGTTGGGGATTGGAATTTGGGGGGTATTGATTCATGCTGTGCATTTTCACCCTGCAAAAGAGGGATGCAACTGTCCAAACCCATTTCAGTGATAATGCTTAGAGCCAGCAGCAAGTGGAGAATTTCATTAAGTCCTTCTGGTCTGGAATCAAGCCTAAATTCCAGAATTGAAAGAACTTTGTTCTAAATGACTGTAGTCATTTATGTATTTAATGAAAAGCTGTTGCCATGCTATGAGCTGCTGTTGAGATCATTTATTCTCTGTCTCTAAAATAATTAAGATCTTCATTAAGTTGTATTCACAAATAGAATGTATTATTTTTATTATACAGATGCGTGTGTGTGTGTTACACACGTGAAAAGTTGCAGGGAAAAGAGTTAATGGAAACTGATAAAATCCTGTGCATCTTTTAATTTAATGTCAAGAAAGTTACATTTATTTAATAGGTGAGAAGATGAACTTTCTCACAGAATGCAGTTTGGGTGGAATTCCCTCCTGTGCGGAATGGTTGTCACTGCCTTTCCCTTCTATGTTGGTATGCAGCTCTAAGCAGTTTATGGGAAACAGATGCTTTTTGTTTTATTCTTGCTGCCTGACATTGTCCTGTTGGCAATATTAAAAATATTTTCAAAGCTAACTTAAATTATAGTGTCTCCTAAGTAAATATATTGGATAAATACACTGGGGAATTTTAAGATGTCTGTCATTGACTTTTGGCATTCTTCAAAAGACTTGGCCACAAGCTCAATTTTTTTTTTCATAACATATTGAGAAAGGCAACTGATTTTTTTCGTATGATGTTGTAGCCTCCAACCTCTTAGTACAAAGGATCTAGTATTTACAACAAATGTCTTCCTTCAGAAACTGCGAATCATCTTTTCAGACTTCCTGTTTCTGACAGCAGCTAAAAAGGTTTATGATAAATGTCATTTGCTGATTTGCTTTAGGCATATTCTGTGTGTTATAATGGTGCTCAATGGGTCTTTTTGCAGTAATTAGACTCGAGGCGGTCTGTTTTAGAAAGGGATGACTTCTAGGAAGAAAGGTCAAGGTTAGCAATCTGTCTGAACCACCGATCTCTTTAAGAAAAACGTAAAACTTCCTATAGGTAGCGGTCAGGATAATATCTCCTTTGATTTTGGTAAGTATGCTAACTTGACTGCTATTTTGTAGTGAAACGCAGAGGGTTAAAAAGACCTCTTGTTGCGTAAAGTGCAGCCTGCCATCTGTTGCGTAATAATTTTTAATATTTATACCTTCCATATAAGTTAAGCTCTTGGTATAATCATCTATGAAGGCTCTAAGCAGAGAGAGGGCGCTTCCCCTAAGGGGGAAAGACAAAACCAAAGGACAGGTCAATGCTTGTCACTTTCATACTTCCCCTACCAGCCATTTTTCAGCATAGTAGGCAGAAGCCTAGAAGTACACCACCTCCCTGTCCTTTCAGCAGATTGGTGCATTGTGTAGAGGATCTTGGATAAAATGGAACAACTATGGGAAGAAAAATGTCACTTAAAAACCAAGAGGCAAAAATTGGGTCGTGCTCACTTTGGGGCGCTAACTTCGCCAGGCCAGCGCCCTGAAAAAGTTAACACTCCCGCGCCAGAAATTTGATGGTAGCGCCCAAAGCAGGAGGCGGGGCGCTACTGGAAGCGCTCCCCCTCCCTCTTGGGTGCTCCAGCCCAATATCGCAGTGCTACGTGCCGCAGCGCCACGTGCGCCGGCACGCCACTCACGGTACTGCAAGTCTTCCTCTATTAAAGGGGGGGACCTTGCGCAGCGCGACCCGGGGCCCAGCTGGGCCACCAGGGATCGGGGTGTCGGCAAAAGAGCCCGGCACTCAAGGATCGCAGCCAGCACCCCATTGGGGGGGGGGCGGCAGAGGGGGCCAGTGCTGGCAGGCGGCCAGCAAAACAAATGGCTGGCCGCCTGGCACCTCCTCTTTAAATATCGCCGCCCCAGCCGTACGTATGCCCCCCTGACCCTGTCGGACATAGCGTCCTGCGGTACGTCGGGGGGCGCGACCGAAGTTTGTGGCCGGGGCGCGAGCAGGGCGATGACGATGGCCGGAGGCGCAGCGCCACGGGGCACTACTGGCTACCACCGCTGCTAACCTCCCACTGAATTTCGCAGGAGGCGTTAGCGGTGCCACGCCCGGGCGCTAGTTGCTTTGCGCCCCATAGAGCGCTAACGGGAGGCATAAAGCAACCGAATTTTGCCCCCCAAGTTAATTAGGCTTCAAGTTTTAGCACAAGGAATCAATTGGTGGTGAAACAATAAGGCTGTATCGGTTTCTTAGGAAAAGACAAGGGAACTCTGTTTTAAGCTGTTTTTATTTAGGTGGCACAAATGCAGGTTTTCAATTGTGAATCCTCTGATCTTGGTTGGGCTGTTAGGAGGAGACACAAAATAGGTATTGTATAATTTCCCAAAGGAAGGAAAACTAGCTGGGCAAGTTACTTTTGCCCACCTCTTAGTACTCAGTAGTGTTATCACAGATATGAGAGCAGGGTCATCTGCGTACCCTCAACCAGAGAAATTGGAAAATAATTTGGAGAGTAATCAGAAACGTTATTATGCATTTGTGTTTGAAGTTGATACCAATGGTACCAGTGAAAATGAAAGAGTTCCGTGGTAGAAAGGGAGGCTTTAATGAAAGTAACTAGGTTGGAATGCCAATAATTGCTTGATGTAACTTTGTATAATGATTGTGGAAATATTTCAGAAGCTGTGGGATGCCAAGTGGGGGAAAAAGAGGCTTTGAGAAATCTTTATGTTTGCCTATTGTTGTAGTGAGCTAGAACAATGTGCTTATGAAGTAGAGAATGGCCTGCCCTTTGGTTTTGTTTTCCTTCCTTGGGGAAAGTACCTTGTCTCTGTTTAGAGCCTCCGTAGATGATTATGCTGAATTATTTTTATTTTAAATTATTTTTATTTTTATTTTTTTTACGGTAATTGAAAGTAAGTTCAGCTTTTTGTTTTTCAATTTTTACAGCAGCAATTCTTGGACCAGCAACGCATGCAACAGCTTCATGTGTATCAGGCTTCTGTAGCTATGGGAAGTATGTCTGTGACAGACAGGCATCAGCCACTCTGCAGAGCCCAGTCTTCCCCAGCAACCGCAAACTTAAAAAATCCTGGTACTGAGAAACCTGTCAAGCACCTTTTCACTACTGGTAAGGGAACTGCAGAAAAAGTTTCAAGATCTCAGACTAACCGCTGTGTTAATGTCAATTAATGGGTAGACAGATTAATTCTAAGAATCCACATATAGGAACAAACATACTAGGAGCAAGGCTTTGAAAAGTTAGCCATTCGATACAATACTGATATATTATTCTTACCAAGGTTTACAAATACAATAGTATTGCATCTAATATGGATGAGTCTGTTATGAGGTTTAACTGTTCCTAGACCAAAGCAAATATGCCAGGCTTGCCAAAAGCTCAATTTATTCTATTGATTATATATGTAACATAACTAGAGTTGACCCCAGATAAAGGCAGACATCATCCAAGCATGATTCTAATCCAGCTGTGTATTTTAAAGTACTATACTACTCTCATTGTATGGGATCACCAATTCAAGCACAGCCTACAGAATCTTGATCTAGTTATAGAATATTCTCTAATAATGTCATTTTTAATGGTCAGCAGTTTATATATAATTAATCAACTGCTAAATGTCACCTAGAGATCGTGATGCATTTTAAAAGTATAATCACTTTTTCAATTATGTGTAAATTACAGGTTTTGTTAAATGGGAACTAAATCCCAGTGGTGAAGTAATTCCTTTTGTTGCATTACTCATTCTTCTCTTCATTTAATTATTCTGAATGTTTCTTGTTTCTCTGGTCAGAATATGCTTCAATCACTTATTTGGGACACTTAACATAAAACACCACAACATTTTCTTCCTACTAACACAGGAACCCTTTTTAACATTATCAATGACAGCTTATGCTTACATACCACCTTTAATGTAATAAAGTGCCCCAAAGCAGTTCACAAAAGGGGAAACGAACCAGAGACTAGGAAAGAAGCAAAAAAGCAAGACTGAAAGGGCTTTTGAAGGAGGCAAGAGAGTTGCTAAGGTGGAGTGTCTTGGGTAGAATGTCCAAATGCAGAGCTGAAACAGCTGAAAGCTCTGCGCAAAAGAAGTGGAACAACGAAAAGGGGAAATGTGAAGAAGACCAGAGGATGACCAAGGGCATATACAATGAATGAGGTTATAGAGGTAGGGAGGAGTGAGGCCACGGAAGAATTTACAGATGAGGGAAAACATTTTGAAAAAATACATAGGCAGATGGGGAAGTTGGTGAGCACAGGGGTAATAGGGGAACAGGACTTAGTGCAGGATAGGATGTGGGCAGCAGATGTTTGGACAACTTGCAATTAGTTAAGAGAGTAGAACTTGGGAGGTCAACAAGAAGAGCACTGGAATGATCAAGTCTGGAGGTAACAAAGGTATGGATTAGCATTTCTGCAACATTAGGGGTGAAGTATTGTTGGAGGCAGATGATGCTGTGGAAGTGGGCAGTCTTGGTAATGGGAAGGATAGGGGCTTTGAAGCGCAGCTCAGAGTCAAGCAGGTCACTGAGGCTTTGCACCATTGGGATCAACCTGAAGGACCAGCCAGGGATAGGGAGGGAGTCAGTTGCAAAGTTTTAGGTGGAAACAGAACACAATCACTTCAAACTTGTTAATGTCGATTCGAAGGAAATTATTGTTCATCCAGAACTTGATGTCAGCTAAGTGGTCAAGGGATCAAGAGCAATGGCAGAAAGGTAAAGCTGGCATTTGCCGGTTTGCATATGAAAGTTGACCCCATGCCGAGGAATGATATTGCCAAGGGCAAAAAGAAAATGAGTCTTCAGTGACCTGAACTAGAACCAAAAGTGGAGTAAATAAACAAATGGTCTGTTTGTGCTGTAAATTCATCTAACTGTTAAAATGTTCCATGATGGTTATAGTTGATAATTTAAAATTCTTCGCATTATTTTCTATGTATTTGTGATAATAGAAACAAGCATCCTCACATTATATATTTTTGAAAATATTACCCAAAGGAGAATTGGAAGTCATAGCAAGATTAAAAATACTGGCCTCAAAATTTCTGGGGTGGGGGGCATACGTTGGTAACTGCCCCTTTGTGGGGACAGGAATTTGATCCTGGGTTCTGCTCCCGGCATAAATTCCAATGAGTTTCAGGACACACTGTAGAAGTACCTGCCTCCTCAGTCGCAGCCACATACAAATTACAGAGTTAGGATGGGACGATGCCACCCATTCTAAATTCCATTACTTCTGCCTTCCCTATTTAAAAGCACAATTTGCCAGGACCTGCTCATCAAGGCAGAAGTACTTGGTTAAAGGGACTGATATTGCTTATGAAGACTTTTGGTCATATCTTTGGATTCACTGCGGGTATTGGAAAAGGTTTTCAGTATTGGACTCAGGAAGCCTTCCTCTACATTCTGCTTTAACCCTTGGACCACATGGTATTTAAAAAGGATTACTGAGAATATCTGAAGCCTGCACAAAGGGGCTTCCTAATGGGATCTCACTTCATAAAGTATACATGCTAGAGGAAAAGGAATAGAAGGAAGCTTTAAGGCAAGCCAGAATAATCAGACAGCACCAGAGGAGAGCCAGACCACCCAAGCAATACCCATCCAGCAGGATGTATAGATGAATGTGCATTTTCTAAGACCTTTTCCAGGAGCTCTGTCTTCCAGGAGCCTGCACTTCAATCATAAAGCTTTGGTGGAGCTCTATTTGTTGCTGCAGCCGGGTCTAACGATGGTCCATAGCACGCACATCTCTCACTGTGGCAGCAGAGGTGACCACAGCTCTCAACTCTCAACAAACTCATTCCAGGGAGCCATAGGGAACGTATGCCTGATTAGCCAATTTGCTGTGCACTCCTCTATAACGCAAGTTATGCCCTCTTTGACGGGGCATTTCAATTTATACAATTTTATAGTGCTCCCAGGCAGATAACTGAGAGGACACATTTTTCACAATTGTCCAAACTCCTCAGGGCTGAGGGCGTTATTGATTGCACCCATATGGCATTGCATGCTCCATATGTTAACCATGTTTATACAAACCTCAAAGACTCCCATTCCCTAAACGTGCATGCCATTTGCAACAATAGGCACAGCTTCACATATACCATGTTGCTTTTATAGTTTGTCGGTCCAGCGTTCCAGCTCTATTTCAACAGCTGGGGAAAAGGGTGATGAGGGATGTCAGCTACTCCCCTGGCTCATGATGCCTCTTCATAGGACCACCTGTGTTGCAGAGTGACCCGTATAAAAGCAAGGATAAGAACTGAGCAAGCAATTGCAGTGCTCAAAGGAAGGTTTTGGTGTCTGGTTAGGCTGGATGTTGCAGTACACATCCAGCACTGTCTCACAAATTGTGGTAGCATGTTATGTGCTTCATAACTTTGCAGTCGGGAAAGGAATTGATGGGCCTTCAATAACCACAAAACTAGAAGTTATAGACTTAAACAAGTTGGCTTTTAATCACCAAGATCAGAGCCAACATCTCAACACGCTGACTGGTTCACAGGAATGAGTCATACAGATCCTGGGATCTTCATGTAAGAGAAGTCAGGGGCGGAGCCAAGAGCCAAGACCTGGAACCTCCCAGGTTAGTCGGGAAAGAGGAAGTGAAACTATACACAGTGGGGGAGGGTAATATACATGAGTGCAAAACGAATACAGGACCAAGACAAACAGATTTCATTACATTCACCCCTTCTATAGATCTAGTCCATCGGGGTGATGTTTCTTAAAAGTTGGTATAAGTGAGTCTGTCAGGAGGTTTTGCAGTTCTCAGTGATCGGCGCAAAGCCGGTTGGGGTGCCTCTCGGGGAGTGGATTCTGGTTCCTCCGCTGTCCAGGCCTCCGCAGTGTCTTCCAGGTTATCTGCAGTGTCCTCCAGGTTAAAGTTGGGTATTGATACCTCTGGGCGTCCTGTCTTTTTGTAGTGTAGGTCTTCATCGGGTAGTCTCCCATCGTTCTCTCCGCTCCCCAAGGGAGCGAGGTCTTTTATGGAAACAGTGTCCTCTCGCCCGTCAGAGTATTCGATATAGGCGTACTGAGGGTTTGCATGGAGGAGCTGTACCTTCTCCACAAGGGGATCCGTTTTATGGCCTCTCACGTGCTTCCGTAATAGTACTGTCCCCGGAGACGTCAGCCACGCGGGTAGAGATATGCCCGAGGTGGATTTCCGGGGGAAAACAAACATCTTTTCGTGAGGGGTAGCGTTAGTGGCAGTACATAACAGAGACCTTATGGAGTGGAGCACGCCTGGGAGGACTTCCTGCCAGCGGGAGGTCGGAAGGCCTTTTGACTTTAAGGCTAACGTGACAGCCTTCCAAACAGTAGCATTCTCCCTTTCCACTTGCCCATTACCCCGGGGGTTGTAGCTAGTGGTTCTGCTAGTGGCTATCCCCTTCGAGAGCAAGAACTGGCGCAGCTCGTCACTCATGAATGACGTCCCCCTATCGCTGTGTATGTAGTTCGGCATGCCAAACATGCGGAATAGATTACAGAGACACTTGATGACCGTGGCACTGGTCATGTCTGGGCAGGGAATGGCGAAGGGGAAGCGGGAATATTCATCAATGATATTGAGGAAGTATACGTTACGGTCGGCAGAGGGAAGGGGTCCCTTGAAGTCCAGACTTAGGCGTGCGAATGGCCGTGTGGCTTTGATAAGGTGTGCACGGTCAGGCCTGTAGAAACGAGGCTTGCATTCCGCACAGATGCGGCAGGCTCTGGTCATTGCCCTGACCTCCTCGATGGAGTGGGGCAGATTGCGGGACTTTATAAAATGGTATAGTCGGGTGACCCCTGGGTGACAGAGGTCGTTGTTGAGACCCTGTAATTTGTCCGTATGAATGCTGGCACACATTCCCCGCGATAGGGCGTCTGGGGGTTCATTAAGGGCTCCCGGCCTGTACATAATATCATAGTCGAACGTGGATAGTTCGATCCTCCACCTGAGTATTTTGTCATTCTTGATTTTCCCCTTTTGTTTGTTATTAAACATGAAAGCCACCGACCGCTGGTCGGTGAGCAGGGTGAAACGTTTGCCGGCTAGGTAGTGTCTCCAGTGCCGCACTGCCTCCACTATAGCCTGTGCCTCCTTCTCGACACAAGAGTGCCTGATTTCAGGTCCCTGAAGGGTTCGGGAGAAGAAGGCCACAGATCTCCCAGCCTGATTGAGGGTCGCAGCTAAGGCAAAGTCTGACGCATCGCTTTCGACTTGAAAGGGAATGCATTCGTCCACTGCACACACTGCAGCCCTTTCAATGTCCTGTTTAATACTGGTGAAAGCCTCCCGAGCTTCAGTTGATAGTGGGAAGGACGTCGATTTAATGAGGGGTCGGGCCTTATCAGAGTAATTGGGCACCTATTGGGCATAATACGAAAAAAATCCCAGGCACCTTTTTAAAGCTTTGGGATTGTGTGGCAGGGGCAGTTCCTTTAGGGGGCGTAATCGGTCAGGGTCCGGTCCAATTACCCCATCTTCCACCACACAGCCGAGGATACAGAGACGGGTTGTGTTGAAGACACATTTGTCTTCGTTGTAGGTTAGATTCAGCTTTAGGGCAGTTTTTAAAAATCTCGCAGATAGTGACATTGTCCAGATAGGGGTAGGTAGCTTGTAGTTTATTCTCGTCAACCATGCGGTCCATCTCACGTTGGAAGACCGAGACCCCATTTGTTACCCCGAAGGGCACTCTGAGAAAATGGTAGAGGCGCCCGTTCGCCTCGAAGGCGGTGTATGGGCGGTCCTCCGTTCTAATGGGGAGCTGGTGATACGCGGATTTGAGGTCGATAGTCGAGAAGACTCGGTATTGCGCAATCTGGTTGACCATTTCTGATATGCGGGGTAAAGGGTAGGCGTCCAGCTGGGTATAAATATTAACAGTCTGGCTGTAGTCAATTACCATCCGTTTCTTTTCGCTATTTTTAACTATGACTACTTGGGCACGCCACGGGCTGGTACTGCATTCAATAATGCCTTCCCGCAGGAGTCTGTCCACTTCCGCCTTGATAAAGTGTCTGTCTTCCAGACTGTACCGTCTACTTTTGGTCGCTATGGGCCTACAGTTCGGAGCGAGATTAGCGAATAAAGAGGGCGGGCTGATTTTTAAGGTTGATAGGCCACAGACTGTGAGTGGCGGCTGGGACCCACCATATGCTAGCGTGACACTTTTGTGGTGGCACTGGAAGTCCAGGCCCAAGATTACATTAACACAGAGTTCTGGCATCACGAGGAGTTTAAAATCCTTGTAGTCCGTGCCTTTTACAGTCAGTGTTACCACACAGTAGCCCAAAATGTCCGAAGTGTGGGGCTTAGCAGCCATAGCAATTCTGCTCCGTGTAGGGGTTACCGTTAATGAGTGCCGCCGTACCAGGCTAGGGTGGATAAAACTCTCGGTACTCCCACAGTCAATTAAACATTTTGTTAAATTCCCGTTTACCTGTATGTCCATCATGGATTTTGTCAACGGGTGTGGCCTGGATTGATCCACCGTGATCGAAGCCACTGTTGGGCCCTGGGCGGCCGTTGAGTCGGGAAAAGATTGCGGATCCCAAGATGGCGGCCCGCACGGCACGCACGAGGCGGTGACGGAGTTGGAAATCGGATCCCCCCTGCAGACTTTGCTAAAATGCCCCTTTTTCTTACATTTGAAGCATGTAGCATCCTTCGCTGGGCATCGTTGTCTGGGGTGCTTGGCCTGGCCGCAGAAGTAGCATTTCGGGCCTCGAGACATTGCCGCTGTAGTAGGACTCCTGGGTGAACTTCTGTGTGGGGACTCCGGCGGCGTAGAGTTGGTCTGAGACCTGGATGGGGAAGATGGCTGATTCCAAGATGGCGGCCCCCTCGGCGCGCACGAGGTGGTGAGGGCCGCATGGCCGGAAGAATAAGAGTCAGAGTTTTTCTGGGCCAGGTCCAGCGATCGCGCAGTGGCCACTGCCTTTTTTAAGTCCAGGACCTCCTTCTCCAGCAGTCTCTGCCGGATATAATTCGATTTGAGGCCCGTGATGAAGGAATTGCGGACCAATTCGTCAGAGTACGTGTTGGCCGTCACGGCCTTGCAGTTACAGTCCCGGACCAGGTCCTTTAGGCCCTGTAAGAAATCGTCCATTGATTCCTCTGGTCGCTGCCTGCGTGTAGCCAGCAGATGTCTGGCGTACACTTCGTTTACCGGCCTCTGGTATTGGGCCTTCAGGATAGTGATGGCCTCCGTGTAAGAGGTGGCGTCCCGGATGAACGAATAAATCCGATGACTTACGCGAGTAGTCAGTAGACTCAGTTTATCTACCTCGCTAGCGGATGAGGCCCCCGCGAAGAGTTCGAAGCATTTGAGCCAGTGTCCAAATTGATTTGATGCTTCAGCAGAATGTGGATCCAAGTCCAGACGCTCTGGTTTTAGGAGTCGATCCATCCTAGTATTCTTTAGTGATTAAAATTGATGGGCCTTCAGTAACCACAAAACTAGAAGTTATAGACTTAAACAAGTTGGCTTTTAATCACCAAGATCAGAGCCAACATCTCAACATGCCGACTGGTTCACAGGAATGAGTCATACAGATCCTGGGATCTTCATGTAAGAGAAGTCAGGGGCGGAGCCAAGAGCCAAGACCTGGAACCTCCCAGGTTAGTCGGGAAAGAGGAAGTGAAACTATACACAGTGGGGGAGGGTAATATGCATGAGTGGAAAACGAATACAGGACCAAGACAAACAGATATCATTACAGGAATGATGGCAGATGTTCCAGATGATGCCAGGTAGGCTGATGATGACACTGATGAGGGCTATAGACCCAGCCCATGAGGAACAGGAAATGGATGTAGTGGCAACAGCTGCTAGATAGCTGAGAGCCAGACTTATTTACATGAATAGAGCACTATTATTTTAAAGTCTCAGCTCATCAAAGATCTGCCTCATCTTAGCAACCTATTTTTGGTTTAAGTGAAATCTTTACTCATAGTAAGTCATCACATCATAATCCTTAGCCCTAACATCACATTACCTGTTCCCTGTTGTTTTACAAGAGAACCAAACATCAAGCAGCCCTTACATCAAATATTACAGCAACAACAACTTGCATTTATATAGCGCCTTTAACGTAGTATAACGTCCCACGGTACTTTGTAGGCAACAAAATTGACACCGAGCCAAAGAAGAAGGCATTAGAACAGGTGACCAAAAGCTTGGTCAAAGAGGTAGGTTTTAAGAAGGGAGGCGGAGAGGTTTAGGAAGGACAGTCCAGAGCTAAGGGCCTGTACGGTCGGCAGTAGTGGGGTGAAGAAAGTTGGGGATGCACAAGAGGCCAGAATTGGAGGAATGCAGAGTTCTCTGAGGATTGTAGGGCTGGAAGAGGTTACAGAGATAGGGAGAGGCGAGACCAATGATTTATTGCACCACTTTACAGCAATGCTATTTTTTTCATGCACACACCCTTTGTGTCTATGCTAGCTTTTCTCTGCGCTACTCGAACACTTCTATGTGTCACCTGAGGGCTTGGGGTCTGCGATGTAGACAGATGCTGCAAAATATTATGAGCCCCTTGAGATGGGGGTGGCAATTCTCTTGGGGCCCCTGATTCCTTGGATGAACATGGGACAGGCTGTCACTGATGGGGTAAATGTAACCCTGCCCACCCGGCAGTTGGTTAACATTGAAGTAGAGGATTCACCGCTCCATTCCTGCCCGCTGCTATTTTAACCGCGCAGTTTTTTTAGTCGTTTGAGGCACTCACCAGAGGTAGACAGGTGCCTCATGAATACATGCAAATCAGGGCCACATGACCCAAATTGGACCCCAATACCATTTTAACTCAAAATCATGCAAATCCTGTCCAGTGCTCAACCCGCCAGTAGAACCAAGCGAGATTGATCTCGGTGCCACTGAACAAATATTTAAAGGCGACTCAGTGGCAGGTAATAGGATCAGAGGATCCGTGTGCTATTATACTGTTTGGATTGCAAGAAGAGTTTGCAGCTTCCAGATCGCTTCTTCCTGATATTTGTGCTCTATCTGCTTATCATGGGTGCTATTATTGCGAGTTTCATTTGGAGAGAGGAACAGTTTGAGGAAGAGGAGCAGCAGCAACCAGCATTAGCAGCAGCTCAGCCGATTAGAAGACAACAGGTGAGGGAGGCTGCTTGTAGGAAGCTATGCCCAGCACACGCAGTGCATCAGAAGGCTGCAGTCTCCTGCAACAGGACCTGCTGGACCAGGGGGCCATATTTTGTCATATTGGCTGTCAAGGTCACACAGCCCTTCGCTTCTTTGCCACTAGCTCCTTCAAATCTGCTACAGGGGGCCATCTCCCCATCTGCAGTATGCAGCTGCATTAAGCAGGTCAGTAATGCCCTTTTCACCAGGGCTAATCAGTGCATTACCTTCCCCACTGATTTTGACAGTCAACAGGATAGAGATTGGGGATTTTTAGCTTGTGTCCAGGGCATCATTGACTGCATACATATCAGGGCACCAGAACGCAAGCGTCGCTGCGCAGCGCACCAGGAGTCCCACGCAGCCACTGAACTGCCTTTTAAATTGAAAGAATGCGCATACGCGGACTTCTGAATGGGCCTCGCAGCCCATTAAAGGATCCGCGCGGCCCAGAAAAAAATTGCAGGGAATATTGATTGACATTCCTTGTTACATCCTTCACCACTCCTGTAATGCTTCATTAAAAAACATTGAAATTATTCAACCACACTGCAGATCAAAGTGCCAAGTGTGATAAAGGCAACAATTTTAATTCCCAACACAATAATTGCCTTCCCTTCATTACTCAACCAATTATAAACCCATAATAACAACAGAAAATGCTGGAAATACTCAGCAGGCCAGGCAGCATCCGTGGAGAGAGAAACAAGAGTTAACGTTTCAGGTCTGGGACCCTTCATCAGAACTGGAAAAAGCTGGAGATGTAACAGATATTAAGCAGGTGCAGAGACAGCAGGGGGGTTTAGGAGGGGAGGAAGGAATAGAAAGAACACCCTGTGCTTTTGTAAGAGGCAGGAAAGATAAAATGTTGCAAATGGGAATGGCAAAAATCATACTGCATGAAAAATGGGGGCAGGGATAATTATCTGAAATTGTTAAACTCAATGTTGAGTCCGGCAGGCTGCAAAGTGCCCAATCAAAAGATGAGGTGCTGTTCCTCGAGCTTACGTTGAGCTTCATTGCAGCAATGCAATAGCCCGAGGATAGAGAGATCAGAGTGGGAGTGAAGCGGTGAATTAAAGTGACAGGCTTCCCTCACCTTCACATGGTCCATCTCCGACTCTTCCCTTCCCTTCCTTGACTTCTCCGTCTCCATTTCTGGCGATCGGCTTTCGACAACCATCCACTACAAGCCCACCGACTCCCACAGCTACCTGGACTACACTTCCTCCCACCCCGCTTCCTGTAAGGACTCTATTCCATTCTCCCAGTTTCTCCGTCTCCGCTGCATCTGTTCTGACGATGCCACCTTCCATACTAGTGCTTCCGACATGTCTTCCTTTTTCCTCAACCGAGGATTCCCCTCTACCGTGGTTGACACGGCCCTTGACCGTGTCCGTTCTATTTCCCGCACTTCTGCCCTCACCCCTGCCCCTCCCTCCCGGAACCACGATAGAGTTCCCCTTGTCCTCACCTTTCACCCCACCAGCCTCCACATTCAACGGATCATCCTCCGCCATTTCCGCCACCTCCAATGTGATCCCACCACCAAACACATCTTCCCCTCACCTCCCCTTTCAGCATTCCGAAGGGACCACTCCCTCCGCGACACCCTGGTCCATTCCTCAATCACCCCCAACAGCCCTTCTCCTTCACCTGGCACCTTCCCGTGCAAGCGCAGGAGATGCAACACATGCCCTTTTACCTCCTCCCTTCCCACTGTCCAGAGCCCCAAACATCCCTTCCAGGTGAAACAGCAATTTACGTGTACTTCTTGCAATTTAATATACTGTATTCGCTGCTCACGATGCGGTCTCCTCTACATTGGGGAGACCAAACGCAGATTGGGTGACCGTTTTGCGGAACACCTCCGTTCAGTCCGTAAGGGTGACCCTGAGCTTCCGGTCGCCTGTCACTTTAATTCACCGCTTCACTCCCACTCTGATCCCTCTGTCCTCGGGCTATTGCATTGCTGCAGTGAAGCTCAACGTAAGCTCGAGGAACAGCACCTCATCTTTCGATTGGGCACTTTGCAGCCTGCCAGACTCAAGATTGAGTTTAACAATTTCAGGTAATTATCCCTGCCCCCATTTTTCATGCAGTATGATTTTTGCCACTCCCATTTGCAACATTTTATCTTTCCTGCCTCTTACAAAAGCACAGGGTGTTCTTTCTATTCCTTCCTCCCCTCCTAAACCCCCCCCCCCCCCCCCCCCGCTGTCTCTGCACCTGCTTAATATCTGTTACATCTCCAGCTTTTTCCAGTTCTGATGAAGGGTCCCAGACCTGAAACGTTAACTCTGTTTCTCTCTCCACAGATGCTGCCTGGCCTGCTGAGTATTTCCAGCATTTTCTGTTGTTATTTCAGATTTCCAGCATCTGCAGTATTTTGCTATTACAATTATAAACCCATGGTGCCTTTCTTGTAATAAGGCTAATTCTACTATTCCTATGAGATGCTCCCCTCAGCAAAGCTAATGAAAAGCTATTGTTGCTCATGTTGAGACCCTTGAAATACTCCTGGTCGAGTGCCTTCTGGTTGCTCAAGATATTGGTTGAGGGGGTGTCGAAGCAGATGACGTGCTCACCTCCTGAGAAAGAGCAACTTGTACTGCTCCCATAGTGCCACTGCCACTGCCACTCACTTGGGGCTGAGGCTCATCACTTCCACTGATCTATGGGAGAGCAGACTGCAGAAGATGAGTAACTCCTTGAAAGCCCCTATTTATTCAGTCCACCAATTTGTCCAAGGTGGATCCGAGAGCCTGGATGGCAGCTGTTTGAGCTTCCTCCACGGCTGCAAAGGCTGGTGACACTGACTCCCATTGTGAGGGTCTGGCTGAAGCGTCCCTGGAGGTGGCCACACTTTCCAAGGTAGACTGCAGAGTGCCGATACCATGTGAGATTATAGATATCACACAGGCTGAAAGCAGACTCCTCCATACTTTCTGCCATCACTGCTTGGCAAGCTTTCTCATTCCTGGTATAACTGCTTGTGAGCGGCAAGCAGTTTTCTTTTCATTGCTGGGCCCCTGTAGTCCTCATCTCTGTCATGCTCTGTAAAGCTGAGAAAGGACCTTGCCCTCTGGAAGCTGTCTCCTGTGCTGTCCCTGCCACCAGTATCTGCTGCTTTTCACTCATGTTGGGTGTTTCACCATGTTCAGACCCAATGTATGCTGGTGCTTGGGAGTGATGGAGTGAGTGGCAGTGCATCCTCAGAAGGATTTTCCCCTGCCAAGGTGTCTTCCTCATAAATTTCTTGCTGAGAAGGACCTTGAGAATTAAAAGGGACAAGAACTAAAATTGCACCAAGTGGCTGGACATTAGCAGGTGATAATCTTCAGAATGCAGCTTGAATTTGTGAAGCTTGCTGAATATTTGCTGAGGTGAATGAAGGGTTATAAGTAAGATGCAGACACCCTGCTCCGAAAACCCACCAGCCTCGCCTTCCCCAATTCTCATAGCTTTTCCCAGGGCTTCCTGCTCTGTTTGGGTGAGGGCTAAGATGTCTGGTACTCCTCCGTCACGTTATGTGCTGCCTTCTACAGAAACAGAGCATGAGAGTTAGAGAGTGGCTATTGAAACGTTAAGTGGAGATGTGTAGGACTTCAGCATACAGTGCTTCTGCCGAGAGCTGGAGAAGAAGCAAAATGGAATGAGGATGGGGAAGTGATGAATGTAAAGCCAAATGTGTGGAATGTGAGGAAGGAATTCCGGCAAGAGTTGCCGGCTGTACAAGTGCTAGGATGTGAGAAGAAAGTACTGTTGGTGTGTGGTGTGAAGCGAGCAAAGGAAGAGATGTGCTGCAGTGTGTCATTGTATGTTGAAGGGTGTGATGGAGGAAGGGAATTATTGGGTGTGGTGGGGGAGGAGGTGAAAGGAGTGTTGACACGTGTTGTTGAGAGAGATGAAGTGTACTCGCCCCTGCTGCTCTTGAAGTCATTGAACCTCTTCCAACATTGAACCCAGGTCTTGAGGGTGACAATGCTGGCACTGACTCAGCCAATGCAACTTAATTTTCATAATAGTCCTTCTTCTAACAGCAAAATTTGGCATCAGGGATGCAGCCGCACTTTGAGGTGCATTCCTGCTTTAGATAGGCCTCAGGCCGCCACAAAAATGGGCGAGCTGCTAATTTCCCAACGCAATCGGATGAGCAGCTCATCAATTGTACTAAAATGAGGCATGGGAATTAAAAAGTTGAAGGCTTCTGCAGGAAGCTGGCGGAGTGCCACTCGATGCTGCTGCCATAAAAGAAAGCAGCCACAGAGGCATGCGCAGCAGCCGCTCCACTGTTAATGGGAACAGGATTCTGGTTACCCCTGATCAGTGGGAGAATGGACGTCAAGGAATCAGAAAAGAGAGTCAACCAAATAGCCGTTAGTCCTTCCAAGATGCTGCCCTGTATACTTTGCAATCCGGTTGACATTAAACTCACCATACAGTCCTTGAAGGCTTGCAATCTTTCATTCCATGCCTCCACATTGAGTTGAATGACTTGCCTTGTGAAGCAGTGGAAAGTCTGCAAATGCTCCTGCAGGTACCATTTTCTTCAGGTTGCCCTGTATGAGTTGAAAACCTATCGCACACCAGGGCAGTGGTTTCCAATGCTAGCCCAGCCATCTGCTGCGCATGTTGGGAGAGGCCACTCAGATCCTCCGTAGGTGTCTGGTGCTATCTCTCCATGGCAATACTCCTTAGATGATCATCTGCATGCTCTGCAGCCAGCGGCTGCCATGTCCTGTGTCTCCGCTCAACTATATCAGGCTCCACTTCCACATCTGCATCCTCTGGTTTCCTTGTGCTCTTTGTTTCACCAAGTGCCAATTATGCATCTACACTATCTGTATCCCCCTTAATTGGGTGTCTGGGCTGCTAAGTGCAGAGAGAGGGTGAATGACTGGGTGGGTGGGTGAGTGGTTATCAGTGTTGCCAGAGGTAAATTGGACTGCAGTGTCTTTCTCTTCAGCATCCTGTCTCTTGGCTTGCAGCATCTGGAGCAAAAACAGTACTATTAGCTTTGGTCTGCTTGAGCTGCATTCTATCTTAATCAGCTACTTTATGGATATCTTATGAGGAAAGTGGTAGCTGGTGGACAGATTGAAGATTATATATAGAAATATTAAATAAGAAACGGTCTCCTGAATCCATTAAGGTACAGCGACTCCTACATCTCCATCCCCATCTGCCAGGCCCTTCTCTAACCAGGGACAGCAATACTTCCAATTCAGTCTGAGAAGTTAGATACTCACCTTCTGTTGCACAGCCATTTCATTCCTCCTTGCAGGTCTGTTCACCCCTTTAGCGACATGCAGCCCTTTAAATTACAATATTGCATCCTTGCTCAGCCCCCTTCCCAAATTTTTTGTTCCTTCCCTAGCAAATCTGGCCAACTACTGGCAGGTCGAATGCCCTTGCTCCGCAAAAACTATGGAAATGAGCTAACCCCAAGATTTCGATCAGATCAGCTTCCTCCGATTTTGGCGGGCGTACGTCCCACCCTGCTGCACTTACTCTGCCTTATCCAGGACCCAGGAATTTCAGGGCCACTCTTTTAAGTGTGAAATTGATCAGATTAAAAGAGTATTTCTCTCTCTACTGGCTGTAAGAATCCTAAGAAAGCAAAATATGGCGGATACTGGAAATCTGAAATAAAAACTGAAAATGCTGGGAAACACTCAGCAGGTGAGGTAACATCTGTAGAGAGAGAAACGGAGTCAACGTTTCAGGTCGATGATCTTTCGTCAGAACTGGAAAATGTTAGCGAGTCCTAAGTGAAATGAATTTGAGTTATCTCAACCCACTTCCTAATGTTATGTGAGTTCACATGAAATGTTCATAACTTGGCAATGTCATTCACAGAAGTCATAAGTATGACTTGAGAGAAATTGATGTGCTACATTGGTGGGGTAGCGAGTGCTGTAAGGTATATGTTATGGTTTATTGTTGAAGCAGAGGAGAGGAGGCTTTCTGCTGTACCTAACTATGCCATTCATAACCAAACTTAACCATGCTGTACCTGATCAGTGCCTGTTGCTGTCAAAAGAAAGATTGGAGAAAATTGTTTCCTCTCAACACTAACATTCCTTGCCAAAGAAAATTCAATTTACAAATCATACACTAAATGTGTTTGAGCTTCTTCCAGTAGTTGATTGTAACATGTAACCTAGCCAAAATTAAAATTGCAACAAGTGTGCTGGTTCAAAGGGAGTTGCTTTGTTAAATAAAAATGTAAAATAGGTTATAAGGTGCTTTGTTAATTTCTTTCTTCTCTGTAGGTTTAGTCTACGACACTTTTATGCTGAAACACCAGTGCACTTGTGGGAACACTAACAACCATCCAGAGCATGCAGGGAGAATACAGAGCGTCTGGTCTAGGCTTCAGGAAACGGGGTTACTCAACAAGTGTGAGGTAAGAAAGCAGGGAAAGTGATGACCGTGGCTCAAAAACTTTCCAAAAATACTGGAGCCAAGTACAGTTTCCCAGGAATGAATGAATAAAAGAGGATTGTTTCAACTCGCAAATGTTGACTTTTCAACTATGATCCTGAAATAACCATTGCGAACATATAATTTTGTCTCTATCTGCTTTCCCAATGTTCCATTTTTTAAGTTTTTGAATACGTCAGTCCTGGATAAGGATCTTAAATGTGCACATTCAATAAAGTAATATTAAGTTCCATTGAATACAGTTGGAAAGAGGGCCCTGTTATCAAATTTTGTGTGGTTCCTGTCCACTGAGACCTGAATTGTGTTTGAAGCACCTGTTTATGGGCCAAGAATCTCAAAACTGACTAATTTTGAAATGTGGACCTGCACCTGAAAAGGTGTGAAACATGCAACAGCAAAGTACACTGATGTCTAATCCAAAACTGAATTTTGATCAAAGCCTACTTCATCCTGTTACGGTGTTTCGCATTAGCTTGAGAAGTAACAATTCATGTTGGATATGTGATATATTGTTTTGAATGACCTTGTGCAACTTTTCTGGAAAGGCCTACAGTCACTCTTTTTAGGCCAAAAGTGCTCCTTCTCGAGAGATCTTTAAGTGCTGGTCACATTATTTGTTGTAAAAAAAACTATATGGAATGTCTGTTTATTAAAACGTGAGGGTCAATTTGTGTACTTTTCTAGGATTTCCACCTCTTGTCCGGTCCAAAACTCGACAGGGATCGGACAAGGGGGCGAAGGATTTGAAAAACCTTTGTGCACATTGTAATGGGAAATGGGTTTGATCAAGTGTGTGCAAAAGCAAAAAGCTGGTGCTTGCACATCAAGAATGGAATTTTTCCTATTGTTTAATTTAGGATTATGGATTATCAAAATTCCCATAATACCATAACAGTGCAATCTCCTTGGCAGTTCTGTAAAGTGAATACAGCATATTTATTGTCTTATCTGTTGATTTGAAATCAGTTTTACTCTCAAGATATCAGGAAAGTTTATCACAGTCTTGAAGGTTTTTATATTGGGTTTTAGGTTGGCCCCAATTGCAGCAAAACCCTAAATTCAAGCCAGATATACAAACTTCACAAAACTACAGACGTATACTTTTTTAAAAACAAAAGTGAGCAGTAAATCGGTAACTAAAACAGGATGAAGTCTGATCTGTAGCAAAATTCCACGTATAAAAAGGTTGCAGTTTTTCATCTCGGGATCTCTTGCCTCTTGTTCCCACTCCTAAACTGATGGTGTCAAGGCCTTGTCCTTGATCTGGAGGCTGCCTGCAGAATCCGGCGAGAAGTTGCATGCTTCAAATCTACCACGCATGCGTGGGGTTTAAAGTTGCCAAACCTTGGAAAAACTCCCAAGAAAACGCGGGAGTTTCCGTAATGGACAATAAGTTGGCATTTCTGGAAGTACTAGACAAAAATTGTGCCACACACAAAGCTTGGACTTTTGCTGCATGATTTGATTCTTTTCTTTTTTTTAAAAAAAGGTCTGCCAGGCCAAAAAAACAAACTGTTAGCAACCTTATTTGTCCTGCGTTGATGTGCTGTGGGGAGCCATCAACAATGTTTGGTCTTGAATAAAAAAATACTGCTGCTTTTGCAATGTATTAATTAAAAATAAAAGGAGAATTGAGTGTGGCATAAGTGGTTAGATTATAAGAAATAGGAGCAGGAGTAGGCCACTTGGCCCTTCGAGCCTGCTCCGCCATTCAGTAAGACCATGGCTGATCATCTCCACTTTCCTGCTCTATCTCCATATCCCCTGATTCCCTTAATATCCAAAAATCTATCAATCTCTGTCTTGAATATACTCAACGACTGAGCCTCCACAGCCCTCTGGGGTAGAGAATTCCAAAGATTCACCACCCTCTGAGTGAAGAAATTTCTCCTTATCTCAGTCCTAAATGGCCGACCCCTTATTCTGAGACTGTGACCCCTGGTTCTAGACTCCCCGGCCAGGGGAAACATGCATCTACCCTGTGAAGCCCTGTTAGAATTTTGTACATTTCAATGAGATCACCTCTCATTCTTCTAAACTCTGGAGAATATAGACCTAGTCTACTCAATCTCTCCTCAAAGGACAACCCCTTACTGTGGTTAGAACAATGTGTCCTTTCACCTCTGGAACCTGGATTTCAAGTCAGCTCAAATTATCTTTCAAAGTTCATGATTGAAATCTGTTGAGGGAAGTTCAGCTTATTCACAGTACCAGGTTGCCCTACAGACTTGTACAGGTGACAGTAATATGGAAATTTTGCTTAATGACTCCATAGGAATGTATGGGAAATTGAAGAGACATTTCTGTACAGTACAGGGTGCGCTTTGCAGATGGGGTTTAGGCCTCTTGCCATTGTCATGTATTAGGAAATCTACATTGTATCTAAGCCTTCCTGTACTTGACGAAGAAGGGTTTGCTGCCACTGGGCGACATTTCATAAGTTTTATTCCTCAGCACAACAGTCCATTTTAATAAATAATATATCAATACAGATGCGCGCACAATTAAAAGTTGTTAGTTTCTCTGCCTAGTGAAAAGAAGCATTATACATGACTGTACCTGAATGTTTAGCCTGATTTTGGACCATGTAGAGTAAATACTATTAGATCAAAATTTGGGCTCAGTATGGTGCAATCATTCTGCTAGTTTAATTTATTAGTCTACTTCGCATTGCATTTCCTGATGACATATAGCTTGGTCATTTTTCTTTTTCTTAAATTGTTCTTTCCTGCTCTGAACAAAGTCTCTGGTCCAGATAATAGAGCTGTACATAGATGATATAGGAACAGTTGTAATTGTACCTCTGTATGATGTGTCTGTACCTACTGGTGTCATAATATCTCCATTATGTATTTTCTTTATGTGCAAACAAGAACTTCAATAAAATACTATTAAAGAAAGAAAATTGGGAAGTACAATACATATATAGTTTGTAGAGAGAAACCAAATAGATGTGTAGGTGAAATTTGGAACACTTTTTTTAAACATGTAATTTTATGCATTCTGTAGATTAATAAATACTAACTATGTAATCTCAGTAGTTCACCTTCTTTAAAAAAAAAAAAGTTTGTTCTACCCTTTTATGAATCATGTGTTCTATTCTGCAACTATTGCCACTCGGCTGCTATACCCTCCTATGAAAATCATTGTGCCACAACTTTGAAATATCACTAATGTTCTGCTCTCAATAGTTAATAATCTCAGAATCAGTTATAACCGTATATTACAGATTCCATTTCCTCACTTGAGAATCATAGTTAGTATATATTATATCGTAAAATTCTGTGGAGAGAGTTAAAGGGTGTAATCCTATCTCGAATGCAGGAGGAATCTTTCTCACTTATAAACCACTCAATCTGCACTTTCACCATTTATGATGCATCAGCCTTAAATCCCTCAACAGAACTGTGTACTGAACTCTCTTGATTCAAATTAAGTTATCACTTTACTTCAAAAACGAATTACAATTTTAGGGGGTTCTCTCAACAGACACCTACAGTTGTTTTACCTGTTGCAGGGGAGAAAAGGTGTGGCATTTACAGCTTGCAGGGCTTGCTCATACTTTTAAGTCACTGATTCTGATGTTTAACATTCGATGGGGAAAAATAGGTACGTACAACAACCAAATAGTACCTGAAGGTTGAAGGTGCAACACAGATACTGAACTTTTAAAATCGGTGTAAAAGTTGCTTGGTTAGTTATTATGGGGGACATATGAATACTCGCTGGTACATATAATAAGAGGTCCAAGTGATTATGCTGTGTATACCTGCAATTTATACATATTTATTAACATGTCTGAATCCATTATTCTTCGGAAACTGGGTTAGCACAGAGACCTCCTCAGTATATTCTTCATCAATGCTGCTTCCCTGGCAGGACATTTCTGATGAGTGCCACCTAAATGATTAACCCTTTGAGTACTGAATGCTCTGTGCAGCGTTAAAATCTTCACACTTTCTGATGTCTGCAAAACACTTTTTGTTAAACAATAAATTTTCAGTGGTGAATATTCTAAAAGTCAGGGACCAGTATGAAGACACATTAACATTAATTTAATGTATTCATAGAGTAAATTTGTGAAAGCTGTAGTTTTGCTCTATATTTTTATTTTGGTGGAGAAATGCTACTGCAGTCCTCAAAGGGTTAATATTCTGTACTTACTTTTACAGCGAATCCGGGGTAGAAAAGCGACTTTGGACGAAATTCAAACAGTGCATTCAGAACACCACACATTGTTATATGGCACCAGCCCTCTGAACAGACAGAAGCTGGACAGTAAGAAGTTGCTAGGTATGTAGTTGCCACCCCATAATTTACATTTAATCACTAAAAGACCAAAGGAAAAACAAACCTGCCAAAAACTTTACAGCAAGTGAATCTTGTTTTCACTGGCCATGGCAGAATTCTCTTTGCAGCATGGGAATCTGTTTCCATATTGCATTTGTTTGCTGGTTTGGAGAAATTGTATTCCTATATGATGCGTTGTGCAGACTGAGAATGCTCAGTTGATTAATGTGCTTGTTAAATTGCGAGTTGTAGGGATGATAAATACTTTGAGCATTTTTATTTGAATACTTTAAAATTGCAGTTAAATATACCTAAATAATAGTTGGCTATTTCAGCAACTGGCAATGCCTGGAAAGTAAGTGTCACTGAAGGATTTTATATTGCCTTTCCAAGAAATAAAAATAAACTCATGTCGGCTTTTCACCATTGACTGAAGAGTATTCTGTTGGCGTGTTTGTCTAGGTCCTATTACACAGAAGATGTATGCACTGCTACCCTGTGGTGGACTTGGGGTGAGTACAGCCAAGCACAGCTCCTTGCTTATTTTTTATTTTTATTTCACGTAATTTAAGCAGAGAGCCAAATAATGCTACCTCATGCCTCTTGTGCTCTGTTTATTGTCCCCCATTAGCAATCTTGGTAGCTGCTGGTCAATGTTAAGACATTTGCCGTGATGATAATTGATGCCTTCCAGAGATACTTTATGCAGAGTTAGACTGCTAAAATTGCAGCGCTTCATTTAACTCTTTCCAACGCAACAACTCAGAATGTGGGTTGCATTGCGGATGGGTCTGCTACAGCTTTGTTATTTTTTATTTAAATTCTTTAAATGGTATTCGGGGTTCTCATTAGTGAACGTACTTAGAGGATGTCTGAAAAACAACATAGAAATATGCCAATAATCATTCTTGTTAGGGTGACTTTTTGAAGATTGCAGTAGCCGTTCTGTATCATATTCAAAAAGTTATGCAAGATATAGAGTCTGCCAGTTTTATTTTCATGTACAGTTATAAATAGACCAATTCTGTATTTGTCCTTATTGTGTTTGTTAACATTTGATTCTTTTGAACTCAGCTTATGGCTGTAATAAGCCAGTTATACTAAACATTTTAGGCACCATGCACATTGATTTCAACTGCATACCAATGTATAATTGCTATGCAAAGCTAACTAAATCAAATTTAGGGCTTGTACTGTTTTAGCATCACAGTACTTGCAATATGACTGTAGTCATTCTGAAGCAAATGTTTTATAAAGTACCCAGGCAATTCAGTTGATTGTTTGAGAATTTTATAAACTTTGGGGTTGCAGCAAGCTTTGGGTTGGCAGAGGGTGGGGCAAGTGCAAAACACACTCGTTACCCTGGGCCTGAAATCTAGGTTATTTCAACTCGCAGGTGGATTTCCCACCCCATTACTCCAAAAACAGGAAGCCCTCCACTTTCATGACACAATTTCCGGTGGGCCTGTAGAGGTCTACTTAAAGTGCATTTCCATGTTGTGCAAAATGTAGCACACTACAATGATGTCAACAGACTTTGTGTGGGGCATATTGTAGGGAGCTCCAGAACCTATACAGGCACCTGAACCTTTGCTTCAATAGCACAATAGTGTGCTCAGTGATGATCCTGGTGGTGCTATGGCTGCGATTGTATCTGACCTGTTCAGACGGTGGGGTTGCGGAGGGATGTCATCAGCTATATGTGCATGGAGTAGCCTTGTCGCCAAGCAACCATCCTTTTATATTCCCACAAGAGTGGAATAGTTGAGTCTTGCAGGATGAAGGCATTGTGGCAGCTGCCTCTAAAACTGGTACCGACTTACCTGATCCTTCTGCAGTGATCACAGACAAGCTGGATATTAATTAGGTGATATCCCTTCCTGTTAACGAAACCTGCAGGTGGTCTTCTGGTACCTTGATTGCTACATGAGTGCCGTCTATGATGCCCTGGGCATGGGGAAGCTCTCTCATTTTGACTATTGGTGTCCATGGCAAAGGTGATGTATTGGTTGGCCCTGGCATAAAAGACACTGGAGACCTGCTTGATGCAGCTGTGCACTGCAGACTGGAAGATGCAGGTGATGTCTCCTGTAGCAGCCTGGAAGTTACCTAAGGCAAAAACGTTAAAGGCGGTGGTGACTTTGGCAGCCACTGGCAAAGCATGGCCATCTGATCCAGCTGACAGCAGATCCTGTTGCAGGAGCCTGCCTGGCGAAGCGCAAGCTCCTGATGCAATGTCCCTCAGCGATATCCAGGAATGTGAATTTTGGTCCACAGCCTCTCCAATCTCTCTAGGTGATCGAAACGAATTCAGGAGACCAAATTGAACATAACTTATTATTTGGTACCTACCCCTTGTATGATGCAATCTCCGCTCCAGCCATAACAGCAGTTTGTTATAATGAGTTGTATACATTAAAAAAAAATTGTCTTAGGAAACTTTTTTTTGTGTGTGGGAAAGCTCATGATATGGAAAGCTCATGATATATATAGGTTGTGGTCTTAAGAGCACTGCTTTCGTATATTAATTTTTTTGCATATTTATTTTTAGATTGCTCTGCCGGTCTCCCTGTGACCTGTCAGCAAAGGGGAAGCACAAGGGGGCTGTGACATTTTAGCCAGTGTGCATGCTCAGAATATTGACTTAATGACAGCATTATGAAAATAATAAGTTTATGCATGACATGGTCATATAAGGTCACAATGTCACCACAGAATCACACTGCTGCCACTGTGACACCACATTTGCTACCCTGTTGCAATAGACAGCAGCCAGCCAGACCAAGTGAAAAAGTAGTCTCCCATTTCATTTATCTTATAAAAAATTCCTAGCAGGTTCATCTTGATGTGGCCACAGACTGGGAACTGACAGCTAAAGAACAACATAAAAACATTTAAGTGATGTCAAGGGATGCAACTGAAATATATTATTTGCTGAGGCTAGTTGCTATTTGAATGTATTCCAGGGCACTGTTGAATAGGTAATATTCAGGCCCACTATCACTTTGTTAGTATAAATCCATCGTACAAATTTAGGTCCTAAAATTATTAATATTGTATTACCGCAATGCGATGGATTTATTTTTAATTGCATGGAAAATGTTTTGCCCTGCCAACCAAAGAATTTGATTTTATGCCTGCAGTTTACATTTTAGCCCTTCAGTTATTATATTCAAATAAGTAATGTCATCTGCCACCCTTTCCCAGCCAAACGCCACAGCAAATCTTTTTTTTTAGGAATGTGGGCCCAAGTTCAGCTTTGTTTTTGTTTTTATTTTTTCTGCATTTTGGAGCATAGCAAAACTATAGACTCAAGTTCTCTATTCTGCAAAAATCTAAAATACTTTGCTAAAGTAGATTCAATGCTATAGTATTGACAATTTTATCCTCCCTCCCTGTCTTCTCGTTTTCTTCCATCCGCCTTCCACTCCCAAGCTCTTCTCATTATAGCAACTTTGAATAAGAAGGCAATTGAGAATCAGACCTAAAGTCCCCCCTCAACAAATAGTATCTAACTGTCTATAATTGCCAATTGTTTAAATGTAATAGCCTACGAGTTATGTTTCACAAATAGTACATACTTAAATTTCACAAGTAAGACTGGTAAGTATCTTGCCCATATCTAAAGATAATTGTTTTCAGTTGACGGCAAGCAAGAAAATAACAACGGAGACATTTTTACTAAAACTAAAAAAGCCTAACTTTAAAATAGCAGAATTTTAAAAAAAAACCTACCCTGGTTCAACATGAAAATCTGTTCGACAGTAATTAAAATAATCTTCTAAAAGTCGAGTTAACTTTTACATCTTAAAGTAGACAGAGATTTTTATTTGCCAGTTAGTATGGTTTTCATCAGCTACCAACATCAAAGCTCACACAATTGTGTTGCTTTTCTTTTCCTTTAATCAGAACTATCTTCAGTTTCTCTTGCTACCCAGGCAGAAATTGGTAACAGACTAGTGATCAGCAGCTCTGTGACTGTGAAGCTGATTGCTGTCGCACCTCATCATATGCCAAATTATCAGATTTTAAAGCTGTTGAGAAAAGCTGTATTTCTATTTTAATGATGTACTCTTTAAAATAAGTACATTTATAAGCAGAATATTAAGTTTGTCAATGACATAGGCGTCAAAAGTCATAGCTAAACTAACTAAAATTCAGAATAAAAATATGGTACTATATGTACTGAATTGTTCCAAGTAGAACAGACATTAATGTTGTTAAGTAATTTCAATGTAGGTAAGTAGTTGCACCTCCACATGTCCTTTAAATCAAGTTACTATTAAAGGTGTTTAACCTTAACTTTCAGCTCAGCAAGGAATCTCTAAGTTAAGCGGGCTGTGGAGAAGGAAAAGACTTACTGTTGTCATCTGCTGCATTAAGCATGGTGTCTGCAGCAACAGAGAACTCAGTACAGATTTTGTTTTAGAGCTTCACGCTCAGGCTTGCAGTGCAAACTAAAACTGAGCAGAGAGAGAAAAGACAGAACCAAATCAGATTAGAACTGGAAGATAAGCCTACACAAAGTGGGAGCGAAGAAGCAAAAGACAAGACAGCGAGGGAGATTAAAGGTAAACTGAGTAAGAGCAACCCTTTTTTTTTAAAGCTGAAACAAATAAAGACTCTGAACAGATCAGGGAAATCAGTCCGAGAATGAAGGAAAATCCTAAATAAAGCCATTGAAATTAATATTTAAAACTTTTTTAAATTTCTTCTGAGTTTTGTTATCTGAAGAGAAAATTATTTGTTTGCAGTTTTGTCAGAAAAGCTGCACTTTATCTGCATTGAAAGTAGGATGACAGTGTTGGAAATACACAGCAAGTCTCTGTCAGCATCTCAGGGCACCACCTGAAATAGTAATTTGTCTTTTCTCTTTTTTGATGCTGTGTAATTCCAAAATTTTGTTTCTATTTCAAATTTCCAGCATTCATAGTTTTTTGCTATATGGTAAAATAGTGTACTATTAACGTTCAACTAGTTGCACTTTTTTTGTAATTGGTGGCATTCCTGTTAGATTTTACATGTTTTATTCATTTAACATATCCATTTAGGTTCCGTGGCAAATTTTGTTTTTTAATTCATGGCTGCATAACCCCACAATGTTTTTGTTCTTAAAATTGATAGGTTCACTATAATGACTATACACCATAGTAAATAAGTCCACTGAAGTCATATTTAAATCCATTTAGATTTTGAGATACGGTAGAAAACATTCACCATTTTATTTCAAGCTGCTCGCACACCAGCCTTTCCACTCACCAGCACAACATGATCCAAAGCCAACCTCCAAAGTTAGCACAGGACATATATTGTCGATTCTGTTGCGTTGCCCCGAAACGACTAGACAGCAATGGAACTTCCTTTTGAGAAAAATAAACAAAGGACAGCTACGAACAATCTTCAGCAATTTTAGATTAAGCATTGTTTTCCAGGAGTAACAGCTATTTTACAAAGGCAGTTGCTAATGATGTAGCTTCAAACATACAAAACTGAGATTCTTTTGATTTTAAACAACATCACTTGCAGTGTTTCATCAGCTGAAAAATTGTGATGAATCTGTAGGACATCTGGGTTGCAAACAGTGAACCCATTGCATGAGGCTTTCAAAGCCTCAAGGCTTTGACACTTAAATATCTGCCAAGCCATGAATAAAACTTTTAAAGTAGTTAAAGTAATAAATCTGGTATTTGGATTTTTTGGCATGGTTTTCAAAACTTCCTTAGAATGTGTTGCATGAAGCCTCCAACTTAGCTAGGCAAAGTAATAGACCAGACAAACTAGATGCATTCAAATATGGTTTCAAATGATTTTGTTTTTCTGAAATGTATCTCTTCTTTCTTGGTCTTTTCCCTTACTATAGCCACCATGCCTATCACAACTCTACAAATGAGAGACAGCTCTTTAAATTTCAAAGTACAGCAGCAAAGTGAAGTACGATTCACTGAGGTGCAGGACATTAACCAGAACCCAATTTCACAGTCAACTGTGTCACCATACCATAAAATAGATGAATTATTAGGGTGGGTTCATAATATCAAAAGTCCCTCTTGCCTTACAATAAGAAATGTATTTATTTTGTCCTCATTGAAAGTAAAATACCACTAATAATCCTAGTTGGAACCCTCATTAACTTGATTCAGATACACTAGCAAACATGCTAACTTGCATATGACATTCGCGCATCCCAGTTTCACAAAGATGTAGCCTGAAGTTGTAACCTAAAATTTTACTGGACGCCTGCCAGTTTCATTACTTCACCATTGGTTAGGAACATAGAAACATAGAAGATAGGAGCAGGAGCAGGCCACTCGGCCCCTCGAGCCTGCTCCGCCATTCAACGAGATCATGGCTGATCATCCAAACCCTAGCACCCGGTCCCTACACCGACAGCCATCCCACCCAAGCCCTAGCCCCGTAACCCCACGTATTTAATCCCCCCTAACACTAAGGGCCAATTTTTTTTTATCATGGCCAATCAATCTAACCCGCACATCTTTGGACTGTGGGAGGAAACCGGAGCACCCGGAGGAAACCCACGCAAACACGGGGAGAATGTGCAAACTCCACACAAACTATGATATCAGAAGAAGGTAAGAGGAAAACATTCAAAATACCTATAAGGGAAACCAACACTTAGCTAAGTATGTAGGCTTCAGTCGCGATCCGTCTGCTGCACTCATATAATGTATAAATTATCATAAAGGATATAATAGCGACCCTGAGAGGCACAGTGAGTTGATCATAGAGTGTTACAACATAATATGCCACAGCCCAGAAAAAGGCCATTTTATAAAGTCTGCGCCATCCGTCCCCCTCAAATGAGCCACTTGGTCTAGTCCTACTCTCCTGCTCGCTCTACGTCCCCTTCAAATTTTTTTTAGAATTTATGGACTCTGCTTCACCAGTGGTTTGTGGCAGAAAATTCAATACTCTAACCACCCTCTGTATAAATATATATATAATCTAACCTCCTTGAATTATTTCTTTGTATTTAACTTAAATTTATGCTCCTGTTACCATCTTATTGATTATTGGAAAAAGTTTATTTTATAAGCTTTTGTAAGATTTCTATCAGGTCACATCTTATCATCTCTAGTGAAGAAAGCCCTAGCATCCTAGTGCAGTGGTTCTCAAATTTTTTTGGTTGAAGGACCCCTTTTCAAATGGATTAGTAATCATGGACCTCTCCCCATCTAAATTATAATACGAAAGTGCTGCATGTAAAGTGTGCTTTAATAATGCTTTTAAGGAAACGGGTATTTACTTACAGATATTGGTGAGATGCATGTGCCTGCTTCTCACACCAGTCCTGGGCACTCACTCCGCAGCAACAGGTGGCCACTATTAGCCACTTAGTGCTGGACAATTCTTAAAGCCGTCAGCAGGCTGGCCAAGGTAAGCGAGGGCACGAGCACCCCTGCACATGCTGGGATGCTGCTGGAAGCACGACTGACCGCCACACTGTCCCACTGGCATGTTCTGTAACAGCTGCACTGTGGGATTGTATGTGTTTGCACGAACATGTTCAGGCATGTGTTTGAAGGGCCCCGCAGGCGCTCTGATCACGTGTCGGGAGGATGGTATAGGGTCGCGGCGCCAGGGAAAAGAATCGGCTTGACCGGCTGGGAGCACTTGTTGCAAAGTGAGTGAGCCTCTGTGAGGAGGCGGGCTCAGCCAATGAGAATAATTCGCAAGAACTGAATCAGTGTCGGTTTTATAGAGGAGCAGGCTTAAAATTACTTCTGGCCACGGACCCCCTGGAAAGTCTCTATGGACGCCAGTTTGAGAACTACTATCCTAGTGAATCTACACTGTACCCTTGCTATTGCTCTTCTATCACTCTTAAATGTGCCCAAAACTGCACACACTATTCCAACTACGGTCCAACATTACCCCTTTTCTATTTCCACTTTAGTGACATGTATACTGCAAATAAAAGTCCCTCTGCTGCTGTACTTCATTTAGAGGCTTGCCTTTTAAGGTGGATTTTTTTCTCTCTCACTTTTAAAATGTATTACTTCTTATTTTTCTGCATTGAACTGCTACCTATTTGCCCATACTACTAGACTATCTTTAAACTTCACGAATCTTTCACATTCCTTGATCACAATTTGCCATACCTCAAAATTTAGCATCATTAGCAAATTTCACCATTCTTCCCCTTCAATTTCAATGTCCATACCATTTATGCATGTTATAAATAAAGACAGTTCCCTATGACGCACCATTCATCACATCATTCCAGTTCAGGCAACTCCCTCTTTCTGTCCTCCAGTTTTCTTTCTCTCTCTTCTCTCTCTCCCACTTCTTTCTTCCTTCTCTCTCACGCTTCCCTTTACCCCAACCCCAATGTGACCACATTCCAGCATTTTCTGTTTTTATTTCAGATTTCCAGCATCTGCAGTATTTTGCTTTTCCATAAAAACCATATCCATTACAATTCCTTTCTGTTCTCTCTTTGAAGAATTCTCTCAGATTTGTGAAGCATGACTGACTGCCTTTTAGAAATCCATGCTGTCTGACTCCGACTAACTCACGTTTCTCCATGTGCTTAACAAATTCATCTATTATCAACAACTGAAGCAAGACCAACTGGCCAATCATTTCTTGGCCATTCCTGTCTCCTCTATTGAAAATGGAAGTCTTTTTACCTCTGGGAACTGAGTTTAAATCCAGCCTAGATTTCTGCTGACTATAAAGGTGTTGAATTAAATATTTTTGAGCAGTTCAACCCCATTAACTGAGAGCAATCCCTGATTTCAGAAATTAAAATGCCATACTGCTACACCAATGGGCTTCTGTTCATATGTTGGGGTTCAGGGCAGTTTGCATACTTATATCGCATCTAATCCATTCTGCAAGTAAAAGTAGGTAAAAGCCCCATTATCCAAACTGTTGTTCATGTCATTCTTAAGTACAAGATTTGATTACCCCAAAAGATTATTTGTAATCATAAAACAATTTGCATGAACTTTAATTCTTTGTTTTCAATAGTTTTCTCTTGAAAATATTAGGGTGAGAGGAGGGAAGTTTCCCGGTCCCGAAGGCTGAGAATCTGGAGGTCCAGAATATCTGGTCATGCAGTCAGATTTACACACTTACTCTCTCCCGCCTCACCCCATTCAATTTTATGGCAGACATTTTAGACTGCTCTAAAGTGATGTCACCAAAAATTAACTATAACTTAATTTAAATTTTATATTGTAGATTAATGAAGCAATTGATTTCCCATTTGCCTAGGCCAGGATTGAGCTGGATGCCTTGCTTGCCCACAGGGAGTTGGCTTAAGGGAAGTTCATGAGTGTGGACCCCTAAAAAAGCCTTCGGGCTTTCTAGCCTGTTTTTGTTTTGCAGTAGATTTTTAGTATTAACTGTAGTTACTGTTGTAATGTAGGAGCCATTTTGCACACACCAAGATACCATAAACAGCAATGAGATAAATGACCAAATAACCTGTCTTAATGTTGTTTGAAGGATAAATGTTTGCCAAGACATCAGGAGACTTGCCTGCCCCTCTTCGAATAGTGCCATGTGATCTTTTACATCCAGGTGGAGTCTTAGTTTAATGGCACATCCGAAAGACGACATCTCCAACGGTGCACAACTCCCTCAGTACTCCACTGACATGCCAGCCTAGATGATATGCTCAAGGGGGAAAAATTGGGTGATGCTAACATCGCCGGGGCGTTAAATGTAGCGCACCGAAAACGTCAGCACTCCTCTGCCATAAATTCAGCAGTAGCGCCCCAAGCAGGAGGTGGAGCACTACTGGAAAGCGCTCCACCTCCTGCTTGGGGTGCTACGACTGAATTTTGCGGCGCTATGTGCAGCAGCACCACGCGCAGTGGCACGTAGCGCCGCATCATTGCAGGCCTCCTCCGCTGATTAAAGGGGAGAGGCCTAGTGCTGCATGCACCGGGGCCCTGCCAGACCACCGGGGAAGCGGGGTGCCGTGAAAACAGCCCGGCACTCAAGCGATCGCGGCCGGCACCCCACATACAAAAGTGAAAAGGGGGCAGGTGCTGGCAGTCGGCCAAAATAAAAATGGCCACCTGACACCTGCCCCTTTAACTTGCGGCACCGCCGCTACAAAAACACCCCCTGATCCTGTATGCGATCGGTCGGGGGTGCAAGGAAAGTTTGCGGCCGGGGCGCAAGCGGGACACTCCACACAGTGATGGCGTCATTGTCGGCAGCGCAGTACTGCGGGGCGCTACCAGCTACCGCCGCCACTAACCACCTGCTGAATTTTGCAGGAGGTGTTAGCGGCGTCGTGCCCTAGGGCGCATGGGGATTTGCGCCCCTCGTAAGCACTAACGAGAGGCGCAAACCAACCCAATTTCCCCCCCCCCCCCCCCCCCCCCAAGTCTCTGGAGTGGGGTCTGACTCCGAGGCAAGAGTATTACCACTGAGCCAAATTTGACACCAAACATAATGATTATATGAAACCTAAAACCGATAAACATTATTTGACAATTCACCAGAGGAACAATTGTAATTGAAGTATTGATGAGACTTCAGAACAGGAAGATCTGAAAAAGGAGCGGATCTAAAAAAAAAATGATAACATAAGAAATAGGAGCAGGAGTAGGCAATACGGCCCCTCTAGCCTGCTCCATCATTCAATAAGATTATGGCTGATCTTCTAGCCGAACTCCACTCTCCCGCCCCATCCCCATATCCCTTGATCGCTTAGTGTCCACAAATCTATTGATCTTAGTCTTGAATATACTCAACGACTGAGCATCCACAGCCCTCCAGAATTCCAAAGAGACTCAACCCTCTGAATGAAGAAATTTCTCAACTCAGTCCTAAATGGCCGACCCCTTATCCCAAGACTATGACCCCCAGTTCTAGACTCTCCAGCCAGGGGAAACAGCCTCTCAGCATCTACCCTGTCAAGCCATCTAAGAATTTGATACGTTTCAATGAGATCACCTCTCATTCTTCTAAACGCAAGGGAATATAAGCCCGTGCTACTCGATCTCTTCTCATAGGACAACCCTCACATCCCAGGAATTAAGATGAAAGAAGGCAAGCCAGGAAGATCAGAAGACACTCGAGCTGGAATGCCAGTAGCCACCATTATATCACCAACTGTATCTGCAGGCCCAAGCATACCTACGTGGCAATGGCAGTGAGAAATTGGCTCCACAAGCAGGTCAGCATGCAACTAGTTGCAGATCTGTAACATTTATTACAAGTACACCTGCACCATAGAAACTGCCAGTGACTATCAAGGTTGTCTGCTCCCTCAATTTTTTTGCTGTCTAGTCTTGCACTGCTGACTTCTGGGGAGGCTGCCCTCGAATCCCAAACCCACTTCAAGCAGCAGCATCATCTCGACTTTCAGTTATCTAATTTGGATTCAGGCGTCCCACTCCATTTCTTGCCCAGAGACTTTCCTATCTCCACATTTATTTTGCCCCAAATAGCCTTTGGAAAACTAAAATATTTGTTTTAAATATTTACAGCCTTTGTAAAGGCTAAAAAAAAGTACCTCATATGTGGCCACCTATCTTTAAGTACCTATATTCCTTAAAATTTTCCTAGGCGGGGTGGCAAATTGTACAATACAGCACTTTTAAGGGCTGCTTGCTAATGCAGTCCCTGACCCCGCATAATGAGCTCTCATCACCAGGACTGATACAGGCAGGGAACTCGTAGTGAATACTTAATTAGGGCAAACTTTGGGAATATCCGAAAGAAAATCCCAGCTTGAAATTAGTAAACCTTAAATTCACCATTAACCATCGCAGAAAATCTACTGTCACTGAAATCATTTCAGTAACAATTAACACCAAAGAACAGGTTCCTTAAATTTTCCATTTATTTCTATCCAAGATGGCCAACCACTGATAATTATATTCAAGTAATGTATATCAAGCACGGTGGCATAGTGGTTAGCACTGTTGCCTCACAGCGCCAGGGACCCGGGTTCGAATCCGGCCTCGGGTGACTGTCTGTGTGGAGTTTGCACATTCTCCCCGTGTTTGCGTGGGTTTCCTCCGGGTGCTCCGGTTTCCTCCCACAGTCCAAAGATGTGCGGGTTAGGATGATTGGCTATGATAAATTGACCCTTAGTGTTAAGGGGATTAAATACGGGGATAGGGTGGGATATGTGTTGGTGTAGGGGTTACGGGAATCGGGTGGGATATGTGTCGGTGCAGGCTCGATGGGCTGAAATGGCCTCTATCTGCACTGTGGGGTTTCTGTGATTTCTGTGAAAACTACACATTTTATTTTATGCTTGTGTCAACATATATGCATTATTACTTATTAAGCAAGTGATGCTCAATAAATGTATTATAAGTGACTGGTTAGTTTAAAATCTGACTCTTTCATTTTTCTATTTGTCTAATTTTCTAACTTTCAATAGGTTCCTACTGTCCCTGATCAATCAAACTCATTTTAAACACAGTTTCTAAATTTGCAGATCACACCAAATTGTGGGGGGATAGTCGATACTGAGGGGGACTGCAACATATTGCAGGAGGACATTAATAAACTTGCAGAATGGGCAGATAATTGGCAAATGAAGTTCAACACAGATAAATGTAAGGTATTGTATTTTGGTAGGAAGACTAGAGAGGACACTTATTACATGGAGGGCGCGAGTCTAGGTGGGGTAGAGGAACAAAGGGATCTCGGAGTACACAGACACAAATCACTAAAAGTTGCGATGCAGGTTAGCAAGGCCATAAAAAAAGCAAACCAAGCACTAGAGTTTATTTCTAGAGGGATAGAATTGAAAAGTAGGGAAGTTATGCTAAACCTGTATCGAACCTTGGTTAGACCACACTTGGAGTACTACATACAGTTCTGGTCGCCATATTATAAAAAGGATATAGAGGCACTGGAGAGGGTGCAGAGAAGATTTACAAGGATGATGCCAGCAATGCGAGGGTATATATATCAGGAAAGGATGAACAGGCTGGGTCTCTTTTCTCTTGAAAAAAGGCTGAGGGGTGACCTAATAGAGGTCTTTAAAATTATGAAAGGTTTTGATAGAGTGGATACAGAGAGAATGTTTCCACTTGTGGGGAAGAGCATAACTAGAGGCCAACAATATAAGATAGTCAGCAAGAAATCCAATCGGGAATTCAGAAGAAACTTCTTTACGCAGAGAGTGGTGAGAATGTGGAACTCGCTACCACAGGGAGTGGTTGAAGCGAATAGTATAGATGCATTTAAGGGGAGGTTAGACAAGTATATGAGGGAGAAGGGAATAGAGGGTTATGCTGATAAATTTAGATGAGGAAAGACAGGAGGAGGCTCGAGTGGAGCATAAACACCAGTATGGAGGTATGGATGGGTTGGGCTGAATGGCCAGTTTGTGTGCCACATCTCCTATGTAGTAAAATTTAGCTATTCAGATTTATTTTCAGTTCATCAAGGAAAACTTTTTGAAAAGTTGAATAACATGGGCCTGAATTTGCGGTCGGAGGCTTGCCGCGGGGAAATTCCTCTGATCAGTAAATGAAATCCGCGCCTACCTTCTGCCTCGGGATCCACGGAGACTCGCGCTCCTGGGCCCCTATGCGTAGACATGCGTAGAGGCCCACGTATCCTGGGGCGCAGGCGGTTCGCAAGTGCCCCTGGGATCACGTGGCCCAGCCCAACCAATGAAAGAAGGGGGATCCCCATTCATGGTTATGGGGATTCCGTACGTACGGAATCTCCATAAGCATGAATGGGGATCACATAAAGAAAACACATTTACATACCAAATACATTTTAAAAATTACACATTTAAAATTAATTCAAATAGAATTTAATTACATATTTAAAACACATTTAATTTTTTGAAAAATAAATTTAAATGTTTTAAAGGGGCTAAAAATAACCTTATCTTACAGGCGTTTAAATAATTGAATTTTTTAAATTTTTATATTCATTTCAACTCTTACGCTGGTAAAAGCAGGCATTATGCTTTTACCAGGCATAAGAATTTCACGGGCATTTGCTGGGCAGTAGTTTTGCAAATAGCCCAACTCTCCGCCCGCGGATGTCCATTTCCTGGGGATGGCGACGATCTGTCAAGAAGATTCTTGACAGATTGCAGGTTTCAGGGCTTCACGTGCGAAAACCCAGAGCTTGTGGGGCCCTTATGGGCACGTACACACCCGTAGGCCCTGGAAAATACAAGCCAATGAGTGCAACAACAACAAAAAAAAGCAGAAAGAAAAGAGATAAGGCAAGAAAGAAATGAAAACAGAAAGGAATAGAAAAGTAAAATGAAACAATCTACAAAAAAGAAAAATGGAGAAAGGGATAAGAGAAAAGGCAAACCTATGGAAATACAGGGAATTATATAAATATATGATACGTGGCCAGACTCCATGGGGGGAATTTTAAAGCCCCCGACGTGTGGAAGAAGGTTGGGGAGGGAGTTAAATCAGTAAATATGTGAAACCCAACCCCAACTCGCCGCGAATGCACCTACTTCCAGTTTAACCTCGACGGGTTTGGGGGTGTTCGAGTAACCCACTCTAGCGAGGCGGGTTTGTAATTATAATGTGTTAATGAGGCTCTGCACCTCAGATCTTGGGAGCCATTGAATTTAACGGCTGCAGGCCAGGTTTCCCAGGGCTTGATTTCCTGATGCTTTTTAATTCATGTTCAAAGCAAAACTCCGCTTCCATGGGCAAGCCTGCACTTCATACGAACCAAAAGTTGATCTTGTCCGCTGGGTGAACAATGAAAAGACCATCTAAAACGACTCATTCACATTTATTAAGAAGACTATAAAGAAGCAAAGTAACCAACAGCAGATTTAATTAAATCATGATACTTCACTTAATTTTATTCCATCTGTTTAAAATCAAAAAAAAACTCTCAATGCCTTTGCAGTTCTCTTCTGTAACTTTGGAGCAGGCATTCAGTAACTTTGGAGCAGGCATCTCACGGAATCCTTTCTTGGTGCTGTAACTCGAACATGTGGCTTCCAATCACCAACAGCTGTCATGTTTACTGCCAGCCAACAATGCCCATCAAAAATCAAAACAAAGACACAATGACCGGAGATAGCTCACATACCATCTAAATTGCCAGTAACACTCTGCACCTGCTTTACCCAGGAGTATATATCCGTGCGCATATGGCGAGCTTTTCAAAAATAAAGCTTATTTTTGATAGTTTAGCCACTGGGAATAACAACAGCCGTCGCTGCTTAATTGTGGTGGTAAGCAGTCGGCTTTCATGTACTGCTCTGTTCTTTTACATTGAGTCCTCATGATGATGGGGCAGGATCTGTGTTGGCATTTATGTCTGTTAGTTAATGTACCACAAACTTTAGTGATCAGAAAGTAATGCTGATTTTAAAAAATACCATCACTCTAGAGCCCTTGCATGTGATAGAATAAATAAGAGTAAAATGTAATTTTTTTTACAAATGTACAGTATAGAGAATCAAAAAAGCAGAGTAGTTATACTTTTCTTTCTGTCACATGTTCAACAAGTTGGACTCACTTCCATTACAGTAATTTCTACACAGTGTGAAATCACTTTCTTTTCTTTTTGTTCTTTACTTTTCATGTTTTCTTCACCACACTGAATTTTGCCAGCGCTCAGAGGGCGGATTTGGAGGCGGGTCCACTGTCAAAATCCAGAAGATTGACAGCAGACCGGTATCCCGCTCTGAACCCGCCTTCTTGTCAGTTTCCCAAGTGTCGTTTCTGCCTGCGCTTTGCAGACACGGCACTAAGCAGCAGGTCATTAAATTGTGCTTGTTAGGAGGGTGTTTAAAGTAATTGAATCCCCATTTTCCCAGTTCCAAAGCATTTTGCCAAGTTTTCCACGAGGTTCCCATCGCTCGGGGATCACCAGGTAAGTATGTCAGTTTCTGAACAACTCTCCATTTTTTTTCAATAGGTGACAGCTGCAAAAGTGGTTTAAAACCTACCATTTTACAGCTGGTCAGTATCCAATCTCAGAAGCTTCAGCCTTCAGTATTTAGAACCCACGTTTGAGCTTTATGCACTTTTGAAGTGTTTGGAGTAATCGCTCTATGCACTGTCACCTCCTTGGAACAACCTATCTCAACATTGACAGATTACTTCTCTCATCTCAACCTCACCTGCCACCTATTCCATCAGCATCGGTGCCCTTGAAAAAATCTCACCTTGGTCCTCAGAATCCCAAAACGATCAGCCCCAACACCCACCTCACCGGGCACACCAGCAGCACCAACATCCACACCAACATTCTCCGCAATCAACTGATGCTGCACTGGACACAGGGCATCATCACCCGTGCACATTGCTGCCCGGGACGCCAGCGATGGCCTCGCCATGTTCAGATTAGCTTTACTTAACACTGAACACCCTGGCTACCACATGATGCATTAGGTTGGCACCACCCCACACCAGCACCATAAAGCATCCCTACAATGTCCAAGCCATTCCTTTCACACTCATCACCTTTTGGAGGGAGGGGGGTGTCGTTATGTCTCACCATTCACTGCAACTCACTAAGACACTTTCAAAGGTGCACACAGATCTGTCCAAGAACGCAAAGTGCTGAAAATAAAGGTTTCAATGTTTGACACCACATTAACAGAAACTTTACATGAACATTGGCTAAAACACCCAAGTGCCTATCCTTGTTTGTTGTTAGTTGGTATGCTTGCAGTAGGATGAGGGTGGGTGTGATGGGTGGCTAGTGAGATGGGGAAGTGATAATGTAGATAGAGAGGGATGGGTGGAGGTGCAAGGTAAGTTGGTGTGAGTAAAGATGTGCAGGAGTAGGGTAGGGAAGGCAGAGTGTTGGGGATGTGATGAGTGGCACAGGAGGATGAGGTTGAATGTGGCTTTGCAGTAACGTTTCGTGATCTACTGAGATCATTGAAAGGTTTGCGCCACTGCAGCCAGGTCCTCCTGACAACATCCCTGCTTGTGCCCTCCTGTGCAATGTGCAACCAGGCTGCGTTAATCTCCTGGGGAGGTCTATTCCGCTCATAGGCATGGAAGAGGACCTTCCTGCATGCTGTGACTCCCTCCATAATATTCAGTGTTTGCAGCACCTCCATGCAGCACAACTGTCAAAATCACTTTGGACATGGTCCCTTTAAGAAGACCAACTGATGAGATGTCATCAGATGACGCCATCAGACCCGCTTCCTTTTAATTGGCCAAGAACCTTGCAGGCTGGGCTTAACCAGCCCAATCACGGGAAAATCACTCAGAGGAGACGGGATGAAGACGGGTGCGGAGTTTGCAGCCACTGTCTTCTCCAGCCGCACCGAACTCGCAACGGCTGGCGAAATCGTGGCCTATGTATCATCCTAGTACCACACACCAATTTCTGATAGAGGTGTGAGCACCAATCTATTCTCAAACCTTACGAGTGTCATTTTACAGGTAGCTAGTTGGTGGCACAGGCCAACAAAGCAAGTTTGCTACCCCATGAGGATTCTCTCTTTTCCCCCACCCCCCACTTTCTCTCTAGATGGCTGTATCTGAAATTGAGAACTGTCCACGTGACAAATTCAAATTCGAGACGAACCAAAGTTGTACCACTCCAAGCAACGTTATGCCCAACTGCCAGTACACCATTACCACATTTTCTCAGTTTTACTAAAAACAAATTAATTGTATTTTCCGTGCAATATTAAATAGTGATTGGGTTCAATCAGTCTTATGAACTTATATATACACTGACACCAGGTATGTTTGACAGAAATAATTATTTCTGTATTTAGATGATATAGCATTTCATTTGAACTGCCTTTTTATGACTTTTTCCTAAATTTATAAACGTCAATTAAAATAACATTAAAAGTAACAATACTGCTGGGACCATGAAAATGTCGAATAAGAAAAGCAACAAGTCCATAATGTAAGTTAAATAGATACTCTGTCATTTTGTTCTTTTTATCTTTAGGCGGACAGGAGAAACTTTGCAGTGTGGCGGTACCACCAGTTGTACCTTACATAAAGACACACAATTCCCTTTAACTTACCTTACTGTATGTTTTAACTTACCTGTTGGGGCCATTGCCCCTTTAAGACGCGCCCTAGCGCGCTGACGTCACGTCACGTACGACGTGACGTGCGTGCAGAGGCTGCCGGCCCGACTTGGCCTTCCAGGACAGCTGCCGGCACAGCCCGGCCAGCGTCTTCGGCCTCAACGGCCAGCCGACGGGAGCGACGCGATCTTCCGCTCCCGCGGCAAGCACCGGCACAGCCCGGCCTCCCGACTTCGGCCTCAACGGCCAACGACGCGCATCACGTGACGCCCTAAGCGCGGGAAACGTGAACAACGTGATGACGTCGCAACACAAACGCGATGACGTCCTCACGCTCCCCACAGGACTGCGAACTCAGTCCTCGTGGAGTCCCCGCTGGGACAAGACCTATACCACGGTGCTCCTACAGTCAGCCATCTTACCTGCCATCTTACCTGATGTAATTAGTCTGTTCCTGTAAATAAACAACTTGTTAATAGTTCGTCGAAGTCAAACTCTCTTATTTAGTGGCGATCTACACGAACCGCTACAGCAGTATCTTTCCTTGGGAAATTGAAGGATTAGGTAGAATCCAAAATGCATAGCTTATGGAAGTAACATACTTGATGGGCTGAATAAATAGCTTTTTCTTATTTCGTGCTTTATGTTCCAACAAATTAAAAACTTGATGATTTATCTCTGCACACTGGAACAGATTGTGTTTTAATCAGGCAGGTTTATGGTACATTACACGAGAAGTTCTCAGTATTTCGGAGTGCCATATGGTTCACTGTCCAAGCTCTACCTGAATTTGATGGCGTTTTTAAATAATGTGTGATCTCTAGATGTTGAAAAAAACTAAATCAGGGATGAAGCTATCGTATGTGCTTGTTTCTTGTCACAATGGTTATTGTCATTATTTTGATTATAAAGAGTAGCAATGTTGATTTTCTTTCAGTGTAAGGGGAGTGCAGTAATTTTTTTGAAAAACTTCTTTATAGATCCTTAGGAAAGTATGTAAATTTTTCGTTTCCTGTCATAGTTTTATAAAAGTCAGATAATGTTCATTTACCGTAAGATGGAAGAGAAATTTAATATTTGTGACATTTGTGGAGCTTAAACATTTTGAGATTAAAATATCAGATTGATTCTAGCGGTACCTTACTGTACTACAACTCTGGTGAAATAATTAGTGCCTCTGCATGATGCGTTCCTGATTCCTATCGAGAGGATGTAGAGTAGAGATTAGGGCCCAGATATTCGAGAATGCAGGTGGCGCAGGGTACATTACCTATACCAGAATGGTGCAACCTGAGGCTCCTCCTATGTTGAGCCTCGGGCCTCATTGTACTGGCGCCGGCGTGGCACAACAGTCTCGTATCGGGCATGCGGACGATGTGACCTGTCCATCGGAGCTGATCGAGCGTGGTCAAAGCTTCGATGCTGGGGATGTTGGCCTGAGCGAGAACACTGACGTTGATGCGCCTATCCTGCCAATGAATTTGCAGGATCTTGCGGAGGCAGCGTTGGTGCTACCTCTCCAGTGCTTTGAGGTGCCTGCTGTACATGGTCCATGTATCTGAGGCATACAGGAGGGCGGGTATTACTACTGCTCTGTAGACCATGAGCTTGGTGCCGGGTTTGAGGTCCTGGTCTTCAAACACTCTCTTCCTCAGGCGACCGAAGGCTGCACTGGCACACTGAAGGCGGTGTTGGACTTCATCATCAATGTCTGCCCTTGTTGACAGTAGGCTCCCGAGGTATGGAAAGTGGTCCACGTTGTCCAAGGCCTTGTTGTGGATTATGATAATCAGGGGGCAGTGCTGTGTGGCGGGGGCAGGTTGGTAGAGGACCTTTGTCTTATGGATGTTTAGTGTAAGGCCCATGCTCTCGTACGCTTCGGTGAAGTTGTTAACGATGGTTTGGAGTTCGACCTCCATGTGTGCGCAGACGCAAGCGTCGTCTGCATACTGTAATTCGATGACAGAGGATGGGACGACCTTGAATCTGGACTGGAGGCGACGGAGGTTGAACGGTTTCCCGTTTGTTCTGTAAATTAGCTCCACTCCAGCAGGGAGCTTACTGAGGGTGAAATGGAGCATTGCAGCAAGGAAGATCAAGAAGAGGGTTGGTGCGATGACACATCTGCAATGTGCAACCAGCCTGCGTTGGTCTCCTGGGGAGGTGTCTTCTGCCGATTGGAAAGGAAGAGAACCTCCCTGCGTGATGTGACTCCCTCCATAAACATATGGAGGAAGTCATGGGAGAGCCTGAGTGCAGCCGTGCGCCCTTTTGCAGTTCTTGTCAGTGTTTGCAGCACCTCAGTGCTTCAGAACACTGACAGCACAACTGTCAAAATGATTGTGGACATGGCCCCTTTAAGGAAATCTGATGATGTCATCAGCCCCGCTTCCTTTTAATTGGTCGAGAACCTCGCAGGCTAGGCTTAAGCAGTCCAATCAGGGGAAAATCAATTGGAGGAGGCGGGATGAAGACGGCTGCGGAGTTTGTGGCCGCTGTCTGCTCCGGCCGCACCAGACTCGCCACGGCTGGCAAAATCGCAGCCAGAGAAAGGAAATCAGTGGGAAAACCAACCCAGTTGGTGCTGATGGACTTGCTTAAGCTCAGTTATTGTCATACCCTCCTGTCCAGGAAATAGTTCAGGGAGGCTGAAAATGCAAGATAGAGTAACTAAAGTTTTTTTTTTTTAAATACATTTTCCAATAATTATCTGAGGTAGTATTTCAGGAAGTCAGTCTTGACACTTAATCACAAAAGTTTTTAAAAATGGATTATTGAGGACAAACTAGAGTGCTGTTACATTGCATATTGTCTATAGACCCAGTCTGTCCCACTGGATAATTTCATCCAGCCCTGAGAATACTTTGTGAAATATTTAACAATGCAAGCACACATATGCTCTGCCCATGTACTTTGACTGTCCACTATTACAATACTATTCGGGGTAAGATAGCAGCCTGCCCCATTTTAGGCTTTCAGTACTGTTAATGCATTGTATAGGAGGCCTTTCATTTCCAAAAGGGAAGCATTCTGAACCCCCCTGCGTGCTGAAGATGAAAAATGAAACAATTAAAAATAATAAATAGAAATACAATGTTTTCTATGTGAGGGATGGAATTAAGATTTAAAACAGTTTAGTTGTTCTAACTCCACCCCATGCACTGCCTTTGGGTATCATCATCTCAACCAGTGAAACATTGTGAAAACCAAAGCCATTGCACCGTAATTTGCAGCCCCTACGGGTGCGTACGAGGTGCGCATGTGACCGTTGGGGCAGCGCAAGTTCCGGGTTTAGGCGCGCGAAGCGCATGCGCTAAAACCCGGAACTTGCGATCTGCTAAGAATCTTTGACAGATCCTCCGCGGGCAGAGCTTCTGCCCAGTAAATGCCTGTGAAATTCTTACACCTGGTAAAAGTTTTTACCAGCGTAAGACTTTTAAAGAACAGAAAAATGTTTTTTTTTCCAATAATTTATACATTTAAAAACCTGTGAAATAAGGTAAGTTTATTTTTAGCCCCTTTAAAATACAGGAAACTCTCTGGTATCCGGCACCGACGGGACCGGTATGATGCCGGTTGATATAAAAATTCCGGATAACGGAGAGGTAAATCTACCGAGGCTATTTTTAACAAACAAAAATTAAAAAATCAAGAAATGTGCAGTATAATTGGGTACTCACCTACAGAATGTCGTGTTAAATGGATGGTGGAAGATGCTTGATTAAGTACAGTAATGCCAGTTGAGGGTAATCCATAACTCTTTAATTACTTAACAGTAAAACAAAACTTATAAATGACTGTATACTGTAGTTTTCGGAGTGAAAATTGTGCCGGTTATTAGACAATTCCGGATATTTACGTGCGGGTTAAACGAGCGTTTCCTGCATGTACATTTATTTTTCAAAAAATTAAATTTTTGTTTTAAATATTTAATTAAATGCCATTTTGATTAATTTTAAATGTGATTTTTTTTTATTATTATTTGAAGTGTACGGGTATTTTTAGGGGTATTCCCATTCATACTTATCAGGATTCCGTACTGGGGATCCCCTTCTTTCATTGGTTGAGCCAGCCCACGTGATCCCAGGGTGCTTGCGAACCGCATGCGCCCCTGGGATGCGTGGGCCTCTACGCAGGCCTATGCATAAGAGGCCCAGGAGCGCAAGTGTCCGAACCTCCGGGACCATCAGGTAAGTTCATAGATTTTTTTGCTGGTCGGAGGCATCCGCCGTTGGAAGCCTCCGACCGCAAATTCAAGGCCATTGTCTTCGCCTCCACCACCGCCCCCCCCTCCCCCCCCCCCCCCCCCCACAACTCCCCATAAACTCTGTTCCTTCACAGTGATTCCATCTCCCTCCCCGGCCACTGACTCAGACTGAACCAGAATGTTCGCAGCCTTGGCCCTCAGCTGAGCTTCCAACCCCATATCCACTCCAACACAAAGACTGCCTACTTCTATAAAATTGCCTTTCTCAGCCCGTGCCTCTGCACACCTGTTGCTGCAACCCTCAACCTTGCTTTTGTCACCTTCAGACTCATCTATTCCAGTGGTCTGCTGGCTGGCCATCCTCCATACGCCGTAAACTTGAGCTCATCCGAAACTCTGCTGCCCGTATTCTAACCTGCAGCAAGTCCCATTCACCCTTCACCCCTGTGCTCGCTGACCTACATTGGCTTCTGGTCCACCAGTGGCTCAAATTAAAAATTCTCACCAAATCCCTTTATGGCCTCGCCCCTCCCTATCTATTGTTACTTCCGCCGGGCCAATAACGCTCCAAAACTCTGCGTTCCTCCAACTCTGGCATCCCCCCACTCCCTTCACTCCACCATTGGTGGCCGTGCCCTCAGCCGTCTTCGGCCCTAAGCTCTGAAATTTCATCCCTGAACTTCTCTATCTCTCTCTCCTCCTTTAAGATCCTCCTTAAAACCTCATGCTTTGACCAAGTGTTTAGTAATCCATCCTAATATCTCCTTTGGCTCAGTGTCAATTTTTGTCTGATTATGCGTCTGTGAAGTATGTTGAAACATTTTCTTGCATTAAGGGGGCTATATAAATGTTGTTGTAGTTATTGTGATGGTTTCCTTACACTATATTTTAGGTGAGCAAATTACTTAACGAATTGATTGATCATAGAACTTGTAAGTGGTACCTTGGAAAATAAGATTTCTTCTTTTTGCAGGTGGACAGTGACACAGTGTGGAATGAGATGCATTCTTCTAGTGCTGTTCGCATGGCTGTTGGCTGTGTCATTGAACTCGCATTCAAGGTGGCTGCAGGGGAGCTCAAGGTGAGACCAAGAATATTGTGTCTATTTCTTACAAGAATCTAACACTTTATCGAAAGTTAACGTTTTAAGTAAATACACCACTTTTAAAGAACAGAATGTCCCTGTTGATAGATTGTAAAAGATGACTAACATATTCCATATAAATATTAGAGTTTTCAGAAGATATAATTTATAGCTCCAGGGGTATAAAAAAAATGAACTTACTTTTTAACATTATTTAATGAAAACTCAAGTACCCCTTTTTAAACATTTCCTATCAGTCTCCAGCTGAAGAGCTGATTAGAGGAACTGTTCCTTATTCTCTGCCAATGAGTCTCTTGTAACTGAGCACCAAAAGGTGTGGGAGAATGCCCCAAGGTGGCTTCAATTTGTTTTGCATCTCCCATTCCTTGCTGTTGGCAATTGTGTGCCTTTATGTCCCAGATATTATCAGAAATTCTCCATGTGGGGTGGGGGGTGGGGCGGCATGCGCTCCATGGTTTAACAGCTTGATACACCAGTATCCTGTACCACTGCACCACCCCTCATATGGCTAATTTTACAACCTTCAACATAAAAAATTGTAAAACCTTCCTTAAAATGGAACAATCCTTTTTACAAAATTTCAAGCAGTTCAGGCACCTTTTAATCTCAGTATGTGTTGGCAGAACTCAAGAAATGTTGACTTTGAATCCCATTGGACATCCTTAACATGTTTTCAACATTTAAATTCTGAGCAGGGGAAAGCTTAATTTTGTTACATTATTCGTATAATTGAATATAACTTTTTTTCAAGGAGCAGACTACCTAAATTTGCATTATTGGCAGAACCAAGAACAATATCCTGATTCTATATTTTCTAATGTAATTTGACGTGAAATGGCACTCTTGGCAACTTAAATGTGGACAGCCTCACCAGACAGTAGCTCTGTCTTCCCACCCATCTGCAGCTTGACCCTGTTTTTTCAGGCAGATTGCATGGCAATCACAATAGGCTCATTAGCATGTCTGCTACTCCAGCATGGTGCAAAATGAGTGAGTTGGCATTGGCCTAGCAAATTATTTAAGTTATATAAATAATACCTTGTCCTTATGACTAATAGGTCACACCCAGGTAAGTCTCACAGTTGAGTAAGCAAAAAAAACAGATCGGCTGTATGCCCATGTAGTTAGCTTTATGCGGAACTTAATTTTAATTTACATGGGCTGGATTTTGGTAATGCTCACGTGTTGGGTTTTGGCCGGACCAGCGGAGCCTGCAAGGCAGGAACAACAACAACTTGTATTTACATAGCACCTTTAACGTAGTGAAACGTCCCAAGGCGTTGCACAGGAGTATTAGAAGACATAAAATTTGACACCGAGCCACATAAGGGGAAATTAGGGCAGATGACCAAAAACTTGGTCAAAGAGGTAGGTTTTAAGGAGTGTCTTAAAGGAGGAAAGCGAAGTAGAGAGGAAAAGGAAGAGCAACTCTTCCTTGAGCTTTTGGGGGGGAAAGTTTTTATTTTATTTACTTAATTTAATTGAAAAACAAAGAAGTGAATTGGGAAAGGGGGCAAAAGTAGCTTCAGGAAGGGGGACTCTACTTAAAGACCTGGGAGATGGGGGTGTGGTCTTCACTGGGCAGGACAAGATACTTATGGTATTTCGCAGTCAAGTCATTACCAGCGAGATTGATGACATACGCTGTAAAATTTGACGTCTAGTGCACTTATTTCATTCAAAATTACTTATTTTGCAGCATTTCTAATTCTAATACACCACAGCCAGCATCGCAGCAAACCAGAAGCAGCATGACCATTTTTCTCCCATCAATTCAGCATCTACATTCGATGCAAAGTATTTCACCTTGATTGGGGGGCAGGGATTACCTGGTAGAAATAGTGACCGGAATCTCCCAGAGCATCTTCATCTTCACAATTAATGATTGGGGGAAAAAAACCTTGAACTGAAGTAGGCTGGGGCTCCACTTAAGTCCGGGTCTCTCTTAATATTGAGCAAATGTTATAAGATTAACAGGTCCATAAAACTGCCACTTCGTACAGATACAGAATATTTTAATCTAATGAGGAAGGAGCTGGGACCAGTGTTATCTCCGAATCCTTTAACTTATTGGCCTAGAAATTCAGTGCCCTTAGCACCGATTTTGCGGCGCTAGAGGGCCTAGCGCTGCAATTGGCGCCGGTTCCTAAATTACCTGGCGCCCTTCCGCGGCGGTAGACCGGTAGCGCTGCGCCGGCACCGATGACTTCATCGGTGTGCGCAGCGTCCCGGTTGCCGTGGTAACCCGGCCCCAAGCCGAAATTCAGTTGCGGCCGCCTCGCCAGTGGCAGCCGCAACTAAGACTCCGGCAAACGAGTGTTGCCGGAGTCTGCGCCGGCGCTTTAAGGAGGCGCGGCGGCCGGCCGCTTTCCCGCCGGCCGCCTGCCCGCAGCTCCCTCCCCGGACTTCTCCCCCACCCCCCGCCCCCCCCCCCCCCCCCCCCCGGAACAGATGCAAGCCCGGCACTTGTCTGAGGTGCCGGGCTCATTTTTGATGAGATTTGCGCGGGCCGCGGCTGGGTGCAGGCAGCTCCTCCTTAACGGAAGGAGGAGGCCTGCACTTCCCGAGCCTGCCGCACCGCAGCGGGCGCCGGAATAGCGCCGCAATGCGGCGCGTTGCGCCAGTTTTCAGGCGCTAAAACCCTTCAGTAGCGCCGGCAGCCGTTTGGGAGCGGCGCTACTGAATTTTTGGCGCGCGCAAAGGGCTTTAGCGCCGGCGCTAACTTCCGGCGCTAAAGCCCTGGCGCAGCGCAAACTCAATTTCTAGGCCATTGACTTTAGGGACCAATATTCTTGTAACAGCTTTTGCTGTACCCTCCAGCACAATTTATTTATGGAAATGTTTCCGCTGCTGTTTCAAAACAATTGTACTCTTCATAGCAACAAATAATGGTTAAAAAGAAACATGCTTATAAAAAAAACTTAAAAGAAAAGAATTGTTAACAACAAATTTTTATTACATGATCATGTAGTGGTTTAACAGCCTGTCTTTTATCAAGTCCCGATCAACAAACACATTAGCACGTCATTTAAATACGAACGTGTGAAAATGACAGGCCAGCTGGTCCATCAAGCCTGCCCACACTCATGATGCCTAGAGTATCATGAATAGACACGTCCTACCGACTGCAGTCTTGTAATCTCCCGTGGCCAAAAAACGCAGGGCCAATGTGGGGGAAAAGAAATCGGGAAAATTCCTTCCCCCCCCACCCCCGGCAATCAAAACCAGTCCAGGAGATCAGATTGACCATGCAATCAGAGAGTGCATTTAAAGTCAATAAATCACGCCACCAGCACCATTATTTTTCAGTCTAAGTGGCATTGGTGTAAAAACTGCTTTAAATGCAGGAATATCGCAATTGCCATTGATTTTAATAGTGGGGCGGATAATTACCATCTAACTGTTTTTGGCAAGGATAACAGTAGATGTCCCAGGAAAATATGAGTGGCATAATTAATGGTGTAAGTCACTTAACTCTATAATCTCCTCTTTCTTTTGCACCATTCAAAGATCTCTACGCCATAGATACGCCATTACAATGATGCAAGTACCCAGGAAAATCTAGTCCACAGTATTTTGTGATGGTGCGTTTCCTGTCCCTTCAATTAAACTGCTTTTATCGTGTAAGCGGCAAACAACATCAAGATACAAACATTTGCTCATCTGTGTGCCTTCCTTGTTTTTTTTGACATTGTTTATATTAAGAACTTAGGCCTAGAAATTCAGTTAAGGCCCGCCAGCAGGCTAACGCCCAAAAGTTAGCGCTGCGCGCGGAGCCAGTTGCGCCCGCCAGAAATTCACTTTTAGCGCCCCAAGTCGGAACCGGGCGCTGTTCCAGGGTGTGCCCGCCTCCACTTGGGGCGCTGAAAGTGAATTTCAGCGCTCCAGCTGCCGCTGCGCCACCCGATGCGGTGCGGCAGGCTGGGGTACTGCAGGCCTCCTCCTTCTCTTGAGGAGCTGCCTGCAGCCGTGAGATCGCCGCTGGATTCTGCCGGCAAATGAGCCCGGCACCACAGAGAAGTGCCGGGCTCGCGGGAATCAGCCACCAATGCCGCAGGGGTGGGTGGTGTAGGAGGCTGGGGAGGGAGGTGCGGGCAGGCGGCCACCGAAAAAGCGGCCGACCGCACCTCCACCTTAAAGCGCCCCAGTAGCGCAGCAGTACGGCCCCGTTTTTCAATCGTTGTTTGCGGCTGCTGCAGAAGAGGCAGCCGCAACTAAATATGGGGTTTGGGCCGGAAGCGGGGCGGAACCGGGGCACTGCGCACACCGATGACGTCATCGGTGTCGGCGCAGCGCTACCGGCTACCGCCGCCATTACCGCAGCGCTGAATATCAGCGCACCCTCTTACACTGGCGCAGAAACCCTCTTTGGGTGAAAAGTGGGCGCAAAGCCTACTGAATTTCTAGGCCTTAGTCATTCTGCATCATGTGCTTATAGGCTCTGTGTGATTAAAGGAGATACACAACCATAGACAACACCAGCTGCTTTGAAACCACAGTTTATAACCATAGCAATGCAGTACAAGGTATTCCTCTATAACCTGACATGAAGTAAAACATGTACCACTGCAATTCAGATTAAACGGTGCTTGTACACTTCGCTTGAAATCATGTTATTTAATCACTGGAGCTTGCTTGCAGTCTGATACTACTGCCAGCAAAGAATAATTTGCTGAAAACTGAATAAAACTAGCCCACACACTCTTGTAGTTAGAAAGATTAACGCAGGAATGGTCTCGGACTTGGTTCATGGTCCGCAGTGAGTTAGCTGATCTGAGACAGGGCAGAAATAAGAGCGCTACGAATGGCTTCAGCACCCGCTGGGTTAGGGAGCAGAAGAACTGGCCAGGCTTTCCCATCTTGATTGCTATCCAGTGACTGCTACTAGAAGTTTGTGTGTGCTGCCTCTATGGTAAACTAGCCCACCAGCACTCACTGTAAAAGCTCGATATCAGGGCTCATTAGATGGTAATTAAGAGCATGAACTGTGGCTGATACCATCCTCCCGTTCCTACCATGCCAGCTGAGCAATGCTGAACCCAATTGCAGCACCCATAATGCTGTTCCAACTGAGATCAGCTAGCTCAGCACAGATCAGGGATCAAACCTGAAACTTACTTGGACTGAATAGCTCAGTTTTCATATTACAGGAAACTTTGTGCTATCCGGCACCGACGGGACCGAGCTGTTGCCGTCCCATCAAAACTGCCGGACAAACCAGCGCTAATGTTGAAACATACGGAGATTTTGAGCTCCGTATCTGGCAACAAACCCTGTGCTTCTAAACAGTCGGCTGTACCTTGCAAGCGTCTCTGTAGCTTAGCAACAGCTTCAGCGAGACCTTGCAGAGCTTGACTGTTGAGAAAAAAGCAACGAAAAGAAAAAAAACCTAACGAAACGGCTCCTGATTTTTGCCGGTGGCTCGAATATTCCGGACAGTTAACCTCCGGATAAACCAAAGTTTCCTGTATTCTAAGGAATGGTCAAATGAACCGTCGGGGAAGCTAATCTATTTATATATATTTAAATTCTAAATACCTTCTGTTTAAAGTGGACCATTTGTAGAAAGTCATTCTGTTCTGGGTGTGCAAATTAATTTTCATTGGAATTGAGATTTAACGTCTGTGTGAAGAATAAGTTTCAGAATTTACAGTAGATTTTGTTTGTACACAGAATGGCTTTGCTGTCGTCAGACCGCCAGGACATCATGCAGAAGAATCCACTGCAATGTAAGTTCATACCGAGAATTATTAGCAATAAAACATGAATTGACTGCATTAAATTAATTTCTTAAAGGTCATACCACTTTATGACATCTTTTGACAAAAGTTGACTTCATAGAACGATGAATGCACAGCACTAAACTATTAAACCCACACACATCTTGGAAGCATTATTCACTTGTGAAATAAAAAGCAATTTTGATAGCTGACTATCGGCTGAAAATTCAGTAGCCTTAGCGCCTCATTTGAGGCGCTAGAGGGCCTTGCGCCGGAGTTATGGCCAGTAGTGAAATTCCCTGGGGCCCTAAATCGGCGTTGCTCCGGTAGCGCTGCGCCGGCACCGATGACGTCATCGGTGTGCGCAGCGTCCCGGTTGCCGTGGTAACCCGCCCGAACTCCGAAATTGAGTTGCGGCCGCCTCGCCCGTGGCAGCCGCAACCAGCGTTTTGTCAGAGGTGCCTTACTGCAGTTAGCGCCGGCGCATTAAAGGCCCCGCGGCGGCCGGCCGCTTTCCCGCCGGCCGCCTGCCCGCAGCTCCCTCCCCGGACTTCTCCCCCCCCCCCCCCCCCCCCCCCCGGAACAGATGCAAGCCCGGCACTTGTCTGAGGTGCCGGGCTCATTTTTAAGCAGATTTGCGCGGGCCACGGCCGGGTGCAGGCAGCTCCTCCTTAACGGAAGGAGGAGGCCTGCACTTCCCCAGCCTGCCGCACCGCATCGGGTGCCGCAGCGCCGGAATTGCGGCGCGAAACGGCAGTTAGCGCCCTTTTCCAGGCGCTAAGACCCTTCAGTAGCACCGGCAGCCGTTTGGGCGCGGCGCCACTGAATTTTTGGCACGCGCAGGGGACTTAGCGCCGGCACTAATTTCCGGCACTAAAGCCCTGGCTAAGCCAAAACCCAATTTCTCGGCCTATGTATCTTATTATTGTATGTTAATTATTACATTTTGGATTACAAAAATCAAACTTATTTCTCACTCGAGACACCAGAAGTGAAAGGACTTGAAAAACTTTTTAACATTTAAATGTAAGTTTCTCAGAAATAATATACTTTAATAGTTAGAAAAAATAATCAGAAATGCAATTTTTAGAGTGACTTGTATATACTTTGGCAACTTAATGTTTATGATCTTAATCTTTAAATCAATTGTTTCCTTCTTGTCAGAAACAAAATCTATAACTCTGGTGAACAAAGTGATAATCAATCATTACCTATTGATTAAATTTACTTTTCTGTCTTTTTCATTTTTCTCTTCCAGGGGATTTTGCTTTTTCAACTCTGTGGCAATTTCTGTGAAACTACTTAAGCAGAAACTTAACGTTGGAAAAATTTTAATTGTGGATTGGGTATGTATTGCATTCTGATTAAAGCATTATAAGCAAAAGTGAAATTTAGTTGACTTCTTTGTGGTGGTTGCAGTTCGAGTTGTAACGTCTGTCAGTGGATCCGGAACGATGGCATTTGACTTAAATTTTACTTCAAGCGAATTTGTGAAGGAATGATTTCATCTTACGGTGTATTTAGAACTAAATATCTAAATTCTCAAAGCCTGAGGCAACATTTCCTAACACAGAGTGCGTGACCTGGCTTGGCTAATTAAAAGGTAATTTGTAAGAAGAGTCAGGAAATTAATCAGAAGAAGATGTTTCTTTATTTTTATGCTTTTGAAATTGATATGTTTGTTTCCATTACTTGTAGGATATTCACCATGGAAATGGTACACAGCAGGCCTTTTACAATGACCCTAATGTGTTGTACATTTCTCTTCACCGGTATGATGATGGAAATTTCTTTCCTGGCAGTGGTGCCCCAGATGAAGTGAGTTACTGCCAACTACTATTAATTTGATGCTTATTAACCCTTTGAGTATAATGTTTCCTTTGAAGCATTCAAAACACACTTATATCATCTAACCAACAAACTCAGTTTATGTAGCTCACTATTGCTTTAATGTTCTAAAGTAACATGGTTTGATAAATGTGCAAGGAACCAGTCCTATTCATAATTAAAATTATTCTTTGAATAAATTAAAAATAGTAACATTTTTTAAAACTTCTAGTCCAAGATGCTGTAAAGTCTTCAATTAGTAAATACACAAGCACTAATTTAATTTATAGCTTGCAGAACAAATTTTTTACAATTCCAAAGTTGCCTTTGCTTTTGTTACAGAATAGTTATTTAAAGGTTGTGGTGTTATGTTAATGTATCTATTAAGCGTTATCTACTTTGAGTTTTGTAAAATATAGCATTGTTGACCATTTACATGGATAGCTGAAATTTTGAAGTGTGCTTCTCTTAAACTAATTTCAGACCTTGGAGCAGGGGCACAGAATGAATACCTGTGTGGTGATGCCGTAGGACCCAACTCTGCATCCCTTCTCTATACAGATCAGTAGTGTATCTGAAAGGCAGGTGCCAGAGTGTCTCAGTGCATCTACCCTTCACATACAAATGCTGTGTCCGTATTACCATTACACGAGTGCCCCTGTTTATACAGTGCAGACACTGCAGTCACACTGGTGCTGACATCTACAAATTCTGGCATCACTGGTGCTCACATTAGTCCACTGATTTTAAATTGTGATTTTTTTTCAGTCAAACTGAATTTCAACCTATACTGGTCTAAATTTGACGCATTGACCACAGTATAGAGTTGCCAAATCTCACTCCACTTTGTCTGAACCACCACCAACAAGATATGCCCAAGGTGGGAATCTTTGTGTCCGATCCAGTGTAACTGCTGGAGTAGAATCCCAGAGTCAAATGCATATTGCAGTGTTGTGATGCACAATAGAACCACCCTTTGTACACTTGCCTACCAGTAGGAATTAGAGCTCTTTTGGCAGTAGAGGGTGTGCTGGTACATAGAAAAGACAAGTTCTACCCAACATATATACGCCATCCACAGTGGATGCTCTGGCTTCCTCACATACTTCATTAAATGCCTACACATTTGCGATGATGCTCTTAGTTTTGGAGGAAGCAAGACCACCAGTTTTATATGGCCTGTATAAGGTGGTCAGTATAAATTAGTTGGCATTAACATAATTATATGACTGTCGTTGCAAAAATTTGTACAAACAGGACCTTATAACTAGATCATCAATATTTTTAAAGAAACACACTTTCCCAGATATTCCGATGCCTACAGGTGTGTACGCGCTGTGTACCCACCCGTAGGGACATCGGAAATGCCGGTTTCAGGCATATACTGCGCATGCGCTGAAAACCGGCATTTCCGATCTGTCAAGAATGGTCTTGACAGATCCTCCGGCTGCCCTGGAGAAGGGCCTCTGCGGGTGGAGAGTTCCGCTTTCTGGAGACCCTCCGCCCGCAGAAAACCCTTACAATTCTTACGCCTGCTTTTACCAGGGAATTACCAGATAAGAGTTGAAAAAAGTAAAAAAAAATATTTTCACTGATTTACCATTTAAAAATACTTTTAAAAAAAAAAAGTAACTTTATTTTTAGCCCCGTAAAAAAACTTCAATTTTTTTCAAAAAATTAAATTTTTGTTTAAAATACTTAATTTATTGTAATTTTAAGTCATTTTAAAAATGTGATTTTTTTTTAAATTTATTTAAAGTTTTACTATGTTTTTGGGGTGATCGCCATTCATATATTTGACAGGTCTTCCTGTCAAGTGTATGAAGGGAGATTCCCTTCTTTGATTGGCTCCCCATGGCCCACGTGATCCCAGGGATGCTGCGAACTACATGCGCCCCTGGGATACGTGGGCCCTGCACACTTGCAGTTTGGAGAGGCCCAGGAGCGGAGGCGTGTGCGTCCCGGGAGCTCTCAGGTAAGGGTGTAGATTTTTCCAGATCGCAGGCCTCCGCCCGTGGGAGGCCTGCGATCAGAAAATACGGGCCACTGTATTTACTGATACAGTGCAAAGATACCATGGATGTCATGGAATTCCTCACGAGGAACCAAAACTTGTTTTGGGAGGAGGATCCATTACTTCTGACTCCATCCAAATACAGCTATTCCTTTGTAGCCCAATATTTCTTCCACATCATATCTTTGATTCATGATTTCCCCTTAAAGGACAACTTGCCAAAATACATCAGGCTCGTGTCTCTATCACATCCATACTGGAATGAGGGGCATTTGCAGATATATTGGATAATAAAAGCATTCACCAGGAAAAAACAACTAGCTTGTCAATAGATCGATTTTGTATTTCAGTTTGTTACACATAGTGTTGGGCCTATGGCAATAAATAAGGTAGGCTGTAATGTTTTATCATCTCTCATATCCAAATCTTCCTTGGAGCTGTAAGAGTAATTAAACTTAGTGAGCAAGATTTTACATTAAAAAATATTGCATCTGTTTGTTATGATTTCTTTTTAAAGTTTTGTTTACAGACATCTTCCTTTGTTTAATGACTTTAAGGTTGGAACGGGACCTGGAGTCGGATTCAATGTCAATATTGCTTGGACAGGTGGTGTGGATCCCTCTAATGGAGATGTGGAGTACTTGACAGCCTTCAGGTGAGCTTTCATTACATGAAGTTATTGTCTGAAAACCATTTCTGGTAGCAAAATTAGAAAATGTTTTTCCTCAATAATAGCATGCACCTGACATGATCGCATTTCTCTCAGCACCCACACACCCTCTCTCCACCTACATGTCTTCCTTTGTTTATTCATAGCACCCTGTATGTAACAGTCTTCTAGTAAAATAAATAATGCAATTAAAATAGAGGCAAATTCATTAAGCATCACACAAAAAGGCTTTAATTTAAAAGCCTGAGGATTAAATATTGATTGATTGCTGCAATTAAGTTATTTTTCTGAACCTTGTAATTATTTTACTTTCAGTGAAATCAGGCTTAGAATATTGCTTCAGGTGTTCACCTGCATGTAATTAGCACTGCAACAATTTTAACTGGAGTAGCTGGGCTGGGATTGTTAATTGTACAAGTTTCCTATTTAGACATGTACCAGTCTACTTTACGCTCACAAGAACTATCTATAAATACTTCTTAAATCAGTTGATGCTAAAAAAGAATCTAATAAAGCGCATGCAAAAAAAAAAAGCCAATAGAATTCAGGAAAACATTTTATTCAAAGGAACTAACATTTGGGAAAGGGGGGGCTTCCAGGAAATGGTCAAGAGCCTCAGGCAGGATAACACTAAACAGACTAGAAGCCAAATTTCCTTGCTTGCATGCTACAGGGTCAGGCTGGAGTTGGATCAGATAATTGAATATAATGAAATCCAGAAGGCTGCCCTTTTTCCTTTTTGCATACCCAGCATATCACAAATTTTGTAGACTTAGGTTTGTTCTTACACTTGTGTAGTTCCAGCTGCTGTCTTTGAGGCCATCATTGTTTGATGTTAGAAAATTATCCCGGTGCTGTTTTCAATCATTGAAGTTCAGCTGACTTTTACTGACTTTAAAGGCCATATGTCTGCTGTTTGCTTGTTTGCAAACAAAAAAAAGGTGCAAGCATTACTGCACTTATAACAAGGTCTTTAATAATAGTAAGGATGATGGTAGACAAATTGAGTTGGTTGCAGTTTTACAGCATCATTTTGAACTGTTGCAAGCAAGTTTTATCTAAATTGTTTGGTTAAAGAGCCTGCTTTTCTTAGACTTCATAATGTTTATTGTAAATTCTCAGTAGACTCAGTGCATGTACTGCTGTCTTTATTGTTGCTAAAAAAATACTGCTTGTATAAGGACCTTGTGTTTGTCATCAGAACTTCAGTTTTGTTAGCCAGAAGGGACCAAGATTCTGTTGTCCTCGGGTGGTAGGCACCTACAGGCCAGCTGAGCAGGACGTGTTTCCGCGGTGTTTGGGGTCATGTATTTGGTGCTCCCTAAAGAGAAAGGATGGTTATAACTGCATAGGTGCTCATTTCCTCTGTTGAAACATATTCATGATTTCTATGAGAGCTTCTTATTTATTAATATATAGTGCAATGCTATAGATTGAAAACCAACAGCAGAATACACGGGTTTTATTCCCTTTTTTCCTGAAGGTGGTACCTCATTGTGGTTTAGTTCCATGTGTTCTAACAGCTCACTGGTATCTTGCCCAGTGACAATTCTTCTTGTGTAGGCCAATTTGACCATGGGAGTTACTACAACTAAGGTGGATCCTGTCCTTACTGGACAGCTACGTATGTGCAATTTAAAGCAGAGGTCACTGGACAGCAATTGTGAGCTGGAGGCCCAACAGAATACCCTTGCACTTGCTTTTCCCCCGCCCCACCCAAGCTTGAAGACATTGAGGCAAATTTTAGTGTCTTCACCATTGTCACGGTTTAGATCAACTAACTTGGTAGAGATCAAGAATTGAACCTGGGATCTTCCTGGACAGTATGGCTCCATACTATGTTGTATAATGCATTTAGAGTGTTGTGTTCTTTAGGTTATTCAAGTTGAATTAACTCTTAGATTGAAAACTTCAAGTATAAAAAAAAATCACTTTAAAACTGATTTTCAGACATACTGAAAAAAATCTACCTTTGGCACACAGTTCCTAGAATTCCATGTGCTTTCTATATGCCATGGTGCCAACACAATTGATGATAAAATGCTGTTGGGCTAAAGTTTACACCATATGGGCATGTGTTATTTGTTAGTCCAGAGTCGCTTAAATGTGAGTAGCAGCCACCTACTGTTCAACCATTTCATGGGCATGAACTCATACTTGTGTTTTAGCAAACTGCTTCCTGAATGGCATTAAAGAGACAGTGTCCCTTTTGTAAATGTGTATGGGCTGAAATTGAAAACTATTAAAAATTAAACCTACCCAATACAATCTGTTAGTACTTAAAATGAAAAGTAAGTAAACTCTGTTCCAGTGAGATAAATTTGAAAAGGGTGCAGGATTTTCCTTTTAACTGTTAACAGTGAAAATTCTAGAGACTAAGTAGTGCTTCCTACGGCTACTACGTCCAAAGCCACGTCTAGTCTGTGAATATGAAGCAGATAGGTTTATCTGCAGTTGGATATTATGCAATTTGATGTATTATTTTTTAGGACTGTTGTGATGCCCATAGCCAATGAGTTTTCTCCTGATGTTGTGCTGGTGTCTGCTGGCTTTGATGCTGTAGAAGGACATCCCTCACCACTTGGTGGATATTCTGCAACAGCCAAGTGTAAGTTGTAACATTAAAAATTGTATCCTGAAAGTTACTTTGCCAGGACTAATGTATTATTGTTGAGGTCCTTAATTCATAAGTTTTCAAACTAGGCTTCACGAAGGGATCTCCGGAGATCTGCAAAGTCGTTAGATTGCTGTCATTCTGGGCCAGACACACCAGGTGTCGTGAGATTTTTATATTCTATTTTTTTTCTGTAATCGTTGGCTTACATTTTTTCTATTCCTGAATATATTAATAAAAGAGTGAGCTTCTGTCTTAGTGTTAGCATTTCCGCCTCTGAGTCAGAAGATGAAGGTTCGAGCCCCACTCCAGACAAGCCCCGGTGATTGAAGACTAGAATATGGTCTCTAAATACAGAATTGACATCCAGCCAGGTACTCGCATCCAGACAGAGTGACCACTGGCTCGGTGGTAGTGCCCCTGCCTGAGTCCGAAGGGTAGGGTGTGGGCCTCACTCCAGCAAACTCAGCGAGTGCAAACCAGAGCAGCGGATCTGAAAACTGGATCGAAGTACTCGCATTTGAGGGAGTGGGTCGCCCCACCCCCATCGTAAAGAGTAGCTTGGGCTCATTAGCCTTGGTTGTAGCCCACCTAGGAGAAGGTACTCCGAAGATTTAAAAAAAAAAACTGTAAGGATCTCGTGTGAGACTTGAGTTAGCACCTTCCCTAGGGCAGGACAGATATATGAATAAATATGTTTTCTGCAACAATAGCACTTTTTTTTCCTTTGAAAATATCTTTCAGCAGTTTGGACGGGGGCTCCCAGGAGTGTGCCAATATTTGTAGTGGTTCCTCCATAAGTTTTAAAAACCGCTGCTTTAAATCATTGTAGTCATCACTTTTTGGGGGGGGTAATGAGAATCTACCACGCCCACGTTCCAGCCTGTAGGAATAATCCAGTACTCAGTATTTTTGTTGTTCTCTCAGGCCATGCAGTACTTGAAGCACTAAATGCCCATTTCAGCTTTCGACAATGGAATGCAGTTTCTATATGTACACTGTGCCAAAATTATTTTACGTCCTGTTTATTTAAAACTCTCTTTAAATTATATAAAAATGCAATTTCCAACTTAGAATTTCTTGAATTGAGCCTGCAGGCCTACTTTAAAACTGTTACCAGAACAAAAAACAGATTGTATACCACCAGTACAATTTTTTCAATAAATAAGTAATTCTGTTTCCCTCTTTTTGACTAAGTGCATAAAACGAAAGCATAATTAATTAAATGCATGTGTGTGTTTAGATTGAGCTATTTCTTCAAATTAGAAAGTATAGTCTCAGTTTAAGTACCACAATACATGGACTAAAATGTAAAGAAGAAGCTGGAGAAAAGATAAATGTTATATTTGAACCGTAGTACTTCCAGATGTAAGCTGCTTTTACAGTGGTGCTTGTTTAGTTTAAAATCTGGGAGACCAGCATCCATGAGCTGGTTATTGCCGTTTACACTAAAGCGTTCAGTTTACTTAGCCTAGATACAGGACGGTAGACTTTTTTTTTTTACATGGTAGTAGTGTAATCACCAGGAGCTGGTTCATTGATGCTAATTTCCCAGAATCTGACCTCAGCAATTGCCAGTATAAAAGCGGCTGTCGGGAGAACCCTCCGTTGAATACAGTGATGTTTGTAATATGCAGTGCCGAACCTTTTCCATTTGCACCCAGTAAGCTGCCAGCAACAGAGCAACCGCATGCATTTTAATATAAAACTGTTACCCATTTTAATATTAGCTCCTATTGAGCAAAGTTAATGCATACATTACAGCTTTTTGTAATATTAAATAGCTCATTCCATAAAGGTGCAATGCTTTGTATTGTGCTTATTCTTTTACTACCTTTGATCTTAATTCTGAAAGAGAAGAGGTTTGAAGAAAGTGTTTTAATACACCAATGAAGTGGCCTCATTTCAAATAAGTATTTTAATGTACCCATGAAGTGCTTTCAAAAATACATAGACCATTACTGCTCCCATTTAAATCTAGTTGGAATGCATAATACTTCAGAACTGTTTCTTCTTATTCTTTGCCATGCACCGTGGAATTGAAACCTTTTTTATTTACTTAAAAACCTATCACTAATCAAACATTGTGGTGAACCCTGCATGTTTATATGGCAAACCGGATGAAAAGTAGGATAGCTTGATCAATATTGAATAGCTTTGATCCTGTGATTTTCCCATTAAATCAGCTGTAAGTATACAATTAAGTGGCCTCCAGATTCATTACATAGGATATACAGCACAAAAACAGGCCATTCGGCCCAACCAGTCCATGCCGGCGTTTATGCTCCACTCGAGCCTCCTCCCGTCTTTCCTCATCTAAATCTATCAGCATAACCCTCTATTCCCTTCTCCCTCATTTACTTGTCTAACCTCCACTTAAATGCATCTATACTTTTCACTTCAACCACTCCCTATTCTCACCATTCTTTGGGTAAAGAAGTTTCTTCTGAATTCCCGATTAGATTTCTTGCTGACTATCTTATATTGATGGCCTCTAGTTATGCTCTTCCCCACAAGTGGAAACATTCTCTCTGTACCCACTCTATCAAAACCTTTCATAATTTTAAAGACATCTATTACGTCACCCCTCAGCCTTTTTTCAAGAGAAAAGAGACCCAGCCTGTTCATCCTTTCCTGATATGTATACCGTCGCATTTCTGATATCATCCTTGTAAATCTTCTCTGCCCCCTCTCCAGTGCCTCTATATCCTTTTTATAATATGGCGACCAGAACTCTATGCAGTACTCCTAGTGTGGTCTAACCAAGGTTCGATACAGGTTTAGCATAACTTCCCTACTTTTCAATCCTGTACCTCTAGAAATAAACCCCAGTGCTTGGTTTGCTTTTTTTTTATGGCCTTGCTAACCTGTGTCGCAACTTTTAGAGATTTGTGCATTTGTACTCCGAGATCCCTTTGTTCCTCTACCCCACCTAGACTCGCACCCTCCAAGTAATATGTGACCTCCCTATTCTTCCTACCAAAATGTAATACCTCACATTTATCTGTGTTGAACTTCATTTGCCAATTATATGCCCATTCTGCAAGTTTATTAATGTCCTCCTGTAATCATGCTACTGGCAGAGTTGTACATTTCTAGGAAACAATTGACTCCACAGTCTTTCAGTACACAGATTTGTGGACTATTTGTATGTGGTGAAACTGGAAAACCATGTAAGTTGTGACCCAATACAAAATTAAAACACAATTTGCACAGCACAATGTGACTAAAATCAGTTTTTATCTCATTTTCTCTTGCCTGTTGAAATTAAATGGACCTATACAATAATTTTTTTTAAACTCCATACAATTAACATTATTTTCTGTATTCATTTAGCTTTAAATTACAATAATCAGCTAAAATGTTAAACTTATAATAAGCAAAAAGTCAGTGATCTCTAATTTTGTGAAAAACCTTCCATTGAACTAAATTAAATTAATATTAGTATGCACCAAAATTGGTTTCTACATGCATATGAAAGGCAGCTAGATTTCACAGATGTGAGTTTTTTTTATTTTATCCGTAAACACTCACCATCCTGACTCATTTTATATTAACATGATTGTTGTCCGTGACATTTCACAGTTAGCAGTAAAACTCAAAATATTTAAAGAAGGACTTTTGCATTGTATCATAGATTTTGTCAAATCAAAATAAGTTCTAAACATGAACAAAACCACCATTATATATGTGTGTGTTTTCAAAGGATTAGGCAAGAAGAGTGATTTTACATTACTATGTGTTTTTAATTATCCTAATTATATTCAAGGGCATGATTTCATTTAATGATGGGGTGTATTTCCGTATAAACCATTCTCAAAATGTTGTGTATAGAAAATAGATTTGAGAGAAGAAAGGTGTTCCATTGATGTTAGTCTGTGTACTTCATATATATTTCTCTCTTAGGTTTTGGCTACCTGACCAAACAGCTGATGAAGCTAGCTGCAGGACGTGTGGTTCTAGCTTTGGAAGGAGGACATGATCTCACTGCCATCTGTGATGCATCCGAGTCCTGCGTTTCAGCCCTGCTGGGTAATGAGGTATGCAGAACAGTCAAAATCAAAACCAGATCATGCTGTAAACATACTACTTTAACTTAACAGGCATAGGCGCTAAACTGACAATCCTTGTTTGATATACTGGAGCACAGAATGTACTTTAAAAATAATAGATTGTCATTAAAAAAATTGCAGGGATTCAGCTAAAGTCTCATTTGGTCTTTCGGACATTTAATTTTTCCCATAACAATCTATTTGTTTTGTAACCATACATGCATATAACTCTTGAGTGGTTGAGAGTGCATTACAAATTCAGCTAATAGGAGACAATAGCTTTTGTAACTTAAAATGATGGATGAATGATGAAATTTTGTTTTTTTTTGCACTTTCTGACATCAGAAAATAACTTACAAGGTTATTTATTTCCCAGCAATGCTAGCGTAATTAATGTGTGTGTGTGTGTATATAATGGTACATTATTCATGTTTTTTTAATAAATCTCACCAGCTGGATCCTCTTCCTCAAGAAATACTTCAGCAAAAACCCAATGCGAATGCAGTAGCATCACTAGAGAAAGTTATTGAAATTCAAAGTAAGTTGTCTCACTGAGTAATCTAACAGCTTATACACACGTTGATGTAATGCTTGACTATCTCGTGCATAAGGTTGTATGACAATAATACTGGTGAGTTATTTTTCCTTGTGCTTGATCAACTGTTTCAAAGTACTTAGTTGAACAAATTTACAATTTAATTAAATTCCAAAATGGCAGCTCTTTAGTGCTGCCTTTATATTCCCACACTGCCAACAGCTGCAGCCCTGACTTGGGCAGCAGCAGTATTGTAATAAAAATGAACTGATGATGGTGCCTCCCGCAGTGCAGAGTACCACCTCAAGTGGTGTTTTTTTCCCCATACGGAGGCACTGTGCCACCAGGAGCATACATAAATGACCGCCTGTAATGACGTGAGTCACTGTCATTTGTTCTGAGGGCTCAGCATGCCCGTATGATTTTTTTGCATCACTGACCTCTGCAGGCCATCAATTTTAGAGACTATTGGGAGCCACAAAATGAGTGGTCCTTGCATGTTCGCAGTTGATTAACAATCTCAAAGGTGCATGCGCAGTTGTTGCTGTGTTGCCACCAATGCTCTGAAATCTACCCTGCAATGTAAACAGAGCAATGTACATTGACGTGTATAAAACTGCCTCCATTTGACGCAGTTCTGTGCAGCATAATCTGTGCTTTGCTTACACAGCTGCCTCAGCACCAGTGAATAGAGCTGCATTTGTGGAAGGACTCGGTGAACATATTCATGCAACTACAAAGTGGTCCTGAGTTCGGCCAGACTGGCAATGATGGCGCTGTGCAATCTGAACTCACTTTGTGAATGGAGACATTGCTATGGCTTTCCCAGCTTACCAACTACAAACCAGAAAGTCTCCTGTTTGGTTCTGGTCTGTGCTGATTAGTTAGCTGACCTCCACCTCCGCACCCCTGGGATAGGGTTAGGGAGGGGAGTCACCCTTGCTGGAAGGCGCGCATGTACCGAGGTTGGGTGAGGATATGATCAGGCTCAGCTGTGATCTGAAGTGATTGTAGTCTTTCTCTTAGTTGCCTTCTCTACCTTGACTGGAGAAAGGATGGTTGTTGTGCAGTTGCTGCATGGTACACAGATGTCATATTTTATATCTGTTTGCAGCATTGATAGTTATTTACACTATATATATTGGTTATAGTTGTTAGTTTGTGCCCCATTAAAGTTAAGCATTTGACAAATGTTCCAAGCCATTGTGATTTTGACTTTCAGGCAAACACTGGAGTTCGGTGAAGCGCTGTGCTCCTACAGTAGGCTACTCACTGCTAGAGGCCCAAAAGCATGAAAAAGACGAAGCAGAAACTGTTACAGCATTAGCCTCTCTGTCAGTAGATACTGAGCAGAGCAATTCTGAACCAGAGGCCAGGTAACTAGATCATCGAACTTGATTTTTTTTTTTAAATAGTGAAGTTAAGTAAACGGCACTGCTGCTTTTTCAGCTGAGTGACTGCTGCCAACGAACCGGAAGCTGCGCAGATGCACTCTGCGCATAAATGTTACCTTTCATAAGCCAATAGAAACACGAGTTCAACTTTTAATTTTTATTTACTTCTCCTGACACGTCTCAGTTTGGCAGCAGCGATCACTTTTCCCCACCCCCTCCCCTCCTTTCTCACCAATCTGTGGGCAGTCCGGTGAGAATAACCAAAAAACACTGGAACTGCGCGTGCGCAACTACTTTATTTCATTGGCAGCAGTCACATCCTTTAGGAAAAGAGTAAGCATGGTTATTCCTGTCATTGGTGGGAGAGGTACTGCTAAATTGATTTTATTTGAAATTAATCTGTTTTTACCAATGCCATTTGTTCCCCCATCTCCTGGTGTTAGGCGATTGGTTGGGCTCAGCAATTGAGACCTGCCAAGGGGCTGTCAACCCATCACCAGTTCATCTCTCTCCATAAAAGTACGAATAGTGGCAGAATCCGGTCTAAGGGGATCTTGTCTTTTGTTAACCAGCACTTTAAATGGTATGCTCCTCTAGATCACTGTAGCCATGATTATGGCCTGTAGCCCTTAGCCATTAATATGGCAGGACGCCTCCCAGCATGGCATACATGTATAAATTTATGTTCCCACTGCCTTCTGCACTGTGGTTTTCTGGCAGCAGCTGAAGCAAATGGCTGTTGCACTGAGAGAAATGTGCTTGGTAAACACTGGAACATTTGAAGTCAAAACACACTACTAACTGGCAGAGCCACCAGCAAGCCTGGAGATAAATCTGTGGCAAACCATGTTCATAGTTAATAAAAAGAGAAAATGCTGGAAACACTCAGCGGGTCAGGCGGAATCTGTGGTGCGAGAAACAAAGTTAACGTTTCAGGTCGATGACCTTTCATCAAAACTGGATAAAGTTAGAGATGTAACCGGTTTTAAGCAAGTGCAGAGGCAGGGGAAGAAAGGAGGGGAGGAAAGAACAAAAGGGAAGGTCTGTGATAGGATGGAGGACAGGAGAGATTAATCTCCCTTTTGTTAATGAAGTGAACTAATGAGTAGGTTGCAGAAATGTCGATCGTTAATTTGTCAATTTTTCTCTGCTGCTCTCCTCACATCAAAGCATGAATTCTTCACTGGAGTTTTGCTCAACAAGAGCCAATTGCACTCCCATACTGGCAATCTATTTGATCATGGGATCATTGCAGCCGAGCCTGATCCGATCCTCATTCAATGTCTGCGCACATGCACTTTATAAAACTGGTCACAGAATAGCAATCAGGAGCAAGAATCACACCTTATTTTTTCACTCCCTAACCCAGAAACGATGTGGCCGATTGTAGAAACCCTATTGCCACTCCTGCCGAGATCAGATAACAGACTGGGGTCAAACCTGGGACCTTACTAGTCTGTATGGCTCGGCTACTCACTGAATAACGTTTCTGAGCTATCACAGGAGTCTTCCTTTTTTAAAAAGAATTAAGGCTGCTTAGTAGGGGGGGGGGAAACCATACGTTGAAGTTTCAGTACCTGTCAGGACCTACGCCAGATGGATTGATTTATGTACAGTTGACTTTGAACCATTAAAGTTTAATATCTGCTGGCATTGCTCAGCACTGATTTCATTGTATAAATAGAATACCTGATAGTTCCAGATGTGATATCATGTTCAAACAACTAGTAGTCCTGACCTCATAACATGGGCAGTGAAGCTGCAAGTTTGTCTAATCTCAGTGAGGCCATTGGATTATTCTCCAAGTAGCCCTAGATTAGCCTTTTTATTAGTATATACGGGCTCACTTGAATTGATTCCATTTCTGGCCCTGCCATATCTGTATAATCTTCATTTTTTTAAATTAATTCTGGGGGGGTTAAAGTACAATTCTCACCCCATAATTCAAAATTACTTACTTGAAATCTGGTCATTCTGTTATATAGCATTAAATCCCTACTTTGTTGTGCTATTTACATTGATCCATTCAAGTTATTGGATAACTGAAAAAATTGTGTGTAAAAAAAGAAAAAAAGATTTTGAATTATCAATAGTCTGTATTTTAAATCATTTTATTTTTTCACCTGAAATGGAACAGATTTTCTGATTAAGTGATTCCTGGAAAATCTCTTTCTGACTGTCGAGAAATTTGGTTCTATGCAACTTTTTAGCTACCCTTAAAGTGTAGTGTGATTTGTGCTCCTTCCTCTTTTGTGTATCATCTAAAACTTTTTATATATGTAACCTAAATAAATTTAAAGCCTACATTTTTAGCTAACAGAAAAGAGGAAGTGAATACACATGTGCTGAGTTTATTTTTTTAGCTGTGAATTTTTCCCTGATAGTCGCCCAGAAAATATTCATTTTCCACATTTGTCAGCTGGATAGTTTCAACTAAAAATGCTAAATTTCCAGGGATATTTTAATGAACTGAAATTAAAGAACTCTATAAAAAAAAATGATACAGTAAACTTAGTATTTAAAGTGGTCTGAAACTTTGTAGATATCTATTTCTGATCACTACTGTAAGATGTATGAAGATCTTCTGTACATACTCTTTATTTTTCTATTTTTTTTAGGCAAGGTGATGAACCAATGGAAGAAGAGTCAGCAATGTAAAGTGCCAATGGTCATATTACTGTCACCTGTGTGAATCTTTCTTGTAACCTCCTTTAAAGTCTATCAGACATACAGTGTCCATTGTCTGCCTCTGACAGTGTTATTGTATTGAACTTGAACTGTTGTGAAAAACATCTAGTCTTCAAGCTAGATTCACTAGCCAATCTGTCTGTACTTGAAGACCTGAAATTGGAAGAGTTTAAAGGGACACCGCAGCTTTGTATTTCTTCAAAGTTCATCTGTTCTCCCTTAAGGGAGAATAATGTTTTAAAGGTTACAAAACACTCAAGGCTTTGATTTCAGATCCCTAGCCTAAGTGCAGTGGGTAAGATGTTAGCGTTTGAAATGCTTATGAGAGTTGATAAGTCTGCTTCCTAGAGGATGTTGAAAAGCAGGAAAGAAAAAGGGATGGAGCGGAAGCAGCATAATAATTTTGTCAGGAGAATTGAAAGGAAATTTGTGCCTTTTTTAAAAAAAGTGGTTGAAACTCACAACTTCATTTTTAAATGCCTTAATTTACATCAATGAAATACTGCTGTTGGTTTTTGGAACATGGTCAAAAATGACATGATCACCCGACTGAGAAATCTTCAGCTACTTTTAATCACAATGATGAACAACACCCCTCTCTGTATAAACATTTGGTTTGATTTATTTATTTCTTTTTTGTAATATTTCTTAAACTTTATTTGTGTATTTGCTGATGACCAATTGTTATCTTGATGAGTTTTGGTTTAGTTGTGTAAATAGTCTTGTAATATTGTCGTATATATCCTTTGGGGTTCTCCAGTTGCTGTTTGAAGAAGCCTAATTTTGCTTCCCTTGTTCTTTGTTACCTTAAAAGCTTTAAAATTTAAAAAGAGAGGTTAACTCAATATAATTTTCATACAATTTTATTGTTTATATATTCTGAAAATTGTTATTTTTGTCTTTTTTTTACTCCTAATACATGTTTAAGGGGATTGCAGTTTCTGCTGGATAAAGTGGTCTGCTGTTTGCATTTTGTATTGAGGTTCACCTGGCAAGGAGAACCAGACTGAGTTTTTTGGACTGCAGGTCTAACTTTGGAATATTTTCAGCTGAATTTCTAAGAGGTTCTTTTAACCATTTTCCTTCACAAAGAGTAGTGTTTAATTTGAGCACCTAACTCATAATAGAATTCAGTCCGTATATTTCAATCAAGAAGGCCATTAGTGATGACGTATGTTTTATCTTAATGCTTTTCTAAAACTAGAAAGCAAACGAATTAAGTCAGCAGGATTTTAACAGTGCGGGTACAATGGTTGTTGAATTGTGGCATTAAATGTAACGTCTAGGTGGAAGCAAATTGATAACCCTGATCATTTTTTGTGTGACTGAACTGATGCATTATGCAGTATGAGTTGTACAGATTCATGCTTTTTAAAGGTTTACTCAGACAGCTCAGTAAGCAAGTAATTAGAGTAGTTGGACAGTGGATGGGATTTCACTATTTCATTAAACTTTAAAGAAGGTTGATTTAGTGTTCAAAAGGTCAGAACTTGTTACTACCTTGGCCGATAATCCAAAACATGGTGAAATAGTTGATTCAAGAAACCAAGTTGCGGGCCCTGGTAAAAGAATGAAGGAGTTGCACAAATTGGTTTGTGCAAAAACTTAAATATTTAATAATGTAGAGGTTATAGAGAGGTAGGCTTTATAGTTTCACCAGTAGAAAAAAGTTGTGTTACTAGATGAGAAATAGGTGAGAGACACCATGACTGAATGAATGTTTGTGGACTTTGTCCTGCTGTTAAACCAATATTCACACAAATAGAAAATACCATCAAAGAGACCTTGAACGACAGACTGGACCTGTGTTGTACATGGTAGGAGTTGTGATCAGTAGACAGCTATAAGATTGATTCAGTGAATCTGTAAATGTTTGAAGTGAAAGGCTGGGCCTCTCAATACAGGTTAACTAGAGATTTGCTGCCGTACTTGGGTTGGCCGTAGAAGGTAATACAAGTGCAGTCCGTGCATTTCACAACAGTAAATGAAGCTTTACTTGCCATCTGCAACATTGGCGTGAATTTTGTAAAATGGTGTTTTTTTTCACGCAGGCAGCTTGGTATTGATGTATTTTAGTAAACAAAATATATTTTACATTTCTGGCTTAAAGACATACAATATAAATATTGTATATATAGAATATATTGTTTAAATTCATAGATTTGCTGCTGTTTGGGTGGATAAATACTATAACTTTTTCAATAATGACTTTGGGTGGATATAGTAATGTTAAAATCTGAGCTGGAATGCAATTGAAGATTCCGGTTTTAACAGTTGTGCGTACATTCCTCTTTTTCAGTTTTAGTTGAATCCTGTTTTCATTCCTTTATTAATGAAGTGATGGAAAGTTTTAACAAGAAGTTGCTTTGATTTTGGGGTCCACTGGATGGGCTTTACTGACCACGAGAATGCTGCAGCATTAACCTATTAGCTTTCAAGATGAAAGGAGCGATTTCATTAGCTAAAGTTAGTGTGATTTGAAATGAAATGTGGATTTCATGATGACCTTATAAATGTACAAGATTGGGGTAAAGATGGGAGGTTGTTTAAATTATTTGTTCAGATCTTAATGTTTGTACAAAAAATTGTGCTGTTACATTGTTTTTAATACAGTTTAAAGATGAATATAGCATGACTGCTCAGCTGTAAGATGGAGAAGGTAATGTGTTTTAAACAGTGAAACTGGGTTTCCTGTACAAATATTGATTTTTTTCCAATGTGTGCCTAGTGTCTGGAAAATGCTTCTTCCAGGGCCATCCCTGTAGATTTTAGTGATAGATGGACTTGCTTCATAATATTTTTGGTTCCATCAAACACCTTCAACAGAAGAATCAAATTCTATATTAAAAAATGTTAAAGTGAAAAGGCCATTCTAATTAATTACCTAGTTCATTAAGCATTCTAACTGGGAGAGTTACAGTCGTTATTTCCCTTTAGGATTCTCTACAGGTGCAAAAGTTGCTTTGCCAAAACTCCTTATGCTAGATTTTCCACTGGGGTATAGCTTGGTGTTCAAATGTACAATAATAATAGACATCTCTGTTGGAGGAACAAAGCAGCAAGTTTTGATGACAGCTTGCATTACACTATTACAGCAGAGCGCAGGTATGGCTTGTGTTATTAAATTGTACTGTGTTGCTGTAACTTTTTCACCAATACAGTCTTGGTAACTTTAATTGACTATGGAACAATTTTTTCCTGTTGATTTTATTCTGCCTTGATATATATTTGTTCCTATGAGGTAAAAAGCCTTTATCTAGAATCTACTGGAGGATGGATGTATCGATGTGGTGAAACAGTCTGTCTATAACCATTTCCTTGCTGTGTTGGCAACAATCTATTTAAATTTATTTTCAAATGTATAACTACAAAAATTGTTAAATTTGCATTTAAACCACATTTTTATTGTTTTTGTATCCATTGACACCACCCAGTGTCACTAATAGAATTGTCAATAAGTTAAATGTCTGTATTTAGGTGCAGTGCTAAGTGTGTGTATAGTGATTTATTAACAGTATTGTGTTGTAGCAGTTGTTTATAATTTTTGTCACATTCAAACTGATGTAAATCTCAAATTTCCTCCTCCCTCTCTCACTCCATATTCCCTTTCTGTATTGTTTGGAGTCCAGTATTTTGTATCATGTTATAACATTTGTGTTTGTGTAAATAAAATAATTTGTTTCTGGCAAAATGTGTATGTTTGTATCGCCAATCATCTAATATATTCATTTTTAGAATGTAAAACATTGCGTGAGGTTTAACATGCTGACGAATTAAGGAATGATTTACTCATGGCACCAGGGGAAAAGGAGAAACATCTCCTTTCGACTAAACAAAACGACTTCCACAGTGACAGTGGCTCTGGAATACCTTTATGTAATTTGTGGTGCTGTAAAAATGTTGATTAATTATTCAGCCCACAGACAAGAAGGTCCAACTCTTGATCACCAGACTGCAGTGGGCAGCAGTAAGGCTGCCTCAGTTCACTTCAGCACCCCTGCACTAAACAGGGGAAAGACTTAGCCATGGTTCCCACTTCTAATTGCAGCCCAGTGACCCCAGTGGAAGAGTATATGCGGGCGTTGGTAGGATAGGGTCCCACTGTGATGCCCTACACTCGAAGTTCTTACGTATGAAGAATCACCAGTTTGGGGCAGTACCAAACAGGCTGGATCTGTGGAACTATACCTCAGCAGAAATCAGAGCCTTAATAATAATTGGAGGGAGAAAAAGCTGAAGATTGTGAATACCTCTTATTTGGCTGCTCAATTTGTAAGATTAATATTAGGTAAATGGTATTTAAGGAGCATTCATTGAATAAGTCATTATAGCAGTTTGATACTTTGGCTGCGGCATATAGTGTTTCTTTTGTTACTTGAATATTACTGTTGGGGTAAGTATTGTAAACTATCTCCTACCCGTGAGAAGTTTAAATTCAGCGACCACTTGGAAACCTGACATTTGGGTATGGGGAGGCTTAGCGAGCAGCTGGCCTATAAATCTAGAAACTGTTATCCTGTTTCATTCCAAGATACCAATCCAGAGAACAGATTGATTCCTCAACTGTTACCTGTCAAACTGCGCTTAAATAAATATTTCTGTTCACCAGGTAAATTGATTTACACTTTAAAATTTGCAAGAAGGGTTTTGCTTTGAAAGTATTTTCCGTGTGGTACTAATATCCTTGTAGCAGTCCATAGAAATAGCAATAAATTACTTGCACAGCAAGTATGCTATTAATTAAGATCTGCAAATGAACTCTCCCACCAAGGAATTTTCTAACACGGCTTTCCAGAATATACAGTGAGCTCAATATGATCACATAGCCCTGCCAAGCTATTTCATCATCCAGAGGGATAAACAATGAGAGACACTGAGCTGTTAAGAAATTCATGTCATCTTAGATCTAACTTGGTATGGTACTCTTGTACTTTTGTGGTATGCAAGATCTTATTTACTTAATACATAAATGATCTGGTCTTGGGATTTGTGGGAACAATATCCATACTTGCTGATGACACCAATTTGGGTATATGACAATCTCTGATAAAGGCAATGAAAGACTACAAGAGGACATGAATGTTCAGAACATAAGAATTAGGAGCAGGAGTAGACCTTACAACCCCTCGAGCCTGCCCCGCCATTCGATAAAATCATGGCTGATTTTTGACCTTCAATCCACTTTCCCGCCCGATCCTCATCCCTTGATTGCCTTAGAGTCCAAAAATCTATCTGTCTCAGCCTTGACTCAACAACTCCGCATCTACAGCCCTTTGGGTTAGAGGATTCCAAAGATTCACAACCCTGAGTGAAGAAATTCCTCCTCATCTCAGTCTTAAATGGCTGACCCCTTATCCTGAGACTATGTCCCCTAGTTCTAGACTCTCCAGCCAGGGGAAACAACCTCTCATCATCTAACCTGTCAATCCCCCTCAGAATCTTATATGTTTCAATGAGATCACCTCTCATTCTTCTAAACTCCAAAGAGTATAGGCTCAATCTACTCGATCTCTCCTCATAGGACAACCCTCTCATCCCAGGAATCAATCTAGTGAACCTTCGTTGCACCGCTTCAAAGGCAAGTATATCCTTCCTCAGATAAGGAGACCAAAACTGTGCCAGGTGTGGTCTCACCAAGGCTCTGTACAACTGTAGCAAGACTTCCTTACTCTTGTACTCCAATCCCCTTGCAATAAAGGCCAACATGCCATTTGCCTTCCTAATTGCTTGCTGTACCTGCATGCTAACTGTTTCCTGTACGAGGACACCTAAATCTCTCTGAACACCAACATTTAATAGTTTCTCACCATTTACATATTCTTCCTACCAAAGTGAATAACCTCACATTATACTCCATCTGCCACCTTATTGCCCATTCACTTAACTTGTCTACATCCCTTTGCAGGCTCTTTGTGTCCTCCTCACAGCTTACATTCCCACCTAGTTTTGTATCATCAGCAAACCTGGATACAAAGCACTCGGTCCCTTCATCTAAGTCATTAATATAGATTTTAAAAGCTGAGGCCCAAGCAATGATCCTTGCAGCACCCCACTAGTTACAGCCTGCCAACCTGAAAATGACCCGTTTATCCCTACTTTCTGTTTTTTGTTTGTTAACCAATCCTCTATCCATGTTAATATTACCCCCAACCCCATGAGCCCTTATCTTGCGTGACTGCTTTTTATGTGGCACCCATTAGGCTGAGCAGATAAGTGGCAAATGCAGTTGTAAAAATGTGAAGTAATACATTTTGGAACAAAGAACAGGGAAGGATACACTTTCAGTGGTAAGCTTTTAAAAGTAGAGGCACTATTCAAGGAAGAATAGGGAATACTGGTAACTTGGTCAACTTTCTCCCTCATCCTACATCAGAAACAGTTTATCTGGTCAAAATTTGCTGTTTTGGGGGCTGTGTGCCCATTGGCTACCATATTTACATAGATGATGGCGACTGCAATTCCAAAGTAACTCATTGGTTGCAAAGCATTTTAGACATCCTGAGGACGTGAAAGGTGTTACAGGAAACTTTATCCGGGACCGGCGTGGTGCCGATTTATCAAAACGTCCGGATTACAGAGAGGTATAGTAAAAGGTACGAGAGCCCCGTACACAGCCACAGATCCAGGCGTCCCTGTTGCATAGCAACAGGTGCAGGAACCCCGGTTACATGGCCACAGATCCAGGAACGGCCACTAATATGAAGTAAAACTTAACCTGAACCTACTCCTGCATTTTGCTGGTTAACAGAGCTTTCCGGTTATTTAGGTGCCGGTAAATCGAGAGTTTCCTGTACATAAATTCAAGTTCTTCTAACTGTGCATGCTAAAAAGGTTGTTTTAACATTTTATGGCTGTAGATCTTTCTTGAAGACAGTGTAAAGTCTGCACAGACCAGCAGTGCTGGCTAAAAGTTCATTACAGCCCTGTACAGGTGATATGACAGTTCAGCCTGTCCAGAGTAGAATCTGTGTCAGCCATGGGTCAGTTCGTAGCACTCTTACCTGTGAGTCACAAGGTTGTGGGTTCAAGTCCTGCTTCAGAGACTTGAGCATAAAAACCTAGGCTGCACTCCATTGTAGTACTGAGGGAGTGCTGCACTGTCGGAGGTGCCAGCTTTCGGATGAGATGTTAAGCTGAGGCCCCGTCTGCTCTCAAGTGGACATAAAATATCCCTGGTGTCCTGGCCAATATTTATCCCTCAACCAACATCACTAAAAAAAATTATCTGGTCATGATCACATTGCTGTTTGTGGGAGCTTGCTGTGTACACATTGGCTGACGCATTTCCTACATCATAACAGTGACTATACTTCATTGGCTGTAAAGCACTTTGGGATGTTGTGAAAGGTGCTATATAAATGCAAGTCTTTCTTTTCAAAATGGAGGATCCAATACAAGCACAACTGGCAGTAATCTTTACCACTGACAGCATTCTGCTTCCAAATACTCCTTTTTTTTGAAAAAATACATCTACAATGGTGTAACAACAGTGCAGCTGGAGACAATTATAACAAGGACGGATGTCTCACAAAATTGACGCTTGCTGTTGCTGGAAGCACAGAAAGTCTTGGAGAAACAGTACTGGGGTACTAACAGGCAACAGATTTCCCATAGCCTAGTGTATGCTCCAGCAAGCTTGGTTTGGCAAGTGATGGTTAACTTCAATTAGACTTCTTAGAAGAGAGGAGCAATTACACTCTGGGAGAGCGTTTCACGGGCAGAAATGTCGTGTGAAGTTTCTCTGCTGGTATTCTGTGCAGATTCTTTGGATTGATACAAAATGTTAAGATGCAGCTGCAGCAACCTTTGTGTTCTTAGAATAAACATGGCAGGGCTGTATTAAGCACAAACAACTCCTGTGCTGCTCCAGTCATGATTTTGTAAAGGACTAACAGTAGAGATGGGCCTCTTTGGTGTTGAAGAGGGTGGACTCTTGCATGGGGCTGACTGAGGCCAACCAAATGGTCACTCATTCGCAATAACGCCCATTTAGAGTTACATCATTCTTTAAAATAAATACAACTCCAGGATAATTCCAAGGCACTTTTTAAATAACTTTCTGTCGTGTCTTGTTACACGTGTTCTGTTGGGTTTGCACAGTGTTTCACTCTTACTATCTTAACTGTCATTTGTAATAATTCCTGATGGGACGGTCCTGCCATCTAACTTGATCAATTTATTTAATTTGTTACAATTGAGGTACTTTGAGATGTTTGATAAGATGCTTTATGAATATGTCATTTTAATCCAGTTGACTGGTTTGCACGGCACTGCGTCCACAATCAAGAGATGGATTTCCTCAGCGGGTTGTTAAAAAAGCAAGCAGAAATGAGTTCATAACTAAGTAGCTGAGCCAAATGGATTATGAAGATTGCAGGTTGTGCTGAATGAGCTGATCTCTTGAAGGGCAGCAGCAGGGACACTACAATTGGCCCCTGGTTTACGGGCCAAAAGCCAGACGGTTCCATCACCTGATCACCATCTACAAACCCTTGCTGGCAAATGCATGTGTGGGGATGTCACTGAGGACATGATTGGGCTCAATTGCAATGTTCTCCATGATCAAATAGCCTGCTGATAATTCACTTTAAAGACTTGTACGTGAATGATGACCATTCAGATCAGGTACTGGAGGGTGTCAGTGCTCATTGAAAGGACGTCATTAAGGAATCAACACCTTCGGAAGAGAAAAGAGTTATCTGATGTCAGCTTTGGTGTTGGTGGGGGTGTCACAATGGGCCTCCGAGCCCCTTGGATTAGCAAGAGAAAAATCAACCAGGATTTCCAGTCTAGATGACTATCCAGAAAACCCTGCTAAAAATGTCTTTGTGGATGCTGCCCAGGATTATATATAATTATGCAGCAATCATAGAAGTTTGTAAAAAAAAAAAAATCTATTACGTATTAAGTCATCTCTCACCATAACACGAGGGAGTACCTTGAGCTACATGCCAATTAAATTGTTTATTTAAAAATGTGTACTGCTAAAGTTTAGTCAGTAATAGTTTTACTGAAGTAGTGCTTGGAATTGAATCCATAACAGCAACTGCAGTTTTAAAGATTCCTGAGACTTTTCCAATAAAATGTATAGGAGATGAATTTATGCTGAGCAAATATTTGTTTTGAATATGTTTCTATTAATAGGCTCCCTGTGAAATGGGAGGTACTTTTAATTTAGCGACTAATGATCAGCTCAATTCATCAATCCAGTTGAAAATATTACATTGTGGCAGAGCCACTGAGGGACTCTGAACAACTGTACATAATTCCCTTTAACAATGTGTTGCTACAGACTAAATCTGTACCATTGTATATACTGTTTGCATGTACAGTGCGCGGTCCCTTTAAGAGCGCGGGCAAATGCGATGACGTCATGCCGCTAATCACGTGATCACCCAAATGCGGGAAAAACGTGATGACATCATGACGCCATCCACGGGACCGCCCAGTCAGTCCTCGTGGAGCCTCCGACCTATTAAGACCTGTATTCATAGTTCTCTTGCATCGATCTGTTTAAACTCATTAGTTTGACATTAAAAACCTTTTTGATTGATTGCCTGCGTCGAACTCAATCTCTAGATAGGAATTTGACCATTCCTACAACATTATCAATCTCGTTTCATGATGAATCCTTATAGGTGGCATCAACGCTCCCAGAATGTCTTATTGTAATCAGCAACCAAATGCAATTGTTGTGAAGCATCGGTGGTTGCTTTCAGGATGCTATTTTTACATTAGTGGAAGGCTGTCAAAATGTTAGTGAAAATTTATGATCAATGGAAACTTATGATTTCAGAGCTATTTAAATACATTGAGGTGTGTTTCTTCTTGAAAGAAAGAAAGACTTATTAAAAGAATTTAAACCAAGTCCCACTCCAAATGGGGGATATTTGATAGGTCTGCCATATTTGGTTCGGAGCTAAAATATTGGTTTTCCGTTGACTAATCAAAATTACATAATTGTGATCCCAAAGTAGAAAGTAAATTCAAATAATGGAGGCAGACATTTTAAATTTCCCAGTATGCTCAGCGGGTTAATGAATAAGAGGCTGCGTCAGGCAGGTTAGTGATGTCATCATTGATGAAGTCACAGTCTGATCCTGATTCCACGCAAACTGGATGATGCCAATCAGAAACAGGACAATTGGTGATTGTTTAATAAGGATGGAAAAATAAGTTTTAGAGTAGTTTTATTTTACACTCTGGTAAGGTAAGATATTGCAATTTGCTGTTGAAGTTGTGTTCCTGGAATCCTACTTTGAGAATTGACCTTACTAAATTTGTGGATGGGTTCAAAGGATTGCTTATTGGTGGAACTGATTTTCTGTCTAGCTGTGAAATCCTGATGCCAGGAGGTTTTTTATTTATAGGCTAAGGTCTTCCCGTATTCTCTTCTACAACTGAAAACAGGAATTTCATGGTATAAGGAATTTCGGGCACAACTTGTTACTCTTGTAAAAGTTACACCACATTGTTTAAAAATAATGATGGCTATCTGTAAGGTATCATGCCTGAACATGAAACCATTAGGGCTTAAATTAGAAAATTAATTGCATATGTGTAATTGTTAGTGCCAGCAACATTTGAGAAGCAGTCAGATGCAAAAAGCTGATCATGGTTAGTGCCCTTTCCATTCACCTGCTAAAATTATCTAGCTACAGAAATGAGTTTAATAAACTTAATTTATATCTAAATTTATCGTGTAAATATTAATTTGAATTGGTTACAAAAATGAAATCCCATAAACATTTATTGTGCTATATAGAGATTATATCACAAATTTGGGGTCCTGGCTTGTTACAAATTAATTTCAATTAATATAAACAACAACCATAACTTGCATTTGTTTAGCATCTATAATGTAGAAAAGCATCCCAAGGTACCACAGAGATATAATCTGGAAAAAAATGGACGCTGAGCCAAAGAAGGTAAGAGGGGTGACAAAAAGCTGGCCAAAGAAGTGGGTTTTAAGGAGGGTCTTAAAGGAGGAGAGGGCGATGGAGAAGTGGAGAGGTTTAGGGAAGGGATTACCAAGCATGGGGCTTAGGTGGCTGAAGGCACAGCAACCAATGGTGTGATGAAGGGAGGGGAAATGTCCAATAGGCCAGGGTCAGAGAAGCTGAGTTTTGCTGGGGTGGTGGGGGAAGGGTGGTTGTAGGGCTGAAGGAGGTTATATAGAGGGACAAGACCATTAAGGGATATAAATTGGAGCTGTTGGGGGACAGAACCAATGTAGGGCAGGGATTGATGGATGAGTGGTACTTGGTGTGGACAGGATATGGGCAGCAGAGGTTTGGATAAGCCGATGTTTCTGGCAGGTGAAGGATGGAAGGTCGGACAGGAGAGCATTGGAATAATCGAGTCTGGAGGTGAGAAAGACATGGCTGAGGGTTTTAGCAGCAGATGGGCAATGGCAGGCGATGTCAGAGGTGGAAGTGGGTGAAGAGGATAACCGGTCTGATGCTCAGCTCATGGTCGAATAGGATGCCAAGGTTCACCGGTCTGATGCTCAGCTCATGGTCGAATAGGATGCCAAGGTTCTGGATAGAATGGTTCAACCTAAGACAGGAGAAGAGATGGATGGAATGAGTGGCAAGGGTACAGTGTTTGTAGTGGGGGCTGAAGATGATTGCTTTAGTCTTCCCAGTGTGTAACTGGAGGAAATTGCAGCTTATCCAAGACTGGATATCAGACAAGCAATCTAGCAAAATGGATACAGTTGAGGGGTCGAGAGAGGTAAACCTGATGTCACAATTCATGTGGAAGCAGACATATGAACATACGAATTAGGAGCAGGAGTAGGCCACTCGGCCCCTAGAGCCTGCTCTGCCATTCAATAAGATCGTGGTGGATCTGATTACTCCACATTCCTGCCCCCCCCCCCGATAACCTTTTGCCCCCTTGCTTATCAAGAATCTATCTACCTTTGCCTTAAAAATATTCAAAGACTGCTTCCATCGCCCCGAGGAAGAGAGTTCCAAAGACTCATGACCCTCAAACAATTTCTCCTCATCTGTCTTAAATGGGCGACCCCTTATTTTTAAACAGTAACCCCTAGTTCTAGATTCTCCCACAAGAGGAAACATCCTCTCCACATCCACCCTGTCCAGACCCCTCAGGATCTTGTATGTTTCAATCAAGTCACCTCTTACTCTTCTAAACTCCAGTGGATACAAGCCTAGCCTGTCCAACCTTTTCTCACAAGACAACCCACCCATTCCAGGTATTAGTCTAGTAAACCTTCTCTGAACTGCTTCCAACATATTTACATCCTTCCTTAAATAAGGAGACCAATACTGTACACAGTACTCCAGATGTGGTCTCACCAATGCCCTGTATAACCGAAGCATAACCTCCCTACTTTTGTATTCAATTCCCCTCGCAATAGACAATAACATTCTTTCCTCTTTACTTGCTGTACCTGCATACTAACCTTTTGCGATTAATGCACTAGGACACTTGGATCCCTCTGCATCCTCTCACCATTTAGATAATATGCTTTTTTTTTTATTCCTGCCAAAATGGACAATTTCACATTTTCCCACATTATACTCCATTTGCCAGATCTTTGCCCACTCACTTAACCTATCTATATCCCTTTGTAGCCTCCTTAAGTCCTCTTCACAATTTACTTTCCTACCTATCTTTGTCTCATCAGCAAATTTAGCAACCATACCTTCGGTCCCTTCAAGTCATCATTTATATAAATTATAAAAAGTTGAGGCCCCAGCACTGATCCCTGTGCCACACCACTTGTTACATCTTGCCAACCAGAAAATGACCCATTTATGCCTACTGTTTCCTGTTAGCTAGCCAATCTTCTATCCATACCAATATGTTACCCCTTACACCATGAGCTTTTATTTTCCGCAATAACCTTTGATGTGGCACCTTATCAAATGCCTGCTGGAAATCTCAGTACATCCACCGGTTCCCCTTTATCCACAGCACATGTTACATCCTCAAAGAACTCCAATAAATTGGTTAAACGTGATTTCCCTTTCACAAAACCATGTTGACTCTGCTTGATTACCGTGAACTTTTCTAAGTGCCCTGCTATAACGTCTTTAATAATAACTTCTAACATCTTTCCTATGACAGATGTTAAGCTAACTGGCCTGTAGTTTCCCGCTTTCTGTCTCCCTCCCTTTTTGAATAAAGGAGTTACATTTGCTATTTTCCAATCTAATGGAACCTTCCCCAAATCTAGGAATTTTGGAAAATTAAAACCAACTCATTAACTATCTCACTAGCCACTTCTTTTAAGACCCTGGTATGAAGACCATCAGGACCCGAGTACTTGTCAGCCCACAGCTCCAACAATTTGCTCAGTACCACTTCCCTGGTGATTGTAATTTTCTTGAGTTCCTCCCTCCCTTCCATTTCCTGATTTACAGCCATTTCTGGGATGTTACTTGTATCCTCTATAGTGAAGACCGATGCAAAATACCTGTTCAATTCAACTGCCATCTCCTTATTTTCCATTATTAATTCCCCAGACTCACTTTTATATGACCAATGCTCACTTTAATTCTTTTTTAAATATCTATAGAAACTCTTTCTATCTGTTTTTATATTTCTAGCTAGCTTTCTCTCATACTCTAATTTTTCTCTCCTTATTAACCTTTTAGTCATTCTTTACTATTTTATATTCTGTCCAATCTTCTGACCAGCCACCCATCTTTGCGCAATTATATGCTTTTTCTTTAAGTTTAATACTCTCTAACTTTTTTAGTTAACCACGGATGGTGGGTCCTCCCCTTGGAATTTCTCTCTCGTTGGAATGTATATATGCAGTGTATTCTGAAATATCCCCTTAAATGTCTGCCAACTCTATTGACCTATCCCGTAACCTAATTTGCCAGTTCACTTTAGCTAGCTCTGCTTTCATGCCCTCATAATTGCCCTTATTTAAGTTTAAAATACTAGTCTTGGACCCACTCTTCTCTCCCTCAAACGGAATATAAAATTCAATCATATTATGATCGCTGCCACCTAGGGGCACCTTCACTATGAGGTCATTAATTAATCCTATCTCATTGCACAATACCAGGGGCATGATCTTGCCAGCCCTGGGGAGGTGGGTATGGAGGCAGGACTGCTGGGAAAATGGCAGAATCTAGGGGCGGGTGCCCAACCCACCTCCATGCCATCTTGCCAGGAGGCGGGTAGCCATCCCGCACCGGGTCCCGTCTCCTTAGAGGCGGGAAGGGATTACAGGCAGAAAATAGGCTTATCACCATTTTGCCCACACAAGTGCAGGCTTCCCAAAGGCTCCGAACCCCACCAGGGTCAGAGGCGAGTACTGGGTTTGCGGGGTGCAAAACTGTGCTGTGAAGGTAAGTGATGGGTGCAAGTGTGGAAGGTGAGTATCTGAGGTAAGTGGAAAGTGTTAGAAAAAGTGTACTTACCTTTGTTTCTTCCTGCAGGCTTCAGTCAGTGGGTATGCGGAGAGTCTCACACCTCCACGGTAGAGATGACATGGCCGTTGCATTCTCCAGTGCAACAACCATCTAATTTCTGCAAAAGAAAGAGGTTTGATGAGGTCTTGAATTCAATACCTCATCAAACTACAGAGGATGTCAGTGTTTGACAGATGAAACGGCATGCGTTGACGTTCTCTGCAACTGACTTTCCCTTAATTGGCCCGCTGGGTGGGCTTAACAAGGTCAATCAAGGGAAAATAGCGTGGGTTGGCCAGAAGTTGATGGAGGCGGGACTAAAACCCAACAAGTGGGAGTCCCGCCTCCAAAAGCTCCCCATTGGCAAAAATCACCCCCAATGTCTAGTGTAGCCTGCTCTCTGGTTGGTTCCAGAACGTGCCGTTCTAAGAAACTATCCCGAAACATTCTATGAACTTCTCATCTAGGCAACCTTTGCCTATCTGATTTTTCCAGTCTATATGTAGATTAAAATCCCCCATGATTATTGCCATACCTTTCTGACAAGCTCCCATTATTTCTTCCTTTATACTCCATCCTACCATGTGGTTATTGTTAGGGGGCCTGTACATCACTCCCACAAGTGACTTCTTAACTTTATCATCTCTACCCAAACCGCTTCTACATCCTGGTTTCCTAAACTTAGGTCATCCCTCTCTATTGTGCTAATACCATAATTAATTAACAGAGCCACCCCTCCACCTTTTCCTAGCTTCCTGTCCTTCCTAAATGTCATGTACCCGTCAATATTCAGGTCCCAATCTATGTCATCTTGCAGCCATGTTTCTGTAATGGCTATCAGATCATATTTATTTATTTCTATTTGCGCTCAGTTCATCTGTTGTTTCGAATGCTATGTGCATTCAAATGCAGAGCCTTTAATTTTGTCCTTTTATTATTTTTGTAACCTCTAGCCTTATCTGTTGAGTTACTCTTAGATTTGTACTCTATCCCTTCCTGTCACGGTCTGTTTATCATTTCCCATATTAACATCTTTCTCTTGCCTTGTCTACTCTTTTTGATTTACCACATCTTCCCAAATTTGATCCCTTCCCCCCACTAATTAGTTTAAAGCCCTCTCTACCGCCCTAGTTATAGGACTCGCCAGAACACTGGTCCCAGCACGGTTCAGGTGAAGACCATCCCAACAATACAGATCCCACTTTCCCCAGTACTGGTGCCAGTGCCCCAGGAATCAAAACCTATTTCTCCCATACCAGTCTTTCAGCCACACATTCATCTCTCTAATTTTATTTACCCTATGCCAATTTACTCGTAGCTCGGGTAATAATGCAGACATTATTACCCTTGAGGTTCTGCTTTTTAATTTAGCCCCTAGCTGCTCATACTCTCAGCAGAACCTCTTTCCTAGTTCTATATGTCATTGGTACCTATGTGGACCAGGACCACTGGCTCATCCCCCTCCCACTGCAAGTTCCTCTCCAGCCCAGAGCAGATGTCCCGAACCCTGGCACCAGACAGGCAACACAGCTGCCTGGACTCTCGCTCTTGGCCACAGAGAACTGTATCTATTCCCCTGACTGCTGTCCCCTATTACCACTACATTCCTATTAACTCCCCCTGATTGAATGGCTTCCTGTACCTCAGTGCCATGGTCAGTTTGCTCATCCACCCTGCAGCCACCGCTTTCATCCATACAGGCCACAAGAACCTCAAACCTGTTGGACAATTGCAAAGGCTGAGGCTCCTCTACCTCCTGGGTCCCCAGGCCTGCCTCACTCGCAGTCATGTCCTCCTGTCCCTGACCTCTGACCAAATCAGAAGACCCTATCCTAAGGGGTGTGACTGCCTTCTGGAATAAAGTGCCCAGGTAACTGTCCCCCTCCCTGATGAATCGCAGCTCAGCCTCCAGCTCGTCAACTCTGAGCCAAAGCTCCTCAAGCCGCTGACATGTTCGTCCTGGATCACACTGGCATCCTGCACATACTGCAGTCACAACACATCACCTGCCCTCTTTATTGAGTCTTAATTAATTTATTTTTATTAATAAACCCTACTACACTCAATAAGATTTATGACTGCTAGTAAACTTTACTAATGCTAATGAAACCTTACAATTACTAACATTTCCTGGGCTTTAAAAGGTGAGAAGTGAGCAAAATACTCACCAACCAATCACTTACCCTTTTCCCTGTGATGTCACCTTTTATTTGTCTCCAAATGCAGTTGGGGGGCATCACAGAGCTGAACTCCCACTGGTTCTCTGTCCCCTCTAGTACAGCTTTTTAACTCCTGCTCTCCTGGTAAAGATAGAAAAAGAAAGGAACACATCCCTCTTCAAACTCCCTTACTCACCAAACTCGCACATTTCCACCCTGTTCCAAGCTGCACTCCATGACAAGCTGCACTCTAGCCTCCCTTATTTATACTGCTGAGATTTAAATAAGTGAGCTCTCTGGCAGTTACAGAACCAGATTGGATCAGTTAATTAATTAACTACTCTCACCTGTTCTCCAGCACAGAGCTTGCTTATACCTGCCCAAGCCTGGAAGAAACTTAAAACGGTAAATTTAAGTTAAATGCTAATTGCAAACAAACAAGATTAGATTTTATAAAAAGAGATTAACCCTTAAGATTCACTCCCTTACTCACCAAACTCACAGGTTTACACTCTGTTCCAAGCTGCACTCCGTGACAAACTGCACTCTAGCCATGTCTGTGGATGATCTCACCAATGGGCAACATATGAGGAAGAGGAGGGCCAAGGATAGATCCATGTGGGACTTCGAAGGTAACGGTTCTGGGGTGGCAAGAGAAGCCACTGCTGGAGATGTTGTGGCTACCATTGGTAGGTAAGCGTGGAACCGAGGGAGGGCAGTCCAATTGAACAGGATAGGGAGGAGAGGTGTTGAAGATGGATGGTGTGATCAACCATGTCAAATGTAAGAAGTCACACAACACCAGGTTATAGTCCAACAGTTATTTTGAAATCACAAGCTTTCGGAGTGCTTCACTTCACCTGACGAAGGAGCAGCGCTCCGAAAGCTTGTGATTTCAAAAAAACTGTTGGACTATAACCTGGTGTTGTGTGACTTCTTACATTTGTCCACCCCAGTCCAACACCAGCATCTCCACACCATGGCAACCATGTCAAAGGTTGCAGAGATATTGAGGGAGGGATAATGCACCATGGTTGCAATCACAGAGGATGTCATTTGGCAGGTATGGAAACCTGATTGGAGAGATTCAAGCAGGAAGTTGTGCGCTACCAAGTAATAAAAATGATTGTTTTAAAATGTACCTTGAAACAATACACTCCATTTTAAAAATGTTAATTTCCTGCAGTTCCATTCCCTCAATTGCATTCACTGTAATATAGTTTTGCTATGACTATCTTTCTATTGAGTTCTTGAAAATCTCATTTTCATAATGCAGTAGAGCTCGTTCACAAAGTTATAAATCTTGTGCAAAACTTTATCCAATATCTCTTATTTATTTCTTATAATGAATGATGGAGTTTAGGTTGCTGGAAAAATATGCTTTCTATCTCAAAATATCATTGATTCTATTGGTAAATGCTACATTATGCTAAAGACATGAAGTTCTGGTTTATCAGTTTTTCTTTTAGGTAGGGCTTTATGTTGCATATTACTGAAATATATGAGGGCATTAATACTATGTAAACAAAAAAATTATTTGAAGGATATAAGCAAAGTTTTATATACCTAACAGAGCTTTACAAATAAGGAAAGATATCTTCTCCAATACCTTTAATTTACAATAGTGAAAGCTCTTAACTTTACATTACAGTAAAAGTAAGAAAGAGACTTTTAAAGAAAATGTTATGGTTATTAGGAGTTTTTAACTTTTAGATCAGGGCAACACCTTTGTCCTAATAGTTGATTCCAGTCAATCTAATTTGAACTTGTATTTCCTCAGTAGACATAAGGCAACAGAATGACCACATTCACCTTAAACATTGCCATTTTGGACGATGGTACTGTTAGAATAAAGAAAGTACTTGCATTTATAGAGCATTTATAGGACCTCAAAGGTTGTAATCTCTGGGTTACTCCCGGTGCCACATGCTAGTGAGTATATAGGAATAGGAGGATAGAGCAGATGAATGCGTGGCTAAAGAGTTGGTGCAGGAGGGAGGGCTTTAGTTTCCTGGATCACTCGGTCTGTTTCTGGGGAAGGTGGGACCTGTACAAGTCGGACGGGTTGCACCTGAACTGGAACGGGACCAACATCCTTGCGGGGAGATTTGCTAGTGCTGTTGGGGGGGGGGGGGTGGTTTAAACTAACTTGGCAGGGGGATGGGATACGGAGTGGGGCTATAGTAGGGGGTGATGCACAGCTAAATATAAAGGAAAAAACAAGTCAGTCTGGAAGGCAGAGCAAATATGTAATGGCACAAGGGAGTATGGCAAGGCAGGATGGCATTTATTTTAATGCAAGGAGTTTTACGAGTAAGGCAGATGAATTGAAGGTGTTGATGAACACAGAGGCATGGTTGAGGGAGGGGCAGGACTGGCAGCTCAATATTCCGGGGTATAGAATCTTCAGGTGAGAAAGAGGGGGGGGTGAAAGAGGAGCGGGTGTTGCAATATTAATCAAGGAGTCAATTACTGCTGTAAGGAGGGATGATATCTTAGCAGGTTCCTCTAATGAGGACATATGGGTAGAACTTAAAAACAAAAGGGGGGCAAGCACTTTGCTGGGAGTGTGCTACAGGCCCCCAAACAGTCAGGGGGAGATAGAGGAACAGATATGTAGGCAAATCTCACAAGTGTAGAAATAATAGGGTAATAATAGTAGGGGATGTTAAGGGATATATGAGAATGGATTAGGAAAAAAAGGGAGGCTTCTGGCAGATACAAAGGACTAAAAACAGTGGAAGCCCTAGAGGAGTATAGAAAGTGCAGGGGGGTACTTAAAAAAGAAATTAGGAAAGCGAATAGAGGGGCATGAAAAAACACTGGCGGGCAAAATAAAGGAAAATCCCAAGGTGTTTTATAAGTATATTAAGGGCAAGAGGATAACCAGGGAAAGAGTAGGGCCCATTAGGGACCAAAGTGGCAATCTGTGTGTAGAGCCGGAAGATGTAGGTGAGGTTTTAAATGAATATTTTGCATCTGTGTTCACTATGGAGAAGGACGATGTAGGCATAGAAATCAGGCAGGAGGATTGTGATATACTTGAACAAATTAGCATTGAGACGGAGGAGGTACTTGTGGTTTTAGCAGGCTTAAAAGTGGATAAATCCCCAGGCCCAGATGAGATGTATCCCAGGCTGCTGTGTGAGGCAAGGGAGGAGATTGCAGGGGCTCTGACACAAATTTTCAGAACCTCTCTGGCCACAGGGGAGGTGCCAGAGGACTGGAGGACAGCTAACGTAGCACCATTATTCAATAAGGGTAGTAGGGCTAAACCAGGGAATTACAGGCCAGTGAGCCTAACATCAGTGGTAGGAAAATTATTAGAAAAAATTCTGAGGGACAGAATTAGTCTCCACTTGGAGAGGCAAGGATTAATCAAGGATGGTCAGCGTGGCTTGGTCAGGGGGAGATCATGTCTAACCATTTGGATTGAATTTTTTTGAGGGGGTGACTAGGTGTGTGGATGAGGGTAGTGCAGTTGATGGGGCGTTTCAGCTATAAAGAGAGACTGGGCAGGCTGGGGTTGTTTTCCTTAGAGCAGAGAAGGCTGAGGGGGAACCTGATTGAGGTGTACAAAATTATGAGGGGCATAGATAGGGTAGATAGAAAGGAACTTTTCCCCTTAGTAGAGGGGTCAATAACCAGGGGGCATAGTTTCAAGGTAAGGGGCAGGAGGTTTAGAGGGGATTTGAGGAATAACTTTTTCACCCAGAGGGTGGTTGAAATCTGGAACTCACTGCCTGAAAGGGTGGTAGAGGCAGGAACCCTCACAACATTCAAGAAGCATTTAGATGAACACTTGAAACGCCATAGCATACAAGGCTACGGACCAAGTGCTGGAAAATGGGATTAGAATAGACAGGGTGGACACGATGGGCCGAAGGGCCTCTTTCTGTGCTGTATAACTCTATGACTATGACACCTTTCACGACTTCAGGACATCCGAATGTGCTTTACAGCCAATAAGGTACTTTTGAAGTGCAGTCACTGTTGTAATGTAGGGAAACGTAGCAGCCAATTTGTACACATCAAGATCCCACAAACAGCCATGGGATAATGACCAGATAATCTGTTTTTTGGTGATATTGGTTGAGGGATAAATCTTGGCCAGGACACCGGGGAGAACTCCCCTGCTCTTCTTCGAATAGTGCCATGGGATCTTTTACATTACACGAGGGGGCAGACGGAGCCTCAATTTAAGGTTTCATCTGAAAAGTGGCACCTCCGACAGTGCAGCACTGCATTGGAGTGTCAGCCTAGATTATCTGCTCAGGTCTCTGGAGTGGGACTTAAACCCACAACCTTCTGACTCAGAGACAAGATTGCTATCACTGATCCAAGGTTTACACCTTTTTGACAAATTGGGTCCCATAGCAAATTTTCACCACAATACCAGCTTTAAGGGTTCTAATTTCCCCTATACGTTAAATAGCTGTGAGGATGAAGTGAGGATCATGACTTTATACTCAGGTCAATTTTAAAATGACCAAGTAGCGGAAAATATACCCCTAAGAGTTATGGAGATCAGGGTCAGTTTTTCTGTTGCAATCACCGGGCATGATCTGAGATTATGTTGTAAATGTATATGCTTACTAATGCCAACTGTTTGAAAAGTGAAACAAGGATCATATTAATCCTACAATAATTACTGCAAGTAGCCAAGTAAATTATAAACTCCAGATCAAGCTGCTCTCCACTAGGGTGCATTAAGTGCTGTAAGTCTGCTGTCTATCTCGGAACCAGGAACAGGAATCTTGCAGATCGTCAGTCAAATCTGGCGAGCTTATTGGCAATGTATCTAATACTGGGTCCTATCACATTCCAATCCCCAGTATACATCATGGTAACTCCTCATGTTGAATCAGAACAGACACTGAAACCACACAAACAGGGGGATTATTAAAGTATAAACATGACTCAGCAGCACTTTTAGGTGACTTACCTTCCCAGCAGATCTACACATGTATCCATTACACCATAATATTTTCCAAAAAAGGATTCCCACCCTTTCCTCTTGGAAGTATTGAGTGTCAAAGTTCAGCTGCTTTAGAGCAGATCTCTTAAAGACTATATCGCTGCACAAACTTTCAATTAAAGCTAAAATTAATATGCCAGTGATGTCGGGGAACATAGCGTCTAATGAGAGGGAGGAACTGAATGAAATCACTATTTGTAGGGAAATGGTGTTAAGGAAATTGACGGGATTGAAGGCCGATAAATCCCCAGGGCCTGATAATCTACATACTAGGGTACTTAAGGAAGTGGCCCTAGAAATAGTAGATGCATTGCTGGTCATCTTCCAAAATTCTATAGACTCTGGAACAGTTCCCATGGATTGGAGGGTAGCTAATGTTACCCCACTGTTCAAAAAATGTGGTAGAGAGAAAACGGGGAATTGTAAGCCTGACATCGGTAGTGGGGAAAATGCTAGAGTCCATTATAAAAGATGTAATAGCAGAGCACTTGGAAAACAGTGACAGGATCAGACAAAGTCAACATGGATTTACAAAAGGTAAATCGTGCTTGCCTCATCTACTGGAATTTTTTGAGGATGCAACTGGTAAAATAGATAATGGAGAACCAGTGGATGTGGTGTATTTGGACTTTCAGAAGGCTTTCGATAAGGTCCCACATAGATTAGCATGTAAAGTTAAGGCACATGGGATTGGGGCAAGGTGCTGACTTGGATAGAGAACTGGTTGGCAGACATGAAGCAAAGAGTTGGAATAAACGGGTCTTTTTCCGAGTGGCAGGCAGTGACTAGTGGGGTACTGCAGGGATCGGTCCTAGGACCCCAGCTAGTCACAATATATATTAATGATCTAGACGAGGGAACTAGATGTAATATCTCCAAGTTTGCAGATGACACAAAGCTGGGTGGGCGTGTGTGCTGTGAGGAGGATGCCGAGAAACTCCAGTATGATTTGGACAGGTTGGGTGATTGGGCAGATGCAGTATAATGTGGATAAATGCGAGGTTATCCACTTTGGTGTCAAAAACAGGAAGGCAGATTATTATCTGAACGGCAATAGATTGGGAGAAGGGGAAGTGCAACGAGACCTGGGTGTCCTTGTGCACCAGTCACTGAAGGTAAGCATGCAGGTGCAGCAGGCAGTTAAGAAGGCAAATGGTATGTTGGCCTTCGTAGCAAGAAGGTTTGAGTACAGGAACAAGGATGTCTTGCTGCAGTTGTACAGGGCCTTGGTGAGACCACACCCTTGAGTATTGTGTGCAGTTTTGGTCGCCTTGTCTGAGGAAGGATGTTCTTGCCATGGAGGGAGTGCAGCGAAGATTCACCAGACAGATACCTGGGATGGCAGGAATGACGTATGAGGAGAGATTGGGTTGATTGGGCTTATACTCGCTGGAGTTTAGAAGAATGAGAGGGGATCTCATTGAAACTTATAAAATTCTAACAGGACTAGACAGACTGGATGCAGGAAGGATGTTCCCAATGGCGGGGGAGTCCAGAACCAGGGGTCACAGTCTAAGGATAAGGGGTAAGCCATTTAGGACAGAGATGAGGAGGAATTTCTTCACCCAGAGAGTGGTGAACCTGTGGAATTCTCTACCACAGAAGGCAGTTGAGGCCAAGTCATTAAATATATTCAAGAAGGAGTTATATATATTTCTTAAGGCTAAAGGGATCAAGCGATATGGGGAGAAGGCAGGGACAGGGTACTGAGTTTGGATGATCAGCCATGATCTCATTGAATGGCTGAGCAGGCTCGAGGGGCTGAATGGCCTGCTCCTGCTCCTATCTTCTATGTTTCTATGTATAAATGTATTTGTCCATTTGACTGGCTATTACATTTTAATGTACTCCCAAAAATAATGTACCCCTATCTTCTTCAACACCCCATTGTTTCTCTCAAGAACATAACATAGTAGTGTAGGAATGTCTAGTTCCTATCCAAAGACTGAGGCCCACTCAGGCGATCAAATAAACGAGTTTTAATGAAAACTAACAGAGTTTAACGGATAAATACAGGAGAACATCGAATATAGGTCTAATCAGTTCGGAGGCTCCACGAGGACTGCTGGGCTGTCCCGTGGCTGACGTCATGACGTCATCACGTTTTTCCCGCCAGTGGGGGATCACGTGATGAACGGCATGACGTCATCGCGTTTGCCCGCGCTAGTAAAGTGATCACGCTCTGTACGTGTAAACAGTGAAAACAAAGATACAGATTCAGGCTGTAGCTAACATCTTATTAAAGGGAATTATATACAACTGATCGGAGTCCCTTAGTGGCTCCGCCACATGCGCCCCCCCAGAATTGTCTTTAACCGCAAAAGTAAAACGGCGAGGAGGCCTGACAAGCCTGTCAGAGTGACTTCTGTAGCCTTGAAGTGGAAGCTGATGGACGACGGGCGAGCTGGCGGGTGTCTGCGTTTGATCTGGCACGGTGACTGTGGGCGGTCGGCCACGTCTCGGCGGTTGTGCGACGTCGACCGGGCGGTCAAGGTCCAAGTGCGCCGGCTTCAACCTGTCAACAGAAATGTGGTCCGGTTTACCTCCGATATCGATTGAAAAGTTTTTGTCTCCCGGCTGTAGCACGCGGAAAGGACCAGTGTACGGGGGTCTGAGCGGATCTCGGTGTGCGTCGTGGCGGATAAACACATAGTCAGCGTTCCTCAGCTCTGCTGGAACGTGGGAGTTCTGCAAGCCGTGATGCGATGTAGGCACAGGAGCGAAACTTCTGGCTGCCTCCTGGTGGCTGAGGAGCTGCTGGGATGCAGACCATGGCTCTGTTGGAGTCGGAAGGAAATCCCCTGGCACGCGGTGCGGCTGACCATATACGAGCTCCGCCGAGAACGAATGAAGATCTTCTTTAGGTGCCGTATGGAGACCCAAAAGGACCCATGGAAGCCTATCCACCCAGCCCGCGCCTTGAAGGCTGGCTCGCAGTGCGGCTTTGAGCGACCTGTGGAATCGCTCGCACAGACCATTCGCCTGTGGATGGTAAGCAGTGGTGCGATGTAGCTTGACGCCAAGCCCCTGAGCCACAGTGTTCCAGAGCTCAGAAGAAAACTGTGGCCCATGATCAGACGAGATGTCCGCCGGTACCCCGAAATGGGCGACCCAAGAGGAGATGAATGCCCTGGCGACGTCTGCAGAGTGGTGGATGACAAAGGAACCACCTCTGGCCATCTCGTGGTGCGGTCCACCATTGTAAGATGATGAGTAAACCCGTGCAAAGGCGAAAGTGGCCAATGGAGCCTTGACGCTGCACCTTGGCCTTTTGGCAGACCACGCAGGTGTTGGCCCAGTCACTGACATCCATGTGCACGCCCTGCCACACACATTTGGACGACATCAGCCATTGCAAGGTCTTCATGCCAGGGTGTGACAACCCATGTACTGCGTCAAAAACTTTTCGGCGCCAGGCGACCGGCACGACAGGGCGAGGCTCTCCTACAGAGACGTCGCAGAGTAGCGTAGTGCCCGCAGCATGGAATTTGATGTCGGCCGCTTGGAGGCTAGAGGGGTTGGTTCTGTAAGACTGGACATCCGGATCCGAGGCTTGATCCGCAGCCATGAGGGCATAGTCAATTCCGAGTTGGACCGCATGAACGGTCGCACGGGAGAGGCAATCCGCCACCAGGTTGTCTTTCCCGGACGCATGTTGAATGTCAGTGGTGAACTCTGAGATAAGCGTCAACGGCCGTTGTTGCCGAGCTGACCACGGTTCGGTGGTCTTGGCCATAGCGAACGTTCATGGCTTATGGTCCACAAAAGCCGTGAATGGATGTCCCTCTAGCAAGAACTGGAAATGGCGGATGGCTAGAAAAAGGGCCAGCAACTCCCGGTCGAACGTGCTGTACTTCCGTTCGTTTCGCCGTAGTTGATGGCTGAAAAATGCCAGTGGTTGCCACGTCCCATTCACCCACTGTTCCTGCACTGCGCCGATGGCGTAGTCTGACGCGTCGGTGGTAAGGGCGATGGTGGCACCTGGCATCGGGTGCGCCAGCATGGTTGCATTGGCTAGGGCGCCTTTTGTGTCGATGAACGCCCGGTCCATGTCGACCGTTCAGCTAATCGGATCCTTGCCGGACTTGTCCTTGAGGGCCTCATACAGGGGCTGCATGAGCAGAGCTGCATTAGGGACGAACCGATGATAAAAATTTACCATCCCGAGGAACTCCTGCAGGGCCTTGACAGTCTGCGGGCGCGGGAAAGAAGTAACTGCTTCCACCTTTGTCTGCAGAGGTATTGCGCCGTCCGAAGTGATGCGGTGGCCTAAGAAGTCGATCTGCTGCAGGCCGAACTGGCACTTGGCCGGGTTGATGATCAAGCCGTGTTGACTGAGGCAACTGAAGAGGGTGCGTAAATGGCAGATTTATTAGGGCTGGCGATGAGGATGTCGTCGAGATAGACGAATAGAAACTTGAGGTCCCGAAGCACTGAGTCCATCATACGCTGAAAAGCCTGTGCAGTGTTCTTCAATCCAAATGGCATCCGCAGAAATTCAAACAGGCCGAATGGGGTGATGACTGCAGTTTTCGGGATGTCTTGTGGGTGCACGGGGACTTGGTGGTAGCCCCGGACAAGGTCGACTTGAAAAAATGGTATTTCCCGCCAAATGGGTGGAGAAATCCTGAGTATGAGGGATCGGGTACCGATCAGGAGTTGTGGCGTCGTTCAGGCGTCGGTGGTCGCCACAAGGCCGCCATCCACCGCCCGGTTTCGGAACAATACGGAGAGGCGAAGACCAGGGACTATTCGACCGGCGAATAATCCCTAGCCGCTCCATCGTGTCGAACTCCGCTTTCGCGGCCGCGAGCTTGCCAGGTTCGAGGCGCCGGGCCCGTGCATAGACCGGGGAGCCAGTAGTGGTGATGTGATGTTCAACACCATGTTTCGTGGCCGTGGAAGAGAAGGTAAGGTGGGTCTGGTCAGGTCTGGGAAATCTGCGAGGAGTCAAGTGAAGTCATCCGGAGGTGGGATCACACAGCAGACAGTGCGCGACATGGCGTTACCGCGGTGGCACGGGATGGAATGAAAGGTGGCCGCATTGATCAACCGGTGGTGTCTTACATCCACCAGGAGGCCGTTGGCGCACAAAAAATCTGCCGCGAGGCTGGCTTGAGAGACTTTGGCCGTGATGAAATCCCAATAAAACCGCTGGCCGCCGAAACACACCTGGACCCGCCGTCGTCCGAAGGTCCGAATGGCCCCGCCATTAGCCGCCTCGAGGGAGAGGCCGTGCCCCCCGGTTTGTATATCAAGATTTGACACGGGAAGGATGCTACACTGCGCCCCGGTGTCGCAGAGGAAACGTCGACCAGATAGGGAGTCGGTGATGAAGAGAAGTTTTCCCGAAGTACCGACTGCCATCGCGATCATTATAACTGGTCCTCTTTCGACAGGGTTGCAGTTGTTGGGTTTTTTTGAGCGAAAAGCTGCAGGGAGGGCGGCAGCATCTTGCTTTCGCGCCAAAATGGGCGTGGTAGAAGCACAACCCCGCAAGTTGAGGGGCTGGAGCCGCGTCCGTGGCGGGTGGGCGCCTCGTGGCAGTGCAGTACTGCTGTGTCACTGTGAAAAACTTATCCGCTTCAGCGGCCAGCTCTGTGCAGTCTGTGACATCCGACCTGGCTAGGGCAGCCTAAACTTGCTCCAGTAGCTGGATGAGGAATAACTCCCTGAAGAGGAAGCCTTCCGGTTCGGAGCCCAGGAGCGTGAGCATTTGGCTCATGAGCTCGGACGGTTTGGAATCCCCGAGGCCGGGCATAGCGAGCAGCCAGCAGGCGCGCTCCGACTTCGAGAGCCCGAAGACCTGTAACAACCGCGCCTTTATCGTTTCATACTTGCGATCTTTAGGTGGATTACCAAGCAGGCTGACGATCCGCGAGGCTGTGGCGCTGTCGAGGGCGGAGACCACGTAATAATAACGGGTCTGATCCACAACGATGTCCCTGATTGCGAACTGGGCTTCAGCCTGGATGAACCACGCGGCTGGCTGTTGCTCCCAGAACTGTGGCAGTTTCAAAGCAACGGCGTTCGTTTCCATGTTCAGTAACTTCTGCGAAAACCGTTCACAAAAGTCGGGGTCACCAAGGTAGGAATGTTTAGTTCCTATCCAAAGACTGAGGTCCACTCAGGCGATCAAATAAACGAGGTTTAATGAAAACTAACAGAGTTTAACGGATAAATACAGGAGAACATCGAATGTAGGTCTAATCAGTTCGGAGGCTCCACGAGGACTGCTGGGCTGTCCCGTGGCTGACGTCATGACGTCATCACGTTTTTCCCGCCAGTGGGGGATCACGTGATGAACGGCGTGACATCATCGCGTTTGCCTGCACTATTAAAGTGATCGCGCTCTGTACATGTTAACAGTGAAAACAAAGATACAGACTCAGGCTGTAGCTAACATCTTATTAAAGGGAATTATATACAACTGATCGGAGTCCCTTAGTGGCTCCGCCACAGTAGTACCTTATTCTATATAATGATAGTTATAACAAAACTTTTAAACATTTTAAGATATGGTGACTGAAAGCTTGCTGTAGCATCCTACATATTCCTTGAACTGCATGTATGATTATGGGTGGATTCCTTTCTTCTTAAATAGGGAGGTCACTTATCACTTTGAGGGTGCGAGTCTAGTTGGGGTAGAGGAACAAAGGGATCTCGGAGTACACATACACAAATCACAAAGTTACAACACAGTTTAGCAAGACCATAAAAAAAGCAAACCAAGCACTAGAGTTTATTTCTAGAGCGATAGAATTGAAAAGTAGAGAAGTTATGCTAAACCTGTAACGAACCTTGGTTAGACCACACTTGGAGTACTACGTACAGTTCTGGTCGCCATATTATAAAAAAGATATAGAGGCACTGGAGAGGGTGCAGAGAAGATTTACAAGGACGATACCAGAAATGCGAGGGTATACATATCAGGAAAGGATGAACAGGCTGGGTCTCTTTTCTCTTGAAAAAAGAAGGCTGAGGGGTGACCTAATAGAGGTCTTTAAAATTATGAAAGGTTTTGATAGAGTGGATACAGAGAGAGTGTTTCCACTTGTGGGGAAGAGCATAACTGGAGGCCATCAATATAAGATAGTCAGCAAGAAATCCAATCGGGAATTCAGAAGAAACGTCTTTACCCAAAGAGTGGTGAGAATGTGGAACTCGCTGTCACAGGGAGTGGTTGAAGTGCAAAGTATGGATGCATTTAAGGGGAGGCTGGACAAGCATATGAGGGAGAAGGGAATAGAGGGTTATGCTGATAGATTTAGATGAGGAAAGACGGGAGGAGGCTCGAGTGGAGCATAAACACCGGCATGGACTGGTTGGGCCGAATGGCCAGTTTCTGTGCTGTTTATCCTATGTAATCCTATGTAAATTCTCCAGTCCTTACAGTCCTATTTTCCTTCCAACCAAATTTTCCAGCATAGAGTAGACAACCAGGAAATGGTCCACAGAAAAAGTCTTCTCAAATTCATTATTCTCAATAATCCTTGACCTTTATTAGAAACTCTTCCATAAAGCTTGAAAACGCAACCAAATGATTTTCTGTTTTTCTAGTTAGAACACTGATTCTGCCAAATGTTGAATAACTCAATTCATAGATCCGCATTGCAGTCTCGAGCTTGAAATCTTCTGCAGCCACTGATAACTTTTTCAAGAATTTTTTTTTTAAACTATGGAGTATCTGTGGCGTGGTGATCCTAAGCCAGCTGAGGATGTCATTGTGACTTGGGAACTTTCACCAGTCAAAGGCTGCATTGGCAAATTACTTTAACTCCACAAATTGGACATAAAATTATCATCCTTCCTAATTACTTTAATTCTGATCTTGTGTGATATAAATTACAGCACAGAAGGAGGCCATTGAGCCCATCATGCCTGTGTTGGTGCTAGCCCTTCAACTGAAGCCACCTACTCTACTTTCACTTGCATGCCCTTTCCCCTTATCTTTTGATATTCTTGTTCTTGAATCATTTCCAAAATTCTTTTCCAACCTTGAAATTACAGGAAATTCATGATCAGTGCCTGGAGAATTATTAGGACAGAGAGGAGCATTCTGAGCAATGGATATTATCAAGCTCTATTTCTTTAATTATGTCATTCGTATATGTATTAATTGAGGATTTCAATAGAAAATCTTGTTTGAGTGATTATAACTGGCCTTCTTTTAGACACTGACTGCATTTTTTCCAAGGCTTGTTGGTGTGGGGGGGGGGGGAAATATAACTGTTTTGTAACAAATTTGTCACATTGCTTTCCCATGCCATATTTCAGGACCTTAGTCAATAAATCATGTACCTGTACCTGCACGAAAATACACGCATCTGGCTTCAGTCCTTTGGAATGATTTTTACGGCAGAAATGGAAAATAGCAGCACGTTTGTAGTGGATAATTATCAAAGTTCCCATTCTAGTAACGTGAAAATTGTATCCTGAGGCTAGGATTTATCTCCATCAGATAACATTTCTGGAGACACAGGCCTTCTGTAGATATTGTCATGATGAACAGTTAGCCTCCAAACAGCTTCAAGAGGATCTGGAGTATCTTTTAGCCAGGAGTATCACTTTCTGAAAGTCTTCCCTGCCATACTTGATTTCACCATAACTGGTGATTTACCTAGAACGTGCCAGTCCATGTTCAAGTAAACCAGTTATGTCCGCATTGCATTGGTCACGACAACAGCTCATTAGGTCTTCTTTCCAATATCTCGGCCTCAACAGCAGCAGCTCAAACAATATTATGAATTGGCAAGGTTCCCTTGTGTGCTGGGTGTCATCAAACGGACACTGGGATCCAAGCAATTCCTGAGGATGAGAACATTTGCCATGACTGCAAAACATGATCATGTGCTGAATACACAAATTTTGCACTGCCATAACTCCTATTGGTTGGTTGATATATTTAAAGGAATGAAAGCGAAGGAGCCTAGCTTGTGTAAGTCAAGGGCTATGGCTTAAAAATGTAGCTGCATAGGTCAAATATAACTAAGCTCCCTGACTGCCAGATGTGTAATTGAGAACACCTTTGGCCCCAAACACATCTGAAGTGCAGCCAGAAAAAAAAACTCTGCATTTTTCTAGTATGTTATTTTCTACACAACTTTGCTATCAGACATGGAATATAACCAGAATTTCAGTTCAAGGATTATCGGCATTGTACTGATGAAGATGCTGCAGATCTCCAATAATCTAGGGTGGGAATGTCAGACAATTGATGAGGATTGACAATTGATAACTGCTAAGGGATGCCCTGAAGATAATTTTGACGTGATCCGTGATAATGTGATGTGGCAATCTAGGAACAAAAACCATGTGCAGAAAGTTTTCAAAGAATAATTATAAATTATATTTATTTACAAGAAAAATCAAACTACTGCACCCAAAACGAGCACCAGCTAAAGAATATAGCTTTCTGCCTCTGGCGCAGGATTTTGATTTTTTTTTTTAAAGCAAAGAAAAATAAAATGACTGCCCAAAAAATGTTCTTAGAAATCCATTTCTTAAACTTAGTTTTTGTAGACATGTCTTGTATTTCTGAAATGCAGCTGTGAGACAGAATTACATGAACCTGGGTCCTCTCGGGGTAATGAGAGATCAAATTGAGGAAATACTCTTCACCCAATTTTGATTGCGCACCCCCCCCCCCCCCTTAATAGGAGGACATGGAGAGTCTCATTCAGTCCTTCCACAGTACCCTGGATGACCTTCAATTACATAGGCAGGTCAGTGATGCTCCTTCTATGCTATTGCTGAAGATATCCCCTGTTGTTTAAGTGCGGAATACTTCACTTTCCCCCTCCCCCAAACAAAATCTCATTTTAGGCCACCTGAGGGACCATCAATTGTTCATCACTAATTCTTCTCCCACTTCCGCAATGTTTGCTATGCAAAGCCATTAGGTCTAATAGGGGCATAGATACCACGGCTTGCTTTCTAAGCTCCCCTCCAACTTCAGGTTCCACAGATGCTGAGACAAGAATTGCAAATCCTCACAGCAAAATATAATACACGTTGATAATTTCAGACATCAATAAAATCATAACAGCAGGCCATTTTAGATCAATAGTTTTTGAACACACTGTGACGTGTAAGGCAATGGAAGTAAGAAGAGAGCATAACAAAGAGATGGCATAGCAGGGGTGGTGTGATGTATGGTCATCTGTCAAATAGACAGATGAAAGATTACATCAAAGGTTCGCTTCCCTCCGAGGTTAGAAAGTATATCAGGTGGGCCTAGTTCTGGGCTTAAATATGGTCCTGGACCAGAGATTACATCTGGACTGCATTTCATACCATCATGATCAGCTATACCAGTGACTATTTCCTTCCATAGATTTTAGCAGATGTGCTCACTGGGTCTGAAGGGTTTTTTTTAAATGAAAGGTGACTTCTTATTGCCTGAGATAATAATCCATCTCCTCATGATCCTAGTTTTCAAATTTTGATACTTCTCGTGGAGAGACTGGTTCTCTCTCAACAGCCTGTATTTATATAGCGCCTTTAACGTAGTAAAACATCCCAAGGCGCTGCACAGGAGTATTTTAAGACAAAAAATTTGACACCGATCCACATAAGGATAAATTAGGGCAGGTGACCAAAAGCTTGGTCAAATAGGTAGGTTTTAAGGAGCGTCTTAAAGGAGGAAAGAGAGGTGGAGAGGTTTAGGCAGGGAATTCCAGAGCTTAGGGCCCAGGCAACAGAAGGCACGGCTACTAAATGTTGAGCGATTATAATCAGGGATCCTGAAGAGGGCAGAATTAGAGGAGCGCAGATATCTCTTACTGGGGAGAGTGCACTCACTCTGTTAGGAATCTCCTGGCAAATTTTATCTTGGCCATCAGAGTTAATTTAGCTTTGCCTTACCAATCATCTTCTGTGAGTCTGTTCAATGGCCAGGACCACCACAGCAACCTTACCTGCAAGAAGAGCTCTCTTCATTCATTGTTTTTATTGTGGTTCTTTAAAAGCAGTTCCAGTACCCTTTAACATGTTGATTTTAGACACTAGCATGCATTAATGTAAAGATTTGATTGTTTACATACAAATCATTTGAAAAATTCCACAGTTGTGCAAACTCAAACCTTCTCCATGATGCAAAGTACCTTACAAATGTTTTTCCTTCTCTGCTCTCCTTTCCAAAGGTACTGCTTGACGTTGAGATGTGGTTTCATGTGTTCCCGCAGCTCTCCCTTAACTTTACATAAGTGGCCATGCTTCATGTATAAGCTTAGACAATGAGTGTCTGGAGACTATTCGCCTTCAGTGACCTCACAGCTGAACCCAATCCTGTCCACGCACCTGTACTTGGAAGCAGGAGTCACTAGATAGCAGTCAGGAGGGGGAACCCTGGCATTTTTTTGCATGTGCCCCTTCTTCGTTCAGAGGCACTGAAGCCATTTGTACCACACTTTCTATTGTCCCAGCTGTAATCAATTAGCACAGGCTGAGGATTAAATGTGGAACCAACCTGGTCTATGTGGCTTAGTACCATACTTGGTGGTGCATTTACCCACTGACGGATGCTGTTGAATTTCAAAGTTTGGGAAAGAATTATAATCTTTCAACCATTAATGTCTGTGTCTTTTGCACCTCTGGCTAAGTATTAATGAAGTACCGTATAACCGTTTGCATTTTACCAGTTAACTGGTTAGAAATGTTAGACTTCATTTGCAGCCATGATGCCTGTCCTCACAGTGATTTGATTAGCACATTACTGTGGTACGGGAAAGAAGGCAGGGATTTGAGTTCCAATGAGTATAGTTTAAAACATTAATCGATCAGTGCGATTTTACAATTTAGAAATGACCTTTTCCGTGATATTTTGCATTTCACAGAATGGAAATGTTTGTGTAATGCAAACATACTTTGATTTGAGAGAGTGAGCTTTGCTGTAGCCTCATTTAAAGTTTTGTGATCCATGATTTCATCAAATACATACTTGAAATACAGCCAAACCCTCAACAGCCAAACTATTTTACCAGTGGAAAGAAAAAAAAATGGATCTTACACGGTTACAATCTTATCAGAATGAAACAAGATTGTAAGTATTGTTAAATACTGAAGGAACAAGGCTGACCTGAATTAGAGTCTGGAAAGGTTAAATCAGCATTAAAACTTTTTTTTTAAATATACACTAGTAGATGTAAAACCGTGAAATCAGGCTTTTGTTGTTTCAAAGTTGATAGTTTACAATTTTCCTAATCGTACTCTTCACAAAGGGTGATCTTAACAGGGTTGGATTTGCAGTGAAATAATAGATTTGGTCATAAAAACACCCCATAAACAATCCATGCTGTTCTGTACTCAGTTGAAAGAGAGGTTTCTGATGGCTTTGATCTATGCTAAGTAGCTGAAGGACAAAGAGCACACATGTACCCAATCAACCAGCCTGAAAGCATGTGGCAGGGAAAGAGCGGCACTCCTGTTTTAGACTTGTCCACATTTTTGTGAATTGTCAACCTAAAAGTTTTCTGTCTGTAACTGTTTCGACAAGTTCACTGCTTTTTTTTTAAAAAAAGGATTTAATTCAAATTAAGCCGAGCTGGGGATATGTTAGTGTAGCAAATAGGACCCGTGAGAGGCAATCATTTCACAAACTTTACCAGGTAACTTTATCACTAGTGCTCCGTAAAATACTGGATGTTGCACCTCCCCACTCGAATGGTCGCTCGCACATTTTCCACTTTTGGCATTTGCAGCGAGAATTCTGATTTTGACATTCTTCCTCGCTTGTTGACTGCGCCCGTGATTAAAAGCAAATGAGGTTCTCCATTTGGCATTCATTAAACACTCTTCATTTATTATTTTATCTAAGATTTGTGCATGCTTTTATTGAAAATATTGGAAGTATATTTAGCTCAACTGACCTGAATTCTTGTTTTATTTGCAGTGAAATCCAAAATGCATTTTTTTTGTTTGGCCTTCACTTGAGTTAATGATTTTTTAAGTGGATGCTTTCAGCTGTAACTTCTCCGAATGCAAATTCCACTTGTGTTTCCAGCCGAAATGACTTCGTGACAAGTTTCTCTTCTTTGTACATTTTATGCACACGCTGAAAATTCTGAAAGTGCAGTTAACATGTTGAATAGTTTACAGTTAGGAGGGAGGATGGTTGGAAGCTGTTAGAAGGCAGACTTTTTGTGTTTGGCTATGTCAATATTTTGAAGTGACCGGCCTGATGAGTGACGATCTGATCACTTCTGTGACCCGCTTCTGTTCACCGACCTTCATAAAAAAACAGCTTCTGGGTCACTTTACCGGAGCAGCGCTGGCCCTTTAACACCAGGACAGGACAGGACACTTCGGCGATCTCGCGTGTGTTAATTTAGCTACTTCACACTGTCAAGATCATCGCAATTTCTCAATCCTTAATGCAAAGGGCACTTTTAAAGATAAATCAACCGAGACGAGGAAATGAAAAAGTTGTTGCAGTTACTCTCAATCCTTTGCAGCTATTTCACCTTTAGTGGAGCCTTTGTGGGTTAAGCTGATCTATTAAGTGCATTTTTTAAAAATTTCAACCTATCTCATTAAAATCAGATTTCCAGCAGTATTTTGCTTGTGTTCATTCAATGAGAATCGGTTGGGTGCAACGCGCAGTTTCACCACCAGATGTAGCTAGTGCACATTGTCCACACTGCCTGGATCACAGACAGCCACTGACATCAAATCACTGTGTGACTGCAGGTCCTGAGGGTTAGATATGAATCATATCGCCATTAATAGAATTATTGCCATCTTTTTCTTAGAGACTGATGTAGATAAAATGCTCTTTGATATAATATGGGAGATCACCCTGCCAGAGAGAAGTTTATCTTAACTCGGATTATGGGCACCAAACATCGATTTTTATTCCGGATATAATCCGTCCTATAAAATAAATCACATTACAGTGTCTCGGGGTGCCTTTAGCACACGCAAATGTTGATATTAAGTGTAACCTAAGCTCAGCACAGATGATTTGGTTAAACTCGCCACCTGCCCAGGGATGCTGTCAGTGATCATTAATGGGGATTAGCAGGATCCGGATCGAATCTTACTCCTCCCCAGAGAAACATCATGAGCGAAATAGGCAACGTATCATTCCCCCCCCCCCCCCCCAGCTACCAGCCCCACCTTATTCTCCGTGCAAACCTCGACCTCCTGTTTATTTTGATCCTATTCTTTCGAGGTAACTGTCTAACCTCACCCCTCACCTCTTCTGCCTACGAACCACAATGTCAATAACCCTGCTCCGATCAGGACCTCTCCGCCCAGACCTGCCCTCTGCTATCCCACCGTCCGATTCTCCCTGACCTTTCGATCATTCTTCCACTTCCTCGGATTTTGCACTGATCGGATTCGCCTTTGGGGTCACCGACCTCCTTGCTCCGACCCCAGACCAGCAGAAGCGGGAGACTGGAGCAACTCCTACTGCAAAAAAGAATATTAAAGGCGCAAAATATCTGCATGCAGCCATTTATTTTATTCTGGAGTGGGTATTGCAAGGTGAAAAGATGAGGATTTAATGTGCATTTAAGGAGTCAAACTCTTGGGTAATCACCCCTGAACTCTGCTTGTTTTCATTCCTGCCTACATCTTCCTCACTTCTCGCCTCCTTCAGTAGCTGTTACTTTCTCATCTTTATCTTTGGGGGAAAAAACTCAGTTGTCAGGTCTTAAACGGTCTCTTCCTTCTGCTAGCTACTCTCTCTGAGTCACAAGCCAGCGAGAGCTGACTAACATACTTCATTAAACTCTGAACACAAATATTGCTTTTTTTAATGTATTCTCCGGCACAGAAACTCCGGGCTTTGAATTTTAAGATGTGCTGATTTCTCTGTTACATTTTAAAGCACTGAATCGGGCGCCACACGAACAGTCGCTCTGTTATAAATCACAACAAAGAGACGATAAAAAGAAAATCTTTCCATTTGCCAGAAGGCAGCCACATGTTGGGTGAAAAGCGAAGTTTCAGATAGAACTCAATTGTCCAGTGTTTGGGGGTGAATTTCCTCTCATTATCTCAACCGTTAAGAATAAACAAACCCAATCTCCTCCTAATGGCTGTTCACTGATTCCTGTCCAGATGAATTTGATTTTAATCAGAAAGAATATCAAATGCGATAGTGATTGCAAATATCTAGAACTATACATAAGTCTCATATCCAAAATGTACATTATAGTGTGTGATTTCTGAGAATTTTGAAGTTATTATTTCAATGTATTTTTAAACCTGTATGGGTGTGCATGTTATGGTGTGTTGTGAGAGAATGTGTGTTGAAGTCTGTGTGTGTGTGATTGTGTATTTTGAAGTCTGTGTGTGTTGAAGTCTGTGTGTGTGTGATTGTGTATTTTGAAGTCTGTGTGTGTTGAAGTCTGTGTGTGTGTGATTGTGTATTTTGAAGTCTGTGTGTGTTGAAGTCTGTGTGTGTGATTGTGTATTTTGAAGCCGTGTGTATTTTGAAGTCTGTGTGTGTGTGATTGTGTATTTTGAAGTCTGTGTGTGTGTGATTGTGTATTTTGAAGTCTGTGTGTGTGTGATTGTGTATTTTGAAGCCTTGTGTATTTTGAAGTCTGTGTGTGTTTTCAATGTGTTTTGAACTGTTAAAGAGAGCAGCGTTTCTCGTGGGGAAGCTGGGACTACACAAAGAGGGTCAGAGAGAGGAAGCGAACCCTCTCCAGGTGAGGGCTGGGAATCTTAAGCCTTCCCGCCTTCCAAGAAACAGCTGAAAACACAACATTTGATGCTGTCAAAGTGTAACAATTTATTAGCAAAAATTGCACAAATCCCATGTTGGAACTGCACACGAGAATGAGGACTGCACCACAATAAGATCGACTCCGATTTCCAGAATGACCGACCTCTTTCTAATCCTCGTGTGCAGCAATATATTATTGCTGTAAGACGCAGGATCGAGCGGTCAGTCAGCCCCTGGTCAGCTGATTAAGATGATTTCTGGGTTGTATCATATAACATGCTACAGTATTCAAAGGTGATCATTACAGCGCCTATTAATCCAAGAGTAACGAGTATGAAGCAGAAAGAGCAGGAACCGCTGAATGCACAATAAACCAACATCATAGTTTCTGTACTTTCAAAGCAGTTTTCAATTTTATTGTATTTTTAATTGTCAGGTTTCAAGTTATAAAACAAATTGCGATTAAAAGCAAGTCTGAGCTCCCTGTAAAATTGTAAATATGTCCCAATTTAAAATCGCTCGTGACTCGATAAAGCAAAAGTTTGATCGGAATTGCAATTGTTTTGTACAAAGTGTTCTTGCATATTTTCACGTTGCGATGATTTCAAGGTATGATTTAATAATCAATCGATCCATAAATCCAATTGTGTTTGAGAAGAGAATCAATTGGAAACAGGAACAATAAAAGAAAGGTAACAGCTCGGATCTAGAACCCAAATCTGCTCCGTTTCTCTCACTTTCCGTCTCTTTCAGTAGCAAACCAAAACGCTGTGACTTTCATTTTGTTCTGGTTAATTTCCATTTCTTTCCTTCCTTCCTTCGTAGTAATCTGTTCTTCCTTCTTTCTCTTTGCTGCTTCTCTTTCGTGAAACTCATTGTAAACCCTTTCTACACCTGGACCAGAGAATAGGCACTGGGGTTTCTGAACTATAAGTCGACGTGATCTAGCGAATGGAGCGTGTTTGGAAAAGAATCATTTAGGAAAATGAAAGAGATTCTGACAAAACACAAAGTAATACTTTCAAAGCAAATCAGAGTTTCGTAAAACGAATTTCTAACAAAGCATCGCTTTGTACTTGCTGAGAACTGTAAATCAGACCTGGAAATTCTGGTAACTGTTTGGAGGAGGACTGAAAGGTAGCGAACAGCAAATAGAAATGAACCACTCGACATCCTGCCTGGCTCCTTTTATTAAAGGTGAGATTACTTTCTGCTCCCGAAACTCTAACTTTAATTAACTTTAAAAAAAGACTTGAATTGTTGTAAATGATTCGGAATCTTACTTCCGAAAGTACACAGCACTGCATGAAATATTGTTTATTCAATCAGGACTGCAGCATTTAAAATCTTCGAAACTACACTACTGTACAGATTGTTTTAACATATCTTTAAACCATATAGTATATTTGGCTCTTTATAAAGAGAGGTCACCACGTTACATATATAGAAAATTGATTTTACTTGAAGGTTATTGTTAAGCATCTGACTTCTGTTTTGAGAAGAAGATTATTTCTTTTACTATCAAAGGCCTCACTGTTCCCCAGGGAACTCTAAATTCACCCAAACACACAAAAAAACTTGGTAAAACTGTACGCAATGTGCGTTTATTATGAAACACAGAACGCCATATAGCTTTTCTTCAAATAATAACAAGACGGTTCACAACATTCAGAGCTCATTCTCCAGAAATAAAGTTCAGTTTCCGATGAAAATATCCAAAAATAATATTTCACAACAAAGCTCTGTGTTTATGTCTCTGAGTCTGCGGTTTTCCTCCTTTTTTAAAAACATTTTTCCAGTCCCGCCACACGATATACGGTGGAATTGAAGCTTTGCTGAAAACATGCAAATAAATAGATAACATTGGATCCACAGACTAACGCTGTCTGATGTCCCAGTATATTTCTAGGTATCTCCATAGCCCCAGCCTGATACTTAAGTGCTCTTGACTTTTGGTTACGCTAGTCCATCTTTTAAATGTTCTTGTTGCACTGGTGCCGAGATCCCACGTAGCATATTAATGTGCCTGTAAGTCAAAGGGAGAATGTTTTCAATCATTTGGAAATGGAAAAAAAAATACCTCAAGTAAATTCCAACTTCCCAGCCTGTGACTGGGCGCCTTTGAAGAGTTCCAGACCCTTTCAGTAATAAACCCGAATGCGGAAGTTTTGCTTTTACAAGTTCCACGTAAACTTTTAAAAAAAAACTAGCACGAAAACCCCAACAACCGGCCATTATTTCGAGCCCTTTCTTGTGGGTGAAGTAAAACACAAGTATTGTTCGAAATATTTCTTGAAGTTTTATTGAACTGGAAGTTTGAAGGTTTTGTGAGTGAGTGGACATGTTTCTCAGACTCCAGAAGTTGGAGTTTTGCAGAGTTTGTACCGCAGACTGACTGGGATACGCGGTGGCTGTAAAGTTCCCATTTGCTAATGGTTGGGGTCGAGGTGCCAGTGAGAAATGGTTGCATTTCTGCTCGGTGTGTTTGCTTAAACTTTCCTTCACGCTACAGGGCCAGAGCCAATAAATACTCGGGACCAGGGAAAGGGGTCCCAGCCCAGATTGTGGCCACTTGTTGACTTTTACAACTTGAAAGTGTTGACGGATCAAACAAGTTATCATTCAAAGCCTGCTTCATACAGACAGGGGGTGGGAATAGAAGAAAGAAAGAAACACATACAAAAGGGAGAAATGCTACACAGAAAAGGGAAAAGAAACATTCCAGGGAGTGAAGGAAAATATACAGATTCGAATGGGATAGGAGGAACGTGAAAGAGTAAAGAAAGAGCAATGCAGCTGAAAAAGTATCATCTGGCAACGCTTGAAGTGGAGATGAAAGGCGCTCATTATTGCTCGGTGTTTGTTTAAGCCCTTCTACATTGCATCATTTATACATGTCGCTGTCTGTCTATCCGTATAGCTGCCGATTTCGGGTTATATATTATTGGAAACAAGGGACTATTTAGAAAACATCTCGATGACAATAAGCCCCTCACATTTACCTGATTGCCAGCAGATGCTAAGGTCCAGCAGACAAGGGCCAGGATTCTTCCATCCTCCAGACAGAAAATGCATAACTGAGTCTTTCGTGTGACAGATAACTGCAGCTTGTCACCTTACTATCCATCTCGTCGTTCTGCAGCACCTGGTAGAGGAAGTCGATGTACCTGGTGGCCAGTTTAAGGATCTGGATCTTACTGAGTTTATCTGAAGGCAGGGTGGGGATGATTTTGCGCAGGGTTGCGAAAGCATCATTCAGGGACTGTGTCCTCTGCCGCTCCCTCACGTTGGCCACCACTCTCTGGGTCTGAATATCTTCCAAACTCTGGGCCAGGGGAGAAATCTTCATCCCTTTCTTCCCGGTGCTGGGCCTTTGAGACCTTTGGCCTGAACGCCTCTTTCTGCCATTTCTCTTCTGCTGTGAGTCCTGTTCTTCCTCGCTGTTACTCGAACTGTCCACAGGAGAAAACGGGGAATTGGAATCCTCCTGCATGTTGCGTTCAGCCAAACTTTAAGGGCTGTCGTCAGCAAAGAGGGGGGGAAAAAAGGTTTCTGTAAACAGAAATTATGAATTTGTAAAAATAAACAAACTTACAGATGTGTCTTAGCAACTTTACTCCCAGTGGCCCCTAAATCTTCTTTCTATCTTTCAGTGTTTTCGTGGGGGTTTTAGCTTTCGAGATCCAGGAGAGGGCCCACATCCTGGGGAAGCTCCGAACTGATTGGGCCACATTCCCTCTAATGAGTGGGAGGATTCTGTTGGCAAACGCTGCAGAAAACACCCACTAACATCTGTATAAAATCAGCCTGCGGATCAACTCCCATTTTTTTCCAAAGAAAAAAGTTGATCTTAAAGGATATCTGGTGGAATCCAGACGGATACAAAGCGTTTCATGTAACGAGAATTAACCATCCCAGTGCTGGCTAAATCGGGAAGAACTCGCGATTTGGTAACAAACAAAAAAAGGAACGGTTACTCTTATCAGAAATCATAAATTCGGATTGTGAAGTATATTTCTATTTAAGCCTTAACCGCTTTAATGGGCTGGTTGCAATAAGAATTTTTTTTGTAAGTTTTAAAAATGATTTTAGGGCAATAATCTGAAGGTGCCGCGCGATGAAAAGACTTGCAGCAGTAACGAAATGCTCTGTTGATAATGTTCCCGTGACGCTAAATATCTGTGTGAGTTATGTTCATAGCGTTAATGTGCATTATTCCTGAATGAATCTTACACTTGGCCAAAAGTGGCTCCCGCGAAAGTTCTGTATTATGGACTGGCCCCCCTGTTACAAACTGTGATTTCATGGATTTCATTTTTCGGTTCCTTGCTGAACTCTCTGGGCAGCCAACGCAGTCTGAATGGAATATGCAAATTGACACTCACACCGTGATTTTTTTTTCAGTCACATATTTTTCGCATACTCCAATTATTAAAGTGGATTGAACTATAAAACTGCAGCTAATTCTGTTTGCAATGCTGGAGATTTAGATTTCTACATGGCTTGTAATTTCTCTGCGCTCCTCTTCTTCACATCGTGCATTTCTGGGGCAACGGGGAATCGACCCACGGAGGAGGTTAGTGGATAGAGCCGGGGACTGGGACAAAATTTCTTGAAATTGATATTTCCCTTTTTCAAGTTATCCCCCTCCCCCCTTTTCGCCTCAAGTTGTTTTACTGGAGAATATCTTTGTTCCAAAAAATGGCAATGATGTTGTTTAAGGAAATTCTAGAGGAAGGTATGATTTTTTAGGCACTGGACACAGCTTGGGGTTGTACAAAGGAAAGTTTAGCTAGCACATTTTGTGAGGTTTAACTATTAATTTTTGTCTGTGTAGATAACCACGCCCCCTAGCGTCCACTCAGCGGATAAGCTGCATCTGGGAACCAGAAGGTCGAGATCTGAAAGGTGAAGGCTTGCATTTAGATCACTTCTCAAAGCCGCCTGATACAAGTAACAACCTTGGAGTACAGTGACTGCTGTTATATAGTCAAAGGTATCGGCCATTTTGAGCACAGCAAGATCCCACAAACAGCAAAAGGCCGGTCAATTTGTTTTTTTGGTGATGTTGGTCAGAACACTAGAACAGCCTGTTCTTCAAATAGTGCCACTGGGCTCTTTAATGTTCACTCTAACCACTGGAATAGGCAGCTGGCGTCGGTTTAATGTATTATTACATTAAACCAACTGCAGGACAATTAAGGATGTGCAGTGGGTGTTGCCTCACCAGTGTCGCCCACGTTCCAGGAACAAATTTTAAAAAATGCTAGGTTCATATAGGCTGCGTGCAAAGTTTTAACTGGCTCCAATAAAGGCAAACATTATTTTCTCCTATCAAAATAAATCTCAAGACCAACTGAGCTTTGTTTAGCTCTGTCGCCCTAAAGTTTTGCTTGAAAACGTTGTTGCTACAGAATTGTGTGTATTGTTGACTTTACCTCCTGACACTCTGTAAGGAAGAACTACATACCTTTTATTGGTTTGTGTTTAAATAATCCTTTAATATTTATCCTTCAACCAACATCACTAAAACAGATTATCTGGTTATCATCACATTGCTGTTTGTGGGAACTTGCTGAGCGCAGATTGGCTGTTGCCAATTTGTAATGTTTCCTACATTACAACAATGACTGCACTTCAAAAATACTTCATTGGCTGTAAAACGTTTTGGGATGTCCTGAGGACATCAAAGGCACTATAGAAATGCAAGCCTTTCTTTTTATTTGAAGGACAGAAATCCAAACAGTGTACTCCCTCATTACTGCACTGGTGAATGAGCCACGTTTGTGTCTTCAAGGCCTGGAGTAGATTTTCAATCCACAACCTTCTGACTCAGATGAAAGGACAGAGTGCCTCTTCTATTCTGAACCTTGAATATTGATACAGATTCTAGAAACTGAATTCTTTCCCCACTAATTGTTGTTCATTTACTCCAATTGCAGTTAGAAGCTTCTAGATGTTGTCTCGAGTGGAGAAAACATAATTAATTAGTGATATGATTAACACCTTTTGAGGGCTGCAGTTGTGTTTCTAAATACAAAAATGTAATCCAAATAAACCTTTAAAATATTTCAAGTATATTATAAATTACCCTTGGGTTACAGGTAATTGTAGGAAATCTCTGCTTTCCCAGCACATCCAGAAACCAAAATATAATATCTAAAAAACGAAAATAGAATAGTCAGCATGGATTTCAAAGGGAAGGTCATGCTGGACCAACCTATTGAATTCTTTGAAGAAGTAACACAAAGAACAGACAAGGGTAATGCAGTAGATGTAATATATTTGGATTTAAAAAAGTCCTTCGATAAAGTACCACATAGTAGATTCATGACCACGGTCAGAGCATATGGAGTCAGGAGACAAGTAGCATAGTGGCTGACGACAAAACAAAAACGAGTAGGGGTTAAGGATAGTTACTCAGCCTGGCAAAAGATGGGAAGTGGTGTTCCACAGGGATCAGTGTTGGGACCACTGTTGTTCACAATTTACATAAACGAGTTGGTCTCGGGGATCGGAAGTAAAATTTCAAAATTTGCGGACGACACCAAAATTAATACTTAGGAAAAATGCAACAAAATACAAGGAGACATTAATAAACTTGCAGAATGGGCGAGTAATTGGCAATTTCATTTCAATATAGATAAGTGTGAGGTGGTGCATTTTGGTAGGAAGAATAAGGAGGCCACATACTGCTTGGATAATAAAGTTCTAAATGGGGTAGAGGAGCAAAGGGATCTAGGGGTACAGATACACAAATCACTAGAAGTAGCGATGCAGGTTAATAAGGCAATTAAAAAAAAGCAAACCAAGCACGGAGGTTCATTTCTGGGGAGATAGAATTGAAAAGCAGAGAAGTTCTGTTAAACTTGTAACTAACCTTGGTTAGATCACACTTGGAGTACTGTGCACGGTTCTGGTCCCCATATTATAAAAAACAATATAGAGGCGTTGCAGAAGGTGCAAAAAAGATTCACAAAGATCATACCAGAACTGAGAGGATATACTTACCAGGAAAGGCTGAACAGGTTGGGGCTCTTTAGAAAAGAGAAGGCTGAGTGGTGACCTGATAGAGGTCTTTAAGATGATGAAAGGGTTTGATAGGGTAGACGTAGAGAAAATGTTTCCACCTGTGGGGGACTCCAAAACTAGAGGTTAAATGAGATGGTCACTAATAAATCCAATAGGGAATCCAGGAGAAACCTCTTTACCCAAAGTGTGTTAGAACGTGGAACTCGCTACCACGAGGAATAGTTGAGGTGAATAGCATAGTCGCAAATAACTAGATAAGCACATGAGGTTGAAAGGAATAGAAGGATATTCTGATAGGGTTAGATGAAGAGGGGTTGGAGGAGATTTGTGTAGAGCATAAATGCCGGCACAGACCAGAAAGGCCTGTTTCTGTGCTGTAGGTTCTATGGCCAGAATTTTAAGTGTTTGACCTGCCCAGCAGAGCGGGGGTGCCCGGAAGAGCATGGGAAACTCAGAAGTCCGGGTTTACCCGCATGCTGTAGAGTTTTATGTAGAGTTTTAATTCCACAGCGTGCGTGTGACGTCACGGACAGGTTCCCGATTGACAGGCTGGCTTCCAATTGGGCAGGGAACGCTGGGCAGAAAGCCGCAACCACAGGTAGGTGCGAGCCCCAACCCTGGGAGGGGGTCCAATCGTTGGGGGGTTCCGATCCCTAACTCTGGGAGTTCTGATCCCAGGGGGTCCGATCCCCGACCCAAGGCGGGTGTTTGTATGGGGCGGGGGTTGATGGTGGGGGAGCTTGGCAGGCTGGGAGAAAGCACTCCTGCTCCTCCTTGTCCACCAGGAGTGCTCCATGAGGCAGTCCTCTGCTCGCTGCAGCTGCCAGGAATCCCAAGGCCCAGGGACCCCAGCCGGCCACAGTTAAACCTGCACAGCAGGTTAAATTAGAGGCTTCCAGCCTCATTATAATTTTAAAGTGCCAACCCGCCTCCGTTAAACCTGGAAGTGGGTGGATTGGAGTCAGGATTCACATTTTTATTACTTTAACCTCCCACCCGACTCCAACCCACTCATTTTTGGGGGTTAAATTCCCCCCTATGTAACTATGGGTGCCTGCAGTTTACAGCCCACGTACCGTGAGGTTAAAATAAACCAGTATTACAGCTATTGATTGTCAGGGTAGCTTTACTGGACAATAGACTGTTGAATTGCCACAGGTGAAGAAAATGCAGGCCCCCCGCGTGGACAGTTTAAACACTATTTATCAATAGTGTTTACATGTTATTGTTGAAGGTGGGTGCCTTTCACTCACCTCCACCCTCTGGCTGGAGTGTGGTGTTTTATTGTTGGGTGGCATGGGCACGGTGTCATTGCCATGGTTGGTGATCTGTGCAAAAAAAAAAAAAATCACCTGGCATCAGCACTCTGTGTGATTCAGTTATAGTGTCTCCTGTGGCTGTATCTTCTTGGGGGAGAGGCTAGGACTAAGGTTTATCTTTTCATAGAACACAATTGGTGGCATAATGATCAGAAGTCAATAAAACAGACATTTAGCCAAGCAGAAGAAGAAAATTACAAGCACTGGAGACATAAACATTTTATTATGTAGACGGCAACTCTCTGGGTTAGTGACGTTTTCTCATTTAATTTTGCTGATTGAATTCATCTTGCATTGGTGGTGGTCACTGTAGTGTCCGTGTGTAGATAAAGACACTGAAGACAGGAGTTGGTTCATAGGTATTTACTAAGCAAGTCTGGGGGGGGGGGGGGGGGGGTTCTAAAGGTTATACACAATACACAGGCTTATATAGCCCAAGTGGCAATTACCAGCATTACGCACACCTAGGGCTCTTAAAGGCACATACACCACAATTCCTCCCCTTCTAGCTAACTAGTACATCATATTTTAAGTAATTATTAATTACATGTTATATGCAAAATAATATACATTGCTGTATTAATTAATTATAAGTTAGTCTCTCAGGAGGCTTCCTGACTCGGTCCGGATAACGCCTCGGGGGTGTAGTAGTTTCTGGTGGTGTAGTAGGTTCTTCTGGTAAGGCTGATTCGGCTTGAAGGCCAGTGTCGGGTTCATCGGGTTCCAGTATCACCGGATCGGAGGTAGATATGGGTATCTCTACTTCATCGTTAGATGTATAGCGTGGTGGTGTAGGTTGTCCCTTTTCGGATGACTCTATGATTTGGTCAGCATGGCGCCTTATTATGCTTTCTCCGATGTCCACGGTATACATCAGTGGTCTTAGTCGTGTGCAGATAGTTCCAGGCTGCCATTTCTCGGTACGGTAGTCCCGGGCCAAAACCGGTTGGCCTATCTGGAAGGCCCTAGTTGGCCTTTCATTCATGCCCTGAAACTGCCGGTTCTCCACGTCCCTTCGGATGTTGGGCTTGACCAAATCCAGCCGGCATCTCAGGTTTCTATTGTAGAACATCATGGCGGGAGTTTGGTTTGTAACCATATGTGTTGCATTCCTATATGCAAATAAGAAGTTATCCACCTTGTGCTGAAGTTTTATGTCTTCATTACCCATGGCCTTTAAGGCCTTCTTAAAGGTCTGGACAAACCTTTCAGCCAATCCATTGGTGGCGGGATGGTATGGGGCGGACGTGTAGTGCTTTACCCCATTGTTCTTTAAGAACTTTCTGAATTCTTCGGACACAAATTGCGGTCCATTATCAGAACATATCTGTTCCGGCAGCCCATTCCTGGCAAATATGGTCCTTAATACTGTGATGGTTTTTTCCGTGGTGGTGGAGGACATCTTTATTACCTCCGGCCACTTGGAGTGTGCATCAACTGCGATTAAGAACATTGAGTCCATAAATGGACCAGCAAAGTCGATGTGCACCCTTTGCCAGGGAGATGAGGGCCATTCCCATGGATGTAGAGGGGCCTGTGGTGGAGCATTTTGGACCTTCTGGCATCCTAGGCAGCTCTTGGTCATGTCTTCGATGTCTCCATCGATACCTGGCCACCATACAAACGCCCTAGCTAGGTTCTTCATTTTCACTCCACCCAGATGCCCCTCGTGAAGCTCCTTTAGCACTTTATCCTGGAGTTTGGGTGGAATCACCACTCTGGATCCACACATCAAGGTTCCTCGGCACACTGACAGCTGTTCTCTTCTTTGCGAGAATGCTGGCAACAGTGGTTCGCCATGTGCTGGCCATCCCTTCATTGTTAAATCATAGACCCGTGAGAGAGTAGGGTCATTTCTGGTCTCCCTTTCAATGGCAGAATTTGTCACCGGTAGACATTCCACTATGGTAGAGTGGAATATCTCTACTGGGTCTACTGTAGGTGCCTCTTCTATCGTTGGCAACGGCAGGCGCGATAAACCGTCAGCATTCCCATGCTGTTTTGACCCTTTGTATTCAATGTTGTATTGGTGTGCCCCTAGAAAAAGGGACCACCTCTGTAGTCTTTGTGCCGTCATAATGGGGACACCTTTCTTAGGGTTGAATATGGAGATGAGGGGTTGATGGTCAGTCAGCAAGGTAAATTTTTGTCCGTGTAGGTAATGGTTGAATTTCTTCACTCCCCATACCAGGCTGAGTGCTTCCCTGTCTATCTGGGAATAGTTACGCTCAGCTGAGTTCAATGAGCGTGACGCAAAAGTTATCGGCCGTTCCGAGCCATCAGGGAATCTATGGGATAATACCGCTCCTATGCCGTAAGGGGATGCATCGCACGCCAGTCTGATTGGTAGTGATGGGTTGTAATGAGCCAAAACTTTCTCGGATGTGATTAAGTCTTTACATTTATGGAAGGCACGTTTACAGTCTTCGTTCCATTTCCAAATCACTCCTGTGTGTAGAAGATCATTAAGATGGTGTAGAATAGTTGATAAGTTCGGTAAAAATTTATGATAGTAATTTATTAATCCCAGGAATGACCTCAATTGTGAAACATTTTCAGGTGCTGGGGCTTTTATAACTGCTTCAATTTTTTCAGGTGACTTATGCAACCCTTCCTTATTAATTATGTGGCCACAATATGATATCTGATTTTGGAAAAATTCGCACTTGGGGCGATTTGCTCGTAGGCCCCGTTCTTTCAGCCTAGTGAGCACCTGCTCCAAATTGGCAAGGTGCTCGTTGTCGTTTTCTCCTGTTATAAGGATGTCGTCTAGGTAACACTGAGTCCCCGGAATCCCTTGCAGGACTTGCTCCATAGCTCTTTGCCAGATAGCTGGAGCTGATGCTACTCCAAAAACCAGTCGATTGTACTGGTACAGGCCTTTGTGTGTGTTTATTGTGAGATACTTTTTAGAGGTCTCCTCAACCTCCATCTGTAGATATGCCTGTGCCAAGTCAATTTTTGTGAAACGTTTTCCTCCGGATAGTGAGGCGAAAATATCTTCTATCCTCGGAAGAGGATACTGTACCGTGTGAAGGACCGGGTTTACAGTCACCTTAAAGTCCCCACAGATGCAAATTTTTCTCTGTTCCTCAGAGTTATTTTTCAATGCTTTTTTCATGACTGGAACGATGGGTGTTGCCCATTCGCTCCAATCTATTTTGGATAATACGCCTGCCTTTTCCAAATTCTCCAGCTCTGCCTCGACTGCCGGACGTATTGCGTATGGCACCGGTCTTGCCTTAAAAAATTTTGGAATTGCTGCATCTTCCACTTTTATTGAGGCGGCGATGCCTTTCAAGGTTCCTAGTTTCTCTTGAAACACTTCTTTGGCGTTGGCCAAGATGTCTTTTAATCGTTCAGGTATGATGTCATCATTGTTTTTTTCCTTACTGGTCACCGTCAGTGCCTGAATGGAGTGCCAGTCTAAACGTATCTTCCTTATCCATTCACGTCCCAACAACGGTGGACCACCATCTTGTAGAATGTATAAATACAACTTTTGTATTTCTTTGCCATTGTATACCACAGGCACCTTTATTTTTCCTTTGGGGTATACTTTCTGCCCCGTATATGTTTTTAAGATAATGGATGTGTCTTTTAGAGGTATATGCGAAAATAGCCTCTCGTAATCTCGTCGATTTATTACGGTTAGAGCTGATCCTGTATCTAGCTCCATTTTAACTGGGGACCCTGCTATTATGAGGGTAACCCAAATGGTCTGGTAATCTTCATTGGCAATTACATTATGTAATTTGAGAGAGCTTAGTCTCTTGTTCCCGGAGTCGCTATCGCTCTTCTGGTCTTTGGAGCTACTATCCGTCATCATTTGTACCTTTCTGTGCTTTTCCTTATTGATTCTTTTCCCGTTAGTGGATTTTTTATTTTCAGATCGGCATACACGTGGAATGTGTCCCATCTTTCCGCATCGCCTGCATGCTTTTTCTTTGAACCAGCAATCCCTCTGGTCATGGTTGGATCTGCCGCAGCAATAACATCTCTCGAAACCCCGGTCATTTCATGGGTGCCGAAGTCCTGTGGCCTTTGCTGTATCTTTGCCGCTCCTATTGCACTGAAAGCCTTATCCAGTGTTAAATCTTTTCCAGAAGATACCTTTTTTTGTGTTTCTACACTTAGGGGATCGCAGATGAATTTGTCTTGCAGAGAATCTGCCAGTCCTGCCTCGAATTGGCAGTGTAGGGTATCAACAATCTCCTCAAAATTCTTGTCCATCGGTTCGGCTGGAGTGATTAAGTTGCGTAACAGCTTGTATGTTTCTGCGCCCATTAGATCCAGAAGCACTGAAGCTTTTTTTTCATCTTCTATTCCATTTGCGGTGCAAAACACCTCCACTCTTTCTACATATGTGGTCCAATTCTCTATCTTGTTATCAAAAACATCAATATTGCCAAAGTTAGGCTCTGTTTCGTTATCAAAAGCATCAATATTGCCAGACTTAGGCATTTCAAAAAAGATATGGCGCTTCCCGCGCTTTTTTTTTTCTCTCTGTAGCAACGATATGGCGCTTCCTGCGCTTTCACGCCGCTGCTACCGATAACAACGCTGTTTTACTGTGGTTTCCGTTTATTCACTGTTGGAGACTTGTTCCCGACGGAGGTCTAAACGCTGACCTGCTTGCCGCACTGGCCGTCTCCCGAGTGCACCCTCCCAGTCCGTTATTGCTTGCCTCCGATTTTGCTGCCTGTCTCAGCTGTAGAGCCCGCCGCTGGAGCCCCAGCCTGACGCCCAGGAAGGATTAGCGCAGTACCTGCCACCAGCTTGGCCAGCTGGTAAAACCACAGTTTCTATAACTTCCTTGAGTCTTCTGGACGCTGGAGGAATCGATGTCCTTGAGGTGCTGCCGAATTGCAGGTAAGTCCGTTTCCACTTCGTCACCACTGTAGTGTCCGTGTGTAGATAAAGACACTGAAGGAGTTGGTTCATAGGTATTTACTAAGCAAGTCTGGGGGGGGGTTCTAAAGGTTATACACAATACACAGGCTTATATAGCCCAAGTGGCAATTACCGGCATTACGCACACCTGGGGCTCTTAAAGGCACATACACCACAGTCACTTTCTCAATAACACCTCTTCTATAAGTGCACATTTTACAATGTGATTTTGCAGGGCATGATTAAGAGACAGCCTTCTAAGATTATGATGTTGGAAAATAAAATACATGCTTTTCTCATGGGACAGTTTTTTCACTACTTTATATTATACAGTTATGTAACCTGTACAAGGTGCAATTCTCAAGTCACGAGAGTTGATCATTGTTGCTATTTGACATCATGTCCCTCTACTAGCAACCAAATATTTCAAAGAGGTATAGAACTGTATCCGCAAACTCCGCCATTGTACATTCTACAATCTAAAGCACGCTGGAGGGTGCTTCCCCACACGTAACACATCTCTAGGTTCAGATGATATAGATTTTAAAAATGACTGAAGCTGCTGTTAAGGATTTGCATCACGTGAACATAAGAAATAGGAGCAGGAATAGGCCACTTGGCCCCTCGAGCCGGCTCCGTCATTCAATAAGATCATGGCTGATCTTGGGCTCAAAGCCACTTCCCTGCCCGCTCCCCATAACCCTTCACTCCCATATCTTGCAAAAATTTGTCTATCTCCACCTTAAATGTATTTAATGACCCAGCCTCCACAGCTCTCTGGGGCAGAGAATTTCACAGATTTATGACCCTCTGAGAGAAGAAATTCCTCCACTTATCAGTTCTAAAAGGACGACCCTTTATTCTGAGACTGTGCCCCCGCGCTCTAGATTTCCCCACGAGGGGAAACATCCTCTCTGCATCTACCTTGTCGAGCCCCCTCAGTATCATGTTTCAATAAGATCACCTCTCATTCTTCTAAATTCCAATGAGTATAGGCCCAGCCTGCTCAACTTTTCCTCATAAGTCAACCCCCTCGTCTCTGGAATTAACCGAGTGAATCGTCCCTGAACTGCCTCCCATGCAAGTTTATCCTTCCTTAAATAAGGAGACCAAAACTGTACGCAGTACTCAAGGTGTGGTCTCACCAATACCCTGTACAGTTGTAGCAGGACTTCCCTTCTTTTATACTCCAACCCCTTTGAAATAAAGGCCAACATCCCATTTGCCTTTTTGATTACTTGCTGTACCTGCATGCTAACTTTTTCTGTTTCATGCACAAGGACCCCCAGGTCCCTCTGAACTGTAGTATTTTGTAATCTCTCTCCATTTAAATAATAATTTGCTTTTTTATTTTTCCTGCCAAAGTGGATAAACTCGCACTTTCCCACATTATACTCCATCTGTCAAATGTTTGCCCACTCAGCCTGTTTATATCCCTTTGCAGGTTCAAGTCCTCTGCACAACTTACTTTCCCACCCATCTTTGTATCATCCGCAAACTTGGCTACATTACACTCGGTCCCTTCATCCAAGTCATTAATGTAGATTGTAAATAGTTGAGGCCCCAGCACCGATCCCTGTGGTACCCCACTAGTTACCGTTTGCCAACCGGAAAATTACCCATTTATCTCGACTCTCTGCTTTCTGGTAGTTAGCCAATTCTCTATCCATGCTAATATATATTATATTATAACCCCCAATTCCGTGAGCTCTTACCTTGTGCAGTAACTTTTTATGTGGCACCTTATCGAATGCCTTCTGGAAATCCAAATACACCACATCCACTGGCTCACCCTTGTCCACCCTGCTTGTTACCTCCTCAAAGAACTTCAGCAAATTTGTTAAATATGATTTCCCTTTCATAAAACCATGCTGACTCTGCTTGACTGCTTTATGATTTTCCAAATGCCCTGCTACTACGCCCTTCATGAAGGACTCCAGCATTTTCCCAAAGACAGATGTTAGTTTCCTGCTTTCTGTCTCCCTCCTTTCTTAAATAGGGGCGTTACATTTGCGGTTTTCCAATCCGCTGGGACCTCTCCAGAGTCCAGGGAATTTTGGTATATTGCAACCAATGCAGCCACTATCTCTGCAGCCACTTCTTTTAAGACCCTGGGATGCAGGCCATCTGGTCCAGGGGACTTGTCATCTTTTAGTCCCATTATTTTACCAAGTACTATTTCCTTAGTGATAGTGATTGTCTTTAGTTCCCCCCTCCCTGTGGCCCCTTGATTATCCATTATTGGGATGTTATTAGTGTCTTCTACCGTGAAGACAGATACAAAATATTTGTTCACAGTCTGCCATTTCCCCGTTCCCCATTATTAATTCCCTAGTCTCATCCTCTAATGGACAAATGTTTACTTTAGCTACCCTCTTCCTTTTTATATACCTGTAGAAGCTCTTACTATTTGTTTTAATGTTTCTTGCCAGTTTACTCTCATAATTCATCTTCTCTCTTATTTTTTAGTCATCCTTTGCTGGTTTTTAAAGATTTCCCAATCCTCTGGTCTCCCACCAATCTTAGCAACATTGTATGACTTCGTTTCCAATTTGATACCATCCTTTACTTCCTTAGTTAGCCACGGATGGTGCTCCCTTCTCCTAAAATCTTTCTTTCTCACTGGAATATATTTTTGTTGAGAGTTATGAAATATCTCCTTAAATGTCCGCCACTGCATTTCAACTGTTTTACCCTTTAATTTATTTTTCCAGTCCACTTTAGCCAGTTCTGCCCTCATGTCACTGTAATTGCCTTTGTTTAAGATCAGGACAAGTCTTCAATGTGTTACTGGCCTCTAACTCACTCCAATCTATGTGTTATTTACTCATCTGCACTGGTTCTCATTTTCTGGTCAACCATGATTACAAAATAACCATTAACACTGCAATGGGGATATCATCACATACCAGCCACCTGGTCTATAATGGCCAACACTGTCCACCATAGCATCTGTTGCTCCAATTTCACAATTTTCTTTGCATTTTCCATGGAATCAAATCTCAGCAAGAGATCACAGCTGCGAGAGAGGGGGAGATAATTGGTTAAAAAAAGCAGATTTGTTTTGTCATCTTAGTGAAGTGCCAACAGAACACTTTATGATAATAGTAAAAGTGTTAAAAATAGACCAGCTATTAGGCAATGTTTTTAATGTTTGCCAGAATTCTGAATTACATAAAACCTATGGCAATGTAAAGCGATTTTTGCTTCACATCAGCACAAAACAGTCATTGCAACAGGATCACATGGCAGGACCTGTAATGCTACTAGTTTATCGATTGTAGATTGCAGGAAAATTCACTTATCGAGTACATATTGAATACAACTGCGCTGTACTGACCTGAAGATTAAAACAATAATCACTAATAATCAATGTTAATTGGATTATGGGAACCCCCTTCAAAGTCAGGTACAGGAGATATTCATGAAGTCCTTTTTTCAATAAGCACTGCCAAATGTCACACGTTTGCTGTGACCTTGTGCAGTACTATTCTGTAATTTGATTCATATCTGGCCTTCGGTCAGCATGCCCCAGCATTTTACTTGAAGTAATGGCATGTTGAATGTTCCACTGTAAAGCTGTGCAGCTTTACTAACTCAACAAGTTTATAGTAACTTTACTGTGTCCTTTTTTTTAAATTGTGTCACTGGGAGGATGAATTCCTTTGGTTGCATTGAAAAGCAAGTGTACCACATCAGAATCAGAGCAATTGTTTCCCTTCCAATATTTAAAATGTCCTATAAGACACAGGCTCAGATCTGTACTCTTGCAACAGTCATAGAGTCATAGTTATACAGCACAGAAAGAGACCCTTCGGCCCATCGTGTCTGCGCTGGCCATCAAGCCCTGTCTATTCTAATCTCATTTTCCAGCACTTGGTCCGTAGCCTTGTATGCTATGGCATTTCAAGTGCTCATCTAAATGCTTCTTGAATGTTGTGAGGGTTCCTGCCTCTACCACCCTTTCAGGCAGTGAGTTCCAGATTCCAACCACCCTCTGGGTGAAAAAGTTTTTCTTCAAATCCCCTCTAAACCTCCTGCCCCTTACCTTGAAACTATGCCCCCTGGTTATTGACCCATTTACTAAGGGGAAAAGTTCCTTTCTATCTACCCTATCTATGCCCCTCATAATTTTGTATACCTCAATCAGGTCCCCCCTCAGCCTTCTCTGCTCTAAGGAAAACAACCCCAGCCTGTCCAGTCTCTCTCCATAGCTGAAATGCTCCAGCCCAGGTAACATCCTGGTGAATCTCCTCTGCACCCTCTCCAAAGCAATCACATCCTTCCTATAGTGTGGCGACCAGAATTGCACACAGTATTCCAGCTGTGGTCTAACTAGCGTTTTGTACAGCTCCATCATAACCTCCCTGCTCTTGTATTCTATGCCTCGGTTAATGAGGGCAAGTATCCCATATGCCTTCTTAACCACCTTATCTAACTGTCTTGCTGCCTTCAGGGATCTATGTACATGCACACCAAGGTCCCTCTGATCCTCTGTCTTTCCTAGGGTCCTACCATTCATTGTGTATTCCCTTGCCTTGTTAGTCCTCCCAAAATGCATCACCTCACACTTTTCAGGGTTAAATTCCATTTGCCACTGTTCTGCTCATCTGACCAACCCGTCTATATCGTCCTGTAGCCTGAGGCTTCCCTCCTTGTTATTTACCACTCCACCAATTTTTGCGTCATCTGCGAACTTACTGATCATACCTCCTACATTCATATCTAAATCATTAATGTACACTACAAACAGCAAGGGACCCAGCACCGATCCCTGCGGTACACCACTGGACATAGACTTCCACTCACAAAAACAACCTTTGATCATCACCCTCTGCCTTCGGCCACTAAGCCAATTTTGAATCCAATGTGCCAAATTGCCCTGGATCCCATGGGCTCTTACCTTCTTGACCAGTCTCCCATGCGGGACTTTGTCAAAAGCCTTACTGAAGTCCATGTAGACTACATCAACTGCACTACCCTCATCCACACACCTAGTCACCCCCTCGAAAAATTCAATCAAATTGGTTAGACATGATCTCCCCCTGACAAAGCCATACTGACTATCCTTGATTAATCCTTGCCTCTCCAAGTGGAGACTAATTCCGTCCCTCAGAATTTTTTCCAATAATTTCCCTACCACTGATGTTAGGCTCACTGGCCTGTAACTCCCTGGTTTATCCCTACTACCCTTCTTGAATAATGGTACTATGTTAGCTGTCCTCCAGTCCTCTGGCACCTCCCTTGTGGCCAGAGAAAATTTGTGTCAGAGCCCCTGCAATCTCCTCCTTTGCCTCACAGCAGCCTGGGATACATCTCGTCTGGGCCTGGGGATTTATCCACTTTTAAGCCCGCTAAAACCTCCTCCCTCTCAATACTAATTTGTTCAAGTATATCACAATCCCCCTGCCTGATTTCTATGCCTACATTGTCCTTCTCCATAGTGAACACAGATGCAAAATATTCATTTAAAACCTCACCTACATCTTCCGGCTCCACACACAGATTGCCACTTTGGTCCCTAATGGGCCCTACTCTTTCCCTGGTTATGCTCTTGCCCTTAATATACTTATAAAACACCTTGGGATTTTCCTTTATTTTGCCTGCCAGTGTTTTTTCATGCCCCCTCTTTGCTCTCCTAATTTCTTTTTTAAGTACCCCCCTGCACTTTCTATACTCCTCTAGGGCTTCCACTGTTTTTAGTCCTTTGTATCTGCCAAAAGTCTCCCTTTTTTTCCTAATCCATTCTTGTATATCCCTTGACATCTAGGGTTCCCTGGACTTGTTGGTCCCACCCTTGACCTTTACAGGAACATGTTGGCGCTGTACTCTTCTCTATTTTCTTTCTGAATGACTCCCACTGCTCTGATGTTGATTTTCCTACAAGTAGCTGATCCCAGTCCACTTTGGCCAGATCCTGCCTTATATTAAAATCGGCCTTCCCCCAATTTAGAACCTTTATTTCCGGTTCATCTTTGTCCTTTTCCATGACTACCTTAAATCTCACCAAATTATGGTCACTGTCACCAAAATGCTCTCCTACTGACACTTCTACCACTTGCCCGGCTACATTCCCCCTCTGTTGTAGGACTTTCTACATGCTGGCTCAAAAAGCTCTCCTGGATGCACTTTAAGAATTCCTCTCCCTCTAAGCATTTCACACTCTGACTATCCCAGTTAATATTGGGGAAGTTGAAATCCTCTACTATTATTACCCTATTATTTCTACACTTCTCTGAGATTTGCCTACATATCTGTTCCTCTATCTCCCCCTGACTGTTTGGGGGCCTATAGTACACTCCCAGCAAAGTGCTTGCCCCCTTTTTGTTTTTAAGTTCTACCCATATGGCCTCATTAGAGGAACCTGCTAAGATATCCTCCCTCCTTACAGCAGTAATTGACTCCTTCATTAATATTGCAGCACCCCCTCCTCTTTTACAGCCCCCTCTGTCTCGCCTGAAGATTCTATACCCTGGAATATTGAACTGCCATTCCTGCCCCTCCCTCAACCAAGTCTCTGTGATAGCAACAATATCATACTCCCATGTGTTCATCAACACCTTCAATTCATCTATCTTACTTGTAAGACTCCTTGCATTAAAATAAATGCAATCTAGCCTTGCCCTACTCCCTTGTGCCGTTACATATTTGCTCTGGCTTCCAGGCTGACTTGTTTTTTCCTCTATATTTGGCTGTGCATCACCCCCTACTATAGCTCCACTCTGTATCCCATCCCCCTGCCAAGTTAGTTTAAACCCCCACAACAGCACTAGCAAACCTCCCCGCAAGGATGTTGGTCCCGTACCGGTTCAGGGGCAACTCGTCCGACTTGTACAGGTCCCACCTTCCCCAGAAAGACCCAGTGATCCAGGAAACTAAAGCCTTCCCTCCTGCAACAACTCTTTAGCCACGCATTCATCTGCTCTATCCTCCTATTCCTATACTCACTAGCATATTGCACCGGGAGTAATCCAGAGATTACAACCTTTGAGGTCCTTCTTTTTAATCTGATACCTAGCTCCCTAAATTCTTGTTGCAGGACCTCATCCCTCTTTCTACCTTTGTCGTTGGTACCAATGTGAACCACAACCTCTGACTGTTCGCCCTCCCCCTTCAGAATGCCCTGCAGACGTTCAGTGACATCCTTGACCCTGGCACCAGGGAGGCAACGTACCATCCTGGAGTCACATCTGCACCCCTCACTATTGAGTCCCCTTCCACTCTTACTCCTCCCCCCTTGTGCAGCTGAGCCACCCACAGTGCCATGAACTTGGCTCTGGCTGCACTCCCCAGAGGAACCATCACTTTCACCGTTTTCCAACACAGAAAAACAGTTGTTGAGTGAGATGCACTCTGGGGCTTTCCTGACTACCTGCCTGCCCCCCTTCTTCTTACTGGTGGTCACCCATTCCCTCTCTGACTGCACTTTCTTAAGCTGCGGGGTGACCACGTCTAAAAACGTGCTATCCACGTAACTCTCAGCCTCGCGGATACACCGCGGTGCCTCCAGCTGACGCTCGAGCTCTGAAAACCGGATCTCAAGTTAGCCAAACCATTGGCACTTACTGCACATGTGGTCATCCTGACTGCAAGCAGCATCTAGGAATTCCCACAGGCTGCAGGCCGTGCAACGCACGGGACTGAGGTCCCCTGTCATACTTTTAATTAAAAAACTCTTACCTCAAATTTAAACTCTCGCTCTCTGATGCACTATCAATTGCTACAAAAGACTGGAGATTGAGAAAGTAATAAACAGGCTTTTATTACCAAAGAACAGAGCATGCCTCTTGTGGTTGCCTGGTATCCAAAAGGGCTGGAGGCTTCTGAGCAGCGACCTTTATACCCAGCCATGAGGGTGGAGCCAGGGGCGGAGTCAGCTGAGGCATGCACAGACAAGTACAACAATATGCAAGAGTGAACAACAGTACTAACAGTGAACAACAATACTAACAACAGTGGTTTACCACATTCACCCCTTGTTTAGAATTGAGTCCGGCGGGGTGAAGTGCACTAAAAATTCGTGTACTGAAGTCTATCAGGAGGCCTTGTAAGCCGTCCTGAGCGTCGCAGCAGCGGCGGTGATGGTGCAGCATCCAATGGTGAACCCGGTGTCTCGTTCAGAGGAGGTGTAGCAGGTGGCGGACCCTGGGGCTGCTGCATGCCGTCTACAGGGGTCAGAGCATGGGTAATGGGAGGTAGCAATGGTGGTCTCTCAGAGGCACCCGAAGGTGCGAGGTCTCGTGCGGGGACTGTGTCCTGGGGGTAGGCAGGAGTAGCGGTGGGTGGCGAAGAGGGTGTTTCAGGAGCACCTGCAGGTGCGAGGTCTCGAATGGAGACTGTGTCCTCCCGCCCGTCCGGGTACACCACGTAAGCATACTGCGGGTTGGCGTGGAGGAGGCTCACCCTCTCGACCAGGGGGTCCGCCTTATGGGTCCTCACGTGCTTCCGCAGTAGGACGGGACCTGGAGAAGTCAGCCATGTTGGTAGCGAAATCCCCGACGTGGACTTCCTGGGGAAGGAGAACATTCTCTCGTGAGGAGTGGCATTGGTGGGTGTACAGAGCAGCGACCGAATGGAATGGAGCGCCGCAGGGAGGACCTCCTGCCAGCGGGAGGTCGGAAGGCCCTTAGATTTTAAGTTTAAAAGGACTGCCTTCCAGACTGTCGCATTCTCCCTTTCCACCTGGCCGTTACCCCGGGGGTTGTAGCTGGTGGTCCTGCTTGTAGCAATGCCTCTCGCGAGCAGGTACTGCCGAAGTTCGTCGCTCATAAAAGATGAGCCCCTGTCGCTATGGATATAGCTAGGGAAACCGAACAAGGCGAAGAGGTCATTCAGACATTTAATAACCGTGGTACTGGTCATGTCCGAGCAAGGGATGGCAAACGGGAAACGGGAGTACTCATCAATTATATTGAGGAAGTACACATTGCGGTCAGAGGAGGGGAGGGGCCCTTTAAAATCGATGCTCAGCCGCTCGAAGGGGCGCGTGGCTTTGATCAGGCTCGCTCTGTCTGGCCTATAAAAATGCGGCTTGCACTCGGCACAGATCTGGCAGTTCCTGGTCATGGTCCTGACCTCCTCGATGGAGTAGGGCAGGTTACGGGATTTGATAAAATGGAAGAACCTGGTGACCCCCGGGTGGCAGAGGTCATTGTGGAGGGTCTGTAGCCTATCAACCTGCGCGTTGGCGCACGTACCACGTGATAGGGCATCTGGGGGCTCATTGAGTTTCCCGGGCCGGTACAAGATATCGTAATTGTAGGTGGAGAGTTCGATTCTCCACCTTAAGATCTTGTCATTCTTGATTTTGCCCCGCTGCTTATTATGAAACATAAAAGCCACTGAACGCTGGTCAGTGAGCAGGGTAAATCGTTTTCCGGCCAGGTAATGCCGCCAATGTCGCACGGCTTCCACAATGGCCTGGGCCTCCTTTTCGACAGAGGAGTGTCGAATCTCGGGGCCCTGGAGGGTCCTTGAGAAAAAGGCCACGGGTCTCCCCGCCTGGTTAAGGGTTGCAGCTAGGGCAAAGTCGGATGCGTCGCTCTCCACTTGAAAAGGAAGGGACTCATCCACAGCGTGCATTGTGGCCTTCGCAATGTCTCCTTTTATGAGAGTGAAGGCTGCACAGGCCTCTGCTGTCAGGGGGAAGGAGGCGGACTTGATGAGGGGTCGGGCTTTATCCGCATAGTTGGGCACCCACTGAGCATAGTAAGAGAAAAACCCCAGGCATCTCTTCAGTGCTTTCTGGCAGTGGGGGAGGGGGAGCTCCATAAGGGGGCGCATTCTATCGGGGTCTGGGCCGATGACTCCGTTCTCCACTACGCAGCCAAGAATAGCGAGGCGCGTAGTACGAAACATACATTTGTCTTTGTTGTATGTGAGATTCAGCCGCTGGGCCGTCCGGAGGAATTTCTCTAGATTAACGTCGTGGTCCTGCTGGTCGTGGCCGCAGATGGTGACGTTGTCTACTTTAACTATGAACTACCTTAAAAGAAATAAACTTAAAATTGAAGGGAAAAAAAGCACTCACCCACTACTCACCAATCAGCTTCTTCCCCTGCGTCACTTTCTGTACTGTGACGTCACTCTTGAATTCTGCCACTGCTCGACTGGGCCTGAAAATCACCGACAGTTATTTTCTCCCACAGCCGCCGCTCCAGTATTTTTTTGCGAGTAGAATATAAGTAAATTACAGATTTTATGGAATACAATGGCAGGGGAATATGATACTATAAAGTCATGGGGCAGTGGCTGAAATAAAACAGAACATACTAGCGACAAGGTGAAACTCTACCTGAAACTTGAGTTTTGTTCCCCTACACCTGACAAACATCACCGTGTGGCCATTGTAAGCCTGAGAGTAAACATTTAGTTTTATTACACAAGGTACAGGAAACTCTTTTTTATCCGGCACCGACGGGACCGGCATGGTGCCGGTTTATCAAAAAGTCCGGATTACAGAGAGGTATAGTAAAAGGTACGAGAGCTCCGTACACAGCAACAAATCCAGGCTGCAGAAACCCCGGCCACAGACCAAGCGTCCCTGTTGCTTAGCAACAAGTGCAGGAACCCTGTTTACACAGCCACAGAGCCAGGAACAGCCACTAATATGAAGTAAAACTTACCTGAACCTACTCCTGAATTTTGCCGGTTAACAGAGATTTCTGTTCATTTAGGTGCCAGTAAATCGAGAGTTTCCTGTACTGTAATCACCACAGGAACAGGAGTAGGCCATTCAGCCCCTAGAGCCTGTTCTGCCTTCAATTAGAACATGGCTGATCTGTACCTCAACTCCGTCTACCCGCCCTGGCTCCGTAACCCTTAATACCCGACACCAAACAAAAATGAAGATATAAACAGAATGTGTATGACTGGTATAAAGTGACAAAGGTGTAACAAAAAAAGCAGCTAGTATGTTTTTTATTAACTATTAACACTTTTAAATGTAAACTTCCAATTGCCTTTGCTAACCAGATTAAGGAGGCAATGGGAGCAGCAGCATTTATACAGTACCCTTAATTGAATAAAACATCCCGAGGTGCTTCATCCAGGAATGACAGATCAAGCAGCAGAGGGTCGAGGAGAGTTAGCCAGCGTCATAGTCAGAAAGGTCAGTTTTGAAGAGGTTTTTAAAAGCAGAGAAGTAGGAAGGCATTAAGCAGCGGGGGTGGGGGAGAATTAACAATAGCCAACTGCACCTGACCAGTGGAAGGCCTTCAACCGTGACCTACTTTTGGCAAACTATGATGACAGCCCATACTTAACTCCATGGGAAAGTGCCCAGGTAGGTGCCGCTCTGATTATCTAATTGAGATCAGGAGCACAGTGTTGAACTGTGGCCACAAACCTGCCCGCTACCACTTTGCAGCACAGCATGTTAGGACATTGCCTGACTATACCTCCCCCGCCACGACCACTCTGTTAAAGGCCTACGCCAGCCCGGCTGCAGCAGAACAAGTGTTATTTCAGTGATTCAAAAAACAAATTGCACTTTATTCACAGCACAGTAACCGACCACAACACAAACAAGCTACAGCTGTCGACATGGTAGCGCAGTTATGACTCGTGTAATTACCAGGATAGTGGAAGGTGAACTAGATGGATTTTGGGTCTTTTTTTGTGTAGCAATTCCTGTGCTCCGGGGGCTCGGAGTTTACAGAGCAGGTTTGTCCCTGTCTGTGTGTGTTTCAGTTATATGGATCTGACATAAAAACAGAAAATGCTGGAGATACTCAGCAGGTCAGGCAGCATATGTGAAGAGAGAAACAGAGTTAACGTTTCAGGTTGATGACCTTTCGTTCATCGACCTGAAACATTAACTCTGTTTCTCTCTTCACAGATGCTGCCTGACCTGCTGAGTATCTCCAGCATTTTCTGTTTTTATTTCAGATTTCCAGCATCTGCAGTATTTTCTTTTTGTCTATGGATCTGACACCTTGGAGCAGAGAAAGTAATTTTGGCATCTTATAAAAGGAGGCAAAATGTCTTTATTTTGAAGGATTAAATGGAGATTGAGAGGTATGGGATAGGCAGCTGCCACTTTTAAATGTCTTTGTATATGGTTCTGAACAGAAAATATCAATACAATTACAGTACTTTAGCAGCACGTTGCATTTCTGAATAGTGCATCAGGATAAGAAGCGGCGATTTTTAAATGCAGGTACTATCATTGGTGCTACTGTTGTTTCCGAGACGGCGGAGTTACAAAAATGGAATGCATAAGCCAGGGGATAATAGCAATCACCAAAACAGGAACAAATGCATTCTTCAGGTAAAACAGAACATAAAACAGGATAGTGGAGTGTTTTGACAGTGGGACTTGATTCATCATCTCAATGAGGAGCACAGAAAGCACAATGCAGATAGTTTTCAGCTTCCATGTCATTTTCCATCCCTTTGTGCTGGCATACATTGGTGAGGAGAGCCCGAGGCCGAGCCCCAGGACCGTCCCTGCATCCCTGCTTAGTGAAGAAAACGGTGCTGTATCCATTCGAATCCATTCAGGCTTGGCACACCACTTGGTAGCAAGGGTAATCGTCCTAGAACATGCAATAGTGAATTAGTTCAAAGAATGCTTGTGCCTTTTACATACAGGTTCATATGCACCAATCTTCCCGCTAGGCTGTGAGACCACGCAGCCGGCTCACCGGCTTTTAAATAGGAAAAAACACGCATGCGCGGTATACTGAACGGGCCGCGCAGCCTCCCAAAAAATGAAAGGTAACATCGATATGTACTATAATTGAGGTCGAGACATATTCTTGGAGGTTTCATCGCATGACCTCCTGTCTCCAGCTGGCTCGCCCAGTCAGACAGCCATTTCCCCCCCTCCCCCTCCCCAAACCCCCCCTCCCCACCCCCCCCAACACCCCACTCCCCAACCCCCCCTCCCCCCACACCCCCCCTCACCAACCCCACCCCCCAACACCCCCCCAACCCCAAACCCCCCCCAACCACCACCCCCCCAACCCCCCAACCACCCCAAACCCCCCCCAACCACCACCCCCCCAACCCCCCAACCACCCCCACTCCCCCCTCCCCACCAGGCCTGCTTGTGTTTTTCTGTAGCCAGTTGCCTAAAGTTGTGTTACATTGCTCCCTCACTGTGGGGCAAGTACCTGGCATCTATCCCAAGTCAAATAAAGCACTCGGTGTGTGGAATTAGGCATAAGCCTAATAAACAAATGACGATGTATTCATTGTAAATTTGAGGGATAATCCACAACTATTAATTGGTAAATAGTAGTCAATGTTGCGAGGTGGCTCTATTCCATTCATTATACTTAACTGTGGCTGGATAATTACTGCCATGTGATTTACTCACAGGCTGGTTCTTCAAAAAACTTTTGTAAGTTCCTAAGTAGGTCAGCACAGAAGTACTAGGTACTTTTGAAATTACAGTTGCTTCTTCGGATTATCTGATAAACTGAAATTTTTTTTGAGCAAAAAAAACTTGAAAAGGAAATTGGCTAAATACTTGAAGGAGAAAAGAATTGCAGGGATATGGGGAAGGAGCGGGGGAGTGGGACTAACTGGATTGCTCTTCGAAAGAGCCAGCGCAGACTCGATGGGCTGAATGCCCTTCTTCTGTGCTGTACTCGTCTTTGATTTTATGAACTCTGAATTAACATGAGTGGGCTGTCATTGTTCTGCTCCTGCTCCATTTCGTTCTCTTTTTTTTGTGGATCAAATGGACTTCCTTAAACCAAAATAGTGGCGAAACATTTCTGGGAGTAGAAAAGTCTGTGAGGGCTCCTGGCCTGCAGTTTGAAAATGAATTTATGTTGTTGCAGGTATAATCAATTAAATTGTCTGGGATCAATTCATCTCTTGGCCACATGAAAATAAATAATTACTTGAGCGAGACTACTTGACCTGCTGCCCAAAAATTAAATAAATAAAAGAGTTGTTGGGTGTATACAGTAATTCATCAAATCCTACAGGTTTTATTCCTTTGCTGGCTGAATGCTTTTCAACACATTCTATGGGCAATAAATTAAAATAAATAATTCAGTAAGCCTGCTGGCTGAAAAATAAATGAACAGTTATGTTGCAGGTACAAGCCAATTCATTAAACCTTCCAGGTTCAATTCACCTGTTGGCTGCAAGGTCTGTTTCATATTCTTTCTGCAATATTTTATCTCTCTCAAAACTAATGAGCTTCTGGCCATGCGAGTCTGGCATGAAAACAATTCATTGAGACTGCCCCCACTCTACTGATTTAAAGATTGATGTCATTACACGATGAAGCAGCATCAAAATGATACATTTTAAATTAGTACAGCTCTTGACTCACTCTGAGCAATGCTGTTTGCATGCACTTCCTGGCTACGAAAACTTTCTTCCTGTTAGGTTTTCTTGTCACACTTTTGTGTCAACATTTTCACATTTCAGAATTCTATGTCTACATTTAAAATGGAAAATCCCCAAGTCAACTGTGTACCATCACCACATAATTACAGGCTATGGCCACTAGATGGCACTTTCCCCCTAGCAACTGCTCAAATGCTTTCTGAAATTTTTTCATTTGCCATTTATTCCTCAGTAACTGAGATTTCTAATGTCCAAACTAAAATTTAATTAAAAAAAACATTTCACAGTAACATGATTAAATTAATCCATTGAATTTGTGTCTTTTAATGTGTTCATTAAAGATTTGAAAGCCTCAGCCTCTCCAAAAGCCTGGCCTTTAATTTGATATTTCGGCCCAGGGCTATGGTGCTGTTAACTGAATGCACGTCTTGCAGCTTGAGCATGTGCGGTGTACACACTTTCCCAGGGTGCATCAATTAAGCTTGTCAAACAATAGGAACAGATAACTATTTAGAAAACAACTAAAGATTTTGTTAAAATCATTTCAAGAGGAGCTTGCGGATACATTTCAGAAGCTTTATCGGGGTAAAGTTTATATTCCGTGTTCCTTCTTAAACCAAAAGGTATGTCAGAGAGTACGAGAAAGAGAGAAAATTAGTCTACAGTTTACATAACTTTTATTTTGTGCTCCATAAACTACAGAACGTGTATTAAGCTGAGAATGAGACTATGGGGTCGATTTTCCCGAAGCTGTCGGGAAGAAGGCGGGACTACAACTTTCAGGTTTTAGTTCCGCCTACATCGACGTCCGGCCAATCCGTGCGATTTTCCCTTGATTGACCTTGTTAAGCCCGCCCAGCGGGCTCAGCAGGCCAATTAAGGGCCATCCGGCAACAGGTGACGTCACAGACTGCAATTTCATCTGTCACGAGTTCTTGACAGATGAAATATCAGTGTTTCACAGCTGTTTGAAGCTGTCAAACACTGACAGTCTGAGTTCTGACATGAGTCCTTCTGCACAGACTCAGTTAGAACTCACATCGGCACTCAAAACTGAAGGTTGTCACTTTTCACAGATCGCAGCCGTTCAGCTTTAATTGCCGGCTGAGTGATGCGCTCCCGACGGCTACAGGAAGAAAGGCTGTGAAGGTAAGTACAGGTAAGTAAAAGTTCTTTACACACTTTAGACACACCAAACATACTTACCTTTGCACTCATGCACCCATCGCTCACCCGAGCGCCGACATCGCGACCCCTCCAACTCCTTCAACCCGACGGCCCGCCTGCTCTAACCTGGCGTGGTTTGGAGCCGTCGGGAATCCCACACGAAACCCCTCAAAATAGGGATTAGGCTAAAAACTGCCTGTTAACTACCTGTTAACAGGCAGTTAATTGGCACTAATCCCTTCCCGCCTGGGGTCGGCGGGTCCCAGTGCGAGGCGGGTACCCGCCGCCCCTGAAAGTTGCGTGGAGCGGGGTTTTGGGTGGGATGGTGTCGGGATCCCCGAAATCGGGATTTCCCCCCCCGCCACACGCCTGAAACCCCGCCTGACGGCTCCACAAAAATCGATCCCTGTCTTTCTTCATCGCAATTTTTATTTATTTTCAAAAAAGTATTTTGAAGCAAGCAGAAAGCTTCTAGTTATTTCACCTTACAAAATTCACAGTTAGAAAATTTAATTCTTCTAATTGCTGACACTTTTGTGTGTGTCTCTCTAACAAATCCAGAGGCAGACAAGGTGTCTTTCCTCATCCTAATTTGATTTTTTAAATAAAAAGTTAGTTGAACTTTGAATGCAAACAACACATTTTGAGGAAAATGGATAGGAGAGGAGAAGGTAAACAGGGTGAAGGGGCCTTTTGCTACCCATTATTGGGAGTGAATGGAGGATTAAAAGATGGGGTGAGTGACAGCAGAGTGAGGGAGGGGGTATGATAAAGGCCGCGATTTCGCCTACCGAGGCAGGCTAAGTGCAGCCAAGGTAGGTGGCAGACGGCGACCCTGCTCCCAGTTCCATCCCGCTGTGCGAGAAGACTTTTCTGTTGATTGGGCTTGTTAAGCCCACCCTGCAAGGTTCCCAGACAATTAAAAGGAATTGGGTCTGATGACGTCATTTGATGACACGTCATCAGCCGGTTTCCTTAAAGGGACCATGTCCACATTCATTTTGACAGTTGAGCTGTCAGTGTTCTGCAGCATTGAGGTGCTGCAAACACTGCATGGTTGCACCCAGGCTCTCCCATGACTCCTTCCACATGCTTATGGAGGGAGCCACAGCATGCAGGGAGGTTCTCTTCCCTTTCAATGGGCGGAAGAGACCTCCCCAGGACACCAAAGCAGCCTGGTTGCACATTGCATAGGAGGACACAAGCAGGGATGTGGTCAGGAGGACCAGGTTGCAGTGGCGCAAACCTTTCAATGATCTCAGTAGATCACGAAACGTTACTGAAAAGCCACACTCCGCCTCATCCTGCTGTGCCACTCATCACATCCTCAAGACTCTGCCTTCCCTACCCTACTCCTGCACATCCTTACTCACACCAGCTTACCTTACACCTCCACCCATCCCTCTCTATCTACATTATAACATCCCCATCTCACTAGCCACCCCACACACTCATCCCCATCCTTGTCCAATCATACCAACTAACAACACACAAGGGTAGGCACTTGGGTATTTTTGCCAATGTTCATGTAAAGTTTCTGTTGATGTGTTGCCAAACATTGAAATCTTTATTTTCCACACTTTGCCTTCTTGGACATATTTGTGTGCACCTTTGGAAGTGGCTTAGTGAGTTGCAGTGAATGGTGAGACATAACGGTATCCCCCGCAATGGTGATGAGTGTGAAAGGAATGGCTTGGACATTGTAGGATGCTTTATGGTGCTGGTGTGGGTTGGTGCCAACCTGGTGCATCAAGTGGCAGCCAGGGTGTACAGCGTCAAGTGAAGTAAATCTGGCCATGGTGAGGCCATCCCTGGCCTTCCAGGCAGCAGTGTGGTCGGGTGCTGATGCCCTGTGCAGCATCAGGTGATTGCTGAGTAGGTTGGTATTGTTGTTGGTGATGCTGGTGTTGGAGCTAATCGTGGTGGGATTCTGAGGACGAAGGTGAGATTTTTTCAAGGGCACCGATGCTGCTGGAATAGATGGCAGCTGAAGTTGAGATGACAGAAGCGATCTGTCAATGGTGAGAGAGCTTGCTCCAAGGAGGCGACAGTGGATAGAGAGTTTACTCCAAACACTTCTAAACTGCATAAAGCTGAAAAGTGTATTCCAAATTCTGAAGGCTCTAGCTTCTAATATTGGAAAGTGAACAGCTGTGAAATGGTAGCTTTTATACCACTTTTGCAGCTGTCAACTGTTCAGTGGAATGGAGAGTCAGTGAGAACCCAACATACTTACCTGACGTGATCCTCGCGCCCCAGGAACCTTGTGAAAAAGCTGGTAAAATGGTAAGTACATGGTAAAATGTTGCTTAAGTACCTTTTAACAAGCTTTTAAGTACAGGTAGACTATCCTTTATCCGAAAACCTCGGGACCAGCCGAGTTTCGGTTTTCGGAGAATTTCGGATTTCGGAAGGTGGGTCGGCGGGGGTCGGGGCCGGCGGTTGTCGGGGCCGGCGGTTCGCGGGGTCCGCGGGGGGGTCGGGGCCGGCGGGGGGGGGCGGCGGTTGTCGGGGCCGGCGGGGTCTGCGGGGGGGGGTCGGCGGTTGTCGGGGCCGGCGGGGTCCGCAGGGGGGTCAGCGGGGGGGGGGGGTCGGCGGGGGGGTCGTGCGCATGACTTACGCTGACGCTCAGCGTAAGTCGGTCGGGGTCGGCGGGGGGTCGTGCGCACGACTTACCCTTTATCTGAACTTCCGAAACCGGAACCCTCTAAAAACCGAAGGTTTTTTCGTTCAGCGTAAGTCGTACGCACGACTTACGCTGAACGAAAAAACCTTCGGTTTTTTAGAGGGTTTCGGTTTTCGGAAGTCCGGATAAAGGGTAGTCTACCTGTACCTGAATTGGCTGCCCCACCGCTTGGTGTCGGGCCTGTTCAGGGATGACAGACCCGACACTTGGGAAACTGACACGGAAGCGGGTTGACAGCGGGATACCGACCCGCTGCCAACCTTTTTGATTTTGACAGCGGACCCACCTCCGAACCCGCCCCTCTGAGCGCCGGCAAAATTTCGGCCATAATGTTTGAGTGGATAGTCCAAATGGGATAATATTCATTAAATATATTCAAGAAGGAGTTAGATATATTTCTGAAGGGTAAAGGGATCAAGGGATATGGGGAGAAGGCAGGGACAGGGTACTGAGTTTGGATGATCAGCCATGATCTCATTGAATGGCGGAGCAGGCTCGAGGGGCCGAATGGCCTACTCCTGCTCCTATCTTCTATGAGATAGAGGTAGGGACAGAAGTGAGTAGGGTTTGCAACAAGATGAGGTGGTGGTAGTAAGAGGAATGGGTAGTTGAAAAGCAAATAAGTAGGGAATGCGAGGGGTTGGGGAAGAAGTACATAATGGGAGGAGAGGATGTAAATGCAGCTACTGAGGCACAGAAAGAGAAGAAAAACAAATTGTAAAAAAAGAGAACAAAAGCAGACGAGGAGAGACAGAGAGAAATAGCAACAGAAAGACAACAGAGACAGGCTAAAAATGTGGGCAGTTTTTGTTTTTCTGTGCTCAAAGTAAAGGATGTCTATGCCGGGGTTTTAAAAATTTTCATGCTCAGACTTCTTCCTTTACATGTTGCGTTTTTCCTCGTATTTTCGGGGTCAAGCAAGGTTGTGTCATCGCACCAACGCTCTTCTCGATCTTCCTTGCGGCAATGCTCCAGCTCACTCTCAGTAAGCTCCCCGCTGGAGTGGAGCTAATTTACAGAACAAACGGAAAACTGTTCAACCTCCGTCGCCTCCAGTCCAGATCCAAGGTCGTCCCTTCCTCTGTCGTCGAATTACAGTACGCAGACGATGCTTGCGTCTGCGCTCACTTGGAGGTCGAACTCCAAACCATTGTTAACACCTTCACCGAAGCATACGAGCGCATGGGCCTTACACTAAACATCCTCTACCAACCTGCTCCCGCCACACAGTACTGCCCCCCCCCCCCCCCCCCCCGATTATCAAATTCCATGACAAGGCTTTGGACAACGTGGACCACTTTCCATACCTTGGGAGCCTACTGTCAACAAGGGCAGACGTCGATGACGAAGTCCAACACTGCCTTCAGTGTGCCAGTGCAGCCTTCGGTTGCCTGAGGAAGAGAGTGTTTGAAGATCAGGGCCTCAAACCCGGCACTAAGCTCATGGCCTACAGAGCGGTAGTAATACCCACCCTCCTGTATGCCTCAGAGACATGGACCATGTACAGCAGGCACCTCAAAGCACTGGAGAGGTACGACCAACGCTGCCTCCGCAAGATCCTGCTAATCCATTGGCAGGATAGGCGCACCAATGTCAGTGTTCTCGCTCAGGCCAACATCCCCAGCATCGAAGCTTTGACCACGCTCAATCAGCTCCGATGGACGTGTCACATCGTCCGCATGCCCACTACGAGACTCCCAAAACAAGCGCTCTACTTGGAGCTCCAACACGGCAAGAGAGCCCCAGGTGGGCAGAGGAAACGCTTCAAGGACACCCTCAAAGCCTCCTTGAAAAAGTGCAACATCCCCATTGACACCTGGGAATCCCTGGCCCAAGACCGTTCAAAGTGGAGGAGAAGCATCCGGGAAGGCGCCAAACACCTCGAGTCTCTTCACCGAGAGCAAGGCGGAAGCCAAGCGCAAACAGCGGAAGGAGCGCACCTCAACCCAAGCACCCCACCCACCGTCTGCCCCACCTGTGACAGAGACTGTAGGTCCCGCATTGGACTCATCAGTCACCTGAGAACTCATTTTTAATGTGGAAGCAAGTCATCCTCGGTTCCGAGGGACTGCCTAAGAAGAAGATGATGATTTTCCTTTTTTCGCAATGATCTTCCCATTTCTTTTCTTATATGCACACATGGATGAAGAAATGCATGGAAATACTTAAACTGTTGAGATATTTTGACCCAAGGTGTATGTATATAGGAAAGTCACATGAATACATATGTCAGGGATGTATCAACTACATTCCATCATTCATCTGCAGCGGTGAGCCCTAGCAATCTAGCCTACATCAGGCAAGGCCTCCTCTATTCATGCTTATATTTTTTTTACTTGTTTATTTGTCCTGGAGGTTTGTTCTTTAAGTGCTTTTGCCTCACTGGTGGATAAATCCTGAATTAGAGCACCAAGATCTGCTGGAATCCACAACTTGAGATATATGTAAATTAATGGGAACATTGATTTAAACATGTGGCCCACTGGTGCACACAATAACTTGTGTTTATATAGTGCCTTTAACATAGTAAAATGTCCCAAGGCGCTTCATAGAAACGTTATAAAACAAAATTTGACACCGAGCCACATAAGGAGAAATTAGGGCAGGTGACCAAAAGCTTGGACAAAGAGGTAGGTTTTAAGGAGCGTCTTAAAGGAGGAAAGAGGTGTAGCAAGGCGGAAGTTTAGGGAGGGAATTCCAGAGCTTCCCAGCTGAAGGCACGTCCACCAACGGCAGAGCAATTGAAATCGGAGATGCTCAAGAGGCCAGAATTAGAGGAGCGCAGATATCTTGGAAGGTTGTGAGGCTGGAGGAGATTACAGAGCTAGGGAGGGGCGAGGCCATGGAGGGATTTGAAAACAAGGATGAGAATTTTAAAATCGAGGCGTTGCTTAACCAGGAGCCAATGTAGGTCAGCGAGCACAGGGGTGATAGGTGAACGGGACTTTGTTCGAGTTAGCACACGGGCAGCAGAGTTTTGAATGACCTCAAGCTTACAGAGGGTAGAACGTGGGAGGCCAGCCAGGAGTGCGTCAAGCCTAGAAAATAAGCAGTTTGGACACCGCTGACATGCATAGTATAAAGAAAAATTTTATGAATAAATTTTGCTTTTCTTTGCTTTATTTTTGTTCCACTCTTGATCCATTAATTATAACTCCTCCACCCCCTCTCTCTTGCTGACTGTCTGCCCTCCCACTGTTTTTTTCGCCCTTCTCTGTACCTATATTAAGGATGCAATTTCTGGCCAACACATTCGCTGGTTATTCAGGCACCTGTGTGAAGAACAGTATCTTTTGAAATGCAGGGGAAAAAAAGAACAGAATCTGAAATCCTTGTATATTATTTAGGCTTGCTGTTTTTCTGTCGAGATCTCGATTCACGTATGTTAAATACAGGAATCACTGCAGAACTGGAAAAACCAGTTACAAGGTGGAAACACTTAATAAAAATGCTTTCTAGACTGCAAGTGAGGACTATCTGTAGAAAACATCCAAGTCCACCATATTTCAGAGGTTCCACTTTGTTGCTGATGCAAACACTCTTTAAAAAGCATTCAAAAGAAAACTGGAAATCAGTCATTTCCTGCTGCTGTCAATCTACAGAGAAGCAATCATCCTCTAATTCACCTCAGAATGAGCTTACTTACAGCAATTAGATCTGTGGCTAGTTTAACAAACCTGCACCTCAACAGTGAAAAATACATTACCTGTTACATAACACCCTTGTCCTTATAAACGACACATCCTCTAGCTTACCCTGAGCAACACTGCGGGAGATCCTTCAGTATTTGGGGGAAAAGATCCCTACAGCTAAACGGTACCACTATCTCATCATTTATCATCCAGTAATTCAGAAGCATGTTTTCTTCTTCTTCAAAAAATGAAGATGTTATGCATTTCACTCCCTCTACATCTGACATGTTCACACATGCACATTTCAACAGGAATCACTAGATAGGAGGGGGGGCACAAGAACTCTGGTTGATTTATTCCTCTCCCCAAATTGTTTGTTTCCCCTTTCTAACTAGTGATTATTCCTATGTGTTTCCGTATAAGACATTTGGGGGGAGAAATTCGGTATCGCCCCGTTTGGGGCGCAATTATTGGCCGGGCACAAAGTTTAGCGCCTGACGCTAATTATCGCCTCCGACTGCAAACTTGGTCTCTATCGCCCCTGGAGGTGATTTGAGTGTTAAATCAGGCGCTAACGCCAAGGAGCGAGGCGCTACCTCAGAGCGCTGGCGAAGCTCATGTGATGTCAGTCAGCAATGGAACACAGACACACTGGCGCCGGCCAGTTCTTAAAGGGGAGGGTCGATCTTGCTGTCCAGCCACACCCTGCTCATTACAGCCTTGAATCTCGGCCTGGAGAGACCCGTACATCAATTCTGCTGGAAAGAACAATGGAGAGGCCCAGGGAAAGAGCTCAGAGTGCAGCCCCCACAGTCTCTTCTAAATCGATGCAAGGAAGGTCAAATCAAAATGAACCTGCAAAGTGCTGCTCAGTACCCAAAACTCCTTCACACAGCATTGAATCTCTCCAGGAGTCTCTCTCTCTCTCAGAATGCGTGGTGCAAAAATGTCGCCGACAAAAAACGGCAGGAAGCGGCCGCCTTTAAATAGCGCTCCCCCAGTCCCTTCCTGACTGCAAAACGTTCCCCTCTACCTGTCGTTGCTCGCGGCAGGCGGTAAGGCAGGGGGCGCCACTCAATATCCGGTCCGGGGCGCTACCAGGGCGTTGCGCGCTCGACTGATGTCATGATCTGCGGGCGCAGGCGATCGTGGCGGTAGTGTTTAGCACCGCTGCAAAATGTCTGGCCAGTTTTGTGAACGGTGCAAACATTGGCGCGCCCGGGCGCTAGTTGCTTTGCGGGAGGCGCTGATCAACCAAATTTTTTCCCCTTGATATTTAAACACACAGGAACCTTTCAAAACAAAGACAAACAGACCTCACACAACAGGTGTTAGCTGCCAGAAAGGGAAAGAGTGAAAATTGAAAGACTTACCAGGAAACATCGACACCGAGGTAATGCAATCCCCAGTACAAGCACACAGCACTGAGCAGCAGTCCGATTGAGGTAGCAACACAATGGATGAGTTTGATATTCTCAGGTACATGCCTGCCTAGCAGATAGCCAAGTACAGCACCTGAAATTCCAAAAGAGGTTTATTAATGTACTACAGGAAACTTTGGTTTATCCGGAGGTTGTATGTCCGGAAACCTCGATCTAACGGCAGAAATCAGCAGCCGTTTTGTTAGGTTTTTTTTCTTTTTTTTTCTTCTCCTAGCATTTTTTTTTTAAACAGTAAGTCTCTGGAAAGCCTCTCTGAAGCTGTTGCTAAGCTACAGAGACGCTTCCAAGGTACGGGCCGACTGTTTACAAGCTGTTGCTAAGCAACAGTGTTTGTTGTCAGATACGGAGATGAAAACCTCCGTATCCTTCAACATTAGCGCTGGTCTATCCAGAAGTTTTCATAGATCGCCATCACGCCGGTCCCGTCGGTGCCGGATATCGCAAAGTTTCCTGTATTTATTTTGATTAGGAGTGTTTACGCTCCCCTTAAGGTTTTACAGATAATCTTTAAATGGCTGGGTCATGCAGTGAAGGAGGCGTGGCATGTTAAAATGCCACTGCGCGCCACCAGAGTAGTGCGATGTGGGTTCTCACAATTTCCCAACCACCACTCTCTTGCCACGGAGAGGTGACAAGCAAGTGCCCAGTGTTTCACCACTCATAGGGAAACAATTACAACAAAGCCAGTCCTGGATCACTCTCACTAGCAGACAGTTTCGGATGGATACTGAAGCATGTTGCCCACTTCCCCTCAGCTGCACATGGTCGCTGGCACGGGAAGATCAGGAAGGGTTGTGGGAAAAATGGGAGTCCAATCCCTCCTTCCCCCGGTGGCTCAGTGGGTGATTGCTACACGGTGTAGCACAGAGATATACTTATCAGTACGGTCTTATAGTCAATTCCTGCTCTCTGCTGAATTAGCTTAAAGCAAATGAAGGAATGTAGCAACACAACCAAACTCTAAATAGAAAGACAAAACTCTGCTGGTAAAAATTTTAGCCCCCCCGAAAAAGTTAGCGCCCCCACAGACGATTTTCCCAGGTAGCGTCCCGAGAGAGAGGAGGGGCTACTCGAAGCACTCCGCAACCCCCTTGGGGCGCTGCGAGCCAATATCGCAGCGTTACGTGCCGCAGCGCCACACACTGCGGCACATTGCGCCGCAGTACTGCAGGCCTTCCTCCCCTTATTAAAGGGGAGGGGCCTGGTGCAGCGTGTTCCGGCGCCCAGCTGAGCCACCAGGGATCGGGAGTGCCGGCAAACCAGCCCGGCACACAAGAGGAGTGCCGAGCTCACGGAGAGCAGCCGGCACCCCGCAGGGGGGCTTCACGGTGGCCGGGGACAGCAACGGAAGCAGGTGCTGGCAGGCAGCCAGCAACAAAGATGGCCACCCGCCACCTCCCCTTTAACTAGAGCCACCCCGGCCGCAGGTAGGCCCCCCTGACCCCGGCGGACATAGCGTCCGGCGGTAAGTTGGGGGGCGCCACCCAATATTACATCCGGGGCGCGCGGGGCGCTGTGCACGGCGATGACATCATCGCCGGCGGCGCTTTGCTAACGGTTAGTGCCACTGCTAACCTCCCGCTGAATTTCGCGGGGGGCGTTAGCGGCACCGCACCCAGGCGCTAGTTGATTTGTGCTCCGTTAACGGGAAGCACAAATCAACCGAATTTAGCCCCCTTAATGTTTAAAAGATTGAGACTTTCACTTTCATAATCCCTTGCTGAGATTTTAGATTCATTATTAAAAACACAGGGAGGCAACATTCCTTACTACTAAGCAGGACATTATGCATGTATGTTTCACAATGTGTTCCTCCAGTTCTGAGGGTACTTGTTTCTACTCTGCAATGAAAGATTTATTCTCACTAGATTGAGTAGGAGGGGCACAGGTCTCATTTGGCAAATTGTGTACAACCCTCCAAAGGGTCGACATCTTCCTAAAGAAAGTATTCCTAGGTTCCTCTAATCAGGTATTAAGTACTTCTGTCTGTAGTTGTTATACCGACACTAAACCTCTATTGACATTCAGTACAGCTACACTAACTATTCCCTCCTGAAGACTATGCCATGAAGAGGATAGAAAGTACAATATCTATTTGAATTCATTTAGAAGAAAAATCATAAAATACAGTTGGCTTTAACGGAGCAGTTATAGGTGGAGTCATGGGTGTGACCTGGGAGTGACTAGGCTTAAGTTTACTTTAACTTCTTATCTTGGCTATGGCACTGGCAGAGATGCTGACATTAATTGCTCGCATGCGGCTGGTTCTGGTAGACAGTGGCAGCTGCTTGAGACAGGCTGGTTTGCCATCACGTCAGTGGTGTGGGCGAATACCTTGAGGAGAATAAGGAAGAGGGAATCTCAAATGAAAACGAAATACAAATATCAGAAGTATCAGCACAGCTATTTTAGTTATAGAATCTCTCAGCCACCCATTGGTCCGTTGAACACATTGTGATTAAAGCACTAACCTGTAACTATTCCAGTAAGTACTTGATGAGGAAAATGAGCCAAAATGAATATTCTGGAGATGCCGATTGCCAGCAGCATAAGGATGTACAGTACTGCGGGAATGTTCTTTGCCAGTGAGCTTAAAATACAAGGAAAATTTGGCGTTAGTGATAACATACTGTAACTGTTAAAACTTTAAAAAGTATAGCTTTGGTGAATTCTGTGAGGTTTGGGGGAATGGGGCACTCTCAGTTTAGGCATCCAATGCAGCAAGGTTAAATACAGTTTTGGCAGATGCAAAGCCTCTACGACGCTTCCCAAAAATATGTCTTAACCCAATCTCAGAAGAGCACTGCCTATTCTAATCAGATCATTAGGCCCAGTGTCCATTTACAGGTAATAACTGGTGACACCTGCCAAAAGTACGCATGTTTTGATGCTGGGGGAGGACAGAATCAGCTTGCCTATTATGCCCTCTAGAAACATAGAAAAATAGGAGCAGGAGTAGGTCATTCGGCCCTTCGAGTCTGCTCCGCCATTCAATATGATCATGGCTGATCCTCTATCTCAATACCATATTCCCGCTCTCTCCCCATACCCCTTGATGCCTTTTGCGTCTAGAAATCTATCTATTGCCTTCTCATTGGAGTTCAGAAGAATGAGAGGCGATCTTATTGAAACATATAAGATTGTGAAGGGGTTGGATCGGGTGGATGCAGGGAAGATGTTCCCGATGATGGGTGAAACTAGAACTAGGGGGCATAGTCTTAGAATAAGGGGCTGCTCTTTCAAAACTGAGATGAGGAGGAACTACTTCACTCAGAGGGTGGTAGGTCCATGGAAAATGCTGCCCCAAAAAACTGTAGAAGCTACATCATTACATAAATTTAAAACAGAAATAGACAGTTTCCTAGAAGTAAAGGGAATTAAGGGTTACGGGGAGCGGGCAGGAATTTGGACATGAGTCTAGGTTCGGATCGGTCATGGCCCTGTGGGTAGCGGAGCGGGCCCTGGGGCTGTGTAGCCTGATCCTGCTCCTATTTCGTGTGTCTAATTCTGTTAGATGCAGGAGATGGTTCTGTGATAGTGGATTGGCAGTTAGGATCAGATCAGCCATGATCTTATTGAATGGCGGAGCAGGCTCGAGGGGCCGATTGGCCTACTCCTGCTCCTATTTCTTATGTTCTTAAATATATTCAGTGACTTGGCCTCCACAGCCTTCTGTGGTAGAGAATTCCACACATTCACCACCCTCTGAGTGAAGAAATTTCTCCTCAGCTCAGTCCTAAATGTCCTACCCCGTATCCTGAGACTGTGACCCCTCGTTCTAGACCCCCCCCAGCCAGGGGAAACATCCTCCCTGCATCCAGTCTGTCTAGCCCTGTCAGAATTTTATACGTTTCAATGAGATCCCCTCTCATTCTTCTAAACGCTAGTGAATACAGGCCTAGTCGACCCAATCTCTCCTCATACAACTGTCCTGCCATCCCAGGAATCTGTCTGGTGAACCTTCGCTGCATTCCCTCCATGGCAAGTAGATCCTTTCTGTGATCAAATGGCCTGCCGATGCTCACCGTCAGGTTTACACATGAAGAACGCCCAATAGGGTGAGATAATGGAGGGCAACTGGTGTCCATGGAGCCATATCCAAACGAGAGTCAGCTCCTTCAGCAACGGAGGAGAAAATTCCCGGTGAGAGAGGGGGAGTAGATCTACATTTAGGAAACCTGTATTTAAATGGTGGATAATTATCTGATCATTTTGATATTTAAACAGTTCAAGCAGCACCAACCTTCTAGTATGATCGTAAATGAACGCGGAAAAACTGGTCATCATAACCCACCAGGCTGCACCTGTGATCATGGCGTGACCCGAAGGACTGCCTAAAGTAAAAGAAACATAGCAAGAAAACTAGTGCTTTATTTCCCAAGTCACACAAAAGTTTTTTTATAAGAATGAATCAAGGAGTTGAATCAGAGCTGCCCTAATGGCGCAGTGGGTAGGTGCACACTGTGGTGACTAAGCCATACGCACCAGGGCAGTTCATAGCATCTCCGTCTTAATCATGAAAATGTTTACGTACATGAGAGTATAGTGTGAGTCATTATGATATTGTACCTTTGAACGAGTGCCCCCTGTGACTAACCCACTACCATTTTTCATGAAAGATGAAAAGGAAAAAAAAAATCTAATAAAAGAGCCTGGGAGGAATCACAGAAAAAGTTCTGTGTCACTTGTTAGTTCTGGGCTTATATGTACATCAACAATAAGAGGCTTGACTGAAAATTCAATATTCCTCTCAATTTTTGTCTGGTCAATAGTAACCAATAGCACCTATATTATTTCACAATGATCAACTGCAGATTAAATTCCATACATTTGCAGTGATTGTATGACAGATTAAGTCCTTCAGCGAAGATCTCCTTACTGATTAAAGTCAGTACTGATGGATGGGGCACACCATCCATGTTACAAGAGTGGGCCTGACAATGTTTAATGATCAACAACAACAACTTGCATTTATATAGCGCCTTTAACATAGTGAAACATGCCAAGGCGTTTCACAGGAACATTATCAAACAAAATTTGACACTGAGCCACATAAGGAGATACAAGGATAGCTGACCAAAAGCTTGGACATAGATGTAGGTTTTAAGGAGCGTCTTAAAGGAGGAAAGAGAGGTAGAGTGGCGGAGAGGCTTAGGGAGGGAATTCCAGGGCTTAGGACCTAGGTAGCTGAAGGCACGGTCACCAAGGATGGAGCGAATAAAATCGGGGATGCTCAAGAGGCTAGAATTGGAGTAGCGCAGAGATCTAGAAGGCTTGTAGGGCTGACAGAGATTACAGCGATAGGGAGGGGCGAGGCCATGGAGGGATTTGAAAACCAAGGATGAGAATTTTAAAATTGAGGCATTGACAGACTGGGAGCCAATGTAGGTCAGCGAGCACAGGGGTGATGGGTGAACGGGACTTGATGTGAGTTAGGACACAGGCAGCCGAGTTTTGGATGAGCTCGAGTTTATGTAGGGCGGAAGATGGGAGGTTGGGCCAGGAGAGCTCTGGAAGAGTCAAGTCTAGAGGTAACAAAGGCATGGATGAGGGTTTCAGCAGCAGATGAGCTGAGGCAAGGGCGGAGTTGGGCAATGTTATGGAAGTGGAAGTAGATGGGGTCTTGGTGATGGGACGGATATGTGGTCGGAAGCTCATCATGGTGCAAATACTACACCAAGGTTGCGAACGGTCTGGTTCAGCCTCAGACACTTGCCAGGGAGAGGATGGAGTCAGTGACTAGGGAATGGAGTTTGTGGCTTCCCAATATTTAGTTGGAGGAAATTTCTGCTCACGCAGTGTGACAAATCAGAGACAGTGGAGGGGTTGAGAGTGGTGGTGAGGTGGAGCTGGGTGCATGTAGAACCTGACGTCGTGTTTTCGGATGATGTCGCCGAGGGGCAGCATGTAGATGAGAAATAGGAGGGGGCCAAGCATAGATCCTTGGGGGATTCCAGAGGTAATGGTGCGGGAACGGGAAGTGAAGCCATTGCAGATGATTCTCTAGTTATGACTGGATAGATAAGAATGGAACCAGGCGAGGGCAGTCCCACCCAGCTGGATGATGGAGGAGAGGCGTTGGAGGAAGAGGATGGTGTGGTCAACTGTGCCAAAGGCTGCAGACAGGTCAAGAAGGATGAGGTGGAATAGGCACCCCATCCACCATCTTAAACATTCACTCCCTCCACCACCGGGTGCACACCGTGGCTGCAATGTGTACCATCTACAAGATGCACTGCAGCAACTCGCCAAAGCTTCTACGACAGCACTTCCCAAACCCGCAACCTCTACCACCTAGAAGGACAAGGGCAGCAGGAGCATGGGAACACCATCACCTCCAAGTTCCCCTCCAAGTCACACACCATCCTGACTTGAAAATATATCGCTGTTCCTTCATCATCACTGGGTCAAAATCCTGGAACTCCCTACCTAACAGCACTGTGGGAGCACCGTCACACGGACTGCAGCGGTTCAAGGCAGCGGCTCACCACCACCTTCTCAAGGGCAATTAGGGATGGGCAATAAATGCTGGCCTTGAGAGCAACGCCCACATCCCAGGAATGGATAAAAATAACGTTTACCACAGCTACAGTCACACAGGATGTAATTTGTGAATCTGATAAGAGCCTTTTCAGTTCTATGGCAGAGCGGAAACCCGATTGGAGATTTTCAAACATGGAATTGCGGAAAAGATGGGCACAGATTTGGGAAGCGACAACACTTTCAAGGGCTGTGGAGAGAAAAGGAGGTTGGAGATGGGGCGGTAGTTTGCAAGGACAAAGCGGTCAAGGGTGGGTTTTTTTTGAGGAGAGTGTGATGATGGCAGATTTGAAGGAGTGGGGGACAGTACCTGAGGAGAGGAAACTGTTAAAAGTATCAGCTAAGATGGGGGTCAGGAAGGGAAGTTGGGTGGTCAACAGTTTGGTGGGAATAGGGTCAAGGGAGCAGAAGGTGGGTCTCATGGACAAGATGAGACAGTAAGGGAATGATGGGAGATAGGAGAGAAACGAGAGAATGATGCAAGTTCACGGCTAGGGCAGGGGGCAACCTTAGGAGAAGTTTGGCCCAGTGGGCTAGGGGAAGGGAGGGAAGCGTCAGAGGTAGCTGAACGGATGATCTCAATTTTTGCGACAAAGAAATCCATGAGCTCCTTGCACTTGTTGTTGGAGGTGAGGCTGGAGGAGGCAGAGGAGTGGGGTTTAAGAAGACGGTTTGTAGTGGAGAATAGAAGCTGGAGGTTATCTTTGTATTCCAGGGTGACCCTGGAATAGTGTACAGTTGAGAGCAGGACCTGATAGTGCTTTATGTGATCCAGCCAGATTAGGCGATGAATGATTAAACCAACAACAGAAAATGCTGGAAAACTCAGCAGGCCAGGCAACATCCGTGGAGAGAGAAATAGAGTCAACATTTCGGGTCGAAACCCTTCTACAGAACTGAGAGAAAAGGCAGGAAATGAAACAAAAGTCAGTTTGGGGGGCTGGGAAATGGGGGAGGGGATGAAAGAAGAGACATTAAGAGACATTCAAGGGGAGACGAGATGGTAATAGGACAGGTAAAGAAACAGACAATGGCTCTAAATGAAGTGTGACATGCGCTGGCAGAGTGAGAGACAGCTGCCATGTGGGAGAGAGAAAAAAAAGGAAAAGGCACAAACCAAAAGTGTGGATAAAAAATATAAAAATATAATAATAGGGGCCGAGGTTATGATCTGAAGTTGTTGAACTCGATATTGAGTCCAGAAGGCTGTAAAGTGCCTAATCGGAAGATGAGGTGCTGTTCCTCGAGTTTACAGTGAGCTTCTGTGGAACAATGCAAGAGGCCGCGGACGGTGAGGTCTGAGTGGGAATGGAACGGTGAATTGAAATGACAGGCGACCGGAAGCTCGGGGTCACCCTTACGGACTGAACAGAGGTGTTCCGCAAAGCAGTCACCCAATCTGCGTTTGGTCTCCCCAATGTAGAGGAGACCACATCGTGAGCAGCGAATACAGTATACTAGATTGCAAGAAGTACAAGTAAATCGCTGTTTCACCTGGAAGGAGTGTTTGGGGCCCTGGACAGTGGGAAGGGGGGAGGTATATGGGCAGGTGTTGCATCTCCTGCGCTTGCACGGGAAGGTGCCGGGCGAAGGGGAAGGGGTGCTGGGGGTGATAGAGGAGTGGACTAGGGTGTCTCGGAAGGAGCGGTCCCTACGGAATGCTGAAAGGGGAGGGGAAGATGCGTTTGGTGGTGGGATCACGTTGGAGGTGGCGGAAATGGTGGAGGATGATCCGTTGAATGTGGAGGCTGGTGGAGTGAAAGGTGAGGACAAGGGGAACCCTATCGTAGTTCCGGGAGGGAGGGGCAGGGGCAAGGGCTGAAGTGCGTGAGATAGAACAGACCTGGTCGAGGGCCGTGTCAACTAGTTAAACCAGTTGTCCACCATAGACGTTCAAATCCGCGTCCCTTGAACTTAAGGGAGCAGAGATGAGGGCCATACCAGGGGGAATGACTAGGGTGAAAGAGAGTAATGGTTTTAATGGCGACGAGGACATCAAAAGGTGGAGGTGAGGGTGTGGTTGAGCAGATTGGTAGCTGCAGAAATGGCATGATGAATGGAGGGCAAAAGGTTAGACAGTTGGGAATTTGAAAGTGCAGTTGTAAGAGAGTTGGGAGAGTTTTTTTTCCAGGGGCCGACACAGAAGGAAGTGGGTTGGGAGGGGGAAGGGGATGCGAGTGGAGAGGGAAGCAAAGAAGTGATCTGAGAGGGCCTTATTTATGACCGACACGATGGGAGTAGCGAGGCCACGCGAGATGGCGAGGTCGAGGGGATGGCCGTGAATATGGGTTGGGGAGTTTATATGTAGGGAGGATAGGAGACTAGTGACTCAGAGGAGAGAGAGCATGATGAGTTGAGATGGAGGTTGAAATCGCCGAGGATGAGAAGTCGCTTGGTGCAGAGGCTGAGGGAGGAAAGCAGTGAAGATATCTCAATGAGAAACTTGGCGTGGTACTTGGGTGAGCAGTGACAGGGAAGCTTCATTAAGGGGGAAGGTATCATTACTCCTCAGCCAGATTTCTGTCAAGACCATGATGACGATGCAATCATCCACAATATGCTCACGGACGGCAAGGGCCTTATTCACAAGTGAACGGACATTTAGGAGGGAGATGCAGAGGGGGTCGGTGATGGCTGATCTGTTGGCAGAGTCCACAGGGTCAGCGCTGAGAGGGGTGAGTGGGACAGGAAGGAGCTTGGCAAGATTAGCCCACAGCTGGGTGGGAAGGTCAGCACGAGAGTAGAATGGGGCAGTTGGGGTTGCTGCTCGTAAGGAGGCAGCGACGAGTGTCTTGATGGGCCCTTTCGAGGATGCCAGGAGAGGCAGAGTGAGAAGCTGTGGGCTCACCTAAGAGGGAATCACGCCTAGGCGGCAGGAGAGTAGGAAGGTCGAGGAGTGCTGAAGGGTTGGGGGGGTAGGGATTTGGGAGGGCAGCGTACCCGAGAGGAGAAAAGTGAAAGGAGGCATGATGTCAGGAGAAAAGGGGCCTAGGAGGAGTAAAGAGAGGGGAAAAAAAGGGAGAGAAAAGGGGAAATGGACTCGGGATGGAGCGGCAGCCAAAACGTACACACGAACGGACACAGTGAAACTCAAGTTACATAGACGTGGAAGATAAGGATAGATATGCCCTGGTAATAAATGGGGTATATAGATTCGGCGGCTGGTGTGGAGGGCAAGTGAGTCCAAAGGCTACTCGAAGGGCAGAGCACCGGAGGAAGCGCTGCTGGAGGTATTTCCACAAAGAGCTGCTGGAGGTTTGAGGCATCGATCCCTGGGCTGGAAATCGGCCACGAATTCTGCTACTGATCTGAGTAGATCCAAGAGCCTGAAGGCACAGTACAGGAAACTTTTTTTTATCCGGGACCGACGTGGTGTCGGTTCATCAAAAATCCCAGATAACCGAGAGCTATAGTAAAAGATACGAGAGCTGAGAGCTCCGTATAAAGCAACAAACCCTTTTCCTTAGCAACAGATTCAGAACAATGGCCACAAGTTCCAAGCGTCTGTAGCTTAGCAACAGCTGCAGCCACACCCTTGCACAACAACAAATCGAGGAAGGCAAGTAATATGAAGTATGAACCTACTCCTGAATTTTGCCGGTTAACCGAGATTTCCGGTTATTTAGGTGCCGGTAAATCGAAAGTTTCCTGCACCAGCACTCGACTCCACTATGTTTAAACGTTACATTTATAAACAGAATGAATAGGTGGAGGTGACCATGAAAATAATCTCATGCTGGGTTCAGATACCGACCCGCACAACCTTTGCTCTCACAGACATCTGAATCCTTCAATGAGATTATTTTCCTTGAGCACACCCACATACTAATTATTCTTCTACATAATACAACTCATAGCTACTGACAACTCTATTGATAAACAAACAAATAGCTCCGAGGTGTACGGATACTTGACTAGGTAATGATCTGGAATATTCTTCTAATTGAGAACAGAATTACCAGGAATATTGTCCAACTGAGCAGTGGGCCACTGGACATCTTGAAAATAACCAACGGTGCTAACAAGGTGGCTAATTTTCAATATTGAATTGCTAATTATCAATAAAAATGTGATTTGAAATTGTCAGATTCACATTAGTTCAGAGCTGATAAAAAGTCAACAAAATGTGTTCTTGAACTGATGAATTTACAGCAACTAATTTCCCTTCGGACTGACACTCAGACCAATGTAGGAAATTTTAAACTGGTCTTCAACAGGAGAGAAAAGTGTCTTGAGAAATTGAAGGAAAGTCTGTACTTTTAAAAAAAAAGCTGAAACTTAATTCTAAGAATTAAAATTTAGAAAGTTAAAATACTGTCAATTTAAGTGATTGATTTGATAGAAAATACAGCTAACAGCTAGCCTGTCGTCTAGAATTCACACAGCACTCGATTTGAACAAACCTGGACCAGTTTCACAGGAGCAGAAAAACTGCTTCAGCTTGGGCATCTGCTGCTCACTGTAGACCCCCGATTCATGAATCCACCAAAATGGACGCTCGCCAAACAGCAGCCTGTTAGAAATGTAAGAGACAGTCAGGTCTGAGCTGCAAAAGTGTGATGTCTGACAGATCTCGAGTTAAAATTTAACTTTTTTTTGGTCAGCCAAATGTTCAAACCAAGCGTTATGTAGAATTTCCGTTACTCAGTGACAGGCCAGTCAGTGCAGGCTGGAGCTCTGGCCCTGCAGCAACTTTCACTTTTTGCCACAACTCCGGGCTCTTTGCTCGTGGACCAGCGCAAGCCTTTCCATTCCAGGCCCAGGATTTCGGAACCATGTTGGATACATCCTATGCAACATACTCTTAACCGACACTGGAACTATGCTGTTATTGAAAAAAAGATCAAAGTGTCATTTGCCCCCTTTCCTACATGGCCCCAAAGGACCTGTATCCAGCCTGAACTTGGCATCCACATAAGAAATAGGAGCAGGAATAGGCCACTTGGCCCCTCGAGCCTGCTCCGCCATTCAATACGATCATGGCTGATCTTGGGCTCAAAGTCACTTCCCTGTCAGCTCCCCATAACCCTTCACTCCCTTATCTTGTAAAAATCTGTCTATCTCCACCTAAAATGTATTTAATAACCCAGCCTCCACGGCTCTCTGGGGCAGAGAATTTCACAGATTTACAAGCCTAAATCCACCATTGCCACCAGCTACAAATAACAATCAATCAATGGGGTACATTTTGACCTTTGGGTGGCCGACCAATGGAGCCCGCCAGTCAGCAGTGAAGAGGACCCAATCATTTTGAGGCCTGGGCCTCATTTAAATCCATTTGGTGAGCAGTCTTGAAAGAGCTTGTTGGTTTTGGGCCACAGGAGTGTCTGCTAGCCAAGATGCCGTCGGCAGCTGCAGCTCGGTCCTGGGCGGGGGGGAGAGAAGCAAGCTCACGAGGGGCGAGCCCAGGCCGGCAGCTGCCTGCAGTATCTTTATGAGGCCCCGGAGGAGCAATCCTACTCTGGCCGCCAAGCAGTAGGCCAGGAGGAAAATGCCGCGGCCACAGCTACGGTGGGATCAAGGCGGTGTGTCATTCTCCACCATTTCTGCCACTAGCCTCTGAATCAGAAGGTTGTGGGTTCAAGCCCCACTCTTAGAGACAGGAGCACAAAATCTAGGCTGACACTCCAGTGCACTACTGAGGGAGTGCTGCACTGTCAGCGGTGCCGTCTTTTGGATGAGACATTAAACCGAGCCCCCGTCTGCTCTCTCAGGTGGATGTAAAAGACGGCACTATTCGAAGAAGAGGAGGGGAATTCTACATGGTGTCCTGGCCAATGTTTATCTCTCAACCAACATCACTAAAAACAGATTATCTGGTCATGATCACTTATCTTCCTTAGGTCCAAAGTAGATGACCTCATTTTGTGGGAGCTTGCTGTGCTCAAATTGACTGCTACATTTCCTACATTACAACACTTGGGTGTTTTATCCAATGTTTATGTAAAGTTTCTGTTAATGTGGTGTCAAACATAAAACTCTTTATTTTCAACACAACAGATTTGTGTGCACCTTTGGAAGTGGCTTAGTGAGTTGCAGTGAATGGCGAGACATAATGGTACCCCCCGCAATGGTGATGAGTGTGAAAGGAATGGCTTGGTAATTGTAGGGATGCTTTATGGTGCTAGTGTGGGGTGGTGCCAATCTGGTGCATCATGTGGCAGCCATATGGGTTTACAGCGTAAAGTGAAGTAAATCTGGCCATGATGAGGCCATCCCTGGCCTCCTGGGCAGCAATGTGCTCGGGTGCTGAAGCCCTGTGTCCTGTGCAGCATCAGTTGATTGCAGAGAAGGTTGGTGTTGTTGTTGGTGCTGCTGGTGTGCCTGGTGCTGGGACTGATCGTGGTCGGATTCTGAGGACGAAGGTGAGACAGGATAAAGGGCACCCATGTTGATGGAATAGATGGCAGGTGAAGTACAGATGACAGAAGCGATCTGTCAATGGTGAGAGAGTTCTTCCAATGAGGTGACACTGGATGGAGACTTTGCTGGAAACACTTGCAGCCTGCAGAATCTGTGCTGGAAATGGACTGAGCAACAGCTTCTGCCTGAGGAAAGTAATCATCTGTCAGGTGGGAGATTTTACTGTACATTTGATGCTGTCAAGTAATCAGCTGGAGCAATGGCCGCGGAACTCCTGCCTCAGGTTGACAGACATGGTTCCCGAGCTGCGTGAATCCCGTGGTCATGCAGGGAAATTTAAAAAGTAAGTGAAAAAAGGCTCTCAGGTGCCTATAAACTATCTGATAATGATTTAAATTGGGCTGTCCGCCGCTGCCGGTCAGGTCAGCTCCGCGATGACAGACGCGCCTGGGGGGAAAGGCGTGTGGGAGCGAGATGACAGCAGGTTCCCAACCCACTGTCAAAAATAACAACTTTCCCACCCGACCCGCCACCATTCATGCCCCCTACCACCCTGGAAAATTCCGGCCGCAGAGTCTAAACCAGGAAGTGCAAATTCGAATACTTAATTCAATGTAAAATCATGTACAGAAAGTGAAATAGAGGGGAAGAAAGATGGGATTAAGAGATATAAAAGAGACAGAAACAAAAAGTTAAAAAAAATATTTTAATTTCCAACAATAATTGGAGACTCCACACTTGTAAAAGTAATTTTTCAGTTGCAGAGAGGTTGTTTGCTAATAATTAAGACTTGGCACGGTTAAAAATTCACTTACTCTTGAATGGACAAGCCCTAACTATTTCTGGCGTGTTTAGTGGGTATCTGGTGGGTAAGTACTGTAACTTCATGCCCTTCGTGAGTTTGAATGCCGAGTCTCTCAGCGAGGTGCCAGTGTAGCAAAGCTTGTGGAGGAGCAGGGCAACTCGGACAGCAACTTCCTGATTTCCGTGTTTAACTGCGCATGCCGGAAGTTGCAGTCCGATTTACTCCTTATTAAAGGTGAGCGCTGATATTCCTAACGCAAAATCAAGGCTAATCTTAATATTAGACCTAGGCCATTTAGGAGAGAAATCCAATGCACTTTTCCCACACGAAGGGTAGTAGAAATCTGGAACTATTTCCCTGAAAAGGCAGTCGCTGCAGGGACAATTTGAGCTTTCAAGCCTGAGATAGATAGATTTTTGTTGGGAAGGGTATCAAGGGATAATAAGCAAAGATAGGTAAATAGAGTTGAGGTACAGATCAACCATGACTAATTGCTGAATGGTAGGGCAGGGTTGAGGGGCTGAATGGTCTACTCCTGTTCTTATTGAGGGGGAAACGAGAGAAGGAAGGTGTCAGCCTGAGGGAAAGAGGTCGATGAGAGCAAACTGGGCCAAAAAGGAGAGGAACCATTTAAAAGCCAAATTTAACCATTCGCTAAGTACTGTAATCCACAGAACCGATATCCCGATCTTTTTGTTGAGAAAGTACGCGAGGGGGAAATAAATAAAACAGGAGGCTTTGGGGTCGCCGATCCAACTCGAACAGCAAACTCTTCTCCAAGCCGTCGAGCGTTTGCTGCAAAATCTCAGCAACCCGGACACCGTGCGTGTAAAGCGGCTCCATCAGTTACTGACGGTAACAAAGTGAATTCAAATGGAAATTAAAATTGTCAGTGTAACCTAAGCAGAGGACGAGAGGCTGCTCATACCTCCCAGCAGTGGGGCACCTGTAAATTTGTTTTCCTTCCGATGATACTGGGCAATCCAGTGTCACCCTTATAGGTCATTTACAGTGTCAGCCTTGGCTCAACGGTAGCACTCTCTCACCTCTGAGTCAGAAGGTTGTGGGTTCAAGTCCCACTCCAGAGATTTGAGCACAAAATCTAGGCTAACACTCCAGTGCAGTCCTGAAGTACTGCTGCACAGTCGAAGGTGCCGTCTTTTGGATAAGACATTAAACCAAGGCCCTGTCTGCCCTCTCAGGTAGATGTAAAAGATCCCACAGTGTTATTTTGAAGAAGAGTGGGGTGGAGGTATATCCCTGGCATCCTGGCCAATATTTATCCCTCATCCAACATCACTAAAACAGATGATCTGGTCATTATCTCATTGCTGTTTGTGGGAACTTGCTGTGCACAAATTGGTTGCCGTGTTTTCCTATATTACAACAGTGACTACACTTCAAAAGTACTTCATTGGCTGTAAAGGGCTTTGGGACGTCCGGTGGTCGTGAAATGCAAGTCTTTCTTTCTTTAAAAAGGGCGTTAGAAATTCCACTTTGATTTATGTCACAATAAAATTAAATCGATGTGTTCACATTTTTAAAAACATCTTTAATGATTATCCATTAAAAATCGATTAAATTTGAGAACTCTGCTCAGAAGAATATTTTTAATAATTATTACAAGATAGTGCATTTCTTGAATTCATTTCAAAATACACGTCTGGTAATACTGCTTCATTCCATATCATCTCTCCATAAAATGGTACATCGAGTACATAGGCAAATTCCTTTATGTGGAAATGAACTCATTCAAATTCCCTATTCATTATATTATGCAAGCTTTTTACAGATTAATTCGAGTGGATTGATTGATATGCTACTTAATTAATTGTGGTTTGAATTTCTTAATTTTAATTCAGTCATTTGCAAATTTCTTAGAAAGAAGGTGAAATCACAGAAGGCAATTTGTTTTGAATTTTTTTTTGCATTTTTCTTCTCAGTCAATCAACTACAGGCTTAAAATAAGGGTTGTAACATAAGACATAACAAATTAGATATTTCACAGTAAGGTGATTAAACTAAAATATAAAGTTATCGTGCGTCTTTCAATACCTTGAAAGTCGCAGCTTGTCTCAAAAGCCCGAGCTTTGACTTGATATTTTTACCATAATGGTACCCACCCATTTTCCCATCCTTTTAAGTTAATAAACCTATTCTTATAAAACAGTGCGTCATCTGATTTACCAGCAGCTGCATATCAGGAAGGTTCCAAATGTAATCCCCAGTCTGTTTAGAAGAACGAGAGGTGATCTCATTGAAGCATACAAGATTCTGAGGGGGATTGACAGGGATAAATGCTGGGAGGATGTTTCCCCTGGCTGGAGAATCTAGAACTAGGGGGCATAGTCTCAGGATAATTGGTCGGCCATTTAAGACTGAGATGAGGAGAAATTTCTTCACTCAGAGGTTTGTGAATCTTTGGAATTCTCTACCCCAGATGGCTGTGGACGCTGAATCGTTGAGTATATTCAAGGCTGAGATCAATAGGTATCTGAACGCTAGGGGAATCAAGGGACACGGGGATGAGGCGGGAAAGTGGAGTTGAGGTCAAAGATCAGTCATGATCTTATTGAATGGTATTGCAGGCTCGAGGGGCCGTATGGCCTACTTCTGTTCCTAATTCTTATGTTCTTATATACTGGGTTAACTCATCTCAACCATGGGAACAGAGTACTACAATTGGCTTCAATATGCCTGAGCTCAAGAAGGGAAAATCAGCCATGATACTTCAGATCACTACTGCATGAAAACTGCTGCAAGTGGATGTTGGGCGAGGACAGGACCGTGCGCAGTTGCGCTGACCTTGCTGTAAAATATCCTGCCAACACTCACCGTCAAGGTTCACATGAATAATGCTCAATTGAGAAAAGAATAAAGGATAGCCAGTGCCTGGGGATCCATATTCTAGCCAAGACTTAACACCTTCAGGAGAGAAAAAAATGGGAGAAAATTGATGTAGAGAATTGGGAACAAAATTAAATAAAATATATATTTGTATATCATAAAAATGTTGGTTTTATTAATGTGGAAGCACTTTCATCTTTTTTTAAATTTTGCTCTTCTCCACCTTCCTATTTTCTCCCTCCACTTCTGTAAGTGATTTATGGTAGGATAAGTCTGCAAGCAGGATTCATTTGACAGCAATTATCAACGGGAACCTTTGCCAGTATTTTGTCTTTTCCTAATCCAGCTTTGTTGAGACCAATTATAGCTCCCCACTGCCATTCTGGTTGAGATCAGCCAACACTGCACAGACAAGTAATCAAACTTGGGAGCCTCCTAGCCCATATGGTTTAGTTCTCCACTGGTACTGTACCAGTTTCATCCATACAGGAATGCTTGGGACTCTAAATAAAATGAAAAGCGTTAAAGATCTGTCCACTGGGAGAGCAATATATAATATTTTAGTTCCATTAATCATCTAGATCAATGTTGAACTGGAGCATTAGTGTCCAACACTCCAGGAGGCAGCGGACCTGAGCGGGAGCGGAGCGAGAGCTGAGCGGGGATAAAGAGCACGGCAAGAGTAGGCCCAAGACCGGAGGCAGCTGACTTAAGCGGGAGTGGAGCGAGAGCTGAACGGGGATAAAGAGCGCGGCGAGAGCAGGCCCAAGACCAGAGGCGGCGGACCTGAGCGGAAGCGGAGCGAGAGCTGAGCTGGGAGCAACTCAACACAGGCAGAATTTGAAAGAGTGACGTCAGAGTAAAAAACCTAAAGTGACGTCAGCACAAGGGAAGGGGTTATTTGGTGAGTAGCTGGTGAGTTCTTTTTAAGTTTTAAGTTTATTTCTGCTAAGTTAGTTAATAGTCTAGTAAACAGAGGTATGGCAGAGCACCTCAGTCCCATGGAATGTACATTCTGTGCCATGTGGGAAATCCAGGACGCTTCCTATGTCCTGGACAACCACATGTGCAGGAAGTGTCATCAGCTGGAGGAGCTCGAGCTTGAGCAGCAGCTGGCGTCACTGTGGTACATCCGTGAGGCTGAGAGCTACGTGGATAGCACGTTTCAGGAGGTGGTCACCCCGCAGCATAAGAGTGTGCAGGCAGAGAGGGAATGGGTGACTGCCAGACAGAAAAGGAGGACCAGGCAGGGAGTGCAGGAGTACCCTGAGTGTATCTCACTCTCCAACTGGTATGGTGAGGGCAATGGTTCCTCTGGGGAGTACAGCCAGAGCCAAGTCCACAGCAGCACGGGTGGCTCAGCTGTACAGTGGGGGCGGAGCGAGATTGGGAAAGCAATCGTGATAGGGGATTCAATAGTATTGGGAACAGACAGGCGTCTCTGCAGCCGCAAACGTGATTCCAGGATGGTATGTTGTCTCCCTGGTGCCACAGTCAAGGATGTCACTGAGCAGCTGCAGAACACTCTGAAGGGGGAGTGTGAACAGCCAGAGGTCGTTGTCCATATCGGTATCAACGACATAGGTAGAAAGAGGGATGAGGTCCTCCAGACAGATTTTAGAGAGCTAGGAACGAGATTAAAAAGCAGGACCTCAAAGGTAGTAATCTCTGGATTACTCCCGGTGCCACGCACGAGTGAGTATAGAAATAGGAGGATAGAGTACATGAATGCGTGGCTGGAGAGATGGTGCAGGAGGGAGGGCTTTAGATTCCTGGGACATTGGGACCGGTTCTGGGGGAGGTGGGACCTGTACAGGCCGGACAGGTTGCACCTCAACAGAGCCGGTACCAATATCCTCGCGGGGGAGGTTTGCTAGTGCTGTTGGGGAGGGTTCAAACTAATTTGGCAGGGAGATGGGTACCACGATGTAGCATTAGAAAGGAGAAACATGGTGCACAAAAGAGTGGGAGATACAGATAGCACTAGAGTAAGAGACAGTACGTTATTACGTGGGGCCAGACTAAGAGAAAATACAAGAAGGGCTAAGATAGGTTTACAGTGCTTGTATGTGAACGCACGAAGCGTAGTAAATAAGGTTGGTGAGCTGCAGGCGCAAATAGCCACATGCGAATATGATGTTGTGGCAATAATGGAGACCTGGCTCAAAAAAGGGCAGGATTGGGTTTTACATATTCTTGGATATAAGGTGTTCAGGAAAGATAGGGAAGGAAAGAAAGGAGGTGGGGTGGCAGTATTGATTAAAGAGAGTGTGCTGGAGAGAGAGGGTGTCCTGGAGGGGTCATGGACAGACTCTATTTGTTGGAGTTAAGAAACAATAAAGGTGCCATTACACTGCTAAGTGTATTCTATAGGCCACCTACTAGTGGGAAGGATAAAGTGGAGCAAATTTACAGGGAAGTTACAGAGAGGTGCAAGAACTATAGAGTAGTGATAATGAGGGACTTCAATTATCCTAATATAGACTGGGATAGTAATAGAGTAAAGGGCAGAGAGGGGGAAGAATTTCTGAAGAGTGTACAGGAGGACTTTCTTGATCAGCACGTTTCCGGCCCAACGAGGACAGAGGCATTGCTGGATCTGGTTCTGGGGAATTTAGGGAACAATGTTCATAGTATCATAAGGTTTAGGTTAGCTATGGAAAAGGACAAAGAGCAATGTAGAGTCAAAATACTTAATTGGAGGAGGGCCAATTTCAGTGGGTTGTGAACGGACCTGGCCCGGGTAAATTGGAATCGAAGATTGGCAGGCAAAACTGTAAATGAACAATGGGCTGCCTTTAAAGAGGAGATGGTTCGGGTACAGTTGAGGTACATTCCCACAAGGGAGAAAGGTAGGGCAACCAAAGCCAGAGCTCCCTGGACGACAAAAGAGATAGAGAGTAAGATAAAGCAGAAAAAAGGGGCGTATGACAGATGCCAGGTTGAGAATGCAAGTGAGTACCAGGCTGAATATAGAAAGTTCAGAGGGGAAGTGAAAAAGGAAATAAGAGGGGCAAAGAGGGAGTATGAGAATAGACTGGCAGCTAACATAAAAAGGCATCCAAAGGTCTTCTATAGGCATATAAATAGTAAACTGGTAGTAAGAGGGGTGGGGCCGATTAAGGACCAAAAAGGAGACATACGCATGGAGGCAGAGGGCATGGCTGAGGTACTAAACAAGTACTTTGCATCTGTCTTTACCAAGGAAGAAGATGCTGCCAAAGTCATAGTGAAAGAGGAGGTAGTTGAGATATTGGATGGGATAAAAATTGATAGAGGAGGTACTAGAAAAGCTGGCTGTACATCAAGTAGATAAGTCACCAGGACCGGATGAGTTGCATCCTAGGATGCTGAGGGAAGTAACGGTGGAAATTGCGGAGGTACTGGCCATAATCTTCCAATCCTCCTTGGATATGGGGGTGGTGCCAGAGGACTGAAGATTTGCAAATGTTACACCCTTGTTCAGAAAAGGGTGTAAGGATAAACCCAGCAACTACAGGCCAGTCAGCTTAACCTCGGTGGTGGAGAAGCTTTTAGAAATGATAATCCAGGACAAAATTAACAGTCACTTGGACAAGTGTGGATTCATTAAAGGAAGCGAGCACAGATTTGTTAAAGGCAAATCGTGTTTAACTAACTTGATTGAATTTTTTGATGAGGTAACAGAGAGGGTTGATGAGGGCAATGCGATTGATGTGGTGTACATGGACTTCCAAAAGGCGTTTGACAAAGTGCCACATAATAGGCTTGCCAGCAAAGTTGAAGCCCATGGAATAAAAGGGACAGTGGCAGCATGGATACGAAATTGGCTACGTGACAGGAAACAGAGAGTAGTGGTGAACGGTTGTTTTTCGGACTGGAGGAAGGTATACAGTGGTGTTCTCCAGGGGTCGGTACTAGGACCACTGCTTTTCTTGATATATATTAATGATTTGGACTTAGGTGTACGGCACTATTTCAAAATTTGTGGATGAACACAAAACTTGGAAGTATAGTGAACAGGGAGGAGAGTAGGGATAGACTTCAAGAGGACATAGATAAGCTGGTGGACATGTGGCAGATGAAGTTTATCGCAGAAAAGTAAGAAGTGATACATTTTGGTAAGAAGAACAAGGAAAGGCAATATAAACTAAAGGGTACAATTCTAAAGGGGGTGCAGGAACAGAGAGACCTGGGGGTATATGTGCACAAATCGTTGAAGGTGACAGGACTGGTTGAGAAAGCGGTTAAAAAAGTATACGGGATCCTGGGCTTCATAAATAGAGGCATAGAGTACAAAAGCAAGGATGTTATGATGAACCTTTATAAAACACTGGTTCGGCCACAACTGGAGTAGTGTGTCCAATTCTGGGCACTGCACTTTAAGAAGGATATGAAGGCTTTAGAGAGGGTGCAGAAAAGATTTACAAGAATGATTCCAGGGATGAGGGACTTCAGTTACGTGGATAGACTGGAGAAGCCGGGGTCGTTCTCCTTAGAGCAGAGAAGATTGAGAGGAGATTTGATAGAGGTGTTCAAAATCATGAGGAGTCTAGACAGAGTAGATAGAGAGAAACTGTTCCCATTGGTGGAAGGATCGAGAACCAGAGGACACAGATTTAAGGTGATTGGCAGAAGACCCAAAGGCGACATGAAGAAAAACTTTTTTACGCAGCGAGTGGTTATGATCTGGAATGCACTGCCTGAAAGGGTGGTGGAAGATGATTCAATCGTGGCTTTCAAAAGGGAATTAGATAAGTACCTGAATAAAAAAAATTTGCAGGGCTATGGAGAAAAGGGCTTGGGGAGTGGAACGAGCTGAAGTGCTGTCGCAGAGAACCGGCACGGGCTCGATGGGCCGAATGGCCTCCTACTGTGCTGTAACGATTCTATGTCATTCTGTGGGTTTCTTTTCAAGCAGTGCAGTGTTCCATAAATGAGAATGGGAAAGTTGCAATCCCACAAAGACCTGGATACTTGGGATTATAGGGTTGCCAACCTTCCAGGATTGCCCTGGAGTCTTCAGGAATTGAAGATTAATGCAAGTGTAACCCCCGCTATTCAGGAAAGGAGGGAGAGAGAAAACAGGGAACTATAGACCAGTTAGCCTAACATCAGTAGTAGGGAAAATGCTAGAATCTATTATTAGGGATGTGGTAACAGGGCACTGAGAAAATCATAATAGGATTGTGCAGTCAACATGGATTTATGAAAGGGAAATTGTGTTTGACAAATGTTAGCGTTTTTTTGAGGTTGTAACTAGCAGGGTAGATGTAGTGTATTGGGATTTTCAAAAAGCATTCGGTAAGGTGCCACACAAGAGGTTATTACACAAAATTAGGGCTCATGGGATTGGGGTAGTATATTAGCATGGATTGAGGATTGCTTAATGGACAGAAAACAGAGAGTAGGAATGAACAGGTAATTTTTGGGTTGGCAGGCTGTAACTAGTGGGGTGCCGCGAGAATCAGTGCTTGGTATAATCTATATTTACAATATATATTAATGACTTAGATGAGGGGACTGAGTAATGTATCCAAGTTTGCTGACGATACAAAGCTAGGTGGGAAAGTAAGTAGTGAGCAGGACACAAAGAGGCTGCAAAGGGATATGGACAGGTTAAGTGAGTGGGCAAGAATATGGTAGATGGAATATAATGTGCAGAAATGTGAATTTATCCACTTTGGTAGGAAAAATAGTAAAGCAGAATATTTTTAAATGGTGAGAGATTGGGAAATGTTGGTAATCAGAGGGACCTGGGTGTCCTTGTACACGGATCACTGAAAGTTAACATGCAGGTTCAGCAAGCAATTAGTAAAGCAAATGGTATGTTAGACTTTATTACAAAAGGATTGGAATATAAGAGTAAAGATGTCTTACTGTAATTATAAAGGGCCCTGGTGAGACCACACCTGGAGTAGTGTGTACAGTCTTGGTCTCCTTATCAAAGGAAGGATATACTTACCTTAGAGGGAGTGCAATGAAGGTTCACTAGACTGATTCCTGGGATGGGGGGGATTCTCCTATGAGGAAAGATTTCAGTAGACTCGCTAGAGTTTAGAAGAATGAGAGATGATCTCATTGAAACATATAAAATTCTTACGGGGCTTGACAGGGTAGATGCTGGCTATTTCCTCTGACTGGGGAGTCTAAAACTAGGGGTCACAGTCTCAGAATAAGGGGTCGGCCATTTAGGACTGAGATGAGGAGAAATTTCTTCAGAGGGTTGTGACTCTTTGGAATTCTCTACCCCAGAGGGCTGTGGATGCTCAGTCGTTGAGTATATTCAAGACAGAGATAGATTTTTGGATACTAAGGGAACCAAGGGATATGGGGATTGTGCGGGAAGGTGGAGGCGAGATAGAACATCAGCCATGATCTCACTGAATGGCGAAGCAGGCTCGAAGGGCCAAATGGCCTACTCCTGCTCCTATTTCTTATGTTCATATTGCGAGGACAAAAATCATAGGAGCAGTAAAAAAAATTCTTTCAACACTTTTGTTTATTATAAAAAAAAGTGTTTGGGAAAGAAAAGGCTGCCTGACTAATGGTTAAAAATTATCCAATCGGGTAATGAAGAGTCTGATCGCTTTCCAATTGGTGTGGGAAGGAGGGGCATTACAAGGATGGACATGTTAGACGACCAATGGGGGCAGTGTGGGGAGTCAGGACTGTTGGGTGAGAGCAGGTCATGTGATAAAACTTCCGGCAATACGTCCAGCCAGAGTTGGCAATTGTTGTGTATGTACCTTTAAGAGAATAACTGGTCTCAGACTGCAGTACCGGCAGTGACCACCCCTGTATAAAGGGCGCTAGTGAGCCTCTGTAGTTTCAGTTTCCCGATTGACTTCAATCAATCAGTAAAGACTTGTTTTGTTCAATTCCTGCTGTCCCTGTCTCAATCATTCACGGACATAATAGCAACCTTACAGTGGGATAACATCTTGCACCAGAAAAAGTATAATTACAAACACAGATAGGGATTAGCTTTAAGTTTGGCAATTTGAAGAACACTGAACCATTACTACTTGATCCACCACATCTATTCCTTTCACCTAGACATCTCAAATAAAAAAAAGGTTAATCCCATTGCTATTTGATAAATATACTTGTATTTATATTGTATCTTATTGAAATATGAAGTGCTTTACACATTGTTAAATAAAGTGACTTGTGTAGATCAATGTGGCAGCCATTTTGCATCAGCAATGTCCCACAAACAGCCATGAATGAATCATCAATGTGCTGGGTGAGGAAGAATGACCTCAGACGCCAGAACTTCCTGGTCTTCTGATACTGCCGTGGCATCTTTAACATGCACCCAAACCAAGGGACACAGGACACCGACTGAACATCTATCTGAAGACAAGCACTTCCAAAGTTGCAGCAAACTCTCTCGGTGCCCCCAAATGACCGGGGGCTCGGTGCTGATGCCTGCTATTCTTACAATAAATGATGCGGCAAATAGGTTACACAGTTGCCAACTACTTCCGCGTTACCGAAAAAGCCACTTCGGTGATTCATTCGCCCTTGCGGTTCTGTCTGGATGGTGGGAAGCAAGAGCTGGTGGGTTGAGGGGAGAATGAGAGGGGGAAAGATGTCGAGGAGAGCAAACTGGGCCAAAAACAAAAAGGAGAGGGACTCACCATTTCAAAGTTAAATTTAACCATTCGGTCAGCGCAGTGATCCACAGAACCGATATCCCGATCTTTTTGTTGAGAAAGTACGTGAGGGGGAAATAAATAAAAAAAGAGGCTTTGGGGTCGCCGAGCCAACTCATAAACAGCAAACTCTTCTCCAAGCCGCCGAGCGTTTGCTGCAACGCCTCAGCAACCCGGATACCGTGCGTGTAAAGCGGCTCCATGAGCTGCTGAGGCCAACCAAGTGATTTGTCAGTGTAACCCGAGCAGAGGACGACAGGCTGCAGACATTGCCCGGCTCAATGTCTCCCAACACTTGGCCTGACTGCCCAGCTTTTTGGTATCCGGACCACAGACCAATGAGGACAAACCTCGTCCTCCATACGGCGATTGCAGTCAAAACAAAATCTTAAAACCACTTGAAGTTTCAACCCATTGACGCTGAAGTCGCTGTTCGTATTCATTTAGTCCTGTGCAACAAAAAAAAACCTTTCTAACCTACACGTTTGTTTTTCCACGAAAGCTGCTGGCAAGTGGGATGTTGGGTGAGAACAGGACCTTGCTCAGTTGATTAAAATATCCTGCCAACGCTCACCATCAGGGTTCACATGAATAATGGCCAATTGAGAAAAGAATAAAGGATAGCCAGCGCCTGTGGATCCTAGCAAAGAGCCAACTCAAGACACTCAGGAGAGAAGAAAGGGGGAGAACATTGATATATTTAAAATTTTGTTCACAATTTTCTACATGTTTGTGTGTCTGTAATGGCCTGGAATTTGCGGTCAGGATCTTCTTCTTCTTAGGCAGTCCCTCGGAACCGACTTGCTTCCACTCAGGTGACTGATGAGTCCAATGCGGGACCTACAGTCCCTGTCACAGGTGGAGCAGACGGTGGTTGAAGGGGTGGGTGGGGTGCCTGGGTTGACGTGCGCTCCTTGCGCTTGGCTTCCGCTTGCTCCTGACGAAGAGACTCGGAAGTGTTTGGTGCCATCCCGGATGCTTCTCCTCCACTTTGTGCAGTCTTGGGCCAGGGATTCCCAGGTGTCAGTGAGGATGTTGCACTTTTTCAAGGAGGCTTTGAGGGTGCCCTTGAAGTGTTTCCTCTGCCCAACTGGGGCTCTCTTACCGTGTCGCAGTTCCGAGTAGAGCGTTTGTTTTGGGAGTCTCGTATCAGGCATGCAGACGATGTGACCCGTCCATCGGAGCTGATCGAGCGTGGTCAAAGCTTCAATGCTGGGGATGCTGGCCTGAGCGGGAACACTGACGTTGGTGTGCCTATCCTGCCAATGGATTCCGCCTTTGAAACTGACCGCAACTTCGGAGCTTGGTGCACAAGTAGGCATGTGTGGAAATCCCGAACTTGCGGTCAGTCATTGACGGCTCCAAAACAGGCTGTGCTGTGCCCCCCCCCCCCACCCCCGAACAGAGCCGGCAATCTGTGTAATCTTTCAAATCATGGAAACTGACAAAAACTTTGGCTCTTCTGCAGTAATTACGCTGTTAAATTCCCCACTAAAAGTTAGACCCAAAGTGATTAGGTGTAACTGGAGTTTTAACAGCGTAGTGACTGCTAAACAAATGTTAAGGGCCTGGAAAACTAATTTTAATTTTGTGCATTGTGAAATTTGTCCATTTTAATAAAAATTAAAATTTTTAAGAAACTTTACAAAAAATGTTTTAAAACTTTTTTTTAGTTTGTCCATCTTTATTTCAGGTTTCCCTTTTCCCTATGTGAGAGCCCCAATCTTTCTTTTGCTCTCTCTAACTATTTAAAAAAGTTAGGGGGAGAAATTCGGCTGCTTTGCGCCTCCCATTAGCGCCTGGCGGGGGTGTTAATGGGGCGCTAAGGGGTTCGCGACCGGGCGTGGCAAAAATTCAGCGACACCCGTGAACTTTTCTACCGGTTTAGCGCTGGTGCTAACACCGCCTCGCCATCTAGCGCCTCGCAGATCGTGATGTCATAAAGTGCGTAGCGCCCCGTTACCGACCCGGATGTGAAATTGCCTCCCGCCCCCTGCTGTATCGCCGGCCATGAACAACGGCAGGAAGAGGAGGCGTTTTCACCTCGGTTGGCCGCTTGGGGAGCGCTAATTAAAGGCAGTGGTTTTCAGGTAGGCCAAACTTTATTCTTTGCACCAGTCTGGTGCCTGCTGAAAGTTTTCGATGCTTTCGATGTCCAAGACCTGCACTCTCTGAGAGTGTTCGGGGCTGTAATGGCAGTCGTGAAGTCGCCTGGCAACACAGAACTGAGTAGAAGTATGTTATGCACCATCAATGGCCCTTCCCTTTAAGCGAGGGAAGCAGCCTCCGATGCCGGTATCTTTGTACTCCACATTGTTCAGCGCGCTGCCGTTACCGTCCCGCTCTCGCACTTTAGCGCCCTAAGAGAAGTGGTTAGCGCTTGATTTAGCGCTCCACTTCCCCCTTGGAGCGCTAAAGCTCAATTTCCCGGAACCAGAAAATGATTATCGCCTGGCGATACTTTTCCGAGATTTCAAAAGTTATCGCCCCAAACGGGGTGCTATGGAATTTCTAACCCAAAGACCTTTAAGAGTTACACTAGCAAAATACTGCGGATGCTGGAAATCTGAAATAACAACAGAAAATGCTGGAAATACTCGGCAGGCCAGGCAGCATCCGTGGAGAGAGAAACAGAGTTAACGTTTCAGGTCTGGGACCCTTCATCAGAACTGGAAAAAGCTGGAGATGTAACAGATATTAAGCAGGTGCAGAGATGGGGGGGGGGGGGGAGGGTTAGGAGGGGAGGAAGGAATTGAAAGAACATACTGTGAAAATGTTGCAAATGGGAATGGCAAAATCATACAAAATCAGATTTTTAAGAGTTACTCACTTCCTTGTTCGCTGTCTGTGAGAATTCTGCTTTTTGATTGGCTGCTTAGATTGCCTGTTGATGTCACAGCAGTTCCAACAAGGGAATCCCCACTGCACTCCGTTGAATTGAATTGAAGATCAGAAAACCTGAAGTTCTCGACACAGGGATTGTGAGATCCTTGTGCGGAGCGTACTTTGAGGCCAGCAGCGAACGCCTTCGCTTCACTGCTGATTGCAAATTCTGAGCCAATATATATATATATCTGATCCTTCATTATAAAATCAGTCATATGTTTTTAAAATGTCTTCTTCTCAACCTTCCAATTCCCCAACCGCACCCCCCCCCCAACCCACCCACCCCACCATCCCCCGCTCCACTTCTGAAAATGATTTATGGTAGGATAAGTTTGTAAGCACCATGCCAGGATTCACTCGATAGCAATTATCAACAGGAACCTTTGCCATTATTTTGTCTTTTCCTAAACCAGCATTGTTGAGGTCAATTATAGCTCCCCACTGCCATTCTGGTTGAGATCAGTGAACACTGCACAAACCAGTGATCGAAGTTGGGAACTTCCTACACTGGTACTCTACTGCTTTCATCCTTACAGAAATGCTTAGAAGTCTAAACAAGATGAAAACGGTAAAAGAACTGTCCATGGGGAGAGTAATGCCTAATATTTTAGTTTCATTAATTATCTAGATCAATGTTGAACTGAAACCTTAGTGTCCCTGTCATTCTGCAGGTTTATTTTCAAGCAATGCAGTGTTCCATAAATGAGAATGGGAAAATTGCAATACCACAAAGATCTGGCTATCTGGGATAAGTTTTTAGTTTGGCAATTTTCAGATGGTGAGTGGGAAAGAGGTGGCAAGTTGCTGGGGATTTGGGTTGAACGACGGGGAAGCAGCGAAAGGTTGGGATGAAACAGGAAGAAAGTTAAGGATTGCAGAGTGTGGCGATGAGTATGAATGAGATTGGTAGGGTGAAGTGCAAGATGGTAGGCGAGATGAAGGGCGGTACCTGAACCCACAACCTTCTGACTCAGAGGCGAGTGTGCTACCAACTGAGCCACAGTTGATACCAATATACTAGCTGAAGTGCCCGGCGGTACCGAGGGATTTTTGAGGGCATGTTGTTGTTGGAAGAGAGAGAGAGAGAGAGCGACTGGGGGAAGAGAGAGAGAGCGACTGGGGGGAAGAGAGAGAGAGCGACTGGGGGGAAGAGAGAGCGCGACTGGGGGGAAGAGAGAGTGCGACTGGGGGGAAGAGGGGAGGGAAGGGGGGAGGGGGGAAAGGGGAGGGGGAGGAGGAAGGGGAGGGGGAAAGGGGAGGGGGGAGGAAGGAGGGGGGAAAGGGGAGGGGGAAGGAGGGGGGAAAGGGGAGGGGGGGGCAGGGGGGAGGGGAGAAAGGGGAGGAAGGAGGGGGGAAAGGGGAGGGGGGAGGAAGGGAAGGGGGGAGGGGGAAGGGGGGGAGGGGGGAAAGGGGAGGGGGGAGGAAGGGGAGGGGGAAGGGGGGGGAGGGGAGGAAGGGGAGGGGGAAGGGGGGGAGGGGAGGAGGGGAGGGGAGGAGGGGGAGGGGGGAGGGGAGGAGGGGGATGGGGGGAGGGGAGGAGGGGGATGGGGGGAGGGGAGGAGGGGGATGGGGGGAGGGAGGGGAGGAGGGGGAAGGGAGGGAGGGGAGGAGGGGGGAGGAGAGAGGGGGAGAGGAGGGGTGGGGTGGGGAAGGAGGGGGGCAGAAAGGGAGGGGGGAGCCAGCAGACCCTCTCCCCTCTGCCGGCGATGGCTCCGCTGAGCTCCGTGCCGCCCCATGCACTGACATGCCGAGCGCAGCGCCCCGGTCAGCCCGAGCCCTGCCCTCCCGAGACCGAGCCTGAGGTGGCTTGAGACGGCTGATTGCGGCTGGCCGGGCCTGGTTGCCTTGGTAACCCTTCTCCCCTCTCCGCCTCCCGATCTCCGGGACCGGGCCTGGGCCTGAGCGGCTTGAGACGGCCGATTGCGGCTGGCGAGCCCGGTTGCCGAGGTAACCCTCTCCGCTCCCCCTCACCTCCCGAGCCCCGCTCCCCCCCCGCTAACCTGCTCGCTTCACTCTGGGTGGAGGTGCGCGTGCGCCGTGCAGCGCAAGCGCGAGGAGCTTGCAGTGAGCCCAGCCAGCCTTTACCAAGATGGCTGACCGCTGGTTCGGAATCGGGCCCAGCGGGGGGGTGGGGGGTGAGGGGTGGGAGGAGCTTGCCACAAAACAATTGACTAGGGTCCAGCATGACTGGCAACAGACGCCCAGGCTTCGAGGCCTACCTGCAAAAACGGGGAAAGGTAGGAAAATTAATGAGATTAAAGATTTAGAAAGTAATTAACTTTTTTTAAAAACAATATGTGTTTTAAAAGCAACGTTTTTTTTAAAGACGCAGAAAGCGGAAAAAAGAAATGAAAAGTTTGGAATCAAGATGGCGGCGACTCACCTCGGTTCAGAACGATAAGGCCCGCCCACACACGCACCGATTGGTCGACCGTCAGGTCACCAAAGCGTAGGATTGGTCAATCGTCCCGTCACTCGACTCTAGGAGGGCCCGCCCGCACGCGCCAGGAACCCGCCCCCGCCACGCAGCGATTGGTCGACTGTCGGGTCGCTCGACCATACAATTGGTCGACCTCGACGTCACTCAATGCTAATGAGCAGATAATGGGCGGAATTTTGAACGTTTTTTGGATACCGCGGGCACAATCTTTGTCTCACCGAAACATAAATATGCTTACGACCGTTCTGGAATCGTAAGCTTTCTTTTGATGTAACACACGTGTAGGTACGCTCTATAACTTTTGATTGTATAGCCAGACAGAGAGACAGAAAGACAGACAGAGAGACATACCGTTTTATATATATATAGATAGATAGACTAGCTGGGGGAGCCTGGCTTTGCCAGGGCTGTTTTGGGGCGGGCGGTTTAAATCGAGTGCCAGGCTTTGGGGCCTCTCTGTGTCCCTCTGTGAATCTGCTGCCGGGTAACATTTTAAATCGAGTCCCAGGCTTTTGGGCCCTGTCTGTGTCCCTCTCTCAATCTGCTGCCGGGCAACATTTCTACCTTTTAATACCTTGAAAGATGAAAGTGAAAGTACTTATAAAACGTTTTTGGTAAATGTTATGTTATTTTTAAAAGAGTTACTAACTTTTTCAAAGCTGGATAAGGAGAGTAGTTTGAGCTGGAAGCAGTGAAACAATGGCTGGCACATCCCTGAGATGAAAACGATTAGTCCCGCCCACACACACACACCGATTGGCCAACCATCAGGGGACTGTACTGTAGGATTGGTCAATCGTGACGGCACAGGATTGGTGGAACCTTGACGTCAGTCAATCAATGCTAAGTAGCAGATAATGAGTTTAATTTTGAAGGTTTTTTGCATAAGGCGCGAACAATTTTCGTCCGACCGAAAAGTAAATATGCTTACGACCGTCCCGGAGGCGTAAGCTTTCTTTCGACGTAACGCACGTGTAGGTATGCTCTATAACTTTCGAGCGCATAGCCGGACAGACGCACACGTGAGGACAGACAGACAGAAGGACAGACAGACAGAAGGACAGACAGATAGACAGACAGAACGATCCGTTTATATATATAGATATATATCTGCATGTATCTGTTTACTGGGGAGGGGAGTCTTAGGGTTTGGCTGGATCCTGTGAGAATATGGGAAGAGGATTTATAAGTGTGGGAAAAGAGACAAGGGTGTTTATGGTTTATGGAAGGATTGGGTGGAGGTCATGGGATAGTCGAAGCAATTCAGGGTCTTGGAGTAGTAGGGTAGAGTTGTAGGATTTAGGGATATTGAAGGTGGTTTTGTGATGAGGAAGCACTGTGGAGTAGTTGTAATATAATTGAGGACCTGGGGTCTGGAAAACTGTGAATGAAGGGGCATGTGTTTGGTGAGAAGTTCCGAAGTTATAGGCTAAGTGGCAGGGCAAGCATGGGGTGTTGAAATAGCTGGCGGGAGGGTTCTAATATTTTGGGAGCACTTGGAAGAGGGTATTGGAATGATATACTGGGATTTGGGAGGAATGGGGGAATATTAAGGTATCAGAGTGCTAGAAACGGGGTGTAAAGCACTAAGATAGAAATTGGTGGGTTATGGGAATGATGAGAAAGGGTTCCAAATTCTGGGAATACTGTGTTGGCCGGGGTGCGGCAGTAGTGGTTTAAGTTTTCTAGGTTGTGGCAGTGCTGCAAGAGTGGTGTTGGGCATAATACTTGGAGCTGGAAAAACTGGGGAGAGGTTCTTTGGGTGTGGTACTACTGGGAGGTTTGGGTTCTAGAAGCAAGGCTCATGGAGTGTGAGAGCATCATGTTGATAACACCCAGCTTTATCTCTTCACTGACACTCTCAACTTCATGACTGTTACTATGCAATCCGACTGCCTGTCCAACCAGAAGTTGTGAATGTGCTTCCTCTGGCAAGTCTGAAGCCACTCTCTTCCACTTTCACCAGACACTCTAACCTCAATTTCATCCCCCTCCTCAGGTGCCTGGTCAACGTGCAACTTGGTGTGCTGTTTGATCCAAATCCTATTCATCACCAAAACCACTGAATTTCACCACTGTGCTATTACTCACGCAGAAAACAATTTCGCAAGAGGGATATGGAGTAGAGGAATAAAATCAGATGGACTAGTTATAAACAGGGGAAAGACTGAAGTAAAGGTGGGGGTAGCTTAAACACAAAAATCATGGGAAAGGATTAGTGTTTTTGCAAAAGTTAAAATGCATGTATTGCAATGTTCAGAATGTGGGGAACTGGAAGTCTCTACTTCATAGGAAAATCTAGACTTACTAGCATTAACAGAAACCTGACTGCAAACTGGGCAAGAAAATAAACATATTGCCAAATATTTAGGGGAGAAAAAATAAAGAAGTAGGTGATGTGGTAATATTGGTAAAAGAAGGAATACATGCTGTAGAGGGGGTTGATGTAGATAAGGAAGGGGTATAGACAGAGTCAATATTGGAGATTAAAAGGGCTTGTTACATTAGTAAGTGTGCATTACAAACCTCCAAACTGTGGGAAGGGAAGGGAACAGAAGCAGAAATCTGCAGTCCAATTAGAGAGACGAGTAGGAATAACAACATTATTTTTCTGGGAGAATGTAATTATCCACATATCGATTGGGACAGAGGGAGAGTAAAGGGAGTGGAATTCCTAAAACATGCACAGTACACCTTCCTCAAGAAGTTTGTTAGGGTGGAGACATTGCTCGATCTGGTTATGAGTCATGAAGTAGATCAGGTAGATGAGCTAAATGTGTCTGAGCACGTTGGGAGTAGTGATCACAACACGATGAGGTTAAGATCCAATGAGAAAGGGGAAAAGTCAGTACAGAAACTAATACACCAGATCAAATTAGAGAAGATTTTAGAAAGCTGAGGAGTGAGCTAGCTGAGGCGAGGTGAAGGAGAAATTGGCACACAAGATTGGAGAGCAACAGTAGACTGTTTTTAAAAAGATTGCTGAGATACAGAATAAGTCTATTCTAGTAAAAAAGCAAATGGCTAGTAATTTCAGGGTGCCATGTATAAGAGATTAGAAACCATTTAAAATTGAAGAAGAGGGCCTATAAGGACTGTAAGAATAATAAAGATGATGAGAAAACTAAAAGAAAATATATAAAAACAAGAACAATGGTTAAGAGCAGGATTAGGAAAGCTAAGTGGAGGTATGTGGAAAAAGTCTAAAACCAGCAAAAGCAACAGTAATTTATTTTAGAAGTATATCAGTAAAAAGAGAGTTGTTAAAAGTGAAGTAGGACCCCTGAGAGGAGAGACTTGTCAATTTGTAGCTGATGATTAAAAATGGCAGAGATATTTTATAAGGACTTCACATTGGTCTTTTCGAAAGGGCAGAATATTGGAGAGGAGGTGAATCCTGAAGTGATGGAGAGCAAAATGAATGATATTTTGATGAATAAAAGGAAAATTTAGATAAGTTAGTTAGGCTAATGGAAGACAAGATGCCAGGGCCCAATGGGATGCATCCCAAGAGCCTGAGGGAGATGAGGCAGGAAATAGCCATGACCATAGAAATTATATTTCAGGTTTCTATTGAGTGTGAATGCATGCTGAAGCACTGGACGGAGAGTGAGCTAAAAAGTGGCAGATTCAATTCAGTGCCAAAATGTGTGATGTGATATGTTTTGGTAAGAAAAACAACAGTAATTATACTCTGAATAGAAGTAAGTTCAGTGCTGTGGAATAGCAGAGGGATTTGAGGGTACAGATTCACAGAACATTAAAAGCTGATAAGGCTGTAAAACAGCTCATGGAATTATAGATTTTATCACAAGAGGTATAGAATATATAAGCCAAGAGGTAATGATGAGTCTATGTAAAACCATAATTAGACCTCAGTTAGAGTACTTGTGCAGTATTGGGCTCTCCATTATAGAACGGGTACTGAGGCATTCGAGAGGGTACAACACAGGTTCACTAGGCTGCTGGCTAGGACAGTACTGTATCTGGAAATACGAAGAAGGGCCTGAAAAACTTTTTTCATTAGAACAGTGCATATTATGGGGTGATATGACAGAAGTGTTTAAAATGATGAAATGGTGGAACAGAGTTGATAGCAGCAAGTTCTTTTTGCGGTCTAGAAAGAGGAACCATAGATTCAAGATAAAATGTAAGGGATTTAGAACAGAGATCAAGAGAAGCTTCTTTACACAAAGAGTTGTGAGGCTGCATAATTTAAATAGGTGGAAGGAGGAAAAGGGAGTGTAAGAATATGGGAACAGGGCGGATAAATGTGATTCAGACTGTTGGCTTGCATAGAGGGTAAATGCTGCCATGGACTGAATAATAGAATCATAGAAATTTACAGCACAGAAGGAGGCCATTCGGCCCATCATGTCTGAGCCAGTCGAAAAAGAGTTATCCAGCCTAATCCCACTTTCCAGCTCTTGGTCCGTAGCCTTGCAGTTTACGGCTCCTCAAGTGCATATCCAATTATTTTTAAATGTGATGAGGGTTTCTGCCTCTACCACCCTTTCAGGCAGTGAGTTCCAGACCCCCACCACCCTCTGGGTGAATAAAGTTCTCCTCAACTCCCCTCTAATCCTTCTACCAATGACTTTAAATCTATGCCCCCTGGTTATTGACCTCTCTGCTGAGGGAAATAGGTCCTTCCTATCCACTCTATCTAGGCCCCTCATAATTTTATACATCTCAATTAAGTCTCCCCTCAGCCTCCGCTGTTTCAAAGAAAACAACCCCAGCCTATCCAATCTTTCCTCATAGCTAAAATTCTCCAGTCCTGGCAACAGGTTTACTAAGGAGATGGATGCTGACAAAATATCGGTAGAAGTGGAAAAGGTAGAAGGAATGGAAGGGGTGAAAATTGATAGACAGGATGTACTAGAAAGGCTGGGTATGCTTAGAGTGGGCAAGTCACCTGGTCCAGATGGCTTGCATCCCAGGTTGCTAAGGGAATTGGGGGAGGAGATAGCGGAAGGGCTTGCCATAATTTTCCAATCTGCCCTAGATGCGGGGGAGGTGCCTGGGATTGGAAAGTGGCAAATGTGACACCATTGTTCAAGAAAGGGTGTAAGGACAATCCTAGTAACTACAGGCCGGTCAGTTTAACATCAGTGGTGGGTAAAGTTTTAGAAACAATAATCAAGGAAAAAATTAACGGGCAATTGGAGAGATTTAAGCTAATTAAGGAAAGCCAACACGGGTTTGTAAAAGGAAGATTGTGTTTGACTAATCTAATTGAATTTTTTGATGAAGTAACAGGGAGGATTGATGAAGGGAATGCAATGGATGTTGTCGACATGGATTTTCGAAAGGCATTTGACAAAATACCACATAGAAGGCTGGTTAACAAAATTGAGGCTCATGGAATAGGTGGGTCAGTGACAGCTTGGATAAGGAATTGGCTTAAGGACAGAAAACAGCGAGTTGTGGTAAATGGTTGTTTTTCAGACTGGAGAATGGTAGACAGTGGTGTTCCCCAAGGGTCAGTGCTGGGGCCACTGCTTTTTTTGATATATATAAATGACCTGGATATTGGAATACAAAGTAGAATTTCTAAATTTGCTGATGACACCAAACTTGGGGGTGTGGCAAACAGTGATGATGACATCAAACAACTGCAACAGGACATAGAAAGGCTAGCAGAATGGGCAGACAAGTGGCAGATGGAATTTAATACAGAGAAGTGTGAGGTGATGCATTTTGGCAGAAGGGATAGGGAGAGGTAATATACACTTAATGGCACAGTTTTAAAGAGTGTGCAGGGACAGGGGGACTTGGGAGTTAATGTGCATAGGTCCCTGAAGGTGGCAGGACATATTGAGAAAGTGGTTAACAAAGCATATGGGATCTTGGGCTTCATAAATAGAGGTATTGAGTACAAAAGTAGGAAAGTTATGCTGAACCTTTATAAAGCGCTGGTTAGGCCACAACTGGAGTATTGCGTCCAGTTCTGGTCACCACACTTTAGGAAGGATGTGAAGGCACTTGAGAGGGTGCAAAGGAGATTTACCAGAATGGTTCCGGGGATGGGCGATCTTAGCTACAAGGACAGGTTTGAGAAGCTGGATTTGTTTTCATTAGAGCAAAGGAGGTTGAGGGGTGATTTGATAGAGGTGTACAAGATTATGGCGGGTTTGGATAGGCTAGACGGGGAAAGGCTGTTCCCACTAGTTGATGGCACAAGGACTAGGGGACACAGATTTAAGGTTTTGGGCAAGAGATACAGGGGGGACGTGAGGGGAAACTTTTTTACACAGCGAGTAGTGATGATCTGGAGTTCGCTACCGACGGAAGTGGTGGAAGCGGACACACTCAATGTTTTCAAGGGGAGACAGGATAGGCACTTGAGGGAAATAAACTTACAGGGCTATGGGGATAGAGCGGGGGAATGGGACTGACTGGATTGCACTGCAGAGAGCCAGCATGGACTCAATGGGCTGAATGGCCTCCTTCTGTGCCGTTATGACTCTATGGGCTCAAAGATCCAAACCCGGGGAGGCGGGTTTGGAGGCGGGTGTGGTGGGAAAATTGCAGAATCGGGGGCACGAACCCATTCCGCCCCCAACCCGCCTCCGTGCCAATGTTCCAGGAGGCGGGTATCTGACCTGTGCTGGGAGCCGCCTCCCAGAGGCGGGAAGGGAATTAGTGCCAATTAACTGCCTGTTAACAGGTAGTTAACAGGCAGTTTTTTGCCTAATCCCTATTTTTAGCCCTGAAGCGTGGGCTTCCCAACGGCTCCGAACCACGCCAAGTTAGCGAGGCGGACCACCGGCCTGCAGGGGTTGGAGGGGTCGAGATGTCCGTTGTGCAGGTGAGTGATGGGTGCATGTGTGCAGAGGTAAGTGTGTGAGGTGTGTGTAAAGTGTTTTAATAAGTTTTACTTTCTCCTGCAGGCTTCCTTCCTTCAGGTCTCGGGAGTCCCTCAGCTCACCGGCACAGAAAGCAGAATGGCCGCTGAAATGTCAAAAGCTGCAGCCTTCTGCTATCTGGTCTGGAGAGATCTCTAACTGAGTCTGAGTAGGAGGACTCAAGTTAGAAGACAGATTGTCAGTGTTTGACAGCTTCACAGAGCTGTCAAACGCTGATTTTTCATCTGTCAAAAGCTCTTGACAGATGAAATGTCAATCACTGATGTCACCAGTAACCAGGTGTCCCTTAATTGGCCTGCTGAGCCCGCTGGGCGGGCTTAACAAGGTAAATCAAGGGAAAATAGCGTGAGTTGGCCACAAGTCGATGGAGGCGGGACTACAACCCAAAAAGTGGGAGTCCCGCCTCCATCACGTCCCCATTGACAAAACCCAGCCCAATGATTCTATGACATCCTTGTAAATCTCCTCTGTACTCTCTCTAGTGCAATTATATCTTTCCTGTAATGCGGTGACCAGAACTGTACGCAGTACTCCAACTGTGGCCTAACTAGTGTTTTATACAGTTCTAGCATAACCTCTCTGCTCTTATATTCTATTCCTTGGCTAATAAAGGAAAGTATCCCATTTGCCTTCTTAACCACCTTATCTACCTGTCCTGCTACCTTCAAGGATCTGCGGACATGCACGCCAAGGTCCCTCTGTGCCTCTACACTTCTCAGTGTCCTACCATTTATTGTGTATTACCTTGCCTTGTTAGCCCTCCCCAAATGCATTACCTCACACTTCGCTGGATTGAATTCCATTTGCCACTTTTCTGCCCGCCTGACCAGTCCATTGATATCTTACTGCAGTCTATAGCTATCTTCCTCACTATCAACCACACTGCCAATTTTTGTATCATCTGCAAACTTCTTAATCATGCCCCCTATATTGAAGTCTAAGTCATTGATGTACACCACAAAAAGCAAGGGACCAAGTACTGAACCCTATGGAACCCCACTGCTAACCTGACTGAGAGGAGTGAAGACAGCTCAGACTAGGGATCAAACCGAAGACTTTTCCGGTCTGAATGGCACAGTATCTCATGGAGGAGGATTTCTTCTGCATGCCAAGTGTAGCAAAATTGTAAACATTGGACTGGAATTTCCTCCGTGGGCGCAACCCAGAAGTTAGATCCAAAAATGTGCCCAGTCCCCTGGCCATTTTGCCGATGTCAAGTTACATTCAGATTTCCTGCCAATCTCATTAGAGTACACCCAAATGTGAAGTGGGTGTAAATCCGTATAATTGTCTAGCATGGTTCAAGCATAATTGAAACAGAACCAATGGGGCCTCAAGGGGCTGGGGCGGAGGAGCAAAGATGTGGGAGGAAAAAAAAGTATTCTTTAAGAGTGAGGCTGGAGATTGCACGGTAAGCCGCACACAGCTCTCTGTCATGAAGATTTTAAAATTAATTAATTTAAATTACTCTGCAGAGAGTCTTAATTATCTGAAACTTTTTCCTTCGCACATCACTGATGCCCACTTTGGATTCTGCCAAGACCACTCGGCTCCCGACCTCATTACAGCCTTGGTCCAAACATGGACAAAGGAGCTGAATTCCAGACGTGAGGTGAGAGTGACTGCCCTTGACATCAAGGCAACATTTGACCGAGTGTGGCATCAAGGAGCCCTAGTAAAACTGAAGTCAATGGGAATCAGGGGGAAAATGCTCCACTGGCTGGAGTCATACCTAGCACAAAGGAAGATGGCTGTAGTGATTGAAGGTCAATCATCACAGCCCCAGGACATCACTGTAGGAGTTCCTCAGGGCAGTGTCCTAGGCTCAACCATCTTCAGCTGCTTCATCAATGACCTTCCCTCCAACATAAGGTCAAATCAAATCAAATCAAATCAACTTTTATTGTCATTGTTAGTGCACAAGTGCAGTACAACGAAATGTAGGCTTGCGGCTCCCGAGAGTGTACATTTAAATTAAGACATTTAAACATTCCACATACATTTGGCTTGTAATACATTAACCTAAACATAACCATAATAAAGTGCATTGGCAGATGTGCAGGCTTTAGAGTTTATTTGTGGAGTTCAGTAGGATGACAGCCCTGGGAAAGAAGCTGTTCCTAAATCTGGTCGTACGGGTGCGAATGCATCTGTAGCGTCTCCCAGATGGCAGGAGGGCGAACAGACTGTGGCTGGGGTGGGTAGGGTCTTTGATGATGGACCGTGACCTCCGTAGACAGCGTTTCTGGTATATGTGCTCTATGGTCGGTAGCCGGGTGCCGGTAATGCGTTGGGCAGTTTTGACTACCCGCTGCAGGGCTTTCCGGTCATAGTAGCTACAGCTGCCATACCATACTGTGATACAGTTTGTCAGGATGCTCTCTATTGTGCAGCGGTAAAAGTTAGAGAGGATCAGGGGTGACAGGTTACATCCCTTCAGCCTCCTTAGGAAATATAGGCGCTGCTGGGCCTTCTTCACCAGAGAGGAGGTATTGAGGGACCAGGAGAGGTCTTCCGTGATGTGGACTCCGAGGAACTTAAAGCTGTCCACCCTTTCCACCACAGCCCCATTGATGTGGATGGGGGTGTGACTACCGCCTTTGGACTTCCTGAAGTCCACAATGATTTCTTTGGTTTTCTTGATGTTAAGGGCCAGGTTGTTATCGGCGCACCACTTCACGAGATGCTGGACATCCTCCCTGTAGGCTGACTCATCGTTGTTGGTGATCTGGCCTACTACCGTGGTATCATCCGCAAACTTGATGATGGTGTTGGAACCATTAACAGCCACACAGTCGTGGGTGAAGAGGGAGTAGAGGAGGGGGCTCAGCACACATCCTTGTGGGGCCCCCGTGTTCAGGGTCAGGGGGGGGAGGTGTGGTTACCTAATTTGACAGACTGGGGTCTGTTTGTTAGGAAGTCCAGGGTCCAGTTGCAGAGGGAAGTGTTCAGGCCAAGAGTTTGGAGTTTGGTGGCCAGCTTGTTGGGGACGATAGTGTTGAATGCTGAGCTGTAGTCTATGAACAGCATTCTGATGTAGGTCTCCTTACCATCTAAGTGATTCAGTGCCGAGTGTAGAGCAGTTGTGATTGCATCCTCCGTTGATCTGTTTGCACGATAGACAAACTGGTGTTGGTCAAGAGAGGCGGGAACACTGGCTTTGATGTGAGCCAGGACCAGTCTCTCGAAACACTTCATTATGATGGGTGTGAGTGCGACAGGTCGATAGTCGTTCAGGCACGTCACAGCCGTTTGCTTTGGCACAGGGATAATGGTAGCGGTCTTGAAGCATGTAGGGACTACTGCTTGGGCCAATGACAGATTGAAGATGGCGGTGAAGACATCAGCCAGCTGATCAGCACATTCCTTGAGTACCCGTCCAGGGATGCTATCCGGTCCAGCAGCCTTTCGTGTGTTCACTCCGCGTAGAACACCCCTTACGTCAGAGGTCGACAGAGTGAGCACCTGGTCTTCCGGGGGTGGCAAGGCTTTGGTAGCCGGCTCCCTGTTGTCCCTGTCAAAGCGAGCATAGAAGTTGTTAAGCTCCTCCGGAAGGGAGGCATCGCTAACCGGGGGGCTGGTGTTTTTGCCCTTGTAGTCAGTGATGGACTGGATGCCTTGCCACATGCGCCGGGGGTCCGAGTTGTTGCGGAAGTTATCCTCTATCCGCAGTGTCTGTTTCCTTTTGGCAGTCCTGATCCCCTTTTTTAGGTTGGTCCTAGCTGCACTGTAAGCCGCCGCGTCGCCAGATTTAAATGCTGCGTCGCGCGCTTTCAACAGTGAGCGGACCTCTCCGTTCATCCAGGGTTTCTGGTTGGGGTATGTCCTGATATTTTTATGGGTCGTGACGACCGCGACGCAGCTGTTAATGTAGAATAGCACTGTGGATGCGTATTCCTCGATGTCGTTATGGGCAAACATGCCCCAATCAGTGCGTTTGAAGCAATCCTGAAGCTCCGATACTGCCCCCTCTGGCCATACTTTCACTGCTCTCACTGATGTTCTCCCTCTTTTGATGAGCGGTTTGTATACCGGGGCTAGAAACAGGGAGAGGTGGTCAGACTTCCCAAGGTGGGGGCAGGGAATGGCCTTATAAGCGTCTATAATGCTCGTGTAGACTTGATCCAGAGTGTTCTCCCCTCTTGTGGGGCAGGAAACATTCTGGTGGAATTTCGGTAGTACAGTTTTTCGGTTTATGTGATTGAAGTCCCCCACGACGATAATAGCTCCGTCTGGGTGCGCAGTTTGTTGTTTGCTGATGGCCCTGTAGAGGTCCTTCAGTGCTAGTTTGGCATTAGCGTGTGGTGGGATGTAGACCGCAGTGATGATAACAGCCGTGAATTCCCGAGGCAGGTAGAAGGGTCTGCACCTTACCATGAGGAATTCCAAATCAGCCGAGCAGGATCTATTGATTATGTCAGTGTTAGTGCACCAGGCATTGTTAGTGTAAATGCACAAACCGCCTCCCTTGCTCTTACCGGAGTCTGCAGTTCTGTCGGCGCGGAAGACCGTGCGTCCTTCTAGTTGGATGGTGGTGTCAGGGATGCCGTTGTTCAGCCAGGTCTCTGTGAAGATCATGGCGCAGCATTCCTTTGTCCTTTTCTGTGTGGAGAGATCCAGTTTGATCTCATCCATTTTGTTTTCCAGTGACCTGACGTTGGCCAGGAAAATACTTGGGAGGGAGGGTTTGTGTGGGGCCCTCTTCAGCCTGTTTTGGATTCCGGCCCTCTTACCCCGCTTCTGCTTGCGTTCCCTGCGCGGTCTGCGTCGACTTCCGGCTGGGGAAGGACGCCACGCTGGTCCCGGGGGTCGGGCGATGTCGGGAGGCAGATCGATGCCGCCGAGTGTGAGCCGCACGCAGTCAGCCCCGATGTCTAGGAGCGTCTGCCGGCTGTACGGTAGGTCAGCCTTTAATTCCCGAATCAGCAGAGTCCAGAAGAGACTCAGAAGGAGGGTGAAAACGCTCAGTCTCGGGAGAGACAAAGCCGCTGCGTCCGTGCGCGCCGCCATCTTGTAATCAGAAATGGGGATGTTCGCTGATGACTGCACAATGTTCAGTGCCATTCACAACTCCTCAGATAATGCAGCAGTCCATGCCCGCATGCAACAAGACCTGGACGACGTTCAGGCTTGGTCTGATAAGTGGCAGGTAACATTCATCCCACAGAAGTGCCAGGCAATGACTATCTCTAACAAGCGAGAGTCTAACCACCTCCCCATGACATTCAACAGCATTACCATTGCCGAATCCCCCACCATCAACATCCTGGGGGTGAACATTGACCAGAAACTTAATTGGACCAGCCACATAAATACTGTGGCAACAAGAGCAGGTCAGAGGCTAGGTATTCTGCGGCGAGTGTCTCACCTCCTGACTCCCCAAAGCCTTTCCATCATCTACAATGCACAAGTCAGGAGTGTACTCTCCACTTGCCTGGATGAATGCAGCTGCAACAACACTCAAGAAACTCGACACCATCCAGGGCAAAGCAGCCTGCTTGATTGGCACCCCATCCACCACCTTAAACATTCACTCCCTCCACCACCGGTGTACCGTGGCTGCAGTGTGTACCATCTACAAGATGCACTGCAGCAACTCGCCAAGGCTTCTTCGGCAGCACCTCCCAAACCCGCGACCTCTTCCACCTAGAAGGACAATCGCAGCAGGTGCATGGGAACACCACCACCTCCAAGTACCCCTCCAAGTCACACACCATCCTGACTTAGAAGTATATCGCCGATCCTTCATCGTCGCTGGGTCAAAATCCTGGAACTCCCTCCCTAACAGCACTGTGGGAGTACCTTCACCACACGGACTGCAGCGGTTCAAGAAGGCGGCTCACCACCACCTTCTCAAGGGCAACTAGGGATGGGCAATAAATGCTGGCCTTGCCAGCGACGCCCAGATCCGATGAACGAATAAAAAAAAAGTGACTGAATCACAGCAGAAGGCTGCCGGAATGAAGACTTTCAACTTTGCAGCCGAAGATCTGCAGGCCCTCCTGGACGAGATAGAGGGAAGGCATGACCGGCTCCTCAGCTCCCCCATATCTCAGCCCTCACATGTGGTCAGGAGGCAGGCGTGGACAGAGGTGGCAGAGGCACTAAATCCCGCGTCCATAGCGCCCAGGTCGGCGGAGCAGTGTAGAAAAAAAATGCCAACACCTGAGCAGAGCAGGGAAGGTAAGAGACTCTCCATGCTCTACCTTTCTTCCTCACCCACTGCAGTCACCACACTCAAGAATCTGAGGTGCAACTAGTTGATCAGTGACCTTTCAATGAAAAACTTTGGAAAGATGTAGACCAGTAGCTCGTTAAATTGTTGCACACACTCAAACAACTGCAAGCCGAATCTTTCCCTAATTTTATTTTAGCAGGGCAAGAATGCGCACATAGCCCAGAAGAGGGCAGAGAGTGGGAAGGGTCCCAAACCTCTGCTCTCTGACCCCCACCTCCCTGCAAGGAGAAGCTGGTGGAGCTGCTGGGCTGCCACACTGCTATGGTGGGGGTGGGAAGAGTCCAGAGCCAGGTAAGTACCTGTCTGACTTGCTATTTCTCAATATTCCAAGATAGGGCAGGGGCCCAGTCTTTCCACTCCCATCTCCTCCATGCAACACCTCAGCACTGGCAAGGACAACCATTCAAACCATCTGTTCTTTTTATTCCTCAGCCAAGACTCTGAAAGGCAGTCGCTGGGGAGGAGGAGGGGGAAGAGAAGGTGGAGGAGGGGGCAGCTTCCACAGGTGATGGAGGAAGTGGTCTCTGGCATTCCCGGGCTGCTTGTGTCCATTGCGCTGTCAGATGAGGGGTGGATGGAAACCCACAGCCGCACACCTCCACTCTTTCCTGGGAGTGCAGCCTCCCCATAATCTTCAGGCTGCCCCCAAGTCAATCGAGTTCAAACTCACCTGGTTCTCCTTAGCCGGGCACCAGCACGGGCACATTCCAACGGTGCGGTCGAGCGCCCCAATGCCAGGTGAGCGCTCCAGCGTCAGAATCCAGTTTCAGACAACGGGTAGACTCTGAGGATCCGCCACCTTTCCGAAGAGACCCGCTAGAAGACGGCCATAGACTGGCGAGTTTGTGGGTTGTGACTTGACGGCTGCAGGCCTGAAGAGGTGCCTGCTGATGGAGCAACAGAGGGGCAGGATGACTCTGGGCTCCATCAGCAGCAACGTGAAACTTCTTGCGGCTATGCAGCTGGGGCTTCCACCTTGATGGAAGCTCAGACCTCCGCTCTTGATGCTTTAGGAGACAGACTGGAGGTTGCGATGCATCGTGGCTTCCAGTCCCTTACTGGGGCCTAGCGGGACCTGATGTCTGCCATCGTTCCACCCATTAGGGTGCTGGCTGGGGCTACAAATCAAGACCAGAGTGGAAAAGCGGCTGGTGTAGTCCAAGTGCCGGCTACTGCTATCTCTCCAGGTGGCAGTACCAGCCTGGGCTCTGGCCTTCCAACTGCACAAGGTAGTTTCCATCTTGGGATTCAGGCAGCAGCAGGCCTGGTCCAGGAAAACACAGCCATCAGCATGGACTGACAACAGGCCCATGACTCATCAGCCCAGCATTTTTCCACCTCGACCCACGGTCCCGAGTTTACTGGGAGACGGCACAAGGGAGCAGCTGGCTGAAGGGCTCGTCTCAGCACCGGGGCGAGTGGGGTTCCGAGGAAGTAGGGGGAATTTCTGTCTCACTACCTCCTCTTTCTCCTCCTTTGTCGGGAAGGGGGGAAGCTGCCTGTCTGGAATATTGTGACTGTCACTGTCATGTCCCGCTTGTTGTTTTTGATGTTTTATTGCTGCTAATTAAAAAATTCTTGTCTCAAAGAGTTAAATTATTATTTAAATTTTTCAAAGTTTGCAAAAAATTTCTTAAAGTTTATATTGGTTGAACTCAGGTTTCCAATGGTTAGTAACATCTATTATTATTGATTAAAGGTATATTCTTGTAAATAGTTGTTCAAATTTCTAAACATAGTTTAACATTGCAGTAAAATACTTGTAATTAAAGTATGTTTCTCGGTCTATTTAAATGTTTTTGAAATTTCTAAGTATAGTTTAACTTTTTCAGTCAACATTTGTATTTATTTGTAACAATTTGTATTTAAAGTTATGAAACATTTTTGTAATAAAACACTCTTTGATATCTGCACTCCTCTAATTCTGGCCTCTTGAGCATTCTTGATTTTAATCGTTCCACAAGTGGCGGCTGTGCCTTCAGCTGCCAAGGCCCTAAGCTCTGGAATTCCCTCCCTAAACCTCTCCGCCTCTCTACCTCTGTTTCCTCCTTTAAGATGCTCCTTAAAACCTACCTCTTTGACCAAGCTTTTGGTCATCTGCCCTAATACCTCCTTATGTGGCTGGGTGTCAAATTTTGTTTTATAATGCTCCTGTGAAGCGCTTTGGGTCGTTTTACTACGTTAAAGGCGCTGTATAAATACAAGTTGTTATTGTTGTTGTTAATGAGAGTTGTGTCTGACTCTCCTGGTTGTGACCTCTGCGGGGCGCTCATTGGGTAAAAGCCTGTGCCACAGCCCTGCCCCCTCGAAGCGATTGATGCCTTCTATGTACGCGCCACATCCCTTGGCTCCGGCTCCCACAGCACAGGATCTTCTGCTTCAGTTGTCTCCTTTCCCATGTATGCCAAGATCTAGACCTTCTGTCATGGGTTAGTTTTGCAGGGCACAGAACGCAATGTTAATCCTCGTTACCCTTTCTGGGTAATATTGGAGAACACCCCCAGACTGGTCCAAGCACCTGAAACAGCTCTTCAGCACCCTGATGGTCTGCTCAACGATCTGCCTGGTGGACGCGCGTACTTGATTGTGAGACGCAAAAAGGCGTTACCAGCCACGGCAGCAGGAGGTAAGCCTTGTCACCAATTATACATCTTTCTACTGGGGCGCCATCCTCGAGCCTGCGTGCGGTGTCTGAGTTGCGCAATAAATGCATCACGACAGGCACCTGTGTGCTGGTCATTCACGTGCAAGATGTGCAACCGGGAGTCGCAAATCACCTGGATATTGAGGGAGTGGTAGCTCTCTCTGTTCATGTAGCTCTGCGGGTTCTGAAGGGAAGCCTTCAGTGCCACGTGCATTCCGTCGATCGCATCCAACGTTCCTGGGAAGCCAGCCATTCCGCGGAAACTTGGTGTCTTCTGCCTTTGCTCCACTGCGGACCTTCCAAATTCAATGAACTCCCCAGCCCTGTGGAACAGGAAGTCAGTTACCTGCCGAATGCAAGTCCTCACTGCCCCTTGATTAACCCTGCACAAGTCCCCTGGGATGCCTGGAAGGATCCAGACCCGTAAATGTTGAGGGTCATGACCATCTTCATTTCCACAGTTGAGGCTCTGCTGCATGTGGACCGGGGCTTTAAGTCCTCTCTGAGCAAGTCACACAGTTGACCAGTGGTTTCCTTTGTAATGTGTAGCCGTCCCACAGTCAGCTCCTCAGACATTTCCTGGAATATCAGTCGAGGCCTATACACTCTCTAGTCCGCGTACTTGCGTACGGGATGCTGTCTCCGTTTGTGGTGCTTCACTCTTCGGGCCTTCTGTCTCTGGTTCTCTTACTCCGGTTCCTCCTCCTCCATTATAGTAGGGTGAGAACAGGCTTGTGTGGAGCATAAACACGGGCATAGACCAGTTGGGCCGAATGGCCTGTATTTGTGCTGTAAATTCTATGTAATAATATAAATATGGGGTAGCACCAGCAAAAGTGCCATTTTTATTTCTAAAATCAAATGTAGTATGGCTTTCTGCAGTAACAAAAGAAAGGAATGGCTTCAGTGCTTCCTGGATCAGCTGATTTGCACCTATGACAGGTGATTACGGGTGCCTGTCCGCCTGAAAATTTGACGTAATTTGAAGAGACCCTCTGAGCAAGCGCAATTGCAGGAAACTCGCATTTGAAACCTGGGGGCTTAGCCCAATTTATGGGTGGAGATGCGTTTGGGCGGAGGGGTCGATAAGACGTTAGCAAAAGATGGAAGAGATTTGTGCGAACTATACATAGGATTACATAGGGTATACAGCACAGAAACAGGCCATTCAGCCCAACCAGTCCATGCCGGCGTTTATGCTCCACTCGAGCTTCCTCTCGTCTTTCCACATCTAACTCTATCAGCATAACCCTCTATTCCCTTCTCCCTCATATGCTTATCTAACTGCCCCTTAAATGCATCTATACTATTCGTTTCACCACTCCCTGTGGTAGCGAGTTCCACATTCTCACCACTCTCTGGGTAAAGAAGTTTCTTCTGAATTCCCTATTTGATTTCTTGGTGACTATCTTATATTGATGGCCTCTAGTTATGCTCTTCCCCACAAGTGGAAACACTCTCTCTATATAAGAGCATAAGAACATAAGAAATAGGAGCTGGAGTAGGCCATTTGACCCCTCGAGTCTGCTCCGCCATTCAATAAGATCATGGCTGATCTTCTACCTCAACTCCACCTTTCCGCACTAGTTCCCAAAAATTTATCGACCTCTGTCTTAAATATACTCAATGACTGAGCATTCACAGTTCTCTGGGGTAGAGAATTCCAAAGATTCACAACCCTTTGAGTGAAGAAATTTCTCCTCACCTCAGTCCTAAATGGCCAACCCCTTATTCTGAGACTGTGACCCTGTGTTGTAGATTCACCAGCCAGGGGAAGTAGAGAATCTACTCTATCAAAACCTTTTATAATTTTAAAGACTTCTATTAGGTCACCCCTCAGCCTTCTCTTTTCAAGAGAAAAGAGACCCAGCCTGTTCATCCTTTCCTGATAGGTATAACCTCGCATTTCTGGTATTATCCTTGTAAATTGTCTCTGCACCCTCTCCAGTGCCTCTATATCCTTTTTATAGTGTGGCGACCAGAATTGTATCCAAGTGTGGTCTAACCAAGGTTCGATACAAGTTTAGCATAACTTCACTAATTTTCAATTCTAGAAATAAACCCTAGTGCTTGGTTTGCTTTTTTATGGCCTTGTTAACCTGCGTCACTACTTTTAGTGGTTTGTGTATTTGTACTCCGAGATCCCTTTGTTCCTCTACCACACCCAGACTCGCACCCTCCAAGTAATAAGTGACCTCCCTATTCTTCCTTCCAAAATGTAATACCTCACATTTATCTGAGTTGAATTTCATTTGCCAATTGTATGCCCATTCTGCAAGTTTATTAATGTCTTCCTGTAATTTGTTGCAGTCCTCCTGAGTATTGACTATCCCCTCTAATTTGGTGTCATCCGCAAATTTAGAAATTGTGTTTTGATTCCAAAGTCTAAATCATTAATATAAATTGTGAACAGCAGTGGTCCCAGCACTGATCCTTGTGGAACACCACTTCCCACCTTCTGCCACTGTGAATAGCTAGCCTTTACCCCTACTCTCTGCTTTCTGTCCTGAAGCCAGCTAGCTATCCATTCTGCTACTTGTCCCCTGACTCCACATTCTGATCTTATTAATTGGTCTATTATGGGGTACCTTATCGAAGGCCTTTTGAAAATTTAGATAAATTACATCTACTGCATTACCCTTATCTACTCTCTCTGTTACTACTTAAAAAAATTCAGTGAAGTTGGTCAAGCAAGATTTTCTCTTTTGAAATCCATGCTGACTATTCAATATTATATTTTTGGTTTCTAGATGTTCTATTTCCCATTTAGTAGAGATTCTATTATTTTTCCTACCACCGATGTTAAGCTGACTGTGGACATGTTCTATCTCCCTTCTTAAATATAGCCATGGTGTGGAGATGCCGGAGTTGGACTGGGGTGGACAAATGTAAAAAGTCACACAACACCAGGTTATAGTCCAACAGCTTTATTTGAAATCACAAGCTTTCGGAGCGCTGCTCCTTCTTCAGGTGAAGTGGAGAAATGCATAAAGACACAGCTTATATAGTCAGAGAATCATGTCAGATGTTTACAGGTAACCTTTCCAACTGCCATTAATCACACCTCGGCAGAGAGATAATCACAGCAGTCAAAGGTGTGAATGGTGTCCAAACAGGTCAGTCAGGGAAACATTACATCAAAGAACAATGAGGTGGGGTCACAAGGGGTCAAATATTGCAGATGCTGGGGTCTGTATGAAAAACAAAAAAACAGACAAAAAACATTTTTTTTTTTTTTTTTTTTTTTTGGCTGGAAGTCACAGCAGGCCCGGCCGCATCCGTGTAGAGAGAACAAGCCAATGTCGACTCGAGTCTGGATGACCCTGCATCAGGTGGGGTTACATGTAGCGTGACATGAACCCAAGATCTCTGTTGAGGCCGTCCTCATGGGTGCGGAACTTGGCTATCAGTTTCTGCTCGACGATTTTGCGTTGTCGTGTGTCTCGAAGGCCACCTTGGAGAATGCTTACCCGAAGATCGGAGGCTGAATGTCCTTGACTGCTGAAGTGTTCCCCTGACTGACCTGTTTGGACACCATTCACACCTTTGACTGCTGTGATTATCTCTCTGCCGAGGTGTGATTAATGGCAGTTGGAAAGGTTACCTGTAAACATCTGACATGATTCTCTGACTATATAAGCTGTGTCTTTATGCATTTCTCCACTTCACCTGAAGAAGGAGCAGCGCTCCGAAAGCTTGTGATTTCAAATAAAGCTGTTGGACTATAACCTGGTGTTGTGTGACTTTTTACATTCTTAAATATAGGCATTACGTTAGCTATCCGCCAGTCCTCTGGCACTACACCCTTTTCCAACGAATTATTAAATATGTATAGTAATGCCTCTGCTATCTCTTCCCTAGATTCTCACAAGCATAACTGTTAAGGCCAAAATTCCTTGATCTTTTAGGCCGCGTATTTGATTTGTGCCCTGATTGTGCAAGTATGCAGGAAATTCCACGCCATGTTCTTTATAAATGCTTTTACAATTATGCTATACATAATGCACATAGGAAATCTTTCTTGATGGCGTATTTATCTACTGAGGCACTGGGGAGTAAGCATACACTTTTTTAATTGCATTCCTTTACTGCATGTAACAATGTGCATTAATCAAATTTGTTAAACCTATGAAGTTTGGTTAGTTAAAAAAATGCAACATGTTGGAGAATGATTAATACTATTTTTCTGAGCCAATAGCTTTGAAAGAGCTTATCATACCACATGATATAAACAAGATTAACAGGCATTTCTTTGGCTTAATTGTCTCTGCTGTTTCTAGGAAATAGAAAGCCTTTTGTGCATGTTAGTGAATAAAAAGGTATACTGATGTAGTGAGGCTCCATCTAAAGTAAGTGTTTTATAATAAATGTAAAGGAGGCTGCGTGGTTACATCACAAGAGGATGTTGTAGTGTCTGTTAGTTCTTGAATTAACAGAGGCGGAAAACACTTTAAAACTTGCAGTTTCCTCTCCCTTCAACTTTCATTGTGTTCATATTTAATCCAAACTCTTGTTTATGTTATCTAAACTATACTTTGTACAACTAAAACGCAACTATTTCTTTGCCCCACAAGGATGTGTGCTGAGCCCCCTCCTCTACTCCCTCTTCACCCACGACTGTGTGGCTGTTCATGGTTCCAACACCATCATCAAGTTTGCGGATGATACCACGGTAGTAGGCCAGATCACCAACAACGATGAGTCAGCCTACAGGGAGGAGGTCCAGCATCTCGTGAAGTGGTGCGCCGATAACAACCTGGCCCTTAACATCAAGAAAACCAAATAAATCATTGTGGACTTCAGGAAGTCTAAAGGTGGAAGTCACACCCCCATCCACATCCATGGGGCTGTGGTGGAAAGGGTGGACAGCTTTAAGTTTCTCGGAGTCCACATCACGGAAGACCTCTCCTGGTCCCTCAATACCTCCTCTCTGGTGAAGAAGGCCCAGCAGCGCCTATATTTCCTAAGGAGGCTGAAGGGATGTAACCTGTCACCCCTGATCCTCTCTAACTTTTACCGCTGCACAATAGAGAGCATCCTGACGAACTGTATCACAGTATGGTATGGCAGCTGTAGCTACTATGACCGGAAAGCCCTGCAGCGGATAGTCAAAACTGCCCAACGCATTACCGGCACCCGGCTACCGACCATAGAGCACATATACCAGAAACGCTGTTTACGGAGGTCACGGACCATCATCAAAGACCCTACCCACCCCAGCCACAGTCTGTTCGCCCTCCTGCCATCTGGGAGACGCTACAGATGCATTCGCACCCGAACGACCAGATTTAGGAACAGCTTCTTTCCCAGGGCTGTCATCCTACTGAACTCCACAAATAAACTCTAAAGCCTGCACATCTGCCAATGCACTTTATTATGGTTATGTTTATGTTAATGTATTACAAGCCAAATGAATGTTGAATGTTTAAATGTCTTAATCTAAATGTACACTCTCGGGAGCCGCAAGCCTACATTTCGTTGTACTGCACTTGTGCACTAACAATGACAATAAAGTTGATTATTATTATTATTATTATTATCATATTGTGGCAAAGCCACTAAGAGACTCTCACAGTGACTTGTACAATTGCCTTTAATCATGTTTATTACCTTTTAATGTTGGCTCTGGTTAAACAGAGCTAGATCGACAAAATCGCGATCTGACGCGATGACGTCATCACGTGGGTCATGTGACGTCCCCACGGTGGGAAACGTGATGATGTCATGATGTCAGAGGTAGAGGGCGTTTCCAGCTAGTCCTCGTGTGGAGTGATAGTGAATAGACCTGTTTAGAGCTTCTCCTGCATTTTCTTGTTTTGTAAAGTTTTAGTACATTAAACTCAGTTTGTTAACTACTAGTGAGTTTATAGATTCTTTGCTAGGAGTGCAGAGACTCCTACATTGGTGACCCCGAATCCTCGCGATCGTTTTTCGCGGTGAATGCAGAACACAGGCCAGTGATGGAGGCCAATGCAGTGGCCTTGAAGCTCCCCCAATTCTGGGAACAACAGGCGGCCTCTTGGTTTGTGCAAGCCGAGGCGCAATTTGAACTCCGCAACATCATACAGGACCAGACCAGATATCTCCACGTGGTCTCCGCCATCGATAGCTCGACGGCGTCGAGAATCATCAGCCTTCTGGAGAGTCCCCCGAATGCTGACAAGTATGTAGCCATCAAGACACGATTGCTGCAGGTATTTGGTCTTACCAAAGCGGAGCGCGCTTGCCGTTTACTGACGCTACCAGGGTTAGGTGACTCCAAACCCTCGGAGCTTATGAGCCACATGCTGATTCTCCTGGGGTCCGAGCCCCAGTGCTTTCTGTTTTGCGAGCTGTTCCTTACTCAGCTCCCCGAGCAAGTCCAGGCAGCCCTCGCCCGAGCAGAAACCGCAGACCGCGTTGCGGTCGCCGAAGAGGCAGATAAGATTTACGCAGTCCGGCAACAATACTGCGCCATCGCGCAACACCCCGCCACGAGGAGCCCGGCCCCGGCTCCGACCACGGCGCCTCTGACGACCGGTTACTGTTACTACCATGCTTGTTTCGGCCCGAAGGCCCGCTGCTGCCGCCCACCGTGCAGTTTCGTTACCAGACCGTCAAATAGACCGCCGTGAGTCAAGCACGCCGGTCCTGGTACTTCCCCCGTGGCCACGATGGCGATCGGCGCTTCCGGGAATTCAGGAGTCGGTCCAACAGGCTTGTCCGACCTCCTCAGCGATTGACTCTTCTCGTTAAAGACAATTCGGGGCGTATGTGGCAAAGCCACTAAGAGACTCTCACAGTGACTTGTACAATTGCCTTTAATCATGTTTATTACCTTTTAATGTTGGCTCTGGTTAAACAAAGCTAGATCGACAAAATCGCGATCTGACGCGATGACGTCATCACGTGGGTCATGTGACGTCCCCACGGCGGGAAACGTGATGACATGACATCAGAGGTAGAGGGCGTTTCCAGCTAGTCCTCGTGTGGAGTGATAGTGAATAGACCTGTTTAGAGCTTCTCCTGCATTTTCTTGTTTTGTAATGTTTTAGTACATTAAACTCAGTTTGTTAACTACTAGTGAGTTTATAGATTATTTGCTAGGAGTGCAGAGACTCCTACAATATCATTGTTATTTTATCTCCTTGGTTGAATTTCCTGCTGTTTGCAAACCTTATTTAGCCAAAGCTGTTCTAGAATGCACAAAATTATGGTGTGCTTTTATAATGCTTGTTTGACAAACTTCTGTCGAGTATTATGTCTCAAGAAAATTTCCTATGTGCATTATGGATAGCATAATTGTAAAGGTTTGCAAACAGCAGGAAATTCAACCAGAGATAAAATAACAAACGTATATATGATAAATAAATATTTCAGTTTTAGTTGTACAATGTACAGTTTAGGTAACATAATGTAGTAACCTGGGAGGTTATGAGTAACCTGATCCACCAGGTGGTGCTGTGGCAATTGGTCTCCTGAGTTAAGTCTGGTCTGTACTGGTGGTACTCTTTGTTTTTGCTGCCTCATGGCAGAAGCTTTTATGTGCAAGTGTTGATTAAACCATGTTATGGAGTTAACCTGTGTCCGTCTCCATCTATGGCCACCTCAAGATACCACATATGGCGACGAGAATAAAGGACGGAAAAGTTTTGGTGGACCAGTGATAGTTAGGGAGTATTCGGAAGAGGTGCTCGGGTTGGTTAGCAAACTAGTCGGAAAAGCATGAGGCTAGGCCGCGGGAGTCGAAACGGAGTTTGATTTTTTGGCTGAAGTGACCGGACTCCAAGGATGGCAGGAACGGTAGGCTCCGTGGCACCTTTTGACAGCAAGTCGCAGTCTTGGGAAGAGTATTGTGAAATACTGAGCCATTTCTTTATGGCAAACGAGGTGGACAGTGCTGAAAAGAAAAGGGCCATTTTACTGAGTTGTGTGGGAGCACAAACCTATACACGGATGAGGAATCTGCTGAGCCCGGAGCGGCCAGGAGAAAAATCTTTTGACGAGTTGGTGAGTCTACTAAAGAATCATTTCAATCCGAAACCTAGTGAAATAGTACAGAGATGGAAATTCAATTCGAGGATTAGGAGGCCGGAAGAAAGCGTTACTGAGTATGTGGAGGAGCTTCGGAAGCTCGCACAGGACTGTAATTTTGGAAATGCGCTCAGTCATGTTAAGGGACAGACTAGTATGCGGAGTTAACGACGACAGTATACAGCAAAGGTTGCTGTCAGAAGAAGGATTAACATTTGAGATGGCACTTAAAAAAGCACAAGCCATGGAGACGGCTAACAAGGACATTAAGGACTTAAACAGTATGAGCAAGGAGAAATGGAGTAAACCAGTGGGAGGAGCTGTTTTCAAGATGGAAGCTGGCGTGAAAAGTCCACCAGTCGGGGTTGGGGATTGCTACCGATGTGGCGGGACGAGCCATTATGCAAAGGACTGCAGGTTTGCAAAGGCAAAGTGCCACAATTGTGGAAAAATAGGGCACTTAAAGAAAGTCTGTAAAAGGGCAGTGAGTGAGAGAAGCAGTGCTAAAGGGGCAAAGCATGCTAAAGGGGGGAGGGAGAAGTACACAAAGCGGGCAAATTACATACAAGAGGAGGAAGAGTCTAGTGAGTCTAGTGAGGAGGTTTTCACTACATACAGTATAGACACTTCAAGGCCCAATGTACCCCCTCTCACTCAGTATTTGATAGTGAACGGAGGTCAAGTAAAGTTTGAGATTGACACCGGATGTAGTGTAACCATAATGTCGCAGACTGAGTACGCCAAGCTATGGGGGGAAGCAAAAGCACCAGAGCTAGGTACATGCCCCATTAGTCTCAAAACCTACACAGGACAGAAGGTGGACATCTTGGGGGCGGCCAAAGTACAAGTGGAACACAAAGGAGTCACCAAAGAGCTTACGGTGGTAGTGGTAGCAGGGTCAGGGCCAAACCTGTTAGGGCGAGGGTGGATCAGTGAGTTGAGTGTGGACTGGCAGGCAATGAATAAAATGGAGGACAGTACAGAGGCACTGCAAGAAGTGCTGATGAAGCATGAGTTAGTGTTCAAGGATGAACTGGGCACCTTAAGGGGAGCCACAGCCAAGATTCATGTAGCCAGTGATGCCACGCCTCGTTTCTTTAAACCAAGGTCGGTACCTTTTGCAATGAAAACCAAGGTTGAGGCAAAACTAGATCGCCTGCTAAAGGACAAAGTAATAGAACCAGTGAAATTTTCAGACTGGGCGGCACCAATAGTCCCGGTATGGAAGCCCAACGGTAACGTAAGGGTGTGTGGTGACTATAAGTTAACAGTGAACAGAGTATCATCACTGGAACAGTACCCCATTCCGAGAATGGAGGACATGTTAACATCGCTCGCTGGGGGAGAAAGATTCAGCAAACTGGACATGAGTCATGCGTATCAGCAGATATTGCTAGATGAAGAATCAAAAAAGTTTGTCACGGTGAACACGCACAAGGGGCTGTTCACGTATGCCAGGTTACCATTTGGTGTCAGTTCTAGCCCAGCAATATTCCAACGGACTATGGAGGGCATTCTGCAGGGCATTCCAAAGGTGGCCGTGTACTTAGATGATATTCTGCTAACAGGAAGTGACGATCAGGATCACGTAAAAACACTGGACAAAGTGCTACAGCGGCTGGAAGAGGCGGGGCTATGCCTGAAACGGAGTAAGTGTAGTTTCATGGAGAAGGAAGTTACATTCCTGGGACATCGGGTGGATGCCACAGGCCTCCATCCATTACCAGGGAAAGTGCGGGCAGTGCAGGATGCACCTGCACCCACCTCAGTGACTGAACTGAAAGCCTATCTAGGGCTCCTGAATTATTATAACCGGTTTCTCCCAAACTTATCGATGCTGCTGCACCCCTGCACAAACTGCTGAGAAAGGAGGAGCCATGGCGTTGGGGGCCAGAGCAAGCGAAAGCGTTTCAGCAGTCAAAGGAGCTACTTCAGTCCAGCAGGGTGTTAGTGCATTACGACGAGAAGAAGGAGCTGATAATGTCCTGCGACACATCACCCTATGGAGTGGGGGCAGTGTTGGCCCACCGCATGCCAGATGGAGCGGAGAGGCCCATCGGGTTTGTTTCACGCACGCTCACAGCTGCGGAAAAGAACTATTCACAGCTTGATAAAGAGGGGTTAGCCATTATATTTGGAGTAAAGAAATTCCATAAGTACATATATGGGAGGAAGTTTGTAATCAGTACTGACCACAAGCCTCTTATTAGCTTACTGAATGAGATGAAAGCGGTGCCTCAAATGGCATCACAGAGAATAATGAGATGGGCAGTAATACTAAGAGCCTATGAATATGTGATCACGTACAGAGCCGGCAAGGAAAACGGGAACACTGATGCTCTCAGCCGCCTGCCCCTCTCAAAATCTCCTCACAGTACTTCCCCTGAGGAGCACGTCCTGATGCTGGATCAGGAGATCAGTCCCCTGATGACTTCAGCGCAAATCCAGGGCTGGACAGCCAAGGACCCCGTTCTGTCAAGGGTCCGTGAGTATGTGTTGAAAGGCTGGCCAGATCATCGTGAGGGACCGGAGTTCGCGCCGTACAGACAGAGACAGCACGAGCTCAGTGTCCAAGATGGATGTGTGCTATGGGGAGCACGCATCATAGTCCCAGAGCGGGGACGCTCTACTTTGATGGAACAGTTGCATCAATTGCACCCAGGAATGACTAGAATGAAAGGACTGGCTAGGAGCTACCTGTGGTAGCCTAACTTGGATGCTGAAATTGAGTCAAAGGTAAAGTCATGCACTATATGTCAGGAACAGAGGAAAGCACCTGCCGGGGCACCACTCCATCCCTGGGAGTGGCCCAGCAAACCCTGGAGGAGAATTCACATAGACTATGCGGGACCTTTTATGGGCAAAATGTTTTTGGTGCTGGTAGACGCTCACTCAAAGTGGATCAACGTTTATCCAGTGAGCTCTGCGACGACTGATGCCACATTGGATTGTCTCAGGAACAGCTTCAGCACGCATGGTATTCCAGAAATGATTGTATCCGACAATGCATAGTGTTTTGTTAGTGAAGGGAGCAAAGAATTCATGGTAAGGAATGGAATCACACATGTCACCTCGGCTCCATATCACCCAGCCTCAAATGGGTTAGCCGAGCGAGCCGTGCAGACTTTTAAGGAGCTCATGAGGAAGAGCTCAGGTGACACCTTGGAGACCAAGCACAATAAAGCCTTGTTTAGTTATCGTATAACACCCCAAGCTACCACGGGGCTTTCTCCGGCTGAGTTGATGATGGGGAGAAAGTTGCGGTGCACGTTAGACCTGATACACCCAGATCTCAAAAGCAAGGTTGAGACAAAACAAACAAACCAAAAAGCGTACCATGACAAACATACTAAAGCTCGCCATTTCTCCATAGGGTACTCTGTGTACATCCGGAACTTCGGCTATGGACCTAAATGGATACCAGGACTAATCCAGGACATTACAGGACCTGTGTCGTACTCCGTGTTACGAGGGGATGGTCGAGGGGTTCGTCGGCATGTGGATCAGCTTTTCAGCCGGCAGCAGGGGGAACTGCCTCAGATGGAACAAAGGGCAGTAGAGGAGGCTGTTCCAGGGCCCAGCACGGCTTATAAGGTGCCAGTGGACACTGGTACTGCCAGGCCACAGCGGGACAGAGTAAAACCAACATCAGAGACTACTCCAATCTCAAGTGCGAGTGAATCTGAGAATCCACCACAAGTGGAATTAAGACGTTCACAAAGGATTCGCAAGCAACCAGAAAGACTTATACAAACCTGTTAAATTAGTCAGGGGTTAACCATGGTTAGAGCATACTGGTTAATTAAAACGTAGTACCTAGTAAGGGTTATTGTTTAAGAATTGCATACGGCAATCTTAAGGGGGGAGGAGTGTAGTAACCTGGGAGGTTATGAGTAACCTGATCCACCAGGTGGTGCTGTGGCAATTGCTCTCCTGAGTTAAGTCTGGTCTGTACTGGTTGTACTCTTTGTTTTTGCTGCCTCATGGCAGAAGCTTTTATGTGCAAGTGTTGATTAAACCATGTTACGGAGTTAACCTGTGTCCATCTCCATCTATGGCCACCTCAAGGTACCACACATAACAACATAAGAAATAGGAGCAGGAGTAGGCCATTTGGCCCCTCGAGCCTGCTCCGCCATTCAATAAGATCATGGCTGATCTGGTCATGGCCTCAACTCCACTTTCCTGCCCGCTCCCCATAACCCTTGACTTCCTTATCGTTCAAAAATCTGTCTATCTCCATCTTGAATATATTCAATGACCCCGTCTCCACAGCTCTCTGAGGTAGAGAATTCCAAAGATTCACGACCCTCTGAGAGAAGAAATTCCTCCTCATCTCCGTTTTAATGGGTGGCCCCTTATTCTGAAACTATGCCCCCTAGTTCTAGATTCCCCCACAAGGGGAAACATCCTCTCTGCATCTAGCCTGTCGAGCCCCTTCAGAATCTTATACATTTTCATAAGATCACCTCTCATTCTTCTAAACTCCAATGAGTATAGGCCGAACCTGCTCAACCTTTCTTCATAAGACAACCCCTTCATCTCAGGAATCAACCTAGTGAACCTTCTCTGAACTGCCTCCAAAGCAAGTATATCCCTCCTTAAATAAGGAGACCAAAACTGTACACAGTACTCCATGGGGTCGATTTTCATTGACCCGTGGAGTCGGGATTGGAGGCGTGCGGGGGGTTAAAGTCCCGAATTCGGGGGTCCCGACACCATCCCGCCCCCAACCCGCCTCCATGTAAGTTTCAAAGGAGGCGGGTACCCGCCCCGCACTGGGACCCGCCTACCCGAGGCGGGAAGGGATTAGTGCCAATTAACTGCCTGTTAACAGGTAGTTAACAGGCAGTTTTTAGCCTAATCCCTATTTTAAAGCTTGAAGTGTGGGATTCCTGACGGCTCCAAATCACGCCAAGTTAGAGGAGTCGGGCCGTCGGGTTGAAGGGCTTGGAGGGGTTGAGATGTCGGTGTTCAGGTGAGTGATGTGTGCATGAGTGCAAAGGTAAGTGTGTTTGGTGTGTCTAAAGTGTGTAAAGAAGTTTAAATTACCTGTACTTACCTTTACAGCCTTCCTTCCTCTAGGTTTCGGGAGTCCATCATCTAACCGGCACAGAAAGCAGAATGGCTGCGAACTGTCAAAAGTGACAGCCTGCAGCTTTCTGTGCTGGTGAGATTTCTAACTGAGTCTGTGGAGAAGGACTCATGTTAGAAGTAAGACTGTCAGTGTTTGACAGCTTCAAACAGCTGTGAAACACTGATATTTCATCTGTCAAAACCTCTTGACAGATGAAATTTCAGTCTGTGACGTCACCTGTTGCCGGGTGGCCCTTAATTGGCCTGCTGAGCCCGCTGGGCGGGCTCAACAAGGTCAATCAAGTTAAAATCGCGTGGATTGGCCGCACCTCGATGGAGGTGGGATGACAACCCCGAAAGTTGTAGTCCCGCCTCCTTCCCGACTTCTGAATGAAAATCACCCCCCATGTGTGGTCTCACCAATGCCCTGTACAGTTGTAACAAGACTTCCCTACTTTTATACTCCATCCCCCTTGCAATAAAGGCCAACATTCCATTTGCCTTCCTAATTACTTGCTGTACCTGCATGCTAACTTTTTGTGTTTCATGTACAAGGACCCCCAGATCCCTCTGTACCACAGCATTTTGTAGGCTCCCTCAATTTAAATAATAATTTGCTTTTTTTATTGTTCCTACCAAAGTGGATAACCTCACATTTTCCCACATTATACGCCATCTGCCAAATTTTTGCCCACTCACTTAACCTATCTATATCCCTTTGCAGATTCTTTGCTTTCTCACCTATCTTTGTATCATCAGCAAATTTGGCTACATTACACTCGGTCCCTGGCTCTCTACGTGGGAGTCCTCCCTTTATCTATTGGGGACTTAGCCTGGAGGGTGTTGCACGGAGCAGTCCCGTGCAATAACGTTTTAAGTAGGTTCATGGACTCCCATTCCTCGAGCAGCCAACATTTACTGCAGATGAGGTCGCCCTGGACCTCAATG